>NC_064436.1:36893715-37511882 GCF_023343835.1 Lagopus muta | reverse complement strand
TTCTACCATAGATGCCAGTCTCTCACGTGTGAACTTCTGCAGTAACTGCTCTGGGTAAAATGTAATGGATTTCTCTGTAATTGGAATTGAAATTCACGTAAGCTGAAATTCATCCGTGTTATAAATGATTCAAATAATAAATGATTCAGTCTTTTCATGGTTTATAGAGAGTGGAGCAGAGCTGTGCAAGCAGAATTCTTGGGAGTTTTGCTGCTTTATTAATAATTCCTGATTCAAACACACAGCAAGGGTCCTTCTGCTCCTTTCTATCCTTATACATGCGAAGTACTCACTGTGATGCAGCAGGTTTTTTCTGCTTTTTCCAAATCAATGTTGAAATCTTCAGCAGGGAAGGGGGGTGTTTAGTGGGTTTTTGTTTTTTTTTCTGAAGACATTACGTGTAGCATTGTTGCCCCTTATTTCAGAAGTCAAACATACAAATATGTATATTTACAAAAAAAACCCAACGACCTAGGATTCTTAATTATGCCAGAATGGTTTATGTATTTTTGTATTTAACATGACAGTTAAAATCTGCTGCTTCTGTCCTTCTTCATCAACATATGCTAAGTAGAGGAGTCCATCTGCTGAGTTTTACAATCCCCCTGAGCGTTGCATCCCTGAAGTACTTCAGATTTGACCATGACCAACAGAGGCTGCCTTCAGCATGGTCTGCAGTGTTTACCTACAGTGATTTTTCTGTTTGTTTTGTTTTAATTACAATTAAAAACGTTCTGTTATACTTGTTTCTAGGTTCATCCATCATAGCCACTCCTAATTTATGGCTCCTATTTTTTTTTTTGCAGATTCCTGTCTAGTTGCAGTATTCAATGACAGACTTCAAGAACAGTGTTGCACATGCAATTAAGTGTTCTATTCTGCTCATCTCTAGGTACTAGAGGTACATCTCTAGGCAAAATTACAGCAGGTCCTAACCTATGACTCTCATTTGTTTTTGCAGACTCCTGTCTCCTTGTAGTATTCAGTGTCAAACTTTAAGAGCACTACTGCACATAAATTTGCCTGAGGCAAAGTCCGGTGTTGATTGTGCTTTTCCTGAACCAGCCGAGTGCTGAATCTGAAATGATCTTTAGCAGTGTTACATTTTTAACTCTCTTCCACTAGTTGCAGATTGTGGATGGCAGCAACAGTACTGTAATCCTGCCAAATGGAGGCCTTCAGAGCAAGAAACACAATTTGAGACTTCAATAAAAGGAGAGCTTTGCGGTGTTTTGTTTTTGAAGTAATATTAAGTACTCTTAGGTCATGTGGTCTGTGATTTAAATGGTTTCTTTAGGGAATGTTGACAGTGTTCTAATCCAGCCTATCTAATTACAAATACTTTGTAGGGAAAACTGTTTTGTTGCTTTATTTTTCCACTCCCAGAAGGCTGCTTTGATATTTTTTTTTTTATTTTTTTTTTTCTTCCCCTCCTCTGATAGAACACTTCCAGGTTTGGAAGTTGGCCTTGTTAGTATTGTTGTGTTGTGGGAAGAACTGGACTCTGTTGCACTGGGCTTTGCTCAGATAAGAATCTGGGATAGGAGATGAGGAAGGGGAGGAGGACTGGAGTGCAGGTGCAAAGTTGTGGGTGTGATGGCAACACGGGGTGTGGAAGGAGTTTAGATGGAAAGGATCTGCTAAGAGGTGGGCTGGCTGGTGAGATGGGGGGGATTGGGCAGGTGAGGAGGACATGGGCCACAGTTAATTTGAAAGCCTTTATTGAAGACAAAAGCAGAGACATCTGCTACAAACAGGTATTTTGTTGCCTGCAGGAAAGGATCTGAAAAGGATGGAAGAAAACATGTCTGCTAGTCTGGATTTAATCTGCTTTTGCAACTGTTCTTTTGGCTTTATGGTGGCACCAGCAGCCAAAGGTAAAAAGTGCTGTAGAATACATTTCTCACCAAAATGTTTATGCCCTGGTGTGCCAAGCATAATTTTTCCAAATGCTCTCAAGCTGATTCTGGCAGGTGCCATCAGTGAGTGTGTGCTTGCAGAGCTATCCTGCACGTGGGCAGATCCAGTTAGAACTCATGTTCCCCTCCTCAGCTGACAGAAATGAAAGCCTTTCCCAAGATCTGGCTCAAGTCATTTTATATATGTGCAGAAAGGAGCAGTACGACCTACTTGCTTTCGCTGCAGAGCCATTGCATGGCTCAAGGATGCACACGGTGCCTGTATCTTCAAACCCTCCCAGGTTGTGGGTGCCCCCCACAAGCTGTGCATTCTAAGTGCTGGAAGGAGAAACACAGTAGTGGTAAAACACCTGTGCTCAAAAGGAGGTGCCTGATATTCCACAGCTACCAAACCAGCAACTTCCAGCAGCCTGCTCATAGTGGGCTGTCCCCTCACTGTTATGCTTGTACTCTGTGCCCCTTTGGTCTGTCCTTGAGAGATTATGAGATGCCAAAGTTCTCATCTAAGGTGTGGACATCTGCAGTAGGAAGACTTCCTACATTTTTATCTGCTACCTCTACTGATGTGCAGTATTCCCAAGATTTGCATCCTTTTTTTTAAATTTTGTTTCCCAGCTTTTCCTTTCTACTTTATTTTTTACCATTCAGTTCTGATTTAGCATTGCCTGTTCTGTCTACTTTGTAAATTATATTGGTGTTCTGCACACTTTTTTTCCCCTAAGATGTATGCAGTACTGTGCATTCTAGTTTAAATCAGACTTCACTTCAGTCCTTGAAAGCTAGCAGGTAAGTCAATTATCTTTTTCTGGACAGGCTCTAAATCAAATTAGAAAATTATCGTCTGATGGATGTCAAAGGCATTTGCCTGTCTAGGCCACCAGAACATAGGTTGGTGCTGTGATTACTTACTTGTGGTACCATACTGTCTACTGATCTCAGACAGCATTAAATCATAGAACACTGCATAATGCTGAAAAAAGCAAAAAAAAAAAAAAAAAAAAAAAAAAAAAAAAAGTATACTTGGGTGACTTTGAAATGTGACTGAGTGGAAGAAATGCAGTTATCTTGCCTGTAAGTTATAATGTTTCTTTAGAAAAGAAGTTGCTCAGCGCTGAAAGTAGAATAGAATATTATACTTAGTTCTGCCTAAGTCATATCAGGTGGGTTCTGTGCTGGAGCACTGTGTGTTCCTGCCTGTGGTGACATGGGTGTGAGCGAGCTCTTTTCAGAGCAGTGGTATCTAAGTATTAGATAATGAACGTGTTTTATTCCTCCTGTAGTAGGTTAGAAACTTAGTCATGCAAGTACTTGAGGAGTGTTTATTTTAAATGCAAGAAAAGAGCTGTTGTTTGGGTTTTTTTGGTCATTATTTCATTTCTCTTTTTGTAAAATGCTAGTAGGCATTTTTGTCTCTAAGAGCTGCATTAGGGAAATGCCTGGGCGAACATACTTGATTAATTTTACAAGGGCAAAGAACTGCTTGTTGCTTTTCATTGTGTTCTGAACAGGCAGTGCTCATTTCTTTGGCAACACAACTGGCCAGGAGCCTATCCCCTCTGCCCCTGCAGACCCTCCTGTCTGCTCTGGCCCTGCTGCTTGTCAACTTTAGGACTCAAGGGACCTGGGTTAAAAGAAAAATCCCCTCTCTGTGAGGGAGCCAGAATGTGCAGCTGGGCTAATAATGGTGGGAAATATCAAACTGACTTACAAACTGTCTGTGTAAGCACACCCCAAATGTGATTGATGGACCCAGTGTTAGCATGCAGTGCTAGGCATGCATTGGCAGCACTGCAAGCAAGTACTGCTGCAGATTTGCAAGAAATGGCTGGAAGCCACTGTGCCCACTGTGCAATGCCAATGGCCAGAGACTGGCTGAACACATAATCGAACTAATTACACAAATCTGCTAATTGCAGCTCCAGCAGTGACCCTCTGAGGACAAAGAGGGAAGTACCAGTGGGTTGTGGAGCTGCGGTCCTTGAGTTGGCTGGGCACCGCAGTGCTTCACGCGTTTCTTGGCTTGGAGCTCCTCATGCCAAAGGGCTGAAAACTCTTAGGGCATCGTCAGCCCAGCCCATGGTTTCTGCTAGTGGGCGAGCAGAGCCAAGCAACTTGCTTGTCTGCTGCTGCATCGCTGTGCCGGGAGTGGTGCTGGCAGCACACTTAGCATGTGTGTCTGCTAATCCTAGTCATCTCACTGCAAAAATGAGAGAACGAAGGTAGGAGAATACATGAGAGCTTTGGTCGCTGTTGCCAAGGCAACTAACTTTAAGCCAGATAAGCACATGCTCATTGCTGCTGCCATTTTATTGCCTTCTGGCATTTTGAATGGAAGAAAACAAACACTGAAGGGTGGCAAGAAATGGGAGAAAGGGAAAGGGAAGGGATGAACCACCTATGGCACTTGAAAGTAAACAGCTATGCAGGCAGGAGGGGAGGGCTGTGCTGCAGCAGCAAGAATACTTCAACCCGTCACGGTGCTCTGGGTGCACACGCCTGTTGCAGGTAGCTGGCTGCCAGTAGTGCTGTGCTGCTCCAAAATGTGTAATCAGAGTGCACAGCCCTTGTGGTCTGTGCAAAAGGAAAGATTTGGAATAAAGTGAGAGATAAGAGGAGTCTGACGCTAAAAGCAGTCCTGCATCTCCCCTGCATCTTTGCAATTTCCTGTAGGGCTGAGGCTGGGCTCAGTGCTGCAAGGGGAGGGTGTTGTGTTCTAAATGTACAGGTTTTGTGAACTTCCATGCCCAACCACAGGGGAACCTGTCCCTGTGCAGACATCACAGAACTGTGGCCAGCAGAGGGTGAAACTGCTGTGTGCTGTCCCACTTCGTAGGCACAGGCAAAGCTTGGGCAGCCCAGTGCCGAATGCATTTGGCTGTGCTGATCACCCATGGGATGCTACAAATATCCTACTGGGAAAACAAAGTCCCTTCTATGAAAGCTCCCTTCACCACCTGGTACTCACTTCTCTAAGCACTGGCAGGGTGCATGTTCCTGAGGATGATTGTTCTCCGGAAGAATCCAGTCCACAGTTCCATGGGAACAGTAATGGGAAAGCGTATGGTGGTACATGAGGTGCAGGTGACACACTGCTTCTTGTTGCCAGAAGCAAAAGCATGACAAATGTGGAAGTTGGTGACTCTTAGACCTAGTTCCCTTAGAGGGAGCATTGTCCTCCCCTCTCCCACCCTCTGAACAATGCTTGGAGCTGTTTTCATAGTATACTTTTCTTCCCTTTGTGGTTTATGATGCTTTTCCCTTTGTTTTGTTCTTTTTTCTGCCATGGCTGATACTTGCTTTCTTTTCTCTTCACACTCAAATGTCTTTCATTAGGAAACATGGCTTCTGGTTCCCAAGTGCTTTGTACAGTCTGCTTGCTGCTCCTTACCAGGTGAGGTGAGAAGACCTCCTGCAGGTGCGTATACAAGCTGGGATCAGCTGGTGCCTCAGCTCATTGTGACCTGATGGCTTGGTGCAGGAGCTGGCACTGCTTCCCACTGTTACCGTGGCTCGCACTAACCAAATTCTAAAAACAAATGCCCCAAGCTTCCTCCTTTACCTGCTGCCTTTCCCATGAAGGACAGTCCTTGAGACAGGGACAAGTGCCTTAGGGTAGCTGGATGCCACAACATGGCTGTGAGTTGTGAGTTCTGTGGGGAAACCAAGGAATACGTGCAAAGGCAGTGGCAGCCAGGCCAGGAAAACGGGGCTGTGGTGGAAAAGGTAAGTGGTGATTTTGCCCCTTTGCAGCAAAGACATCATTTGTAAGTGGCACTGTTCTGCTGCGGGGGTTTCTAGGGAAAGTAGGGATCTGACAGGCTGAGTGGGAATGTCACAGGTGTTGGTATAGCCAAGTACATATTTCTGCAGTAATGTGGCTGTTAAGTAATTATATACAAGATGATAGCAAACTCAGAAATACACATGGCAAAAAATCTAGCATGACCAAACACTCATTTCAGTCAAAAATTTTGTTATGCCTGATTTTTACATGCAGTGTTCAAAAATGCCTTTTCACACAGAGGGTACCTTTGTGTTGTTTTGAAGATTATCATGGAACGCTGATAGAGAAACAAATGGAGGTGCAGCTTCTTCTGCACAGCACCAAAACCAAGAGGAGGAAGGGTGCTGATGCTAGGATAGAACAAGGGCACTTCAATACCAAGAGACAGGGCCTATTGAGATGTGACACAAAGCCATGTGATGTCAGGGTAGTTTGAGGCCCATCTGAAGGAGTCCTGCTACAAGGAAGAGTGGGTGAGCCCAGCTGTTCCCAAATGGAAAGAAATAGAGGACACAAGAAACAAGGTCGTGCTGCTCACTGCAGCACAGTTCAGGGCACTGGGCAATCTCATCTCTGCCTGACGCTGGTGTGAAAGCAGAATATCCATACATCTGCTTGGCATCGCTCCCCTAGCATTAGGCTGACACGGGTGATGTCAAGCTCATTCATCTTCCACCCAGCTGCTGTGCCTTGGGGCTGAAGCACTGCCAAACGCTTCCTTGAGGGGCTTTGAGGAGCAGAGGCAGCTCAGAGGGCAGTGGTAGGGTCACTATGGCTTGATACTGGCTATGTTTCAGCAAAAAAAAAATCTGCGTATATGAATCTCACGGTCTGTTTGCCCAAAAAGAAGTCGAGTGTAAAACTGCTGCCCAAGTGAAAAAGTCTGCAAAAGGGCAAAGCTGTGTTTAATAGGGGATTTAAACCCCTAGGCATAGCAGAGAGTGCATTAAATGGTAGAAATAAGGCTAACAGTCTGCTGGCAGGCTGTGGATTTAATCCAGTACTTGCAGATTTCAATAAGGAATGAGACAATATTAGAGATAGTATCAAAGCATAGAGAGAATGCAACAAAGGACACGGGGGCAGGTTAGAAATAGAGATGTCGTAGTCACAAAGCTCAAAGGATTGAGCAGAAAAGAGGTTTTCTTCATCAAGGCCTCCCTAGCACTGTGTGCTGGGATAAAATGGGCTGTTCTCCAAAGCTGGGCATGCAAACTGATGGCTTGTAAACTTTGGCAGTGATTTTCAAAGATGCTTGAAAAATCATTAACACCCAATTAAATAGGAAGTAGTCACACAGACCCCTCGGGCAGTCTTGAAAATTGCAACTGCTCTTTGCATTGCATGTGATTTCTGGCAGGCTCTGCTGGGCTTTGCTCTTCTCTTCAACAGCATCCCTTTAGCTACAGCAGGCACCAGGAGCTGGACCTGCACAGCCTTGGTGGGGAGAGAAAAGAGGATCATGTGTCCCTGTGCAGGCCAGCAACCCTGGATTTTCCTAGCAGTGCTGCTTCCCCTGCTCCAAGGCACTAAGTTGCTACCACCGGTGTCCTTGTGGGTTTTTCTGAGTCTGCAAAATGTGACAGCCTCATCTCTCTTACTCTTTACTTGCCCATGCAACATGCCCATGCTTACTGCTGACCCCGTATTTCCCACTGCATACCTCAAACTTCTAACATATCTTCCTTAAAATTGCTTTGCTGAGACCTTCAAGCTTTGGTCAGCATGAAGAGCAGCTCCTCTTCCCTGCAGCTGTATCTGCCCTAAACTCTACAGCTGAACTTGCTTAGTGTAGGTTTGTACAGATCCAAAGTGGACCTGCTGCATCCTTTAAATCAAAAACAGCAGCTGGGTTCTGGAGATGAGAGTGTCTAACTGCCTGCCTGCCCAGAGATGCTGAGAATTCTTTTTAATGCAGCACACTTTAGGTGGCTTTTCTGACACACATCCTGCAGCTATACCTGCTTTAGGAGCTGCTGAGGGAAATCACCTTCCCAGAAAGTGCTGCCAACTGTGGGAGGACAGACCCTCTGGTTTTAGGGTCCTAAAATACCGAACTGTGGGTGACAGGGGACAATGCCTTCCCTTTGATGTTCCACAGAGGTGAAGGCCAGCGGGCTTTCAGCAGCTTAAAACAGAACACACATTTCTACATGTTCAGCCTGCAGAGGGTGATGGCAACCACCTGTAAATCATAGAATATCATAGAATCTCTCTGGCAGCTGTGCCAGGACCTCACCACCTTCTGAGTAGAAGACTTCTACCTAACATCTAACCTAAATCTTGCTTCTTTTCATTTAAAGTCATTCCCTCTTGTCCTATCACTACAGACCGTGTAAACAGTTGCTCTTCCTCCTGCTTCCTTCAAGTACTGAAAGGCCACAATGATATCTGCCTGCTGCTTCTCCAACCCTTCTTTATAGGAGAGGTGTCGTCTGCACCCACTCCTCCAGCCATCCACACCATCCTTGCTGTACAGGGTGCCCGGGCCTGGACGCGGTACTCTGGGTGGGGCCTCAGGAGGGCAGAGCAGGAGGGATGATCCTATCCCTTCCCTGCTGCCACCCCTTTGCTGATGCAGCCCAGAGTACTGTTGACTTTCTGGGATGTGAGAGGACTCTGCTGGAGCACGTCCAGCTTTTCATCCACCGGGATCCTCACGTCCTTCTCACAGGGTGTTCTCCCAGTCTGTACTCACATCTGAGAAAGAGCAGCACTATTCTAAGACCCGAAAACACGGCTTTAATTCACCCACGTTAGGACCGAGAGCTGAAATAGGAGCTCTACCTGTGCTGCGACGCAATGCGAAACGTTTGGAGACAACGCGCTCGTCCCCACGGGCAGGGCAGGGGCGCGCGAGGGGCAGCGGTGCGTGT
The DNA here is from genome assembly GCF_023343835.1 of Lagopus muta. NCBI lineage: Eukaryota > Metazoa > Chordata > Aves > Galliformes > Phasianidae > Lagopus > Lagopus muta. Next base: position 37,503,303 of record NC_064436.1, on the reverse strand, counting down.
GCGCCGCGCGGGGTGCGAGGCGGCTCCCCCCGCCCGCGCGTCTCGGAGCTGTCCGTGATCTCATCGGCGGCCCGGCCTCCTCCGCCGCCTCCTCCTCTTTCTCCTCCTCCTCCGCACCCGCCGCCGGCTGCGGGCACCCCGCCGCGCAGCCCGGCACCCCGCTCCCCTCGCACCCACCCGCCCGCACCCACCCGCCCGCGCGCGGGCCGGGCACCGTCCCGGGAAGGTCACCCCGCTCGCCCCGTGCCGGGGACGAGCAGGCGGCGGGCCGGGAGCCCCGGCATGGTGTGGGCCACGGGGCGCCGCCGCCCGCGGGGCTGAGCAGAGGCGGGCGCCGGCGGGAAGGAGCCGCGGGGCGAGAAGATGGCCGCCCCCGCGCCCCCCGCGCCGGGAGGCGGGACCTCGCCCCCCGCCGGCCCGCCGCGCCTTCGCCAGGTGGGTGCCCGGCGACGCGAGCGTCCGCGCCCCCTTCCCCCACGCGGGGCGGCAGGTGCGGAGGGGCCGCGCGTGACGGGTAGCCTCCCGCAGGGGAGTAACGGCCTCGCCGGGTGCGCGGGACCGGGTGCCGCGGGCGGGCGGGCGGCGCCGTCGGTTACGGGCTGAGCGCGCTCCTCCCTCCTCCGCCGCCCCTCAACCAGCTCCTTTAGGACAGGTGCGCACCCACGCGCGCGTGAGCTACCGCGGCGCTGAGGCGGGGCGCCCCGACCGGGCAGCGCGCACCGGGACCGCCGCCACCGCGGCCCCGTTGGCGTAATGCAGCAGCGCTCGGCTCGCGCTCCGCGCCGTCCGTGCCGCATGCACCCCGCTGCCCGCGCCGCCCCGAGCTAACGGCGAGCGTTCGGCGGTGCTGCAATGATTTACATTTGGAGCCGCGGAGCGGGCGCTGAGGGCCGTCCCTGCCGGCTCTGTGGCTGCTTCTCGTGCTGAGGCTTTTGTGTCACCGTGCTGAGATCAATAAATAAAACGCTGTTGCAAAGGAGGGTTCCTGGTGAGCAGTCAGACTATCATACCGTGTACGTGCTCAAACATAAATCCAAATGTAAATTACCCCCTGCTCTTTTTGTTCCTTCATCGTTGGCTGAAGTGCTGGCGGTGCTGCCCACCAGGAGATGTGGGTTCCTGGTTCAGCCCAAAGGTGCGCAGGGAGCTGGGGCTGCTGGCCTGGGCCCAACGGCCTTTGTGTACAGGCACCGTAGGATAGTGGCAGGCACAGGGGCTGCAGGTAACAGCAAAGGAGGGCCTGGCTATGAGGACCCTGCGCAGCTGGCTCTTGTTGGTGTGGGAGCAGCTCCGTGGGATCGTTGCAGGCAGCAACCAGACACTTAGTGATGACTTGAGTTGCTCCCTGTCCAGGTCCTGCTCATTGCAAGCCATCAGCTCTCCAGCCAGCACTTGGATCCTGAGTGCATGGGCAGCACTGCACTTCTGCTGACCTATTTTTAGCAGTAAGTGGTTATCACTGCTAATAGCAATTAATAGCAGTCGCTCACTGCTGATGAAGATTAAGGAAGAGGAAGCTACGCTAGGCCAAGCAGCCGCTTTCGTCTGGGTGGCTACAGAGGTGGGCATGACTGTCTGTATGGAGGAGGCAGCAGGGAAGGAAGGAGGCAGTACAAGTCCCAGTAGCATGCATGTCATTGGCTGCACAGAGCTGGAGCCCATGAGATCTGGTGCTGTGCATGCGGTGTAGCCTGGCATCCGCTGCATGGCTTAGTGGGATGATTGCTGTTTTCCAGTCTAGCACTTCTTAGCATTATGGATTGACTTCTCCTGACGTTACTCATTTTACATGGGAGTGAAATGACAGTGTAAAATCTCATATTACTACGTGGAAGTTGCCTGTGAAAAGATGTGACTACTACAGCAGTTTTACTGCCATCCTATGCATTTTGTCCTGTCTACATTTAGAATTAAGAATTACATTCTTAATTATTTTAGAAAGAAATCACTCAGCAGGTGTGCTTCCGAACTATGGCTACGGTAGGGTCTGGTATTCAACTGGCATTCTACTACTCTTCAGTAAGACAGCGTGCATAATGTCTTATTGGATGACCTTCACAGGAATATAAAAGCACATGAGCAAATAAACAAAGCCAGTCAGGACCAAGTTAAGGAACACAGCAATGGCTAAAGTCAATGAGTTTTCCTATAAGCCATTACAAGCTTCCCACTGTACCAAGCATCTCTTGCATTCTTAGGATGAACAGGCATAGGCTTGAGAAACTAAACAAAAATGTGGCAAATGTGCCTGCTTGGAACTGCTGCCCCAACCTATTAGCAGGCTGGACTTACCACAGCAGCCTCCAGTGAAAACTGGAAACTAACAGCAAGTTAAGTTCCCACTACATACCAAAGATCATTGAAGGCACTTCCAGCTCGATATCAAAAGTCATTGAAGATGTTGTTTTAGCTGAACATGTATTTATGGACTTCTGTGTCTTTCAGTTAATTTACGATCCTTGAATGTGACCTTTATGTTAAGGATGTATTCGGGGATGTCTGAAGAACTGTTAGGTGTGAACCTTTTTTCACAAGATACACACTTGCTCAAAGTTTTGCTGAAAGTATACCTTGCCAAGTCAAGTGTTGCAGTCAGATACTATTGAAATTTGTTACACAAAGCTTAAGAATGTACCGAACAAAAAGCGAAGCTTCTATAAATGACATCATTGGAGACCATAGTGTTTAGGATAGGATGGGTGTTGTTCCTCATGTTAGTAGTCACATGTGTTATTTTCATTATTATTCCTTCTGCTTGTCAAGGTTTTTCTTCTGCTGTCAGAAGGGAATTCAAACACCTCTTCATGTTAAAAAAAATACAACCATATTAATAAATACAACATTTTCAAAACAAGCATTAAGCATCTTGCATCAGAACATGTGGTCTGTAGAAGAAACAAAGCAATAAAAATAGTACTGAAGGGAAAGACTGGGATGTTGGGTTGGTGTTGCCACATGGTTCTGCAATTAAATTAACCCTTTTGTAGATCTCCCCTCCCCCTTTTGGCAGACATATCTCTTCCAAACTCTGTGGAAGCATTTCAGTATTAGACAGCAGAATTGAAGTCACCCCTGCCTGGGTCTAAGGAATCTTGTTTAATTTGGAATTAAGATTTTGTGTGTGATAGAGCACAATGACGCTATTTGATAGAGCAAATGCTCAGCTACAAAACACTGTTTTTCAAGATAGTCACCACCATTAGCAGATTTGCACAGGTGAGTTGATTGAGCCAACAACATGTCAGCAATAGAAATAAAGCCAGTGTCAGAGAAAATAGTTTTACTGTTTCTGTGAAGATCTTTGGTATTCTGCTGTGCCATATTTGGACAAACCCTTCAGTATTTTTTTCATGAAATTGAGAAAGGTACATTAACAAGTTTTGCCCATCTTGCCCAGACTGTGAGACACTCAGCTGTTTGGTCTTTCTTGTTTGGTATAAGAGACTCGAACTGGGATTCGCACATCAGTAACCCTCAGACTATTGTGGGGTCCTTATTTGAAGACCAGCTCTCCTGTTGGATGCATCCCCTCTGTGTTTCCTGCCAGGTACTCTATCATGTTATGTCTCTGAATGTTAATGAATATATCACTGATATTAATGCATTGCTTCTTATTAAAAAAAAAAAAGAAAAAAAAAGAAAAAAAAAAAAAAAGAGGTCAGAGTGTCTTCTGCTGTGATTTAACTCATCTCAATCAAAGTTGCTTATCATGGAGCAGTGTACAACAGTAACATGGTGATATTCCCAATGCAGTGATGCCTTTATTGTTTGCCTGAAGTCCCTTTATTCCACACCATTCTCCTTTGGTAAAAGAACTGTCTGTAGAACGATGCCTGGAACTGGTAGTCCTCTTTCTTCCTATACAATCTCTGTTTGGTTGGTTGGTCGTTTGGTTTGGTTTCTTTGTTGTTTTTTTTTTCTAAATATGGCAGGATGTATGTGGAGATCCAGAACTATTCAAAGGATGTAAGAATTCTTTGCTGCCAGACTAAGACTTGAAATAAGAACCAGAATATGGAGAGTGAGGATCCACAGCGATGTTCAGGAATGGGAGTACTGCTGTTGGGTGTGAGGATGCAGAGCAGATCTATCATTCTGTTTCTCCAAGGATCTTTCCATAGCAAAATGGCCCTGTACTGTGAATCAGTGAGAGCAAGAAATTAGCTTGAATGTTCAAGAATGGGGAATATGAGATCTTTATGTTTTATTCGGTACCTTGGTATGGATCTGGGGTGCCAAAGTCCCCCAACACGGTTGAGATGGTTGAAAATCAGAGTTGTCTGGTCTCATGTATTGTGCCAAATGTGACTCCTGGATGCAGAAGCAGAGCTTCTCTGTGCTGAAATGACACAGCTTTGCAGGCTGTCAGGTCACCTGAAGACTAACAGATGTGGTCTGATCGGTATGAGGTCTCCACCTAGGGGCTGACAAAAATCTCTCATAAGGAACACTGCTTTTGGTGTGTGGGACTGCAGGAGCAGGCTTTGTTCTTTTTGCTGGACTTTTTTTCCCCAAGAAATTTCCCTCCACAACTCTACTATCCCTTTTTCTATTTTTCTCTGGTAAGAAAAGGTAGAGAAGATAACCATTCCAAAAACTTGTATGCCACTGCAGTGTCAGAGGTGATCTTGTGGACCATCATACTGCTGACTGCAAACACTTGGGGTGTTTTGCTGCAGCCTTTTCTGTCTCAGTGATATTTATCCCACTCCCTCCACATTTCCCAGTGCAGGACATTCTTTGTCTCCTACTAACACTGTGGTATTTGAGGATAACTGAAACTTCTCTTCCATGGGAGGTTAGATTGATGACAAGACTCCAATCTTGTCAAAGCTTTGCTTTAGATGTTTCCTTTCACATCTTTGCTGGCATGGATTCTAATTTCAAAAATTAAATTGGTTTGAATTCTCAATTTTCGAGGATTCTTTAAACTTTAATTTCATTCAAGTTTATTTTTAATCTTATCCTCTGCTACTGTTAAGGATTAGAAGTAATTTGTTCAAAACGTAAATGTCTTGAAAAGCAGCATAGTGAAATGACTGCATCACAGCGCAGTGCAAAGAGAGCAGCCACCAAAATGAACATTTTATGTCTATGAACTGTATATGCTCTATAAAAGGAAGAAGCGTGCTAGAAAATGGCTTCTCACTATTTTTAAATTATGGAACAATGTGTAATGCACCTGTTGCATAGTAGATGTGGATTGATGTAGGAAAAGGTAATTATGGTTAGTACATAAATGGCTTACGTGTGTCTAGGTAATACTTAAGAATTAGTATACTGCAGTGTTATTTCAGTTACAAAGTCAAGTGCTTAGAAGTTACAAGGTAATAGAATTAAGGACTGTGCAATGTTAGTTCTGTCACCTTCTGTGTCTGTCCTTCACGCTTATTTGAGATGTGCAGAAAAAGGCTTAAAGTGACCCGAGGAACTGAATTGCAGTGTTTGATAACACACACAGAATAACAAACATATTTCTCCCATAAAGGCCCATAATCAAGAAAATGGAGATGTTAATTTTTGAAAGATTTTCCCTCCCAAATACAAGCAGAGATTAAAGGTACAGCTCTGCTTCCAAGTCTTCACCCCTGCAAAGTTTTCCTGTCTGCTGGGGGCTGGGCCTTGGCATATGGTTGGGCTGCACAAAGATCATCTAATCCCTGAAGGAGAAGTGTGTGCATATAAGGGAGGTGAGATCTTTTTAAATGCTTGCTTTGTGTAGCAATCACTTAAGGAATCACTAATGATCATGCTGTGAGAGGGTATGGCATGATGGATTGCACACAAGGAATGCCAGGGAGGATGAAGCACAGTAATTCATGGTACTGCCTAAAGCTGTGGTATAGAGAGTTTATGAGGAATATTTTCCAAAAGTGCAGCTAGAATGTTAGTCTGCTGCTCTGCTGCTTACAGCTCAGCTCAGCATTTGTGTTTAGTCACCTGAATCCTCAAAGCAATGAAGAATCTTGAGGAAGGTAGTAGAGCTACTGGAGCTTTAAAAAAAACCTAGCAAAAATTCTCCAGGATAAAAATTTCATATATTCAAAATCACAGCAAATACTTTATATCTAGGCTTTTTTTCTTCTTCTTTTTTCTTTCTTTCTTTTTTTTTTTTTTTTTTTTTTTTCCCCATACAGTAGCTGCAAAGCCATTCTGTGAGATACCACAACTGTAGATAGATTAAATTTAGGCAAGGTAGTGCTCTGAAATCCTTAAAATTAATAGATCCTTTTGATCACATCTAAGATTCCAAAATGAGGGAACAACATTGGAGAGTTCTGATTCATGCAGAAACAGTGAATAAAAATTTATCACTGTCACAAAAATCAGCTCAGCCTGAGCTGCAATTTTAGCCTGCTATAGAGGGAAAGAACTGAAGTATTTAAGCCTATTCCTGTTCTAGCCTGGTCTTTTCTTGGTTTATAGAAAAGAGTGTGGAAGGGCTAAAAAAAGAAAAAAGTTAATCAAGTCCCAGAGCCAGGGCTGTCTGAGGGTATTAAAAACGTTTCTAAACTAAGTTAGTTTAGTAAATACTGTCAGGTGCAGCGTGTGCATGTATTATCAGGGGCATCTAAACCAGGTAGGAAGGAAAGTAGGCAAGGAGTTGTTTAAATATTATGACTCACTCCTGAACGTGTAAAAACAGAAGCATTGGTATTTATTAAGCAGACACAACTTTCTGATGAAGACCTCCTGCCCTGCTGGAGATGGGGTGCCCCCAGCACCAGAAAGCCAGCAGACCAGAGCCAAGGACCTACTCCTGCTGAGCTGTGTTAAAGCTTTTCTTTCAAAAAGCAAACTGTGTGAAGAACAACCAGAGCAAAAAGGACACAGAGAGAGGGCTTCTGAGGAAGGTGTTTGCAGAGGGAGATGGGCCAGACTGGAGCTGAGGGCTCTGCGCAGCTACGAGCAACAGTTTGAAAAACAGAGAAAAACTAGGGACTGTGCAGGAATATAACTAACTATGAGAGGAATTATTCCTCTCAGGGTTCCAGAAAAAGCTTTTCCTTAACCATACCAAGCTCTATAGTGCTTTTTGGATAGGCCAGCCTGCTGCCATCAGCCCTCACAGCTGTGTTGCTGTGTTGCTGTTCCTGCCCAGGTGCTGCTTATGGGCCTTGGTAATTGCAGCCAGCTGGTGCTAAGTGGGAAGCAGGTCCAGCATATTGGCTCCTCTAATTCTCTCAGCTGGTCACCTCAAACGGACATTGCTTAGAAGGTTCTAGAAGCAGCCCACAGGAGAAGGCTTTAAAAGAGAAAGCAGCTTGAAGCATTATCTCAGCAGGGTTGTGATATTGCCATGTACAGGAGAGGCTGTTGTAGAACTGCTGCTGCTGGACCATCTCAGAGGTAGTGGCTTGTTTTTCTTTCAGTATAAATGCTTACAGAGCGGGTGTTGAACTAAGGATTTGAATTTGATAGTGTCAGCTTCTGAATTTTCTTTGTCTGGTTGTTCATGTCTTATGTATCCTGTGAAGAGAGCCTTTGGGAGAGCCTTTGCCTTCTCCAACCTTCTGGAAGTTTCTCTCCTCTACAGGACTGATGTATGTTGGTACTCCCCCAGGCAGGGCTATAGTTCTTAGTGCTAGCTTTGTGATAGTCTCTGTTTCTGGTTGTCCCTGTGAGGGCATGCTATGGGCAGCCCTGGAATGAGGTGGCTGTGTGTGTGTCTGCATTGTAGTGGGCTGTACAGCCTTCCCTGCTCAAGGCTGGGCTGTTTTAAGGCTGTGCCCCTACCAAAAGAGCTTTCCTTGAATAGGACCAAGTCCTGTATTTTATTGGGTTGCTCTTTCATATTGTCCTGCATGTGGTATTGCTGTATGGCATAAGAAATAAATGAAAATGTTGTACCTTTAGCAACAGAGAAATACTTTTGATGTCTGAATTTACCCTTAGGCATCTATCTCAAGCTGTGATCACTGAGAATGAACTCCTTGAATGGTGAATGTGCTCTGCTGATGATCAGAGTACAGAGATGGGCCTCCTGCCCTTCTGTTGGTACATATTTCTATTGTGTATAAAAATAGTAACTGCCAAATGAACTTCAGAAGCTTGACTTGACTAAACACTGCATGTTCTGTTCTGATGTCCTTTCTCCCATCCTCCCCCCTTTTGTTTTTTAAGCGTCTGACTGTCCTCAGTGGGAATAGTAAGCTGGGCATTTAGGATCAACTGTCTTACCTAGCAGGATGTACGGTACGAGATATGATTTTTAAAAAGGATGCAACTGAAGTGCATAACTGGATACACTTGTTTTGATTGATATAAGGACGTGGCTGAAGTAGTGTGACAAAACTTCTGTTGGAGTTTTAGTACTGAAAGCTGAACCTTATCACTGATAACATAAGCAGTAATACTGTGTAGAAAATGGGTTAAGCATGCAGAGCTGCAGATTTTTCAGAACTGTGTTCTGAAAACAAAGATGTGTTACGCAGTGAAGTTCCTCTTTCAGTTGAACAAAAATATTCATTTTCTGATAATCGCTTCTAAGTATTACAATTCCTATGTGGTGCTTGACATCCTGATGCTCTTCTAATAGTTTACTCCATGTCCAATCTCTGCTAGAGGTTACTAAATCCTCAGCAGACAGGCAACAGCAATAGTACAGTGGCTTTGCTAATGAGATTATGGCAACAACATCAGAGTTGCAGTTTACTCTTCCACTGCCTCAAAACATAATATTAAAACCCTGAGAGCTTTGGTGACTGTTGTTTAAAAATGTTTTCTATAGGTCTACTAATAGAACCCTAGAATAATGTTTATGTAGATTTCCTTCTTCCTGTGACATAACTGCTGGTACTGATTACGTGCAAGTGCTCTGTGTTTTTAAGTTATATCAAGTTAAAGCTAAGTTGCACTTCACAGTTGAGATTGAAAGAACTGCATTGAGCTATGGGACTGCACAACTTGCAGCCCAGTTATTAGGTCTCTCTGCTTGTACAGTTTTATTGTTTTGATTGTCTGGTCTTTAAGTATTTTGGTTATTTGCAGAATTTAACTGTTCCTATGGAGTACTGGGGATACAGTATGCACTGGTGCAGTTCCTATGTTAAAGGAATCTTTGTTTGTGCAACAAGGATTCATTCATCTAAAATCCCTGTGAAACATTTTTTAGAAGTGTTTGCCTTATTAACTCTTTGTATTCAGCTCCACTGGTGTACAAAAATTGGCAGCTGGCAGATCAGTCTGCTGACCTCCCACTTCTAGGGGTTCCTTTTCAAACAGTACTTTGACAACTGAATCAAGGCAAGTTTCCAGAAGTTGTGGTGGTTTTGAATTTTAGTTTGTGATTCTTGAAAAGGAGTAAGAGGCTTTACAAAATGAATCTCTACATTTAAACTTTACTAATAAATGGCTTTATTATTTTATTAAGATTCTCTGTGTGTTTTAAGATGATGTATCTGGGGAGGAAGTGTATGAGGGATGACTGTTCTCTTGTGGGGCTCACGTGAGTCTGCAGTGGGTTTCCCTATGCTGAGCTGCTAATGCTGAAGTCTGAGCTGGTGATGATGAATCTATGATGCTGTTCTTTGTTGCCTTTACTACTTTTGCTTCTTTAGGCATCTAATTTGCTCTGTTGAAGTCTTTAAATCAGGCACAGTGTTTAGTATTGCTAAATTGAGAGGTTCTGAAGATCGTAGTTAACATAAAATATGAGAATTTTTTTTTTTCATGGTAGTAAACTAAACTGGAGAAGTATTTGACCTCTCTAGTGATTGTTATTTGCAAGGCAGGTTAAAACATTAACATGCACATGAATGTGTCCTGAGTGCTGTTACTTCCTGCGAGGTGTGCATGTGTGGCACAGAATGACATGAAGATAGGGGGTGTGATCTCAAGTCCCTTCAACCGAGGAGGAAGTGTGGGAGCCTTTGACACAAGTTGTGCATCCAGCTGGAGAACTTGCATTTCATGCGCTGCTACCAAGTGATGGGAATACACTTACAGCATTCAAAGTGACTGGTTTCAAACTAATAGATCAGATCTGTAAATGATGTTATCCCATTTTATTAGGTCTAATAGTGAAATATTGTTTTGTGAGCTTACTTCAGAAAACACTGAGAGTATCCAGACTTGATTCATCTTCTTGTGTAGTCTTTCAAAAGGTTGCAGTTCCTTTTTCTTCCTAGAGTCCTTACCTAATGTGTCCTTCCTGTTATGCTGAGGATAACTTCCATTTCATGCCTTCTAACACCATTAGGAATACCACGTGCCCAAACTCATTGGTTTAAAACAATTAAAGTGTTGCCACCTCTTGCCATACGCCTCCGAGAGGAGGCAGTGAATGCTGTACTAATGCTTCTGTGTATGTGCTTTACTTGTAACTGGCCTTCTGATCACATGAGCAGAACTGTTCTGAAGTGTTCTTTGTATGCTGGTTCCTGTGTTACAGCTCCATGAATCCGCTGAGACTCTTTTGTTTATTATTATATCTTTCTAAAATCTAGCTTTCCCTCCTCTCAGTGTGGAGTGACTGCCAATATTTGGTCATCTGTGACCCTCAGCTGCTGCTGCTCAGGAATGTGGGTTTCATTCCAGCAGCAGCGGATGGCTGCAGTTCCCTCTCATGTGCTGTGTGTGTCTGTGTGGGTAACAATGAAGTTGGCAGGGAAAGGGGCAGGATTATGTAGGGAGTAGGATCCTCTTGTGACTCTGCAAGAGCTTTCTGGGAGTCTGAACTTGCTCTGGCTGGATGCTGATATCCTGGCCTGTGTTCAAGATGATATTTTAGTTCCTGCTGAGAGCAGCAGCTGGTTGGTGCACAGAAGCCAAAGGCTGTTGGTTTGCCTGGGACAGCAGACAGGGCATCACGTGCCACATGTGCATCTCTTGTCACGCTGCAAACCGGGAGGAGCTGTAGATGCAGATCATGTTGTGAATAATCTGGTCTTGGATTTCATACAACCAGCTTTTTGTATCTGAACCCAAGCTGTAATGAGGCTGTTTACGAGCACTGTTTCCGTAGCAGTCAGATTTATACTGGAAATGCTCTACCCTGAATTACTGCTGGGTTCATTGCTGTCTTGGTATGCATTCTCTGCTGTCTTGTGGCTGGCCGGTACTTAATGAGGTGGGTGTTTCCAGCGATGTTAGGACTCTTTGATACGAATGACATAGGAGTATACTTGAAAACAGAAACTAGGGCTGATGCCCCTTTTTCTAGTCTGATCTGCCTCACTCATGAGGAACCAGCAGCACACGTGGTTTTCCAGGTGACAACTGATGGAAAGATGCCACAGTGATCCTATTTTTAACCCCCTAAGTGACTGTATGTCAGCACAACCTTCTGCAGGTTCCACTGAGAGCAAACAGTTCAGTTCCTGAGGACTGTCATATGTTGGAAATAATAGGTAATACTCTTCCCTCTGTCTCTGAGTCAAAGCCTTACATTAACAAAGTGTAATTCCAAAGCTGAAAGCTTCAGAATAGTCTGAGTTGCCAGGTGAGATTTATTTACACATCCATTTGTAAACAGATGCATGAACTTAGGAATATCTTTGGAGCAAGAATCTACATTCCTGGTAGAAATGATCCTTGTTTCATTCACTTCACAAGGTCGTACTCAGCTATTATGTGTGTGGCCTTACCATAATAGGGGAAAAGTTGTGTTCAGCAAACCTTTGGTTTGTATTAATTGTCACAGCAATTTGCTTGCTGATATACTAGTCTTCTTTTTTGCTTTTGTGCTTTTGATTGTGGTAATTAATAATAAATTGATTGAAACTTCATTTTCTATCTTGGAAATTCAGATCTTGAAATTTAAAAAAATGATGGATGTATTTTTGGAGTAGTTGGTAACTTATTCATGAGTAGGGAGGGGTTTTCTGTTATCCCAGAATTATGGTTGGTTTCAAACAGACAAAACAGAGCCTCCTACCACCTCCCCAGTAACAAAAATAACCAACTTTTCTTAATAGTAATATTGAAGTTCTGGGGATGCAATTGGGGAAACCGGGGCAAGAACAACAGAGGATCTTTTGTTTCTGTGACCTTAAAATGCAAAAGTGGGAAAGATTACAGTTCTTCAAATGGCAGCTGGGTAAGTCAGAACAGGTAATGATCAAGAGGTGTTGAGTACAAACACTTAAAAGTACATCTGCAAAATTCTTGATTTGAGTGGTTACATTCCTTACTGTCTGTTCAGCTCTAAGAAGACAATATATTTAGTAAAGCAAATGTGGATGGAATCTATATGGAGTATTTTGTCTGACAAGTTTCTGATCTGTTGTTAAGTCTTGGTAAGTCAAAGTGCAGGCTCCATATGAAATCAATTGATGCTCTATTTTTATAACATGAAAATGCTTGCTTAGCATGCACTAATGGGTGATAACTTCTAATCACCCAAAATAACACTGCTCCTGGCAGCTAACTTACTTGTTCCTGGTTTTCAAATCTATGTCTGAACTGTACTGTCTCAGTTCCATTTGGTCTAAGGACAGAAGCCTTCACTTTTCCAGCTGTATGACCGTGGTCTTAGCACATTCCTGCAGACTCTGTAAGAACACAGCAGCTGAAAGGCTAGGGGGGAAGGGTGTTGTCTCTTACTGTGCACTTCTGATGGTCTTTGGGCACTCTGGGTGATCTGTGTATAGTAGCACATGCATCTGGCACAGTTGCTGTTGACATACCCCCACCAGACAGCTTGGAGTGCTGTGCAGTGCCAGTTAAGGTTCCTTTGCTGGTCAGGCTTGGCTTTGCAGCTTTCTGGTTGTCTTTGCAGCCAGATACACTAGTGGATTCAAACACATACTTCCCTGACGAGGTTTTGCATTATTACCTGTACCTGGTGAAACTGGAGCTCCCTTGTTTCTAATGACATTTTCTGAAATGCAGTACAGAGATGAGATGCAAACTTCTGCATCTGTGAGGGCAGTGGTGGGTGGGGGTAGGAAGCTCTGGTTATATGTAGTGTGACCTGATGCAGCCTTAGTTGCAACTAAACATAGTCTGGTATTTTGTGCACCTGTCAGCCTGCTGCTCATGGTGCCCATATTTGAGGGGGAGGTGTGAATCTAGACCTTTACCTGAAGTTGGCCTCCACATCTATAAAAAGCAATTGGCTTGCCTTTTGAAACTTTGCTTGTCTATTATTGTAGTCTTGTTTTGGAAAATCAGTCCTTTGAAGTAGTTGGAAGTTAAGGAGGCAGCCAGCTTCTAGTCTGCCTGTAGTCCCACTGAGATTCAATGTGATTAGTGCCTGTTGGAGCTTTTGACATCAAGCCCTGTCGTTGCATCACCCTTAGGTAGCAATAACATAGTATGCATGTCTCTTCCACCAGAAGTTTGTATGTGCTGCATTCTTGGTGTTTGTTTACTTAGGTTCTGTAGACTTTGTGGGAAGATTCATTTCAATCAGAAAAAGAAATGCTGAGCAACGGTATCATGGGATTTTTGGAGACTCATAATAGAATGGCCTGATGGCTCTGACACTAATAATGATCTATCTATTTTAAACACTAGAAATGGCATGTACTGCAAGAAGAAGCTTCTGGCTAACTCTTCAGGTTGCTCCAATACTACAGCTGTGGCAAACAAATCCCAGAACTTGCAGCAATTATCTATCCAGCACTGTGACTCTCTTGTAAGGAATCAAGGACAGCTGGTCACATTGGTTTCAGCTGCAATGTAGAATCTCTTATTAGTCTGTGGTGCTTCTGAGAAGGTCACAAAATCTGCGTTCATTTAAAGGCAGCTGTTTTCAGGTCTATATAAAGAACATGTTGTAAATACATGTTGGTTCAGTCCTACTTGTGGAATGAGCTGTCGGTGATTATTCAGAGTAAGAGGTTTGAGGTTATGTTGCAAGATGCCTCTTGATGTACACTGAATGTATATTAAAGGTGAAATAAATAATACTGATAGATGTTCACTCTAGTACAGCTAGATTTCAGATGGAATTTCCAGGATTTGTATGTACAACCTGAACATTCAATTCAGAAGTGGAGGTGTGTGCATGCAGATTAACTCACTATTGCAGAATACAGGGTCTTTGCTGAATAACTCCTGAGATAACTTGCTTTACAGTAACATGTTCTGAAGAAGGCTGTTGAAAATGCCTTGGCTATGGAATACGTACTGTAAGAGGCTCTGTCAATCTTCTTCAAAAGAGAGCAATACCTTTTTATTTTTTATTTTGGTAAATGAAGGTTTCCTCTATCCAAATTCTCTTGTTTTTGTAGTATCTATTTTGTCATATGTAATTGGAAGCATATTTACCAGTGTCTTTATACTTCATGAAGAAACTGCATTGAACCTTCTAGACTTATTTTCTCGTGAAGCAACTGTGGTAGCACACAATGGAACTGTTATATGAAGGAAAATGAACAGAAAATATTGGCTAAAGGCACTCTGAAGATGTTTTTTATATTGTAGAAAGTTAAAAGGATTACAAGAGAAAGTAGTAAATAATGTGAAATCAATGACAATAATATAAATGAGAGGTTTCTAGAATCTTTGTTTTAAACTATTCTTTAATATAAACAATGTGTTATTAAATAATCCTTTCTTAAATGCAATTATAGAGATAGATGTGTTTTCAGAAACACATTTTGATATGGGAATGGAGAATTAAATCTTCACTTTTGGAGATGACACAAATATTTATTTTTGGTCTTTGTTTGTAGGAAGATGGAATTATCTACGCAGAACATTTTACCATGGTAACGTAGATCATGGTAGCAGAGCCACTGGCTTTTTTTATACCTGAGATCCAGTGGCAGCCAAGGAATAACTATAAAAAGTGATGCACCTGTTGTATTTTTAATGGTTAGTTACTATGTATTTCGCTCAAAGCCTATTTAATCTGTAATTGCAAGAATCATTTTATGTAATTTGAGACTGGAATTTAGAAGAACATAAATATGCATGTGGAAATCATCACATCTGGAGAAGTGCTTCTCTTCTAACTCGGATACTGCAGAACAGTTTACATAGGGCTTCATGTCAGTTTGGTGTACCTCATATACATGGCAAGCCAGTATGAACTTAACTGGAGATGCAGTGTAGCCCTGATTGGGAATTATATTCTGCCAGAAATGAAAGTACTCTTGCATCTAGTCATCATTTATATTAACAACTTCTTTTCCACTGTGAGTCTGTAAGCGTAGTGGAATATCTACAGTGTTGCCTGTATCAGTTAAGAATAAGGGATCAAGAAAGACCCCTTATTCTTAAGAGAATAAGAGAAAAGAGAATCTTACCTCTGCTGAAGGCACCAGCTGGTTAGTTTTTTTGTCTTGTTGAGATGTAGTGAGAGGAACCAGCTTGGAATCTGGTTTTCCACAATCTGTGCTTTGTCAGATCCCCAAATGAGCTTTTGTGTCCCTGTCTTCTACTGTTGTGTTTTCCTGGGGGAGGAAACTGTATAAGACATGGGTGTCTGAGACTTTTGCCTTGTCTTGGCTGCACTGAGCAAAGGGGAATTGTCTTGCGCTGCATATACATATTTTGCTCCAAAAGTGATGCCTCCTACTTATTTCCATGGAAGCTACAACAGCAATGGAGGGCACAGTAACAATATTTGTAGAGCAAATTGTCAGCTATAAAAAATGCTTTTTCAACATAGTCACCAGTGTCAGCTAAGCATTTTTGCCAGCAGTGAACAAGAGCCTGCATGCCATGCTCATAAGTGTGCCACTGCTGATGACCACTGTTTGGTCTCCATTAATGTTCAGCGATTGTCAGTAGATGTCAGTGGGTGCTATTTTTTCTGCGTGGAGGAATTCAGTGGTACCCCTTTGCTTCATATGTACTTCCATATCAGACTGCCCCTCTACTGCTGTCTGTCAGACAGCAACAATGTAGAATGGAATACAGGGGGAGGTTCAGCCTCTGCTGCACTACCACCACCATCTGCCTCTTATGTCATGGGCCAATGTAATAACACAGGAACCATTGCTTCCAGTGTACCACCCCCCCCCCCCCCCCCCAAATGTTGTTAATAAAGAAATGAAATATTTCAATTTTAACACTTTTTTTAATATATTGAAAAAGGAACAAAACCATAAAACTAGTGATATGTTTGTTCATGTTTTTGTGAAACTAATGCATCAGACTGGTTCAGTGGTAGTGGCTACAGCTCTTAGTGAGTTCTCAAGGTGTTTAGCAAAGATTTGAGATTTTACTCTTCCTGTATTTCATCTTCGACAATTGTTCACAAATGTACATACAACCAGAAAAAGATGGTGTGAATGAGGCAAGGGCTTCAGTCTTTTGTGAAAGTTGGGTAAAGAGCTGTGATCAGATTTTTGAATTGAACAACTGATTGCAACTCTATACATTGCTTGAAAATTGGCAGATCACGTACTTATATCAACTGAAAAAGGTGTTGCAAACATAAATTAATAATTTTTTTTGCAGCCTTTGAATCTATTCTCAAACTCCTTTATCAAACTAGAAAGTACAGGTGTGTATTTTCCATTCAGAGCACTGTGCTTTGCCCATGTATCAAAATGAACACAGTCATTTGCCATCACTTGAATCAGCACAGTGCTAACAGCGCCCTGATGGTTGGGTTGTTGCAGAGCAATGGGTGTGCAACCCAGGGGCATTCTGGAGGGAATCTATAGTGGAGGGCAGAGGAAGGCTGGGCATATCTGGTGTGAGACATACTCAGAGATGATCTAGTATATAAATACTCGAGAGAAATACTGACTCTATCGAAGTAATCTCAGTGAATTTTTTTTGTGTGTGTGTGCTGGAAGATGTTGTATGCTTTTCTGTACGTTTCTGAATGCGTAAGAGATTCTCTGCGATGAAGAGGAACCAATCACTTATACAAGGTCACTGGTTCAGATTCTAAATTGAAAACCTGTCAGCAAAAGTAATGATCTTACATTATTTTTTTCAATATTATGATCCAGAAATAATTTTAATTTAGGCATGGAGGAAATTAACAAATGACAGTGATACATGAGGCTGATTTATTCAGTGTCTGAGGGGTCTACCCTGGGAGATTAAGCCTTGCTGTGCTGAAGGCAAGGCTGGTATCTACTCCTCCAAGATGTTCTGCTGGATCCAAGTTGCTTATAATACCTGGTACTAAGGCACCTGTCTCACCTGGTATGCTTCTAAATTTCATTTGGACAGATGGAAGTGAACCTTTTTCCTGGAATCCAAGTTTATCTTTGCAGTGAGTTAATTTTAAATCTACTGATGTATTCAGGTGTTTCATTTGCTTCAAGTAACAGAGGTACCAGATTGCTCAGAAAAAAAATATTAAGTTCTATTTAATGTTGGAGTGAATGTGATGTTCTGGAAATTGTGAGAAAATTGTGTCAAAGTCGGGCAATGCAGACTTTGCTCTAATGAGCGTAGGAAGTACTGCTTGCGTATCTGAACTGTGCTGAACTCCCAGTACAGCATTTCACTAGAGTTAGAAAATAATAAAAAACAGAGTCTGTCTTTTTTTTTTTTTTTTTTTTTTTTTTTTTAACTTGAGCAGCATATACTTCAAATATGGGCTTTAGTTGTTTTCAACCCTGTGCTGCTGCTACCTGTATTTTTGTTTTCCTTCCTTTGGTGCTGGTGCTACACTTGTTTGTTTCTAGCTGGGAAGATACATACAGCATTCCTGGGAGAGGATGGTGCTGAGGAGAGAGGGAATGAGAAATCTGAATACCTAAAATTTCAACTTCCAGATATGAAAGTTGGTCTGGAATTCCATTGGCAGATTTTTGGTGCTTTGTTAATATAGAAGAAATAACTGAATTATTTCTGTAAGAAGGTTCCTTATGCTATTGGCAACTTGAACTGGGCCATTTAGAAAAAAATTTTTTGCATGTATTTAAACAAAAAAACCCAGCTGACGTGTTAAAGTGACATTGCAACCATTATTTAAAATCAAACTCAGTGCTCAAAAGGCTAGCAGACTAATAAATTGCTCCCATTAATAGTAAGTAAATATTAAGTAAATAAGTAAATATAAGTAAATACAGAATGGACATCTGTCTGTCTCCAGTATCAGAATATGCTTTTTCATCTCCCTGTTGGCTGGAGTACTAAGCTATAAATCTATTAAAGATGGATGTATGGAGTTTCTTTCTTCTGAAGCAAAGCATCTGAGCTTTCACTGCTGAATGTCAAATAAAAATGTTTGATAGGGGAGAAAACCACCTCACTTAAGATGCTCTGATAAGAGTGACTGTCCTGCTATTCTAGCCTCACAAATTTGTGGCTGCTGCTCCAAGAACAGTGACCATAGTGTCCAAAGCACCTGGGAAATAAGGCAGGGAGCAGGAGCTGCTTCATCTGCTACCCCAAAAACAAGCTTTGAATGGAGCTGCACTGCTATGGTTCGTTTCTTTTTGAAAGTACAGTGAAAAGGACCAGTTAGCATTGCTCTGACAAGGCAAAGTTGTTAAAAAAAAAAAAAAAAAAAAAAAAAGAGACTTTGTGTTGCTACCAGAGTTGCTATATTTAAACTGTTGCCAGACAAAAATGCTATTGGAAACAAACTAACTACTGGTGTACGTAATTTGACAAGACAAACCTTTCAGTTCTGATTCCAAATCTTATGTTGTTAAGATTACTCATGAGGAATTTAGACACTAATAGATATGGGAAACAGTTGTGTTTATCCAGATGCATGAACTTTAGAGGAAATGTCATATAACTCTACTAGCCAAACATGGGAACAATGTATGCATTTCAGATATCACGTGTGTAAATACACTTGTGAATCCATAAGCTGCATTCAGTGCTTCTCTGTTTGCCTTCTTCTGCCCTTGCAGAAGAAGGACTCTGGTTAGGTTAACAGCTCTGTTGCATGACAAAAGCTGTAGGCACATGTGTGAGATTAGCTTGTTGTTTAGCTGAACATTTTCTGAAGGGGTGACTCACTAGGAAAAAGCATATTCAGCTACTGATCAGTAGAATTATTACATTTGGCCCTAAGTGCTTTATAATTTGATTTGTTTTGTTTCCTTCTCTTTTTCATATAATGGATATTCCTATGGGAAGGCTTCATTTACTGCAGCTTTGCTAGAGCCAACAAAACCTGAAATGAATGGTGCTTCTTGTATAGTTGCTTCTTGTTTAATTTCATGAGAAGTTAAGTTTATAGTTATTGGAGAGTGGATCTTGACTTCAAGTCTTGCTCAGCAGCAGCCTGTCAGGTAGACTTCTATCTCTTGTCTTGCACTGAGGAAAGATGGCAATATATTATTGAGGCAGTTGTTTACTCTTTCAGACATCTGTATCTGGGCTGTGCTTTTTCCCAAATGTGCCAGTATGCATCCTTCTCACCTCTAGGTGTTGCTCTGATGTGTTATCTAATGTTGGTATCATCCATTATCAACTGTGCACAGCTTTACTGGAAGCAGAATTGACTTTCATGCGCCGCTTCTGAGGTAGAAGATGTACGAGATGTTTTTTTAACTTGCCTTGTATCCTGGTACTGTACATATCAATTCCTAAACCACTGAGGTTCAGAATAAGTTTTTAACTAAGAATTCAGCTGTAACAAAATAAAGGGAAAACTTTCATATGTACCGCTTCCAAGAATTCAGCAGCAGTGGGACTGATAAGGAAACACTGCTGTTTCCTTATCAGTCCCACTGCTGCAGCATTGTTTATTTTAACGTTTTTGTGTATTAGGAGTTAAGAACAGCTATTTGCTGTTTTACTTGATAATTACAGAAGTTGAACTAGTTTGACCAGTTAGTCATTAAAAAAAAAAGCCAGTGATTAACAAGTTCTGTGATGGCAGCTTTTGAGTGACTGATCTTCTCCAGAGAGGCAGAAACCATCAAAATGGTTTAAGTGATCCTTAAAAACTAACCTCTCTGTGTCAGCTGTACAGCATGTTTTGAGTGACTGTCCTCATCTATTTATTCTATTTACTACATACATTAGGGTAGTGCTAGTGGTAGCTTACATAAATGCGCCTAGAGGACAAACTATTTAACTGAAGATGCTTACAGTAATCATGTAGTTTTCTTGGAAGTAACTATCTGGCTATTTTTGGTAGGCTGGCTCTAAAACAGTTTATCTGATAAATAAAAACAGTTATTGAAAAATGCACTT
This sequence comes from Lagopus muta, assembly GCF_023343835.1. Lineage (NCBI taxonomy): Eukaryota > Metazoa > Chordata > Aves > Galliformes > Phasianidae > Lagopus > Lagopus muta. The sequence goes on along the minus strand of NC_064436.1, from coordinate 37,483,278 downwards.
TGGCTGTGCGGGCTCTGCCTCTAGACTTTTCCCTTTTTTCAGTCAGAATGAGAGCAGAGAATCTGAGCAAAGCAAATTCATCTTGAAATATTACGTACTGAGAAAAATGAAGTATAAAACTTCTGAAAGTGAATGATTAACTGCTAGTGAGGGTTGCTGAGAGCTGTTCAGCAAAAGTGATGGGAGAGAATGGAGCAAACCTCTAACTCTTGACCTAAGTCTGACAGGAATCTGTATGGGAACGAGGGTCCCTAGATACTCTTGCTGTGGGAAGTGGTTTACTTGAAGTTTTTGCTCTGTTACATGCATAAGGATCCATTTCAGGCAGTGGTTTTTTGTCTGGTTTTGTTTTGTTTTCTATGTATGTAATCTCCTGTATTGTACAGCTTGTGTTGTAGCCTAAATTCAATTCAGGCAGCTTCTACAGAAGTCTGGTGGGTGCAAGACTACATATTTCTTCTATCTGATTCCTAGGGAGGATTTAGGGGAATAAATGGCACAGTAAATAAATAAATATTCTCTTCAGTTATTGTCCCAGAGTACAACTTGTTAAGATTTGACTTGGTTGTTCAGTCTTTGAGAAGTGTACTTGCAACGAGTTCTGACCCTTGCAGATTCTGGAACAAAGTGTAGGTGTGGGTTCAGTGGGAAATGTTTGATTCCAATCTTGTCCTACTGTACTTCTTAATTACAAATAGAGAGTTCTGGAGAAAGTCAGAATTGGAATTATGAGGAAGTCATGCATTTCTAGCCCTAATTTATTTCCTTAATATAAATAACATGTGTTTTGTCACAGCTTAATGAAGATTTCCTGGTGGGGAATGCGAAAGTAAAAATAATTTAGATGTGTGAAGTGGTTGCATATGCCTGGAGAAATGCTTTCTGTATCAGCAAAACTGGTTCTGTTAGTACTAGTTCTTCCCAAGCTGCTGTGTTGCCCTGCCATCAGCTTTGTGCATGTCCATGACTTCAGCCACAATGCTTTACCTCGGAGCGTTTGTGGGAATCGGCAGTGACATCCATTCTCGTTAGTGTGCTTGGTGCACCTTTAAGAGCCACTTGAGTGAATTTTCTCCTACAGTGCACTGCATGTGTTCTCACTGCTTAATTTCAGTCCCTCCAACAATTACAGCCCAACAGTGTGAGCAATGGAAAGTGGAAAATCTGAGATTTATTGTGGAGTCTGAGTTTCTATTTTCACAGAACAGGAGCTTTCTTTTAATGGTATTCAGCAAGTTCCCTTTCTCACAGGAACTGTGCCAGAAGATGGCATTGCTGTACACAGAGCACTCATCTCCATTGAAACAAGTCATTAACAGGAGTGGAAAAACTGCGGCTCAAAAGTCCATTAGATTGACGGGAAACAAATTTGCCTTCATATCACACAGCAAGGACAGTTCCATTAAAATATACAGCGTGCCCACGAGTTATTGGTTTTGTTGTTGTTTAACAAGAAGCTTGTGTTTAAAAGCACAGATTAGTCTGTGTGGGCTGAGTGTGCGTATCTCAATGCTGAGAACTCTTTTTCAAATGGAAATAGAAGACATAAAATCTCCTGCCAGCATCTTACTCTTTGGCTTTAGACTGCTTGTCCTACTCAAAGCATCGTTTTTCTAACCACTGCTTTATTTAATAGATTCTGTCAATTTGGTTTTGCTAAGGTGTATCTGCAAGTGTGCCAAGCAGCACTCCGAAGGCTTCTAAACTGAGTTTGATCCCAAAATAGCCTTTGGAGGTAGGGAAAGTTTGGAGTAAATCTTTAGTAAACTCACAGGAATGTGTTTTTCCATCTTTGTAATTCTTAGCTTATTTTGTTATTAGTGAATTATTATATGAATTATATGTTATTCCAAGGAGAGCTGTAGCTCTGACTTCAACAGTCAGTAGGAAGAACTGATGCGATTGCAGTTGGATTTAAGCTTCTATTGGAAAAAGTCAAAACCTCAATTTTACTGGGCATCTTACTGCAGGTGCAGCTTATGTGGCTCTCTGTGTTTGACCACAGTACAGTCAGCACTGGGCACATTGTGGTTCCAGCTCTTCTGGGAATGTTAAGTTTGTTTGGAAGCTGCTTGTTGCTGTCATGAACTGTTGAATACCATTAGATTGGCTCATGCTGGTGACTGAACTGCACAAACCACCTCCTTCAATTATGTTCTGAACACTGAACAGAGATGCACAGAAATTCAATTAGAAGGACATAATGCTGGAAATTAACAAATACCAGAGAACTTCCTCTTGCCTTCACTGCAAATGAAGTTAAATTCCTTTACCATTAAAGCTCTGAGGGGGAGGAAAAGGAAAACAAATATCAGTGAACAGGAATAGAGTATAGAACAATTATTTCAAGTTACCTCCTCAGCCAGAAAAATGAGTGCCTAGCATGCCTCACTTGTTAGTTTGGCAGTGTTATGCTCCCTGATTTTCCTCCCTGCAGGACCACCAGATGCTGGAAGAGAAAGCGCAGGACACAAATGCCTTCGTTTTTGTGTGTGTGTGCGGTTTTTTTTTTTTTTTTTTTCCTCTCCCATTACCTGATGAAAATTGCTCTGTGAGATCTGGTTTGAAGTTAGTGATGGATAGGAAAGCAGAGTGTAAACTTCAAACTAGGAAATCATATATATTTTTAATGGCTAGTATCCAAGTGTGTGGGTGGATCTCACTTTGATCTTTCCACAGGTGGAGACTCCTTTGGGGAGAACATGGATCTGCTTTTCATTTAAAACTTTCAATTGATGTCTTTAGCAGCTTTAGCTGCTTGCTGTTACCTTTGTGAAATAAGGGTCATTAAAAAAAAAAAAAAAAAAAAAAATTGAAAAAGAAAACAACAAAACAAACTTGCCTTGGAAATCCCAAGGCTCTGACCTACAGTAATTCAAAGCTGTTATGTAGACACAGACTAATGTGTATTTGGCAGACAGTTCAGTCTGTGGCTTTGCTCTGCCAGGAAGGTGAAAATTGTCCTTGATTTTGTGGTTTGGGAGACCCTGTAAGGAGAATTCTTCTCAGAATTAGTCTTTGTTAGCTTATTTCTGGAGGAGTTAGCAATGGAGAGAAATGTTTTGCTTCAGTAGTCAGTTACCATGCAGAAGATGTCTCTCATTTTGTATTGAAGTAGTTTAAGTATTCTCCAGCAGGAGAATAATGCTCATCATCCTGCCAAGCAGAATTTGTTCCTGGGCTGAGCATCCTAAAAAGCACAGTGCCTGTATTGAGCCCAATGGCCTGTTGAGTTGTGTCTGTGGAAAGGTGACTGAGGGGGACTGGGCTGCTCAAGTGGCATACATCAAAGCGTGGGAGAACAGCTCTATGTAGAGAAATGGTTCCCTTTCCCCTGCATAGGTGGTGGGGCTCCTCACCAAGCTGCCTTGACATCCAACACAGTCAGCTAGAAAGTGCTGAAACAGTGTTGCTTCCCCTGTCTTTTCCTGGTGAATGTATATGTATTTACTTAAATGGCTGTGCTGGGCCCGCTCCAGCTTGTGTTTTACTCCTGTTAAGCTCTGAAGGAGTCGGATATGAAAAGGGTGCAGCATTATGCTGGACTCCTTATGTACTCAGAGCTAAAAGCATTATTGATTTCATTTGCTATGAATGAAACAATTTAGATTTATCTGGAAAATGAGGGAAGAAGGAATGGATGGGGGGATGGGGGGGGAACCAAATGAATGTTTCATTCCGTGCATTTCAGTGCAGCAATTTCCTAGCTTGCTGCATGTTTGTCTGCCTTCACGTTCTGCTTGGTGCGTGTGTTGTGCTGCCAGATTCAAATACCCCATCTTGCTGAGCTGCACGAAGGGTAGTGCTGCTTCCCTTGGTCTCAGAATGGCATTGTAAGTCATCTTATGTCAGTGATGTGCAAACATAATACAACGGGGGGGGGGGGGGGGGGAGGGGGGGGGGGGGGAGAGTGGGATAGAAATAATGTGTGTTTAGAAAGTATAAATTCCAGCATAAATCTTTACCTCACTTACAGTTTTGGTGGGAGGGATACTTAGCACTGTTAAAGCTTTAGCAGAACTGCTTCCAGGCAGCACAGACTGGGTGCTGGAAACCAGAGCTAATGTATACAGCATTTCTATTTTTGCATTTCTTCCTACTTCCTGTTCTCCTTAACCCTTTCTCCAGCATTCTGTTTCCATAGCATCTCAATATCCATTTTCTAATATTTTTTAATATGTGGGTCAATATTATTAAAACTATCAAGTTGTGGCTAAAGCAGGTCAGGTTTCAAGATCCTCACGCCTGAACTATTAGGTTATACATGCTAAAACCATGTTAAAGACCACTTTTTTTCTTAGTTACAGAGCTGTAGGCCTTCATCTTGAATTCTCTGAATGCACAAAGAAAGCAGTGACACTGTATTAGTGCTTCACTTTGTCCCTTCTGTGCTGAAGTGTTGATGTATAAGGAGAATGAGAAGAGATATTGGTGATCTTTGAACCACATTATTTATAACAGTATTTTATGAAACGCCTCTGGAAAATAAATGCAAGTGCTGCTGACTTAGAATGTTCCTTTCTGTTTAGAAGAGACCATTACTTTGCTGACCTACTTTGTTCTCCCCTGTAGCAATGTTCTGGTGATTTATTTTGTGCTCAAAAAGGAGAACTGAAGCTGTGCTTGTAATCTGAAGGATCAGATGGTGTGGCAAATTTATTTGAAAAAGTCCCACTGACTTCTGTATGTGTGGTTGTGAGAACATGGCTCTGTTACATTGGTAGAACAACCATTGACTTGGATGTAATAGGTCTTGAACTGGAGCTGACCTAGATCCTTGTAATCAAATGGGCTTCTGATTTCATGTATTAGACTTGCTCTTTAAGGTTCTTACTGAAGTTCATTTGGAAAAAGAGTAATAGGCAGCAAGGCATTAAAGTGACCCTACTGATGTTTCCAGTTTCACCTCCTTCTTTTGTGGTAATTACCCCTATTCCCAAAATAAAAGGAATGTGGCTTAGGTTAATTCTGTTGTGTCCTGTGCTCTTTGCAGTTAAGAGATAGCCTTCAGCTATATTAGGAGAGCATGTGAAGATATGGACGTGAGCCGTGGAACTGCTGGAGCAGGTTGGGCTCTCTGCGTTGCCAGTGTGACAAGCTGCTGTGGGGAAGGTGCTTGACCTGGGGTTGGACTGGGTGATCCCCAGAGCTCCCTTCCAACCCCCGTGATTTTGTGGTGGTTGGCAACGCTCAGCCTCAGGAGATGTGGAGATATGGCGCTGAGGGACACAGTTAGCGGGGATGGGGTTGGGCTAGGTGATCTTAGGTGTCTTTTCCAACCTTAATGATTCTGTGCAACTGCCAGCCACATCCCGGTGTTGTTTCTGTTCTGCCCCTTGTTCTCCCTGCCATTCCTACTTGAATCTAATGAATTAGATTCGATTCTTATTCTGTCTTCTGCTCCTCTGCCGTCATTATTTGGCAGAGCTGTAGACACAGACGTGTTGTAATGCGGCAGCGAAGCCAGATCGGGCTCATTTTGAGCAGTACGAGCACCGCTTTACAGCCGGCCTGCCGCTCCGCAGAGGGCTGGAGCTCCGCGCTCTGCCCGCTCCCAGCTCCGACACCGTAACCGGCACTGCCGCGGCTCCCCGCCCCAGCCTCAAACGCCAGGCTCGACAGGGCGGGGGGCAGCCCGGCGGGTGCCTCTCTGCTCGCACCCACACGCCGCCTCTCCGAGATCGGGGTGGGAGCGGCGGTGCGGCGCTGCGGCTCCGGCTTGTCTCCTCTGCACGGTGCCGCCCCGGGGCAGGGAGGCAGGGCGGGCTGCGGGGGCCGGGCTGCCCCATCGCGTCCTGCGGAACTCGGCACCGCCGCCTGCAGCCGAGGAGCCTTCCTCAGAGGCGCTGCTGCAGAGAAACACGAGCGCGTAAGTTAGCCGGGGTCTCTTTCCTCCAGCAGTGCTTGTAAGGGATGGGCGTCAGTGCTTAATTTTATTTTTTTTCCCCCCAAGATTATTTCTCGATGGCAACCCCGCAGGTTATTCTGTGTAAGAAGCCATTGAAATAACTAGCGGGGAGGGATAATGAGAAATCTCCGGTAGAAACGGGAAGCCTGGCTGCTGGCAGGGAGATATGCCAGAGCGAGGGTTAGCGGCTCGGTACCCGCTGGGGCTGCTGCACGGTGGGGAGAGCTCCCCGTGGCAGCCCGGGGTCAGGTACTCCCGCTGCACCTCCGGAGGGACCGGGCGGCAGCGGTGTACGGCTCTGCTGTGCCACTGTGGTGTGCTGCGAGGGGGTGGTCGTGTGCTGATCGGGAAGATGCAGAATGACATCTGTCAGTAACATCTGCATCTTCTGTAAAGAGTTGTCAAAATTGTTCCTCCTCCCCTTCCCCGCTCCGTTGTGATGGAGTGGGTTGCTAGAGGAGATCTACCGGATTTCTGATTGTTCTGTTTAAATGAACAAAGACTGGAGAGAAGGAAGATGTCCTCAGTCCCTAAGGCTTTCTCTTTCTTCTTCCTCCCCCCCATAGAGGCTAGTGTATGAAGTCCCTTGCATTCCATTTGATTTCCCTCATAACATACCATGCAGCACCCACCGGTGCTTGTGATAGTGAATGATGGAACGGGACGTGGTCCATGTGATGGCTTCACTGAGCCATGTGCGGGCGTAGAGCTTCGTTGGCAGTGAGATGGGGATCCTGACTGCGCAAAACATGGGGATGGATTGCTGGGTGCAGCTACTGGGCGTGTCAGCTGCTGCAAATATGGGTGGTTATAACTCTCATTTCTCATTCCCTGCTTGTAATAAGGAGGAAAGAAGGAATTGTTGGTGATGTAGATCCGTAATTTCTGATTTAGCCCCAGTTATGTCCAACTAGCTAGCTGCGTTTGTTCATTTTTTTTCTTTACTTTGTGGTACACTGTTGAAGAGGGAAAATGCACTCTGAGAGCATGCTTAAACTGTAAGTGAATTTATGAGATCCTGCCTGTGAAATACTCCTGTTGCTCTTTGCTTCTCTCATTTTTCTAGGGCTGCAAAATGGTCTCTGTCTCTGGTGTGGGGAGATGTTATTGTAAACAGAGCAGGGAGCTATTGAAAAGGTGTCTGTAACTCTTCTTGCTTATAAACTTGTGCTTTTGTAAACTCTTGTGCTTCTTGCTTATAAATTACTGTTTCTAATAGAAGCACTTGTTCAAAGACTTGGTTAATATAGAAAAGCAGATAAAAGGATAAAGCAAGCCCTCTTGCTCATCTGTAACCTTCGCTAATTTATTTTCTGCGTAATTTTTTTTTTCTTTTTTTTTTTTTTTTTGCTTTCATGTATTTCCAGTAGGCCAGAGTCGCACAAGGGCTGGTGCCTGCTGGTGATTCGTGTTTAGAAGGTAAACCAGTGCTAGTCAGGTTGGCATTGGTATCCCTGGGCCTGGTCTGAAGCTTGCTATTGTCAATAAAAGGCGTTGCTTTGACCTGGATGGATCTTGGATTGGGTCCCTTTCTGCCATCTGTGCAATTAGCAACTGTGGATTCCAGTGGTGTCTTGGTACTAATCCCTGAACTTGTTCCTGAGTGCTTAAAACAAACAAATGAATCATCTCACCTTTCTCTTATTTCACTCAGTAGAAACAAAATATGCTTTTACTATAGATCTGTCACTTGTTTTTTGTCAGATGGTCGTCTTAGTGCGCAGCAACCTACGTATGCTGGTAATTCAGTGGTCTGTATACAGTCCCTGACTTGTCTCTTCTGTCTGCACATTGAGCCATAGTGATAGGCTCAATAAATTACTGCTTCCAATGCAACCTGGGTGTTCTGAATGTACTTAGACCTTTCCTTGTCTTGTTACATCTGTAGCTCTAAATAACTAAAAAAGTCTTTCGTTGTTACTATTGAATGGCTTTATGTCTTGGAGTGATTTAGTCTAGTACTTACCTGGCATGGGAGACACCATAACAAGTGTAAGCATTGCAAACAGCTGGGTTCTCTGTGATCTTTGTCATGCTTTCTAGCAGCTTAGGTTAAAGGTAGCTTTGCTGTAACCCATGGCTATATCTGCAAGAATGGAATTCCATTAATCCCCTCCAGCATCAGTGGGTGCACACCCAATTTTTAATGTTTGAATCACATTTTGTGAAGGTTTTGAATGTACATCATGAGAAATCTGTGCTTAGAAAAGAAAAAGGTAGCTGATTGAGCAGAGTGCCCTAAAGGAATAAATACCAAGTATAGCTTTCTGCACTTCTTGTTAATGGCTGTCTTGTGCTGTGAACTGTAAGCTCAGTATTTGTGTCTCTTTAATTGGTGTAATTAGGCCACAAAGCATAAGAAGATATCTCATGTAGTATACAAAGCAGTAGATTTAAGTTAATGCTGATGTGCTTACAGACTGAGCCAGAAGCTTTCTGGGGTTGTTATAACATGCTGGGCATCTAGCCCATCTATCCAAATGTCTGAAGGAGACGAATTATGGATTGATGCATTGTACAAATCGGCTCATCTGAAAGGCAGATTCTGCAGTTTGTTGCCATTGGTAATTTAGTTGTATTAAACATGGCTGAGGATGGACAGCAGTGTGGCTGGGGCACTGAGGTGGGATTTGAGATCCCGTGAGCTGTTTCCTGCACCACTGCAGATTTCCTGTGTGACCTGGGGAAGCCATGAAATGTTTCAGTAAAAAATGCTGCGTTCTCCACAGGATGCTGTGAAGAGTTTGTATGGTTCCCTTGTAAGTCAAACACATAACATAAATGAAAACATTCTTAAGAAAATGATGCCACAACCTTATCCTCCAAATGTGCTTTCCACTGCAACATACTTACTGCTAAGCATGCACAGCTAAGGGTGCTAACTTCATATTTTGGCAATAAATCTGCAATATTGATTTGAGGGCAACTGTGAGATGGGCTTCGTTACTATTCTCAAATTACCAGCTTGTATTCGGAGACTATTCCAGCTGTTAAACATGGCATTGAGTTTTCTAGTGTCTTAGCAGTGGCAAGGTAATGCAACTTTGTTAGGGACTTAAATATATAATTCCTGGTCATTAAGAATAATGACACACAAACTTCTACCTCCTGTGACTGCTGCCATTGTAATCTAAAATTATTTGGATGTGTAAGTGTTGAAAGTAACTCGCTGGGAGGGTTCAACCAAATGGAAAGAGTTGGATTACCCTCAACTGGATAAAACCTGTTTTTTTTTTTTTTTAAAGTGAATATGCATACACAAAGTTGTATTTTAAACTTAATAGCATAAACCCTGATTTAGGAGAGTAAATGGATGATGTAGTGTAGATGTGAGGCATCTGTCTATTTGGAAGTGAAATGGCTGTGTTCTCATAGAACAACTTTATCAAGGTTAATTACACAGAACAGAAAGTTCTCCAACTTCATGCAGTGCCTTTAATTAAAAGCTAGGCCTCCCACATGGATTATCATAGACTTTTATATTGAAAGAAAACAATACCTTTAAATGATGTTAGTCTTTTAAGCATTACAAAATACATGTAACTGATGTCAATGTGTTTTGTTTTCATTTGCTTGTCAGTGTATATTCCTGCTCTCATAGAGCTTGGAGGATGCCTCTGTGCTGCCTTCAGAAGTTTTCTTATGTCCCAGGTCCATGCTCAGGTGTGCTGGGCACTTTGAACAGGAGCTGAGATGGACACTGTTCTGCTGCTGATGCATGGTTCTAGCAGTGTGCAGGACATCTGACATCTCCAGGCTCACTGCTGGCTCAGTGGTGCCTCCTACTCCTGCCAGATACAAACTGTGTCTCCTGCTGTCTGAGTCCTTCTTCACGCAGAACCAATTTGGTTTTCATGATAGTTTATATCTGAAAGAATAATAGGAAGCTATATCTGATTTGTGTTTTTTTTTTTTTTTTGAGCAGAATGCTTTCACATGGTTAGCTGTGCCATTTCAAATTCTCAGCAGAACACCTGTTATGCTTGTTGAGATAACCTTTTGCCTTCCACTGACCCTCTGAGTTCTCCATCATATCTTCAACCTTTGCAGTGAAACGAGGACCTAGTCACTTGACTGCCTTCCTGTGTTGTTTCTGACCTTCATGGGTTACATTTCAGAGAAGTTTACATCATTTGCTTTGGTTTAGGGTTCAGAAGTCTCTCCTAGTTAAGCTATCAGCCTGAAAACACTTTCATAATGTTTCCAAAGCTTCATTTGAACTCATTTTGGAATGTCTTTGTCCTTTTCTGCTCTCTTTTTCCTGACCAAAGCTTTCACTCTATGCTTGTTCCCAGCTTTACAGTGTGGTTTGGAGAGAAGCCACAAATAACACTTAAAAATAATGTACTTATCGACCTATATATACATTTGTGCATGTAAAAATAGGCATCTTGACTCAGCAGGTCCTAGCTCACTCTAAAGATTCATTTTGGAAACTGAGGGAGGAAGAATTCGTTGAAGCAAGCAAAGTATCTCTTTTTTAATATCTATCTTGAACTTCTACAGAATACAGAAACTTTGTAAACCTGGCTTATGGGGAAGCTGCTTCTCTGAACAAATTAAAAAAAAAAAAAAAGTTTTTATGGAAAACAAAGAGCACTCCCTTAAGCTGTCTTTAGACCAGTGTTATACTGGTCCAGCACCAGTTAAAAGTAGTTGAGCCTTGAGCTCTTTATGGATTTCTCTTTTGTAGCTTGTCACAGCTTCCAGGTGGTGGTAGTCCCATAGTCTGGTTCAAGCTCTTGAGCTTCAGCGATGGCTGTATTTTTGTACTGACATAAGAAATATCTCCACCAAATATTTTCCCATCTTCTTTTTGAAGTTCTGCAGGTAGAGCCTAATGTTGGTTCTTGTTTGTTTTCCTGGGAAGAGGCATGGGGGAGTGGCAAGATGCAGCTTGAAATGAATCAGTTATGGTTTACAATTATTGAGGGAAACTCTAAGATTAGTTGCCAAGGGGTTTTACTTATTGAACTTTTTACAGAAAACACAGCTTTTCTGATGCTTTTAATATTAAATGGGGGATATCCTATTTATAAGAGATCCTGTTTCTGTTTATCTATTGGACAGAGAGTTCAAGAGTACTAGCAATAAGTATCCATTTTTAAGGTATGAATTGATTCAAATGTTGGTTTGTGGAAAGGGAGTCATCAATGTTACGATTAGAGCTGAATTAAACATATGATGTTCTGAGCACTTCTCATTTCTTGGTCTTTTAAATAGTGGCAGTGATTTGGAATCTTAAATGCTGTCAGTTACAGAGAGCTGGCTTATTCATCTGTGCTTCATCCTGCAGAACAGCTTCAATTTTTTTTGTCCCACGTTTTGCTTTGTGATCCCCAAGCTGGTGGGAGCAGAAGCGATCCCACAGTCTGTGGTGTAGCTGCTTGTGAAGATGAGGTAGAACACAGAGGTGTGGCACTGAGCTCTGCAGCCAGCTGCTGCCTCATGTCCTTAGCAGTTCTCCTCTGCTGGGTGCTGTGCCTGGCACCTGGAGGAAGGCAGAGAACTGTGGGAGGTTGTCAGTAGCTGTGCTGTACTCATCTGGGAGGCTGTGTGCCCAGAAAAGAAGATTTGGGTTCAAATACTATCTGCTGTGTCCCTCATCTTGTTCAAGCATACAGCTCAGGATCAGAGGGGCAGCTGAAATATTTACAAATATAATTAAATCCATGAATCCAAATGCTTGCTGTGCTCACTATATTGTTGTTCCAGAAAGCCTGTCTTCAGCAGTTTCCTCCTTTATCCATCCCTTGTGCCAAGTGTTTGTGTCTCCCAGAGCTCTTTTGGATTCCTATAGCTGATGTAGTAGGCTCTTTGCTGTGCCTAGGTTTTGAAGATGAAGCATTCCAGCTCTCTTTTCTGGAAAATAGATTTTAATTGATTGATTGAAGGGCAATAGATGGAGTGCATACATTTATGCAACAAACTTATCATGTACTTCAGGACAAATTATTGGCTTTTCTTTTAAAAGAGAGAAACAGACTGCTTTTTCCCTTTTGGGGACAGGAAGTAGTAATGTTCAGCAGTTAGGGCTATATAACATCAGGTAATACTGTATAAGCACTTAAAAGAAAAAGGTTTCTATTTCTGGTTACTGAAACAACTCACTGATACAGTAGAGCTGCAGCTACTGAAACAGCAAGTGGTAGTGCAGAAGATGTCTCCTGTTCCACTGGATGCTAAAATACCTCTCCCTATGATTTCTATGCAGTTGTGTACCTTGTGGAGGGAGTGCCACGAAAGATCTCCTCTTAAACAGATCCACTCTTAAATTAGACCCAAGCATCCCTGCTCTCATTTGGACATAAAGCTCCGAGCGTACTTCAGGTATCAGGGTGTCCAGCAGTGAAGTTTCTTAACGAAAGAATGACTTTAAAGATATCTGCCCCGTCTCTTGCCTTCATTTCCTTTCTTGTTCTTGACTTCTGCATTCTCCCCACAATACATCCAAAAAAAGAGAGAGTGGACTTTGGGTAATGCATGAGTGGTTTTGAGTACATTTGATTTAATGAATTGTTTACAGTTTGGTGACCAAGGTGTGTGATATTTGCTTTATACTTAATTGCTGCAAGTTTTCTGCCTTTATGCAGTTTAAGATTAGTTTCTTTTCAATTGACTAGAATGTGAGCAGCTTGCCTACTTTAAGAGAAAGTTCAAGGAAAGTTTACAGCTGCTACTTTCTTACAAACTACTTCTTGGCATGGAGACCACTGAAGTCTGGAGTACAAAATGTGGCACACAGTTTTTTCCCTTAGCAGTGATCCTAGAGAAAATCCCAAATGAAGTCATCTGACATAGTAATTTCCAAGCTAGTTAAAGGCAATCACACTCCTTTACATCATGAACTGCAATTCTCCCATCTCTGCTATGACCTGTTCGCTTTAGGGTACGTTGTCCTCTGTTCTGAACTGTGACCCGTAGACAGATGAACTATCAAGAACGAATGTTGAATGAATAAATGGAAGAAATGCTAGTGAGGCAGTTCTGTTCGTAAAAAAAAAAAAAAAGGTGAATCACATCAGTCCATTGGCTCACTGAGAAAGGGCAATATTTTCAAAGCTCTTTGAACACTAATAGCTTAGCTTCTGAATGTGCTTAGATGCTACAGTTCTTTTTAATCTGTTCTGGGCCTTCCAGCTGGCTGCTAGTTTGTATAACGTGCTGGGCCTTCAAGCACGACTTTAAGCACCGGGCAGTGCTTAGTTACAATAACATCATATTTAGGCCTTGTGAAATAGAATAGCGTTGTCTATTCTTTTCATCAGGGAGTGATCACTGATAATGATAAAAAAAATAATCCTGAAGGTTCAGAAATCCAGCCGATAGACACTTTTTAAACATTTATTGGATAATTTTTATTTTTTCTCTGTATATCTCTCCCCCATCAAAGGGGGGAAAAAATAGAAGAACTGTCAATGGCAATTAAAAAAAAGTGTTTTAAACAGTTGAGCAAGTGGAATTTTCAAGATATAGGGCTGCTTGTTTGTAAGCAAACAGCATGGGTTGTCCCGGTTGTTTGACAATGTGGGAAGAGCCCACACCTGCCTTACCGTGCTGTCTCAGCCTTTTGTGGACCCAGCTTCCTTCAGGAGCTTCTAAAGCTGCTAGAACTGCAACAGAGAATATCTTAAAGGGAAAGAAAAAAAAAAAAAGGAGGTGGGGGGGATGGAATGAGAAAGTCTGGAAAAAGAAAGTCACTATCTGAACCTATTAGCCCAGAGCACACAGCAGGGGAGCCTGCCCTTCATGTGGCTCTGTCTACATTTGAAGTGTTCGATTTCATAGGTGAGAGATGGTATATAGAAAGGGAAAACAGGCAATTAACTGTTATAGCATAAGCAGAAGTGAAACAATTGTTGTTAAAAGGTATTGTCCTCATATGCTTTTAGAATTAGGTTTTTTTTGCAGATGTAAGTGTACTATGTGGGTTTATTTTTGTCTGTAAAAATAATAACTGAAATGTCTTTTTTTTTAATTATAAAAACAACTTCTGTGTTGAGAAGGCTTTCATGGCACATCAGAGACTGTATACTCAATTTATCACTCTGAACTCAATTCTTAAACTGGGAGAGTCTTCTAGAATAATGAAGTATTTGAGATCAGCTAAGAGATTCAGACATCCAGTTTCTGTTAACTGAAATGAGTGCTGTGTGGGCTTTTATCACTTAAGTAGCTTTGGTGAAAAGAACACCTTGCCTTTCATGTATTATTTCTGTGCAGTAGTCAGTGTCTGTGGTCTGCTTTGTAAAAGGTTACTAGTTCCTTTTCATGAGTGTGGAATTGCCATTTTGTACTTAATAGCAGAAACATGAAAAGTAAAGTATTCTTCTAAGCATGTCAGTAAATATTTAAAGGTGATATGAAAATGTTCATGCATTTTAAAGAGGAAAAAATAATTAGATGGTAAGATGGTAATAAGCTCTTAGATTTGAGTTCTGATATTTGTGAAACTTGCATCAGATTTTTTGTTTAGTTTGGTGAAAAACAGAAAGATGTGGCCATTTCTTACCTCCTTGTTATCTGTAACCTTGCATCAGTTCAGTAAGCTAAGGTGCATGGGACCCAGGGCCACTTCTTGCAGGTAGAAGGGAGACTCCCTTTGGGCCAATGTCTCATTCACAACAGAATGAAAATATTAAAGTAGAACAGACAGCATCCTTCCATCCCTTCTGGATGGGATTTTTGTCTTGAGATGATGCTTTAGAACACAACTTTTCTGAATTAACAAGTTCTTCAAGCATTTTCAGTTAACTTGTGGACTCCTGTTATTAAAACTATTAAGGACTCTGTGTCGGATATGTTTCAAATGTGGTGCACTCTTTCATACTAATAAAGTGGAAGGAAAGATATTAAGAGTGGATGAAAAGATACTGGAAATACCTATTTGTAAAGACTGATAGGTGAGATTATGAACTGTATAAGTAACGACCATTTTGTGTTTCTTTTTCAAGCAAATGTCAAACAGCAATGTGTTAGTGACTGTGGTGACCTTCCTCAGTGTAGCAGCATGGAGATTGTAACTGATCTCCTATGCCAACAGTTGAGTAATTGTTTGCACTCCCTTGCTGCCTCTTCCATGTAGTTTTCACCTGACTTTTGTCTGTAATGCATTGAGCTCTTCCAGCTCAGTCACTAAGAAGGAAATGATAATTTGGTTAAAACTGAAGATCCTCATCTTCAGTTTTGTAGGTCTGAATTTTTCCAATTATTTTGTAACAAAATTTTTGACCAATTCCAATGGAAGTCTAATCTTCATGAATGTAGAAGAAAACAAAAAAAAAGTTGCTTCTTGAACCTTAAAAACAAAGCTATGGTCAGAGATGAGAGGAAAAAGAAATTATTTAGGTATGACTTCTTGAAATGAAAATTAGTATTATAGTTAAGAATAATGGCAGAATTGAAAGATATTTAAGAATAGAGATGAGCAGTCACACTTCCCGTGTTTCTTTTTCCTGGATAAAGAAGGGATTTGACTATTTGGGTAGTTTTCTATACCAGCACAGATCAGAACTTCGATTTTTGAAATGCTAATAAAAGCAACTGTATTCTGAAGTCTCAGATGTTTACCTATTTTTTTCAGCACTATAAAAGAGGAAGTGAAAAAGAAATAGTGGGGAAATCCTCAGTGACCTTGAGGAATACTCTCCCTTCTAATTTGTAAAACCTATTCAGAATGTTTGTTATATTTTTGTCTGTGGTGTCTGTCATCTTCTTTAAGATTTATTCTGCATGTGTACTCTAAAGATTTTATAAGTGTGAAGAAAATGGTGGGCTTTCGGGAGTGGAGGAGTGGCAAATAACCCAATTGATTTGGGTTAGAGCATGCCTAGCTTAAAGGGAAGGGTGCGGTCCTCTTGTTTCTGTAGGTCAGTGCAGATGTTCACTTGTGTGGAACTACTTCTTATTTTCATTTATTGAGCAAATTATTATTTGCACTTAAAACTAAAGCATTACAGGGAAGGGTAAGCCCTTTCCAGTGCTGTTAGTCCTCTGTAGGCCTTCTTTGCTCCTTGGTTACTAATTTTTGCTTGCAGCCTGCTGTCACGTTACTCTCCTCTGAGATTCCCTCAGGGCTTCCAAAGTTCTAACATCATATCTGTAAGAACTGAACTGCTTGTAAACACTTCAGTTATTAACTAAAAGAAAGATGCATTTTGTATGCAAAGTACAGATACGGCTGTAGTTATTATCCTTTCTGATATTATTCCTGCCCTCCTTACTTCTGCTATCCAATTTCTTAGTTCATGTGTTGGCCTGCAAGGCGTTTGGAGATGAGCCTAGTGTATTTCTTTTGTATTGTTGCCAATTTACTGATAATATAAAATGTTTGGAAGAATCTCAGCTTGATAGCTCTAGTTTTTCTACCCATTAGACTGGCTGCTTGTCTTCTGGGGAGGAAAAAAAAAAAAAAAAGAAAAGCTTAAGCTCAGAAGCATAAAAACTGATTAAGTTCTTACATTCATAAATTTGTATCAAGTTGAGAAAGAAACAGTAGCTTGCAAAGGAATGTTGGTTCATGCTGAAATAGAAATGAGATCTACTGTTCAAACACAGTTCAGTCAGCTGAGTCATAAAAACTTGGGTAATTTCAAACGGTGTGTTTTTATATTTTATATCTATTATATAAACATTGGCAGTAGTCATTTCACTGACCAGCTGGTGACCAACTTTCCACATTTTAAAATGCAAATGAATAATCTTAATGTTCAAGTAAGGAAGATGATGTGCTATGCTTACAGAGCATCAGTGCAAAACAATAAAAACATGCGTGTTTTAATTCTTATAACTTGCATTTTTTTTAGCATAGCTATTGAATGTTAAAAATAGAAACACGTCCACTTGAATTTGATTGGTTTATTAAACTGAAGGTGTTTGAAATAGTACTAACGTAGTGCTAACGTGTATATATATATATATAACGTATATATAATGTAACGTAATAGTGCTAACGTAACTTGCTGAGTATCCTTAAAAGAAAAATGCAGTGTATCGTGTATCTAATTTTTGCAGAATGCTGCTTAATTAAAACTGTACAACCAGAAAAAGTAGTGTAGGATAGCATGCTTTTTGATGAATGATTACTAAGAAGTGATCAAAGGTTTGAGCTGCTTCTGCACACGATGATGACAGCAGGAAAGGACTGAGCCTCACTGAGGTGTCAAGAAGATGTTGGGTTGCCACTGATGTTCTGGTTCAGCTGTGCTGCAGCTGGGGGTCAGACAAATGGCACTGCACTACCAGGAGCACTGTGAGTGTTCTTGCTGGGTGGAAGGAAAGAGTGCAGGTGCTATAGCTGTGGAATCACATGGGTGCAGACATCTGATTTCCACATTTTTCTATGTTAACTTTAAAAATACCATAATTTAGGTGGCTGTGGGGTAAATTAAATAACATGGCATTTCTAAAGTGGTTCTGACATTTCTTCCAAAATCCAATTTCTTCAGTTTGAAGTCGTGTGAATTTATAAATGTTGCTGATCTGCTGGCTATGTAGACAAGGAACCATATGAGCACCACTACGGGTCTGGGCTCAGAAACCAATTTGCTAGGGTGGTGAGGCTCCAAATGCTTACATGCTTTGTCTAGGCTTTATAATGCTTTCTGCAGGTCTTTTTGGGGGAGTTGCTTTCGGTGTCATTTCTGCCTCAGATTTGCTTGAAGATGATTTGTCTATGTGAAACATCTGTCAAGCTTTTCAAAGACAGGTATCTGTAAGAATGAGTTGTGTCTAAAAAAGCAGAGTTTTCAGTGGGTCACCTAATCGTTGTAACCTCTAGATTAGAGACTGTTAGGGCTAGATGGATGCTGCTGCTGCCTGTAGTGGGTCAAGTTAGATTAAATTTTTAACCTTTTTCTAACTTTATTAAGTACTGCTGTCCCTTGGAGGTAAGGATTGTCTTTTAATTGATCCAAATATCTCACATCTCTCATGGTCTTGTGCAGAATCCAAAAGATTTACTATACCTTTCAGGAAGCTCTGCTTTGTTCCAGGAGCACTGTAATTAGCAGGGAAAAAAACAAATGGGAAATTTCTTTAGCACAGTTGGAGTGAATGTTGAAACATTTCATGCAGGGCTGAATTGCAATTTGTTAATGTACAGTAGGCAATTTTCAATATAGTAATGCCAAAATTGAGGCTGCTTTGTGCCAAAGCAGCAGCTGTACCAGCACTCTATATGACATCCAGTTGTCTTTCTCTCTGACCTGTGGCAGTCAGTTAATTAAAACCTGGGGAGACTTAAGCTGTCACTTTAAAATGATGCAAGAGAATTTGAATGCATAAAGGCAATATTGTCAGTGTCCCTTCTCTTGCTAACTTAAAACATTTGGTTTCTTGTGCTCTCCAACGCATGTGGAGCACTCTGAATTTTCACAGAGTGCCTTGTTTTCTAGATTGTGTCCCCTGAGAACTTTTAGAGAAGCTTGTAGTTCGTCTCAGATTCTCTCCCCCACTATTTCTTTCAAGTTCAATTATCACCTGCTTAGATCTTTTGAAATTACTTTGACATCCAAAAGGGTGGAAAGAGGTGGCCAGGCTGTGCAAAAAGGTGAAGGCCATTTCTTTCTTCCTTTTAGAGTGGTATGTGCATTTTTTTTCTTTTTTTTTTTTTTTTCAGTTTGTGTTGAGTTGGTTGTGTAGGGTTGTGGTCTATGGTGTATTAGCTAGGAGAGCTACAACATCTCTTGTAGTGTCTTCTAAGGAATTGGAGGTCCTAACTAAAGTATTTTTGAGGATTGGTTGGGAGATTCCATTCTGATTAATTTTTCTTTGCAGCTTTCTTGCTGAACAAAATCAAATATGATGGTGCTAATTGTTCTGGATACTTACATAACAGTAGAGCACCTTAGTAACATTTGATGTAAATAATTTTAATTTTGTTCACATCAGCTTCTAGATGCATCCTGCTGGTCATTTATTAACATATTTTCTGTCAGGTCTGTGATGAAAACGTTCTCTTGCAAGCACTTTATCGTCTTGAAATTCCCCCTCATATGTTCACTAAGATGCTCTGATGCTCCCTGCCCAAACTCCCACAGAGATAAATCTAGCTTTTGTTCTACCAGATTCTTTCAGCTTGGCACTGATAACACTAGTGCCTTCATATGATCAAATCTACTTCAATGCCACGCAATGTGACAAATGCTTTTGGTTCAAATTGAATGGTAGAGCTCTTGCTAACAGGAGAAACAGTGTCAGCTGTCACTGTTTTGGTACCAAACATGCATTGTGTTGGAGCAAGCAGACAAAAAAGGCTACACGACTTAGAGCAGATCAAATGGAAAGTCTGCTTAGGGTGCATCTAGTACTGTTAAGGCTTGAATGTGTTTTTTTATCAAGACTTGTTTAACAACAGAAAGGAGAACATCTGTCGGCAATTCTCAGTGTGGAATGAAACTGTCCTTTGCTCTCAAGAAATCCTAGAAATGGCAAGTTTACCTGATGCTAGTAACTTCTAGATAGGAATTTTTGAAACAAATCTTAATTTCTTTTGCTCCCAACTACAGCTTCTGATTTTGAGGGGAGAAATAACTCCAGGAAAAAAGCTGCATTGAGTTATGGAGAAGAAAGCTGTTTGTAGCCAAGTTGTGGCCCTGCTTTAGAAAATGGAAAATGAAGAAATACGGTTAAAAGGGATATGTGGGCTTTTGCAGCAATGCTGGCTGAGGAGTTACTTGTGCTGAAGCACATACGTTTTTAAGATAATTGGGATTATCTGAGCACACTTTGTTTTTTTTTTTTTTTGGTTTTTTTTTTTCAACACGAACTTTTTAATTCTCAAATGTGGCTTAATGCATAGTCAGACACCATTGAAGGTTTCTAAGGCTCTGCTGCAGTAGTTGTCAAAGTTGCCAGTCTGACTGCATTTTCAAAATTTTAAGGAGCGCTTATTTCTGGACTAAATATTTCCAGCTTCTCTGCTCCCATTTTCCGTCTCTCTTCCTCCTTCAGAAGGAAGTTTGTTTATTACAGGACACAGGATAGAGATATTTCTGAGTTGCATTTCCATGTGTTTTCCACATACAACGCCTCTGAAAAGGTGCTAATACCAGTGTTATCTTTTTTAAGTAACTTGTGTAAGAACCAGATACCTTTTGAATTAGTGCTTGTTTTGAACTCTCTCTATCCAGAATATTATAGGCCAGTTTCAGTGCTGTGCCAAATTTATGGTGAATTGCAAACCAGGTGAGATCCACTTGGGCATCTTGTTATTTATACGGAAAATCCTGCACATGGTATGGTATATTTGATGTTTCCTTTTGGGACTGTTCTCAGAGGTCATTCGTTTGTGAATTAAAATAGCCCAAATATATCAGCTTCTAACAGAAGGTTCTGCTTCAGAACAGATGTAAACAAAAAGGGAGATCAAGGAGATGATGTTATTGCTGCTCACTCGTTCCTTTCTTCTTGCCCCTCTTGCTCCTTTTCTTCCTCACCTCTGTCTCGGGGAGAGATTCCTTTCTCTTTGTGCTCAGGATTACAAAAATGAAAAACTGCTGCAAATTTCAATCAATTTTTTTGGCTCTCATTTTTCTTATTACCAAAGATAATGAAGTGGTGGTATCCTTCAGGGGTTCCTTGTTTTTTTCCTAACCTACATAATAAAAATAGTGAAATAAGACATTGAAGGAAAAGTGACTTGGTGATGGCTTAAAGGAGGAAAAAAAAAAAAATCTGTTTCTATGGCAGCAGCCTTTTAGATGTCCTTGCACTGTAAGGAAATATTCTGTCTTGGGCTTCTCATACTGAACAAAGAAATGTTGACCTGAAGTGTCAGAAAGGGCTTAATCCTCAGGCTCTGTGTAGATCTATCCTCATGGCTGTGTTTTCATACGTTCATAGCTTACTAGCTGGTGAGATACCTATGCCTGTCAGCTAAAGAGCACTAAAAATCCTGTTTATCCTTAATATAAGTAAGGGCACTTGTGGAAGCTATAACTTCCTTTGTCAGCTGGAGAGCTTTGTGAGCTTCCATCCCATTCATTTTACCTCCTAACTGTACAGGGGATTGCTAAAGCTACTGTATAACTGCAACAAAATAACAGATACTTGTGCCTTCTCTTTGCTCTTGTGAGTGCTGCCCCCCACTAGTGTCTGCTCATAGAGCAGGCAGTAGGTCTAGCAAGGCTGACTAAGAAGGGGCTCATTTTTTCCAAGCTGTATTTGTATTCTACTTCCTTTTTCAAAAATTAGATTAAGATCTTAATTTTATTTAATTAAAAGACAGGCTAGCTAAATCCTCTTAGGCTTGTGGCGTAGAAGGTAGGAAGGAAGCCAGGCAGAAATAATGGCTTGGCTAACTTCATCTCCCAAGCTGTGGCCCAGCTGTGTATCCTTGTTATTATTTCCCAAAACACAGCTGGAAACTGGTGGGTGCCCAGGGAATGTCTCAATGAGCCACAGTACCTGCCCTGGCTGAGCAGCCCTCTGTAATAGCAAGGGCATGTCCTGGGAGCTGGCAAGAAAGTCTTCTGCATTGGGTGCTAAAAGAGCCAGTGAGGTGTCTTGGAGAATGTGTCCAAAGTGCATCAACACCATAAACCAAAGTACAAATAATTGTGAATGGTGTTGGTCATTTCTGATGATGAGTTTTTTTCCAATGTTCTCTGTGTTAATCTTGTTGCGCTCCTGATGGAAGCAATGGTAAGTATTTATGGTGGACAGCAATCTAATTACTTGCTATTAATAAGCATCTGCAGTCTCTGGTCTTATGGAGAAATGTGAGGAATAGCAGAATGATGGATAGTTCCCTCTATTTTTTATTGTTGTTGCTGTTTCTTCCTTTATCCAATAGTACAGAATTTGGCCTTTAGTATCTGGTATAGTAAAGGAAAACAAAACAAAAACAACACACTGTGGCTTAAGATTTCAGATAACTTGGAAATGATTGTAGAGAATCCTGTCTGTGTGAGATTGGTGTTCTGATGAGACTGTTTAGGTGATGAAGATAGTCTTATGCCAGCTGATGCTTCTCTCTCTAGGATGAAATTCAGTGTGTTGAAAGGTGTATGAAGTGGACTCACTGCCATGTGTGGGTGTAGCCCCAGCATCTGTGCTGGATGCCTTGCAAAGGGTCTCCTTTGGTCTTCCCAGAGTTGCTTTGATCTAGCAATGAATGAAATCTCTGTCTCTTGAAATTCATTGTTCAAGGGAAAATAACAGATCTCAGTTTTTAACATCGTAAAGTCGGAAGATGTAATAATCTGAGGAATTGCTTCCAGTTTTACAAGGGCAGTTGTATCACTTAATGTGGAGAACCAAAATGTATAGAAGATATTGAGGTATTTTTAAGGTATTTATAAGGGTCTCCAGTCCAAATTGAAATACTTAAGTCAATTCCAGACACATTACTTAGGGTTGAGTTGTCATACTAACATGATGGAAGCAGAGCTATTGCTTCCTCTTTGTTTCTTCAACAGTTCCTTTTTGTTATTATTATTTTCCTGGAAGAACTTAGTTATGCCTGTAATTTAAGCACACCTTGAAATGAGAGCATGTGGGGAAATGTCTGTAGATGTACCTCTGTGTCAGCCTGGACACAGGTACCCTTAAACCAGATTTATGACCAGCGTGTAACTCCTGGATTTTTACTGCAAGGTCAAAAATGATACATGCTTTTCTTGGTCATTCCTACAGCACTTGTTCAAATTAAATTGAGGAATGTGATAGCTGTCCTTTGTCTCTACCAAAACTAGACTTCAGGTGTACTATGGAAGTTACTTTATCTACCCTTTTCATTTACCCTTTAGCAACTTCTTATCCCATTTGTAAGTCACCACTCTCAGACTTTCCCAGAGCTCTTTCCTTCCCCACTTTAAAACATCAGTTTATCTTCACTAACAATGACTTCTGTCTCTGGTAGGTAGATAAGCACAAAGCCATTTCTTTGGCCAGCATTCTTAAGATTTTACCATGGTATTTTTGACTTCTCTGTGAGTACTTTCTTGATGTTTCCACACTGAGCTCCATGTAGCTGTTAGTATGTCACATAGTGCCATCTTGTTTCTTCATACTTCCCTGTTGCCACCCTCTTCTTATTTAGATCTGATCCTGAATTAGAATCTTGCTGCTGCTTCCACTGTGGCTACATTGAACATGCTGTTGTCTTGGTCCTTAAATAAGCTTCTGGTGTATTGCTCATAGAAATGGGGCAAACTGTAGAAAATTCTGGCTCTTGCATTATATATAGTGCAGGGCTGTTGTCCTTGAGTGCAATAATTCATTCTGGTGTGGGAAAAATGATGACTCAGTATCTTTTGACTATTTCCGAAAGAGAACCCTGGACGTAAGATAGTTCACCAATACTTGAGTGCAAGCTCATGAATGCTAGCTAGTCTGAACAAAATCAGCTAATACTATCCCTTTCATCCTAGAAAACTTTATGCTGGAGTGGAACTGCATTATTACTGCTGCTAGAATGTATCTACTTGCGTGAGAGTAAACAGAGCATTAATGCACACATCTCATAACAGTAGCCATAAGTATCAAATGTAGCAAATGATTTCTAGGCTTTCCCATGAAATCCCTTTTGCTCAGTATATAGATATATTACACATATTTTAAATGAAGTGTAATTCTAAGTTAGGAGCAGAAATTTCAAATGGATTTTCACTATATGAGGTTCAAGAAGATAGTGTGGTGGGGAAAATTCAGGGAGCTGCTCTGGAAAGGGGGATGTTGTAAGCTGTTGTGTGGCCTGTTGAAGGAGCAGGAATATTCTATCTCCATTCCCCTGAAGGGTTAAGTAGATGACTTTGCTATTAATGCATAGATTTACCTCAGTAGGCATGTTGGAGCCATACATTAGGCTTTTGCACTTCACATATAAAAAAGCATACCGGGTTACCACTTTTCCACCAAGATATAATCAGAATTTGAAAGACAATTAATATGCTGTAACACAGAACTTAAATTTCATGATTTCAATTTAATAGGTAGATAACTATACAACAGATTTAGACAATTTTAAAAAGTTATTGAGATATCTTTGATTCTTAAGTTTAGGAGGAAGAAGAGAGTAAACTATTTTGGTGCAGTTGCCAGTCATCTAAATAGTACCAGTGGCTTCTAAGAGTTGGCAGAATTGAGCTGTAGTGTTAAAGCTCTAGCTAAACATAATGGCAAAGAAATAGGAATTTTGTTGTTTGAAGGAATTCTTTTTGCTCAGAAGAGCCTTGGGCTTTGAAAGCCTCTGTTCCCATAAATGAGTTCATGCTCTCCGCACTTCTCATGTCGTACACATTGTGCAATTGACACTGTCCTGATCTGTATTGCGTCTGGGAGTCCAACTCTCTTTCTGGTCCAGAAAACCTGCACAAAGGCAGCGTTTGTTCTCCTCCTCCATGACCCTGGTGACTCAGTGCCCTGCCAGTGTGCTGGAACTGTTTCCTACAAGGAAAAAGGAATGGCTTTAGAGTTCTCGAGGTGCAGTACACAGAGGCTGTTGGTTTAGAAATATGTAAGCAGAAAAATAGATGCATTTATTTTAGTGCGAGTTAATCATTTTAGATGATACAAAAACAATATCAAAAAAACAAATTAAGGTTAGTATTCTATGCTCTCAGTTTGGTGTATCGCACTGTGTTAAAAACAGTGACCAGATATGGTTTTTAACCACTAAGAGCTTGGGTGAGGAAGAGACCTGCACTTAGTGAAGATCTCGCTAGCTATCTTTTTGCTCACAGTTTCTTCATCTTTCAGTGTTCGGTGCAGCACCCTGCTGGTGGTGAGAAAAGCATTTCTCCACAGAGTAATGACTTTCTCTCAATTATGTGTTCTCCCAAAGTTTGTCTTCTGTTATGCCTAGAAAACTCAAAGCCCCCGAGAGGGATCAGTTGAATTGAAGCTTCAGTTTCAAAGATGAGAGTACTTCAGTGCCTTTCCTGGATGGAAATGGCAAAGAGTGAGGTCAACGAGCGGCCAAGATGAGATGAGAGCACAGTGAGTGCATGATTGAGAACTCCTGGGCACTCTACAGCATCCTCCATAGCCTCTCCTGTGCCCTTCTGGTTCTGCCCCATTCCTGCTGATTTCCCCTCTCATCTCAGTAGCCAGTGCTGAATGTTAGATCTCCATGCAGATTTATGAATCGCGGAATCACCAAGGTTGGAAAAGACCTACAAGATCACCTAGTCCACCATCCCCCTCCTATACCCCAACACCAATAGTACTCACTAAACCATGTCTCTTAACACAAAATCCAAACGTTCCTTGAGCACCCCCAGGGTCAGTGGCTCTACTGCCTCCCTGAGCAGCCCATTCCAGTGCCTGACCACTCTTTCAGAAAAGTAGTATTTCCTAATATCTGAATCTCCCCTGGCACAGCTTGAAGCTGTTCCCTCTTGCTGTATCACCAGTTACATGAAAGAATAGGCCAACCCCCAGCTCACTACAACCTCCCTTCAGGCAATTGTAGAGAGCAATAAGTTCTCTGAGCATCCTTTTCTCCAGACTGAACAATTCCAGCTCCTTTAGTCAATCCTCATAAGGCCTGTGCTCCAGACCCCTCACTAGTTTTGTTGCCCTTCTTTGAACATGCTCCAAGGCCTCAATGTCTTCCTTACTGAGGGAATTACTCAGTGTCTTCTATTACTGAAGATATGCTATTACTGAACAGCAGTACATGCATATCTTTCTATGTTATGTTCTCACAAAATATCTCTGCTCACAGAGTCCTTGTCTATAGAAACTGACCAAAAACCAGATGCTCCAGCTGGTAATCGCTAACCAGGCATCATTTCCACAATATTTATGAATATTTGCAGAGATTTCTTATATGGAAAATCTCTGTAAATGTAAAAAAAAAAAGGCAAAGAACCTGTCTCCTTTACCGTCTTTAAAGTACACAGTCAGAACTATGGAACTCTGTTTTCTCCAGTAAAACACTTTTTTACCTCTTTGATAGAGAGAAAACAGAATTATTCAGTCAGATGTAGCAGTAAATATCAACTTGCTCTCTTACTGCATAGGACAGCTGAGGTGAGCGTTATGGTTCTGCCAAATGTGGTGTATTTGGTTCTGGAAGAGTGTGAGATCTGATAGAATGTCTTTTCTCAGGATACTTCCTTGTTTTCAGGTATGAGGGTAAAAAACCGTATCAAGAAAGAAAAATGAAAGAAGACAGGAAGATGCTCTCAGAAAAGAGGGAGCCAAAAATAACACTGAATTTCATAAGAGATTAGTTGATTAGTTCTGTAAACACAAGATATGTTACAGCAAAGGCAAAAGGTTTCTAGTCTGGAAGAAAGTAGTTTTTAACCAAATTAAAAAAAAAAAAATCACTTCCTACGCAGGATGCTCTAGCAGATGCAAGAATGTGGAATGATGAGGACTGGCAAGAAACCTGAGAGTTATTTGGTGGATATGGGGTGAGCACAGTCAGTTAAGATGGGAGATCACTGTAAGGCAGTAGCACTGTAGTGCTTCAGTAGCATCTGCTGCCTTTTGGAATGGATGTATCCACCTCATCTTGTGGACACAAACCCTGAAGGAGGGAGAGTTGATCAGTGTTTCACAGAGCAAATGGGAGGGTACAAATGCAAACTAAATTCTAGTTTTATGTCCTCTGCATGGTAGGAAAATATGATTTTATTCTTGTAGCTATTTATGTCTGCAATTGCTGGTTAATGTAATTCTGGCCAGAGTTTTTGGAGGGTCATCTCTAATTTTTACACAGACAAGAGACTGCTTCATCCATTAGCACTAATCCTATTTCACAAGAAGCTCTGTGTCTGAGCTGTTATACTGACTTCCTCCCTGATACATAACAACTACTGCACCTTTATCCTCTTCTAATTTGAGGAAGGTGCAGCTTAGAGTAGAGCTGGTGACACCTGCTACTGATGTGGCTGTCACTTCTTTCTCTGTAGCAGCCACTTTTTTCTTAAAAGTTTCATATTGGAGATGAAGAAAGCTGTGCTTATTGCGTGCAGTAGTGCTACTGGGTCATGTGCGTACCTGAGAAAGGGGGGTATGGGAGTGTGAAGATGTGGCCAACCTCTGTGCAAGTGATGGAGTCTTAACTCACAGATTGGCCATTTCAACATTCCAGCACTGCTAAATTCATGTTATATACCTAAGGAAATGGATTATCAAGCTCTGTAGTTTCTAATGGCTTGCCAATTATTCTAACTTCTTCAGTGCCACACCACATTATGAATTCTTTCTCTTGAAACCAATAGGTATTTAACTGTATTAAGTGGAGCTCTGCAAAAAAAAAAAAAAAAAACCAAAAAAAAAACCACCAAAAAAAAAAACCTGAGGTGCTTTTCAGGTGCGGAGTAGCAGTGAGCTCAATGATCAGGATTTTCATGTCGCATATGAGCTGAAATACTTGCTTTACCTGATTCAAAGCACAGTCTTCAATGCTATGCCCTCAACCTTGAGGCTACAACCCATTCTAATAGCTTTTCAAGACTTCTCAGATATGATTCTACCAAATCTGTGCAGAACTACACTGTGTGTCAGCATTGGCTGAGCTACTGAGAGCTAGTTGATTCTTCTGTAGGATAATGCATGCAGCAGGTTTCTGAAACTTTGACTGTAGGCTTGTAGGTTAAGCCCACGACTGTTGGATGTTCTTAAATGAATGTTCAAGTTAAACTCAAGGAAATATGCCTTCAGCATGCCCATGTCTCTGTGGTCTCTGGAAGACTGTATTCAGCACTTCCACTGCTTCTAACTGCTTACATCTTCCCTCTGAGCTAAATGATTCCTGAATCATTGCTGTCTTGAAAGCCTTAGGTTGCTAAGGTGCAAAATGGAAGATATTACATGAAAGAAAGAGATTCATTATCAGCGTATGAGTCACCTCATTTGGAGTCTGATGGCTATTTCCCATATAAATAATTTTCACTGATAAAAGAGAAATGTACACCTCATTTGAGAGGAATGTTTGTGATCTGCAGCTAAAATGGGCAAAGGACAGCAGAAGTATGTGCACTCTTGCTTGTTGCCCATACTGCTTCTGTTAATTTCAGTTTCTCTGGTATAGCCCCCAGGCAACTGAATCAGTGAAGCACTAAGAAAATGATGAAGACTTTCCTTACTGAAGTAAGCTTTAGCTGTGGTATTTGAAGTTTAATGCTTTTTGTTTTTTCCCTCTTTTATGGGGACACCCTCATGACTTTTTAAACTGAAACAAACAAACAGAAAAACAACCACTGCAAAAATAGTCCCTCAGGTTTCTTTCATCCCTACGAATTATCTGTAGAAGGATTTTTGGGATAATTATTGCAAACGAGTAGAGGTTCTGTGAAAGCCCCTGTGACAAAACAAACAAAAAACCCCACAAAACAAAACTCTGGCACATTAAACAGTTCTAGTAGATGCCAGTAATAGATTGGATAGTCACTTGAAAGACAAAAGCTCAAAGTAGTACATTTTGAATCTAAGTACATCTTGTAGTACAGTAGCATTCTATATTTTTGCAGTGGCTTTAACCTGGAGAACTATGAGTTGTAGCTGGAAGTTTCATTTCTCTTGAAAGGCAGTGTGCTTGCGTATGAACTAGAGAACCAATACTTCTCTCTGTGAGAGGATAAAAATGAGTTCTGCTGAGGAAGAAGCCACTGTACAAGTTCAGAGGCATCATGGAGAAAGCTGACAGGAGGTGGAAGCAGCAGCTGTGCAGTAGGTGTCTAAGGCTGGCAATGTTTCAAAATCCTCTCTAAAATAGTTAGCTGGAGACAGGCAGAGTTGGTGTTGAGCCTGTACACTCTGTTCAGTGTGAGCACATTACGTGGAAGAATGAGCTCCATCTGACTTGTTTTGGAGAGCTTGGGTGAGCATAACACTGGAAAGGATGGGGTATGAGTTACTGAGACTCAGATGTTTGTAATTGAGTATGAAAGCTATTTAGTTGTTACAAGATTTGCATATGTTTATCATTCTCAGATTACTGTACTGGCTAACAAAATATCTGAAAAGCCAACATGTCAAAAATGATAATATGGATGCAGTATGAAATACTGTCTTTTCAGAATGAGTGCCTGTAGAGATGATGGGTATAAGAACAATGGGTGACGTGTAAGGATGGGAAAAATATGAACTGAGATTCATTTGAAACGTGTAGCCATGGATACTTGTGATTGCTGCCCAGCCTCCATGTGTGGATTATAGGGAGAAACAGACGACATTGCGTGCATCTGGGAAAAGGCAATGCTGTCCTGCAGGCATTTCTCACCTGGCTGCTCAGTACTGGGCACGTGCTCCTGGGGAGTGGGTTCTTTTGAGTTCTGCACTTGCACCTGCTTGTTCTGCAGAGATAGTTGAAAGCAAATATAGGAAACCATGTTTCTATGGAAGACAATTGTGGCCTCATCTTGCACATGTTGGGCTGCTGGGTCTAGTTCTGCTACATGTCTGAGGGCTTAGACACACAGTGTTTTCTGGATACAATACACACCTAGTGTTGCCACAAGTCCTTTCTTTGCTGGGATTTTGCCTCGTAATTCATAAAACCATCACAGTTCTCTCACAAATACATGCTTATTGGACTTTTTCAAGTTTTGATTGTTAGATACCTCTACATTACTTAAGAAAAATCCTGAAAGGTGTGACTCTTGTAAAAAGCAAGGAAGCAAATAAAAACATAACATAACAGGAAAAAAAAAATAAGTGCCTTTATTTCACACCTGATTGTATGACTTTTCAAAATAGTGAGTTGGTTTGCAGTGTTGGAGGAGGAATTCTGCTTGGCAAATAACGTGCACAGATCAGCCCATCTCTTCTGTTGTTGCTATTTATTGCTTGCTAGTGTTGTCAAGTACCATTCAAAAGGTCTGTTCTATGCTTTAATTAGAAACAATTTCTAAAACTGCTGTACTGCACAAGTTAACCAAAACTGCTCCTGTTCAGTACAACGAACAACGGAACTACAAAATGGATTTACTTATTTTACCACTTGGACAAATTCCAGTCCCTTGAAATAACTGCAGGTCCCTTCCAGTCCCTGCAATTCTGTGATTAGTAATTAGTTGCTCAGACAGGTGGTAGTTCCAATTGTTGTATGCATTCTTTTTTTTAATCCCCAAAGCTTCGAAGAGCTGTATGAGAAAACACTTCACCATTGCAAAAGGAAACAGATGAAGTGGCTCAAAGTTGCATGAGAGAATAATGACAGAACTGTGAAAGAAATCCAGAGTTAAAACATGGACCTGGAAGAGATTGATGTCCTGAATTCATAGCAGTCTGTCAACTAGAGTCTCGTGGTCTGCTCTGTTCTCTGTTCAAATCCAAGTTGTCTTTTTTTGCCAGTGGTTTTTTAGGAGGTTTCACGACTGTCTGTTGCTGTACCAAAGGTGATGATGGGGTACTAATGCTGAATATTTTAGATTTCAATTACTGCAGCTACAATCACCACTTTTTTTCTCAGAGTAAATGAAACAGAGAAAGCAAATTATCGAGGGCCTCAATAAGCTTTTATTTAAGATCATTTACCGGGGAGGAAAGAAGGAATAATAAGGAAAGAAACTTCTTGAATTCGATTAATGAATGCTTAGCTGAAACAGAAATGAAAACATGTCATCTAAACCAATAATATAAGCAAACCCCATTACCCTAATTGTCTTACCTAATTTATAACTACTGAGCATCTGCTGGGGGAGAGTGGACAGTGAAGTTTGGATTCATAATAGCTTTTAGACTATGGAAAATTAATGTATTTTTCCTTTTTCTTTCTTTTTTTTTTTTTTTAGGTAAGTAACTGAATGGGACATGAAGAATTGACGTTTAAATGGCCAGCATGTTGCAAAAGGTATTTCACTTTAGATTGAAGAGAAATTCTTGAATGAGTACATTTAATGACTGCTTACCTTTTCTGGGAAGTTAAATCTTTTGTTCACTGATTGACCGAAAGAAGTAAAAATCAACTATCTTCATCATGTTATCCTGAAGTGACATCACACCTGAAATTGGATACTGTATTCATAGTATGCTATATTTTTTACGTACCTAATTCAAATATACCAACCAGATGCTAACTCATTTGGTCATAGTTTGCAGTGTTGTTGAGAATGCAGATGAAGTGTTTGTATTTCTGCACTAATGGGTCACAGATGACTTCGAGGTAATACGTGTTGTACTGTTCAGTATTGGGAAGAAAACTGTAGACAGGGATAATATGATGAATGGAACATGTAGATATTGTGCTTGAAATCTTTTCTGTTGCAGTCGTCTTCTGAGATTAGATGAAGTATTGCTAGCTCTTGTGTGAGTTACTGGGGAATCTGTTTTAAATACCGATCTTAATTTGAAAGATAACCTTGAGAAAGCTAGATCAGTATCTGATTTCTAATCAGCCACTGCCTTGCCTGCCAGATGGGCATGTAAGTATGCAAGGACTTGCACTGGGAGGTGCTACCTGTAAATATGCTATTAATTAAGTTCTTGAGCTTTCTTACTACATTCGTGCACAAACTTCAAAGCACATCCAGCCATATTTCCTTTGTCATAATTGCTTACCAGTGATTTAGGAAATTATAATTTTTTATGATTTTTGCTGTCAAATGTGATAGTCTGTAAAATTGTTCAGAAGAGAGTAGGTTGATGGGAAAGCAATGGTTGCATGAAGTGATTCTGTATAATAACTGTTACAGATGGCATTACAGTTATTTGGTAGCATCTTCCGGAAGGCTGGCTAATTGAAAGGATCTATTATAAAAATGTCAGTACTTATTATTAGTGATTTCTCTACAAACAAAAACCATAGTTAATATTTTTTTAACAGAGAATATAGGCTTTTTGATTAGAGAATGTGTCTAGGATACAGAAAATATCTCAATTTCTGGTCTCAGTAAGACAGAACTGAGATTTAACGCTGAATTTCTCACTTCTGAGATGATTATTATAGGACTGTTTTCTGGCTGTTCTGTACTTCTTCCCTAATTTTTGAGTTAAAAATCAAATCTACAGTTGATGTAAATAAATAAATAAAGGTGTTCTTAGTGATACCTTCAGCTAAAAATTTCTAAGCAGCTTTGCCTTCATAGTACTGGCTATGTAACTGCTAAATCAATTTTTCTGCCCTCCTTTCTTACTTTATTTTCTCCTCACTGTGATTTTACTAACATAGAAATATAACGGTGAAACAAGTGTGAATGAGAAGCAAAACTTTCAGTAATCTGGGAAAACTGGAAGGGAAGGCTGAAGCCCACAGTTCTATCACTGAGCTACCATTACTGCTTGGAAATAGGTCATTTGCTCTTCTTGATGTTTCCTACACCTTCCCTAATGTATGGACTCTGGCTTGGAGGACCGACTGCAGGAATGATAAAATCTGGTGCTTAAAAGTGGCCTCAGGCTTTGCAGAGCTAGGTTTCTTTGTTCAAAGTTGGTATTTTCAATGATCTGAAATACATCCTGCTTCTGGAAGTGCTTCCCCTTTGATTTCCTGTTTGATTCATAATATAAACTCAAGATTAGTAGTGTAGCAGAGACAGAAAGTACAGTGGAATACCATTTCTTGTTACTGGGATTTTCCTAAGCAAACACATGCAACTGATAAAAACTAAATAAAAATCAGCCTCAATTGTCCATGAGCTTTATACAATAAGAGAAAACGTTAGATCTGTTGCAATGCTTGTTGCACACCTGCTTTGGTACTCTTAAAACTAATACAGTTTCATATCATGTAGATTTGTCTCATAGTCTATGTTAGGATATACTGTGGGGAAATGGATGTAATGATGTGAAAAGATGAAGTTAGTGATTTGTTTCAGGCAATTTATTTTATTACATTTGACATGTTATCAGGTCTCTGAAGCTTCCTTTTGGAAACATGTCACATCCTGCTTTCTTAATGATCATCTGCAGTCATTATTCATTCTAGTCAGGTGCTTTCTATCGGAAGCTAGCAGAGGCTTTCTGCCGTTGCTGAATACAAAAATTACTTTGGATTATTAATTGCATAAAAATAATTTTATATTACATCTTCAGAAGTGTCTAGGGATGATCTCAGTAAGGTAGGCATTGTTCAAAATGCAAGTTGTATGCTTAATCCTTATTTCAAGCAATGTTCTGAATTGTTTCCTGAAGTATGCAGGCACTCCATTTCCCCATTTTTGTCTGTTAGGTTGTATTTTTTTTGTCAGTTAAGCCACATACGCTTGTATCAATAAAGCACTTAGAGTTTAAGCTCTAAGATTGTACAGCATGCTTAGGTAAATGCCAAACAGCATGCTGAGGTCAGGAATTGCCCGGAAAAGGTGACAGTTCTCTGAGATCTCAGAATGCCACTGTTCTCTGGTAATCTTGTCTTGCCTCTTACAAGCCAGAATTTTATGACTATGAGCTACCAATGTTCACAGTGATTACCTTGTGCTACCCTGTGCTATTGGAAGAAAGTGGGTTTTTTTCCTCAGCAAGACACTAAGGACTCAGCAATCATAGAGCTGTATTTCTTTTTGTGACATCACGGAACAAAATGTGTTAATTTGCTGTTGGGTGGTTACAAGGTGTTATGCAGTTGGGAAATGCTGCTTTGTCTTTTCAAGATCATGATAAAATTTAGTGAGTTTATGGCATGTGCCAGGCTATATATCCATGGCCTTCTCTGGAGCCAGACAGCAAAAGAGGCTACAAATAGAAAACTATTCTATTATGACTTGTGCTCCTTCTGAAGCAAAATTGAGACGAAGGATAGAAGTATTCTTATTATGTCCCCAGTGAGAAATTATTGAGGGAAAACAAGTCTATTCATCCACTAAAGCTGAACTTGAAAGTTTTAGAACTATCACTTGTAGATTCCTTTTGCTAAACTAATATTAATTCTTTAGCTAATATATTAATCCCTATTGCTAAACAAACCAAATTATATCAAATGGATCAGCAGATCTCAGTGGAGTGGCCTGCTCTGCAGGCAAACATAGAGCTTAGGATGCGATGGAAAACTTGTGGTGCCTGCACATCAACTTCAAAATGAAGCAAAATGCCATGTGTAGTTTTAAAAATTAGATTCCAGTTGGGGGGAGGGGAGAGAAGGAAAGGTGCCCTGGCAAGTGGGGGGAAAAATGAGTGAAAAAACTTTTTTTCCCCAAAAGAATCTGTATTCTAGATACAATTGCATAGAGGATTGCTGTACTCTAATTGTTTGCATCTGCAAATAATTCTCATACAGCTGAGCAGTGATGCTGGAAAGCAGGTGAATAATTGAGTAGAATTTACCTTTAATGGTTTTAACTTTTTCTAGATCCATAGCTAGTCTTACAGATTGCAGACTTTGTGGGTGGGTCAGCAATAGTGCAAATTTCCAGACAGTCAAATTTCTGCTGAAGGAGCTTTCCTGGATTCCTGAACCTGTGTTTAGGTTGTTTGATGCACCTTTGTTGACTTTTGCAGCATCTGGCAAATTTCATAGTTTGATGTCTGTGCCATAAACTTTCAAAGGATTAGCGTTTTTTTTGTTAAACTCTGAAATACTGGAATGCTTGGCAAATTGCTTTTCTGTTCAGTGCATAGGATTCTGAAGAATGTCAGGATAATAAAAGTATAGAAAACTATTAGCAGTGTAGTGTCATTGTTTTGGCTAAATAACATGCTTGTTGGATTCACTTTCTATGGAACTAAAGGTGGCTCTGTGTGCTGAAGTCAACTACCCTCAATACAGATCTCAAATTTTGTAATAGGAGCAAAGGGAATATAGGATTTAATTTACTGTTATACACCCACCTGATTTAGTTGATTTGGGGAGGAGCTGTACATATAACATATAATCTATTTAAAACTATCTTATTGGTTAGTCCTAATGACGAAACTTACAAGCCCAGGGGAATATTTAGTTTACTGAAATGACTACAGAATTGAATATTATACTGTATTTTGGAATGATTAGAACTGGTTTCACCTTGAAAATTTTCTTGATTAACTGTCATCTCCAATGAGAGACTTCTGTATTTATGTGTTATGGGGTGACTTAGTCATAGGAGCTCAGTTACAAACAAGTTTCATCCTCAAGTGGTGAAGACTTCTTTAGCATCACTCTGCTTCTCACTAGGACTGGTATTATGTCAAGTAATGGTTGTGTGTATGTTAAGAAGATGAGGAAAGGCAACTTGTTTTTCCCACAGAATGCAAATAATTGATATTCTTTCTAAATACTTCTGATTCTGAGGTGACCTCTAAGCCGAGTTGTCTCTGAGAATTTGCTTGTTTGATTGTGTTTAATGCGCTATTGGTGGCATTTTCCTTCAGATAATTTAATTGTCATTTTTGTGGAAAAGGCTGTGAGTGGAGGACATGCACATTAGTATTCAGACACCCGGAGTGAATAATGGAAATCCTAGAACTGACAAAATTTCTGTACCTCATCTCTTCTTGTTTTAATTTTCTCCCTGAAAAAGGGATGCAGTGCTTCAAGGTTTCTTGTTTGTTAGTACTAGTTAAATTGCATCACCTGTTACATATCTGAAATGGTTGTATGCACAGACATAAAGCAGTGATAGTTTTGACTGTTGTTCATCCTTTTCTTCTGGCTGCATTGCTGTAGCTTAACTTCTACTTTTCTGCAGTGTTTCAAAATGGTACAAGATACTATACATCCAGTCTAGACAGTCACAGTTTTAAGTCACTGTGTATAATCTTCCTGTTTTAATTTTCCAAGGAACAGATTTTTTTTTTTAATAGCATTTTGCATTAAATGGTACTTTTGTTGGCAGCTTAAAGGGAAACAAAAGTTGGAAGGGGCATGATGAATAAATTACCCTTTGACTTTAAGAGTGTTCTTTCAAAATAATGATGACATGGTGTATGGTGAGTTTGCACTGCTTTTTGCCTTGTTGCATTTCTTTAAAGATATGTAGGAGATTCATTTTCTTCATGATTAATTGAATCCAGCGTGGATCTGGCCTGAGTTACAATATGTATTTTTTATCATAACCAAAATGAGCAAGGGAAGGAGTTGTGGTTATTTTCTTTTGATCTTCTTGGGATCTTTGACTCCAAAATGGGAGAAATTCCAGAAAGCCTGTGAAGATTTCAGTGTTTTACTTATGCTATAGATGTCTATGTGGAATGTTTAGATGCAGGGACAATTAGCAGCAAAGCTACATAGCTGGAGAGAGACTTGCCCCTCACAAATGGAAGTTAATGAGCCATGAAGGCTTCAGATAATTACTGGTTGCCTCCCCCATTTTGCAAAACACTGTGTGTGCGCCAGTCTCTGTGTGGGGAAGGAGGGAATTAACTTAAAAAAAAAAAAGTTTTTAAATGGGCAGATCTGAATGATATTTTATGGAGTGAGTTGAAAACTAAACTTTTTGCAAATGCTCAGACAAGTTAAGCAAGTATTTGTAGCTTTTAAGTGTTCGACATTTCCTTTGTATTTAAATGGCAGAGAGCTGACTGAACAGATCCTACATTCATATCATAGTGTTCATTCAACAACGTTTCTTTTTAAAATACTTGAAGCACTGAATTGATGAGCTTGGTAAGTTTAGCTGGGGTAATCCCTGGTGTCTTTTGGAGGGTACAATTCAACCATTTTTTCTCGCTCTTGTCTCCAGTTGGTCTACTTTGCAGCTAGGCAGAATCTTCTAGGAGGCAACAGTCTTCTGCCTGGTATATAAACTGTTGACTGAGAAAAGCTGGAATATAGGTAAGAATTTTCAATAAAATATAGTTGAAGAATACTATTACCTCTGGTTGTCTCCATCCGTATTCCAGTGGCACAGCTGCAAATGGGTCCGAGATATGATGACACTTGTCAGGATTTCACATACCAGCAACAATGTGTGGTGTCTGAAGTCATTCTTTTAAGCTTGTGCTTAAGATGTTAGATGTATTCGTGTGCTGCAGGACTCTTTGGTCTTTAAGTGCCACTTAAAAATTCATACCTAATCTGCTGATTTAAATGCTTCACCAACGTTCTCTAAAGGTTTGTTTGTTTGTTACATTTCAAGGGCTAAAGTAAAACCATTAGAACTGAAGTTTGCTTTGGGTATTTGTCAATAGTGGAAAGTTTTCCAGTGGCACGTATTAGGATAAACTATACTGCAGTCTCATCACTCGTTTTGCTGCAATGGATAGGCTTCTGTCCTTCACAAAGAATCAGTAGCATGCAGTTACACCTCCTTTTTGAAACGCTGGCTTCCCTAGACTACTCTATATAGGTATGAAATAATAACTTTAAAATATCATCCCTCAAAACTTCTCTATTTAAAGTGAGCAGGCTGAGGTAACCAATTATTGCCTCCAGTGTGTGCCTCAGGTGTGAAAGTGTTTAACAAACATTAAACATAAGCAATCAGTTTGCTCCCTTATTAAATCTATTCCTCAGTTTTGGGTGGGCAGGGGCAGTAATGGTAGAGACAGGTATATGTTACATATATTTTTAAAGTGACTGCAACCCTGCAGGTAACTTGTGTGGTTTGCAGACCTGCATTGCAGCAGAGATGGAAATGGAGAAGCAGAGTAAGTAGTTGCTATTTTATTTGCGTATTTGGAGTCTTTTAGCTAGAGAAGCTGATGAAAGATGGGCTGCCTCATCATCTGGTCTTGTTTTGCTCAGACTCTAATGTCACAGTAATTCGTCTCATTAATTTGTATCCATGAGAACAGATTATGATCTGCTGTTACGGGAACTGTATTAATGATAAAGGTCATAAAAATAACAAGGAAGTGTTATATCATAAACATCAAAGCAGTACAAATAGCATTTTCCCCAAACGCTTTCAATAAAAAAAAAAAATGGAGATCTGTGTGTGTGTGTGTGTGTGCGCATGTGTTGCTTTAAAGTGTAGTGTGTCTGAATGCATGCTGAATAAAACAGAGATCCTACTCATGAATCTCAGATTAGCAAGCACATAAATGAATCTATAAATTCTCCAGGGGGACTGAGCTGATGTAGCTAATTTCACTCAAAACTCTTGGATAATATCCTGCACAGTAATTTGCAATAGACTTTCTGCTCCATTTTAGCTTTTTGCTCTAGCAGTTAGACATGAATGTCCATTTCTTAGATGGAAAAATGGTACTTTGTTAGAATCATTAAGGTCGGAAAAGGTCGCTGAGATCATTTGGTCCAACCATCATCCTATTCACACTGTGCCTATTAAACAAGGTCCCTCAATGCCACATCCACACAGTTCTTGAACACCTCCAGGGACGATGATTCCACCACCTCCCTGAGCAGCCTGTTCCAGTACCTCACTACTTTTTCTGAGAAGAAATTCTTCTTAATACCCAATCCAAATCTCCCCTGGCTCCTTTCTAAGAAGCTTGCTTGCATTTTGTTGTAGAAGAATAAGAGATTTCAAAATTAATATGTACAGTGGAATAAAAACCTGAGCAGTGTGTTTTGTGAATGATGTCCAGCTCAGGTTGGTAGTTATGGGGTTACTGGGAATGAGGCTGAAAAACCTACAGCTGAGTGTTATGACTGGAGAAATCCCTTTGTGGGTAAACATGAGGTAATATTTGCTGGAAGAAGTTGCTGGAGTCCAAAGTTGCTAACTGTTTGAGGAAGTCAGTTAATGACTTTTAGACTACACCATTAATCTTTCAAAGCTTTTAAAGCTGAGTAGCATCTGGAAAAGCTGCATACTGGTTTAGCTTAAGAATTGGACAAACACTAAAACAGAAGTCAGTTGTAGGATCCTCTAGAAATGGTTAACTTTGGAAACCTGACCTAGAACTAGAAACATTGTACTAGAAACAATAACAGAAGCAGCCCAAGGAAAACTAGTGCCATCAAGAAGAGAGCACAGTGGTCTTCCTAGAAAATGAAGAACTGGTGGTTGTTGGTAGTGGTAGGTGGCAGTCCTGAATTGTAAATGCACTGCTAACTGATGAACAGTTGCTTGCCTCACTCTTCAGACAGTCTGCAAACAATGAAATAAACTTTGGACTTTCAGATGGTAACTGCATTTGTCATCTGTAAAAGTTGCATGTGAAGATCAAGTCCAAGGGCCCATGTTTCTCAGTGTTTTCTCAACAGTAGCCACAGCCTGGTGCTTGAGGAAGAATTATGGTAGGGCAAGTGTTTCTGACAGTTCTCCTTAATAATCTCCTGAACTCCAACAGATTTCAGCTCGAGATTTCCTGAGCTGGATGTTATCTCTGTATTTAATAACCTTCAAGTGATTTCTTTCATAGAACTGCTCAGCCTCTGAACTCTATGCACCTCACTAAATTAAGGGAATTCCTGAGACCATCTCTATTCCAGCCCTCCAGGCTGGGAAATGGGAAATCTGCTGTTCTAGGATAAAGGACATCTTAAATTCAGGGAGGGAACATATAAAACTGGAAAATATATATATATTTTTTTTTAAAGTCTCATTTTGATCTTGTTTTTGAAAAAACAAAAAACTTTTGCTTTAATTACAATTTGGAGAAATTATGAAAACAAACAGCTGTGTTGATGTACTGGCATGATAGCAATTATAGATGGAAGCAAAATCCCATCTGACCTGCTGAGCTGCACTACATCCTCAATATTAACAGTACAAATGTAGTACTGCAGCTTTTATCTGTGTGAAATGTTTGATGTTTTCTAGCTCTCTTTGGCAATGCTGTAGCAGCATTAGAAATTGCAGGCACGCTATTTAGACACCCTGTGGATTTGTGACCTCTTCCAGCAAAACAGCTATGCCAGTGTCAGTTCAGAAAACAAAACAAACAAGAAAGCCACTTGTTTTGACACAAAATGTTACCAATAAACCTATATAGTAAAGCAAATATTTCCAAAAGACATCCATATGTGACACCAGGAATTCAAGTGATATCTTCAGCCCTTGAAAGGTACTGTTATAAATAGTATCTTTGCATTAGTATCCTGTTGATCTGAAAGTGTGCACCCAGCTGCAGTGAAGTTTCATTTACCTTGGTACATATATTAAGTATAGA
Organism: Lagopus muta; assembly: GCF_023343835.1. NCBI lineage: Eukaryota > Metazoa > Chordata > Aves > Galliformes > Phasianidae > Lagopus > Lagopus muta. Next base: position 37,443,530 of record NC_064436.1, on the reverse strand, counting down.
TTGGCAGTTCTTTTCCTACTGTTCCGGTAAGATGTGTGCTATCAATCTTTAGGATGTGCCCTCAAAGATGAGTGGCTTTCTTCAAATATATATATCAGTGTGGGTTTATTTAAAGCTCAGTATACAAGTGCATGTGTCAAGGGGAAGCCAAGCTATTTATAAGGGACTTGAGTGCAGCATTTCTCTGATAAAGGCCAGTGTTCTGGAACGAAGGTTAAACGGCAATGACGATTCCCTGCCAACCTGTCAGAATTGGGCTCATGCAATTTTGTCACTAAGCCAGACAAGAAGCCAGGATCAGAAATAGCTTCTGTGGGTTGGTTGTGGTGTGGGCAGTTTATTATTTTTTTTTTTAAATCAGTAGAACAGTCAGGAATGAAGAGAGTAGTAAGTATTTTTTGTCGTGCAATGCAGTTTTCCCTCTAACTTTTTGTAATCATTGTTTTTAGAATATCTAATACTTAATGATTTGTCTCCTGTGTTACGTTTTAGTTGCTTCGTCTAGCTCAGTACTAATAAATTATTGATTTTTAAACACACTGTACTATTTTAGTAAGGTGTCTAGTAATAAAATTACCTGCTGGTAATAGGATCATTGTCCCATCTGTATATGGTGTGTTTTTGTTTGCTTTTGTGACTCCTTAATCTCAAATGAAGAAGTGTTTACTATTTTGGAAGGACTTTCGGCTGCATAATGAGAACGTGGTTTTGGAATTGCTCATCTGTGTGAACCATTTTGTATGAATAATTTGTTCTGACTTCCCAGTCATTGCATATTAACTTTTTATTTTACTTAAATGGGGATTTTAGGTCTTTATTACATGGGAGGCACAAAGAAAAAAAGGAAAAGATGAAGATATTTCATCGATCATGAAATTGGAAAGCTAGATTCATTCACACAGTGTGAATGTATAGAACAATTCCAGGGTAAGATGGGACCGTATCTGAGGAATGATATTGATTTACAGCAGCTGCCCCCAGTTCCCTCAATGTCTCAGAAACTTGACATGCTAATGCATGAACTATAGCAAGGCAGAGCACTGCAGTGGGGGTGGTGGCAACCTCGTGTTGAAGATGCCGTGTATCTGAGTGCTCAGTTGAGATTCAGTAAGCTAAAGCTGTTTCATGTTCACTTTCCATCCAACGTTTGCTCCACATGATTTATTGTGCATTTTGAATGGTGGATTTATGAGCTCTGTATTGATATTAAAGTATTTCTGTAAAGATTTCAGGTATATTAGGCAGGCAGATACCAATGCACTTAGGCCTTCACAGTCATTCCAAATCTGAATTGAGGATCCTGATCTCTTTGCCACCGTGATAACTTTGGGCAACACTGTATTTAAATCTGGTAGGCTTTTATGGTGGCAAGTAACTTTTTGTTTGCATTTGCTTAGTTGTATTTTCTTAAACCCGATCTATTACAGTGATATAGAGAAGACAAACCATCTAGGAATGGATTTGCTTGTGGGATCGTTTTAGTGGTGGATGATCAATAACCAAAGCCTCCTAACATTATTTATAGCTTTGGTATTCACACAAATCTCCATTTGTCAGCACTGGGGTGCCAACATCCTTACAGACCATTGAAGTCATTTCTAGAAATATTTACAGGACATGTTTTAATCACTGTATGTCTGCGAAAACCGTTGGTTCCTGTAATTAACAAAACGAATTGGATGCCTCACTGGGCATCAGTCCCCAGCCTGAGATGATTGGTGGTGGGATCTAGGAGCTGACAGTCGTCAGTAGTAGTCACTTCTGATTGAGGAGTGAAGCTATCCCTATGCTTTTTGTCTTAGTCCTCTTCGTCTGTGCTGCTTTCACATGTGGCCCCTGGATGTCCTGCTGTGGACTGCACAGAATAGGATGTGGGAGCTGCAGTGCAACTGTGGTGAGACATGTAGATGTGTAACTAAGATACTTGGCTTCTGGTTCAGGGGATTTATGATGTTAGGAAGTATGTAATCAGCTGACATAATTAGTGCTCTGGCATTAACTCTTACCCAAGAGAAATGTAGCCACAAGAAATCCATGCCTAACTCATTACAGTTTTGGTGGAGGTGTATGACCTATGTGTGTGCATCTTCTCTGGTGGCGGCAAGCATTTAATTCAAAGTAAAATCAGATGCAGGTATTGGTTTGGTGCTCTGTTGCCACCTTCTGCTCACATGTCTTTCCACAGCACTCTCGTGGCACTGCAATAGGTTGCACAGGGGACTTACATCAGAGATTTGACACTTGATTACACAGCGCTTTAAAGAAGCACTGCCAGAAGGAAATGTCAGTTCCTCTTCTGAATTCTTGAATGCAAAGCCTTGTTTAAATAGTACAAGGAAAATGTCTTCTCTAGTAAAATGAAAGGTAGTTGTAATCATTTTGAAAACTAAGATTTTAAGCTGTTTTTCTGATACTGAGTAGCTTGGGCTGACTTTGGTTTACTTCAAAACCCTCAAAAACAGCAAACTGAGCCAGGCAGCACTTGTGTATCATGTTGTGAATCACAGAATTGGAGATTAACTTAAACCTTAAGATAACTTTTTTTTTTTTTAACAGGAAACAGAAACAATCGTAGGAGTAGTACTGTCTGCTTAAAGAACTCTGACTTGTTTTGGAGATTTTCACTTAGTGGTCTCTGGAAAGCATACTCTGAATGTTTACTCTGCCATCGCTTAAGGCTAATTTTACAGTCCCGAACATGGGTTGCTCCATCAGGAGCACTGTTTAAGCAGACTGAAATAAAAAACACTGTCTGCTTCATGATGTGATTCGTAAAAAACTGTCCTCTTTAAAATGCTGCAAATAATGTGCAATTTATATTGTAGCCAAAAGGCATATTAGTTCTCTACTAGAATTCCCGATAAAGAGAGAAGAGAGGAAATGTGATGTTGTTCTTAATGTTTTTAGTTGGGAGAATAGGATGGGAAGAGTAGCTGCCTTGAAACAACTTCCTAGACCCTGAGATCCACAAAGAAATGGAAATAAATGTATTTTATGTACTAGTTTCTTCTTTTCCCCTCTTCTGGCATATCTTACTTTTTTGGATAGTCCAAGTCCCTACTCAAAAAGGTAAGCTTTCCTTGTTGGGGAGCTCTACTGTGTGGTTTCTCAAAGAGTGAGTTGTATTGCATGTGCCTGGGCTCACAGTGGGAGCACTCCTATTGAGCTCTCATCATCCTCCAACCCTTCAGTTAACTTCAGCACAAGCTGGTACTCCACATTCCTTTTCCCTCATTTTCCCTAACTACCAGGCAGCTGTGTGCCGTTCCTTCCTTGTCAATGCTTAGATTTTGGCAAAGACTTTCTGCTTCTTGTAGCTCGTGAGACTCTTTATAATCTTTTGTCAATGCCTTTTGTTTATTTTGTATTTATCTTCACTATATTAACATGAGACAAAACCTTTTTCTTGCCCAGGATTGTTGCCTATAGGGTGCTGCTGATCTGATGCTGTTATCAGACTTCTCTGTAGCTCTGGCCACAAGGGAGAAAAGCATTAGCAGTCCAAATGAGCAGACTCATTGCTGCTTTGAAGATGTATATCTAGTCAAATAGAAGTATTTATAAGAACTGCCTGTCAGCATAACTTCCCAAGTAAGTTTATCTGCTATCTCTTCAAATCCTTCCTGGTGACTGTGACAAAACTAAATATGAATTGTTGCTGATGAGAAAAGAAATAAAGTGCTGCGTTATAAACCTGGGTTGATGCCCAGTGAGGTCCAGCTGAGTACTCAGTGGGAAGCTGGTTAGATGTGTGCCAGGTAAATTGATTGCTGTTGAGGGGTACTGCCACTGGGGTGCAGCAGCCTAGTAAGCAATTTTCCTTTCCTCATTCTGCGTGTAGGAGTTCATAGTTTTTCTGCAGCACAGTCTCACATTTGTTGGCTTTAAGTCTTGCCCTATGGCATTTTGCTGGTTCCTCACTGCCTGTGTTTGTAAGTCGGGAGTGTCCCATTCTAAATGTGAGGAATTAAGGCTGTTTTTTAGGATATGTCAAAGCAACCATTGTCAGAACATTCATCTTACTTGAGGATGCTTAAACTCTCAGATCACAAATTCTTTGTGATCATCTTAACATAAGAACTGATAACAGCGATAAGAAAATCTTGGCCATTGCCTTTTCAGATACAGGAGGAATGTATCCAGTATCCATGCAGTGATCTCAGACTGAGTTTTTGGCAATTCCTCTTGGAGTTTGAAAGCAGTAGTTTAGACAAGTTAGCAAAAGAATCAGTACAGGGCTATCCTTTGATTTTACAAATAACATGGATATTTGTAGAAAACCAAAGCAGCTCGATAGCCACAGAAAAGACTCATTGCTCCTCTTCCTGCATGAATGGAGCTGCAGTTGTTGCAGCTGTCGGTTTTCCCTGGTGTGGTTGAGGCTTCACTTGCATGTCCTGGTGCTGGGGAGGAGTGGTGTTTTTCTGTCAGTGCTTAAAGGTGCAGGGCAGGGAGGTGGGAAGGAGTATGTGCAGCAATGCAAGGCAATTATAGCACCTTTTACTAGGATAGAAGTACACTTCTAAACGTATTCATCAAGATTTAGTTTAGAAAGTGATATGGAAAAAATTGGCTCACCCTTTCCAAGGGCTGGTGGAATCTCAAAAAGGGTGCAGTCTCCAAATAGGTATGCTGTTCCCTTGGCTGTTAGCCCTTAAATGAAGGTAAGGAGGGGTGGACTCTTCCAGTTGCTCAGTTGCATTGCTTGCACCTGTGCTCCCTGGGTTAGCCATGTCTTCTCACCCGGTTCTCAACCATTGGCTCAGTCAATGATCTAGCAATTCCTGTGCAGAGAGAGCACTGAGTAGAAGGCAGCAGAACCACAAAAATTTGAAGGTGCATTTTCTTGAGCAATGTTGTGTTGTATTTAAAATAAGGAATATTGCTTAGTTTTGTAGTACAAGTGGGATTTTTGAGGTTTAAGTGCTAATTCAAGAACAAAAGATTATATAGTATCTGTATTGAGACAGATAACAGCTCTGTAGCTAAACAGCACACGGGCATGTGCACCCACATACGTTCAGTGGCATATGTATACATTATCAATATAATATACACTATCTTAAATATTCAGTCATGAATTTGTCTTTTTCAGTGGGCGTGGTTATACCTCTTTCATCCTCACCATTGTGGAACTGTTCTTATTTGAAGGAAGCATCTGAAAGAGGAAAAGGGCAGTTCATTCACAGTGCCTGTAGAATGATCCTACCTGTTGAAGCTCACTGATTTAGTGTGTGTTTTGTAGGAGCTGACATGGCAGGATGAAGGCAGAGTAATTAGGCTGCTGAACATTTCATTGGTGCAATAAGAGCATACTGTCTGGCTGAATGGAGAGATGTATTCAATTTTGTGGGTTTTTATTCTTTTCTGTGTTTTCACTTAAGGTTAAAAAAAAAAAAAAACAAACCTGAAAAGAGGATAAGTGTTATAATTTCAATAGTAATTACAGTAACATAAGACAAGTAAATATGCTTATCAAATTATTACGTGTCACTGAGTGTTTATCCATTTGCTTGGCTATTCAACTTGTTTATTGTTAGCAAATAGTTTTAGCAGTATTCATTTATTTTTCAAGGGCTGCCCTTTTTGTTTTTCACTGATTTCCTTGTTGGGACATTTAAGTTTGGTATTTCCTGAGTTTCCTAACTTTGGTTGCTTTATTTTCATTTAAAGTTCACTAGGTAACAACCTCTTAAGTATCGTTATGTGATGTGTTTCCTGGTAAATCATATCCTTAGTACTTAAGGACTGCAAATTAGATTGAGGCTATCAAAAAAAAAAAGTAAAATATCCAAGGAATCGCAAAAAAGCAATTGCTTTTTGTTAGAATCTGGACTTGAGTAATTACATTATTTTCTTAAACTACTTTTGGTGTTTTTTTTTAGCCTGGTATCCAAATATCCAAATTTAAAAATTGTCTTGTGCTTGCAGCTATTTTTCAGGACGGTGTCTGTTTCAGAAGGTAATGAAATCTTGACATTTAGTTCAGTTTTGACATTTTCTGTTGGACCAGATTAAACTTCTCTTTGTGCGTTCCAACAGGCTAGACAATGGCAAGCAGTCAGGATCACCTCTGCTTCTGAAGTAGCTTTAGACTTTTAGTCAGCAGGACATTATCAGGGTTGATCTCAGATTTGATATGGAGCTAAAGGGTATATGAAAGGCTTTCGCTGACTGGAACTTCAAAATGCTCTATTAGGTTTTTTTTGTTGTTTGTTTTCTTGCTTTACACTGTGTCCTATTTAAGTCAATTAAATAGGTGCACAAAGTAATTTTTTAATGTTCCTATCAAAGCTGGGGGGGGGGGGGAGTTCCACAATATAGATTATATATTGCTTTCCTTGTGTCATTTAATTACTCAAAGACCTGATTTGTAAGGAAATATCTTCTATTTGAAACATGGACGGGAATTTTTTCTGGGCAAGTCTGAAAACTATGGCAACCCAAACCTTCAATTGACAACTGGTGGATCTGCAAGTGACTGCCTGCTCTCACACCGCGTATCTACACAGTAGCTAATAGTTTCCCTCTCAGACTCCATGTGTTTTATCCAAAAAGTAGAATTTGGATTAGGAGGCCTCTGAGTTATTTCTGTTCTTTAAGGGTTATGTATTGGAAACGGCCACTGCTGCAGTAGCAGTGGTCAACTGGTATAAAAATATCCCTGAAGATCTGAAAGACGGTACTTCTGAAAGACTGATTTTTTTATTTTATTTTATTTTAGTTATTCCTTGTGGTTATTCCTTGACAAAATGGCAAACTAAAGCTTGCTTGGAAACAATCTCTGTTTTGACTCAGCTTTTATTGGGTGTACAGGCCAGGGGTATCATACTGATATGAATTCAAAAACAATGGTATACTTTGTGTATTTTCCTTGGTTTTGCTTCATCTTATGTTGCTAGCATCTGTTTGGATGTCCATAAACTTGTGTAGTTTACCTTGTGAAAACATAAGAAGCCTCAGCCCAGGATTGGCTTGTCTTCAGAGGGCGCTCAGTTGAGCTTCCTACTCATGTCTTGCTGGATGTGCTGAGGTGATTTCTGTGAGGTATACTCTTTTATTGTGTTGCTGATAGCACAGTGTTCGCTTTGAGCTGTTTCATTGAAGTTCTCAGAAAATTAGATGAAGTATCATCTCTCTGATTGTTTGCTATGACATTTTTGTAGGTTAGTTCTGAGTGATTCTGGAAAATTACCTTATAATCACCTATGCCGAATGTCATAGATTTGGAATTACAAATGTGTGCTTTTTTTTCCTTAGGAAAAACCTATAGTAAAAGTGAATTCCTTAGGCTGTTTCTGTTTTCTAAAGTTTTCATTTAGGGAACAGGAAGTATCAGAAGCACTGAGTTTTTGATGCTCTGCCTCTCTCTGAGCCTAAGTGCAAGCTTCTGTGTAGGAAACTTACATTTATCTTTGCTGTCTTGATACATGTTAGTGTATATTGTGCATATACAATACATATGTCTTGTACATATGAATGTATGAATTTTGTGTGTAAACATAATTGGATTGTTGTCTCCTTCTCACAAGCAGTAGAAGGAATTAAGTGTATCTAGTGTGAAGATGTTTTTACCTCTTCATCATAGGCTGCATCACAGACCCATTTTTGTTCATAGAAAATTCAAATGTCTGAGGAGTGCATAGTTTGTTTTTGCCAAAGAAGTGCCTGTGATCTGCAAAACAAGATGCTTGCATTAATGTAAACTGAAATAAGAACTCTGTAAATTACACTGGATGGTGCTCCAGTGCTTCCTGCCTATGTACTTGTATACATGCAAAACATTTATATACGCATTGCATCTACATTTATATTTGTTTATATTTCAGTTTACTTAACAGGAAATAAAATACCCCAGGCTACTGATTAGGGGTAGCATTCTGTTGTGTAAGTCAAATTTAAAATCCAGACTTAGTGAAGAGCAGAGCTTTCCTGGAAGAAACACCTTGGATCAGTTGCAGAACGGAATGCTTGCTTGAAGCTTTTCAACAAGCTTTTGTAACAGGGGGCACTTGTTTCACTAGCTCAGATTTTATTTTGGTGAAGGCTGAGAAAACTGTGGGGTAGATTTTTGCTACCAATGAGAAATGATGTGAGAAATCTTTTAAATGCTGTGTCTAATGTAGAAAGTTCTGCCAGTGAATAGGATTGAACTATTTACTGTCTTCCTCTCATCAGTGCTCCAGGTTACTCATCCAGTCATTGCTAGGTCAGAAGGTAAATGGCCACTGATGCTTAGACTGTGTCCTTAACTGTCCCTCTGTGGTTAACTCTTACAAAGCTGTTTGCCTATGCATGAATGGACAGGCTTATCAGAAAATGACAAGGCTGTGTAGAAGCAACATGCCAAGTGGGCAGCTACGTCAAAGTTTCACAGGGCCTGTGTGTATGGAATGAGGAATGAACACATCAAGGAAGAGGCAATAGCAGCAGAAATAGAGGAGGGGAAAAAGGATGGCAGTAAGGTGGGAAAGTTGGGGGGTAAATGAAAGCATCACAAACTGGAGCTTTCTATTAGAAACATACTGAAAAGTTAACTAATATTCATACTGCTTACCAGTGCATTATGTAAGGGAAGTAGACTCGGGGAGAAGATGTAGATCCCTTGGCAAATATCCCTTATCCTTAACCAAAAAAGAATGAACCTAATTTATATTTTGGCATCATTAAAAATGTGCTGTGGTATTTAGGTCTGCATTCATTTGATTATTCTCTGAAAGTTTATCACTGTAATGTTTTCCTGAGCATGACTCAGTGTATCTTGGTTGAGCCCATGCCTTTGTTGCAGTGATAAATAGTAAGCTTCCAATCTAATATGCATCTCTGGGACATGTATACTGTGGATAATAAATGAAAGAAGGTCAATAGGAGAGTGACCACTTCAAATACAGCTGCCATCAGCTATTAGAGTACAGACCTATTCCCCTATGTTTTAGAGCAATGCTCTTCTCTTTTTTCCTTGTGAGAGAAGGTCAACAAAATTGCTCCCTGTTTTCACAGATGTGACTCTCAGATTGATTGGCAGAGTTGAAAATCATGTTGTGTACTCTTCTAGGCTGCTGTAGACATCCATTAAGAGGCCATGTGTGTAATCATGCTGCATATAGGCTCTCTTGTTTTTTAGGGTGCCACGGTGGTCATTCCACATCTGTATGTTTGAGCTTTGTGTATTTTCCTTCCACGGAATCAAGTAATGTGGTTAACAACACTTCTTAGCATCTATTTGAAGTAAGTTGGTGTTTGCTGTTGTGGAGAACTAGTGTCTCTTTCGCATCATGGGTGGGATTTTTCAATATAATATTTTGGGCAGTAGGTGCTTTTTAATGTTGTGCTGCAGCTGTCAAAAGCAACGATAATGAGTTTGTAGCTAACTAATGAGCTGTGGACAGCAAGGGAAGAAAGGAGTTGCATAATTTTATCATGCCTTTTAGTTGTAGAGAGCAAGTGCTTTATAACCTCCTCTCCATTGATTCTAATGCATCTGGAATCCCTTTGTTATATTAAACTTCAGCCAATTGAGAATACCCTTTGAGGTTTTAGTCACTCAAATCTAAGCCTGAGACAGAACTATACATAATTCCGGGGGTTATAATCCCCACATATATCTGCTTTTCAATTTCAGTTCAGTTCTAAAGTCTAATTGAAAAGGAAATGTTATTCCTAATCATGTGATTGATGTTTTTTTTCCTGTCCAACCCCAGTGCATTTCTTTCTCAACAATCATAGCACTTTGAATCAAAACAATGCTTGCCATCTTATTCCAGAAACTTAATTTTCAATTATTTTGGAGTTGTTCCTTACGCTATAACTTCAGTTTTGCAAGCCAAGGACATAGTTTTCTGTGAAGCTGTTGGCTCTTCACTCCCACTATCTCTCTGCGACATGGCTCAGATTATTGCAAGGAATCTGGTGCGATGGCAGCTTTCAGTGTTCTTGGAGCCATTTCTGCAAACAACGTGGGCCTAGTCTCATTTCATTTAGGTTAGTAGTAAATTCATATGAACATCAACAGCATCTGTACCCCGTCTTAATTTCTTTAGAGTTTTTTTCCCCGCCAGCTTTTGTGTACTCTAGCTGGTTCTTCCAGTGTCAATATAAGATACAAGCTAAGATCTATGAATATGTATTCTACAAACAAAAATGTGCTTCACAAGTGTTTTCCATTTCACTGTTGACTGTAGTGCAAGGTAAATGTGATAGCATTATACTCAATCTACTGTTCTTCCTACCAGGCAATCACCATGTTGCAGTGCAATACTGTCCTAGTGGGATTAACTTTCTGGTAGCTGGACTTCAGGGAAGTATTCAGCTGCAGTCAGCGTGCTTAAATGGTATGTGCATAAAGAGGACAGGATTCTCCTAGCCAGCTTGATGTTGTTGCCATTGGACTTTCTAATAGATGTCTCCCGGGCATTAAAAATGCAAGAGCAAATCCTTATCCCCAGCATCGATAAGCTTAGATCAGCTTTGGCTGGACATTGCTCCCTTCAGAGAGCAGTGTGTGCTCAACCAGAGAGCTGTTACCTTCTAGCACCAAGTAACTTATTCTCTGGACAAGGCTCAGCCAGTCGCATGCACGAAATGCAGACAAAACTGCATTTTGTCCCTCGCTGAGGGCGAATTCTCCTAGAACCAGAGTAGCTCGCTGCTTTCTTAGAATGGGTAAATAAAGTGCTGCCTGCTGTGTCCAATAACTCTGTGGTAGGAAGGGGTGTCATTCTAGAGCATTGACTCCTTCGCTTGCCTTTTTAATTATGAACAAGTAGTGTTGGATTTGAACACAAATATGTATGAAAATATTTAATTGGAGACACTAGAGGCCTACAGTGATGCAGAATATTCTATATAAGTTAATTTGTGATGTGTAAGTATTTCATTAATAATTAATTTTAACAAGCCGCATCTTTTCTGTTTATTTTAGGGACTGTTTTCAGAATTTTACGAATTTCTGAGTAAACTTTGTGATCAAGAGCATTCCTGTTTTGCTCTATTTTTAAAATGTTTCCTCAAATAAGATTTTTCTTTACTTTTTGATCTGAAGAGTCTCATGTTTTTGAGTGAGGAAAAGATATTTCCTTACCAGGGTTACCTAAGGGCAATGTAAGCTTGAGATTTCTTGTTTCTGGTTGGAAGTATTAAATGCTGCAGTAATTTTCCAAGAGCACAAAGCCATGACCCTTTATGATGCTGTCAGCCACTTGATAGGAGGATTAATTCACTCGTAATATTTTGCACTATTAAGGGTATGGACGCATTTTACAAATGCTGCCTTGGTTTTGTTTTGAGCTGCTTGCCACCTGGTATGTCTGGTTAGTAGGGAAGAAAAACAGGATAAGTAGCTGAATCAGTGTAGAGCAAGGAAATTAAGCAAAGATAGAAGAGCTTTATTATGCAGAATTGCTTTCATCACAGCAGCATGCCAGTACTTTTCTCTCTTCACTCGTGACATGAAATCTCACTACGTGTTTTTTCCCCCTGTTGCTTATGAAATGACATAGACAAGCTTGATATGACTGAGATTCAGCTGCAACTTATGGATCAGCACCTCCTTTGTATCTAGAAGTGTTTTTCACTGGTCATTTTAGGTGGGTGAGATCTGAGTATATATAAGAGTGTATATATAATAAAGAGTAACCAAGAAGGGTGTCCTAAATCTGAGTAATTCTGTGTCTGCATGTAGGTGACCCTCCAAAATCGTGGACAAGGTACCAGAGTTCAATGGCTCTACTCACTGTTTTTGTCAACCTGTACATAAATAAATCTCTGAGTATTTGAGGCTGTGACTCCAGGAATGGTTATTTTTAATCTTAAATGGTATTTTTGGAAAGTGTCACTGTATTTCAGATAAGTATACTTCAGATGTACACAGTATGTGCCAGGAAGAAAAACAGATGCTTTTTTTCTGTGGCAGCTGAGCTGAAGTCAGTGCTGACGTACTTGTTTACAGCATGTCATCCTAGAAACAGGCTATTCAGAGGATTGTGGAGGGTTTTTTTTTTTTTAGTCTAATATTTGAAGCCTTAATGATTGTATTCTCCTGGTTTTCATGTCTTGAGACAACAAAATGAGTACTCACATTGAGTGTTAGGAAGTAGTAATCTAAAATGCTAAGGGTCATGTACTACAGTTACTGGTGAGAAAATGTTACATGAAGTAATCACTGACTGGAAAAATCTCATTTATTCATTGTTTTAAAGAAGGGTCATTTTTATTGTATTTTCTAATGAGCTTTTGTTTTTTTTTTTTCAGTCCAATTTGGTTTGGATGCAGGATGCTTGCTGTTAGAGGAGGCAAAGGGAAGAGACAATGGCATCTGCATTAGTTGTTGATTTCTATCTTAGCTATCTTTTCTCTTAGGATGCACTGTGCAGACAGACGAGCTTGTAGGCAGATAGAAAGCAAATTGCTTTCCTCAAACAAAAGAATTTTGTGCCAGACTAAAATGGTGCTGCCAAAATGACTGATCTCCCCTCAAAATAATTCCAGAAGTTTTCTGGGTTCCAGAATAGAGTTGGAGTCCAGTACTAACTCTGTTCATGTATGACTGAATCCAAATAAAAGACTGAGACTTGAGTGGGTGTATGCTGTGTTAGGTGGTGCCAAAGGCGCTCTCAACGTGTTTCTGGGAACATCACATGTTTGGGAAGCTGAATTTCATTATTACTAAAGAAAATAGCTAAGATTCACTGAAGTCTTTTACCTCAGTTCACGAGTGTGAACTGGTTAGTGGCTAGGGCTGAGGAAAATAATTTTCATTAGCAATTTCCTTGATGATTTAACCTTGCTTGATTGCAGATTGTCTACAAACAGAGTGTAATGTTAACAAACTTGCTTGCTATTTATAATCATCTTGTGCGTGATCTCTTTTCCTCAAAATGGCTGATGGTAGTGAGGATTACTTTCATGGTCCTGAGAGAATGCTGAGAGCAAGCCCTTCCCATAAACCAAACACCCACATAAATCACGTAGGAGATATGGGAGCACAATGGGAGCAAATTGTGTAGATGAGCTGCTGGGATGTTTGCATCTCGTTTTCCTCATTATTTGCTCAGCTGTAGAAATGGGTGAAAATTGATGTCATCTGATAGCCCTTCAGTTGTCTCCGTAAAATGAGTCTGGTGGACTCAAGGGGGTTGCCAGAGCCATACCCATCTCAGATCTCCTCCACAGTTTGCATTAATTGGCAAGCATTGCTGCTAGCAGCAGAGTAATATGAGTGTGGAGCCCAAACAGCGTTTTCATCCAGGATTCAGTTCATCCTGCAGCTTGCCGAGGAAGAGCAAGATTTATAATAATGCTTTTCCTGCCATACCTGCTGTTATGTTTGTAAAATTGTCTAGCCTTCACAAGCCTTGATATCTTTCTAATCCATTCCTCCACATGCACTGTAATTTTTTTTGCCTACCTAGCTATTTTCTGCACAGAACTAAGCCACTATCTTTCTTTTTTTTTTTTTTTTTTTTTGGTGGACTGGTGAAAATATCTGTTATCAGGGCAGGATAGATCAAATGGCTGTGATGGTTTCTATCTACTAGGAAAGCAAATAGCACTGGTTCCGCCTTCCTAGATGGTTTTGACTTGGCTGGGCTGGTAAAGGAAAGAACAGAGCATTCAGTTCTTCTCTGATCTTTCTGCAGAGTCTGCTTACAAAGACTGTGTGTGTTATGGTATTCCTTTGGACAGACTTTCTTGTCTACGTGTAATTAGAAAGGAATCGCCAGCTTGCCACAGAATAATGACCTTGTCTCCACACTGCCGAGGGAGCTTTGATCCAGCTGTCTTTGTGTGCGTGAGCCTATAGCCAGTTATCAATTTGCTGAGCTATTTTGCTTCTTACTACAATAATAGTATATATACATTGTACTCACATTTGTTGTGTATGGAATTTGGATCAATCCAAAGGTACAGCAGGAAATACTTTACTACTTTCATTCACAATTTGGATTGCCGTAATAGACAACATGAAGCGATGGCTGGAAAGAGGCCAGGTGCCCCATCTGCTAAAGGAGAGATGGCTTTCTAATTATGGTCCAGTAGTCAGACCCACAGATAACAACATACCTTTTCTCTTATGAATATTTTCATGAACTTTGGCTGTCTCGGGAGATTCTCTCAGTGCTATGCTAAATTGGGTCATCTATATATCATGGTATATATACAAAAGGAAAGGACAAGAGATGGGTAAGTGTTCCAGTTTTACTGCAAAACTCTGTCTTCTCACCAGTTATGTAGTAAAAGGATTCTTAGTGATTTTAAGGACAAAAAAAAAAGGTCCTGCGGTTCTGGGTATTTCCTTGTTCTATGTAGGTATGTATCTGTATATATTTCATGCTCTACAGGTAGGATTTGACAAAGGAAGCTTCTTGGTTGCTGTTCTAAAGTTTTCAGCTATTCCATACAGTATCAAAAACTATATTAAAACATTCTGCCTGGAGTGTCTGCTGTTGTGCCCAACAACTTGTTTATGCTTTTCCAGTCATTGCCTTAGTTTAGTTTGCTTTAATTTTTAGCTTCAAGTAGTTTCACAGTTAAAGAGAACAAACAGAGCCAAATACCATGGATTTGAGTGGTGGAATCTTCCTTTATGTTACAAAACAAGTCCAAATTGAGGTATTTGCTTTTAATGGTAATAGGCACTGCACTGCTTTAGCCAGGCCACTTCTGAACAAATCAATGTTTTCTTGTTCAGGACAGTAGAAGTATATATGTAAAGATGCACGGTTGCACGTGTTCAATTTACTAAAGCAAACAACAACAACGGCAAAAGAAACATAAGCAATAAAACAACCAACAAGAAAAATCCTCAGAATGTAACCTTGCAATTCTACCCTTGGTGACTTCAGTGCTTCTTGTAATTCTGACTGCTCCCATTCCCAGAGCTCATTAATATTCTAATACATCAGCAACACAAAAGAAATTCCCTTGTCGCATTTTGCATAAAGCCCAAGTTTCATATTAATTTTGCACAAATAATCTTTCTCTTGATGATAAAAACTAAATGCAATAACTCCTAAGTATTTGCTTTTTTTTTTTTTTTTTTTAGTTGACTCAGTTGGTTTCTTTACTTTGCAATGGGACAGATGGGTCAATTAACACCAATGGTTCCATGTATATTCCTGTGTTATTAGAAGCAGTTCTTATTTTACTGCTTTGTGCTCTCACTTGCAGCTGGTCATTCAGGGATCAGTTAGAACTGACCCCGATGTTCAATCCCAAACCTTAATAAATAAAAACTCTCACAAACTGGAGATAGAGCCACAGCTGTAGCAAAGTAATTTTAAATCTTCCTGTGCTAATGAATGGCATTCTCTAGATATAGACTTAAAATAGCTAATCTGCCTTTGCAGCTTGTGTTGTCTTGATGCTTGCTGTGTTTCATGGCTCTTGTATTCGTATCTGGTTCTGCAAGATTACTCTTGAAAAATGTTTTGGTAGGTCTCCCCATTTTCAACTCTTTGTGCAAAGAGCAATTGTACCATAATAATTTAAATAAAATGTTTAGAAGCTGAAGATACAAAAAATGCAGGTGTTCCAATAGGTAGGTTACTTGTTAATAGGAAACCCACATTTCCACAAATAGAATTCCAATAAAATATTTAAAGGTTTATTTGATCAACGATTCATGCATGTTGATAGCAATGCATTTCTGAAAGGTTGAATAAGGCTTGTTGATATTTCTATTGATTTGATTATGCGTGAGACTTCAGATTATCAATGTTCAGAGACCAATGTATTTAATTAAAAAAATACATATATATGGTGATGTTGCAGCTCAATGACATTCTGTCTTGATTTATAAGTCATGCTGACAGCTGATTGGAACAATCTGTGAATACAAAGGGATGAACCTGTGACCATGAGTTAGATTAATTCTGTGATTTGCGAAATTCTCTTTGGGGCTGTGAGGAAGATGAGGGATTTTATTGCATGAATTTGTCACTCATGAGCCTTTATCAACTGACATCTTGGCTCTATGCATATGTGAAATACATATTCTTTTTTTTGTGTGTGTGTCTTAATACACTGGGAATCTCTGATAAAATAATTAGTTCAGCATATTCCAAAAGCAGTATAGCAGGCTGGGTGGATCAGTTCCATAAAGCAGACTAGCAGCTCCCCTCATTCTCTCTGGTAATTTGGAGTTCCAGTGGCACAAATTTCTGAATGATCAAAGAGTGACCTGAAGTATGATTGTTGGATACCCTGTCCTATTGCTTTAGCAGATTTGAAATTATTTTACACTGATTATTTTTTTTCAATTCATGCATACCGAAGTTATAGTGCATGCTCCACAGCCACTGTATAAAGCACACATAAAATTGTTTTTATGTTAATTTGGTATTTTGTCTTTGTTTTTGTTAGAAAAATGAAGCCCTTAGAAGGGAAACATAGTACACTTGCTTTTATATTAGACATTTCAGTGTCTGTGTGTTGCCAAGCATCTCATTAAAGCAGTTGAGGCAGTTTTCTGAGGTGACTTAAGCTCTTAGCTGCTATTTATTTCAACCATATATGTGTACAAGTACATATCCAGTAAATGGAAAGACAAGTTATGAAATTACAACCTAGTAATTCCTAATGAGTTTGTAGCAGAGTGCATCTTCTCTGAGGGATTTGTGACAATGCATCACCTTAACCATTAGGTCTGACACTCAAAGTGTACTGGATATTAAGATTGCCTATGAATAATAGTTATCTTTTGATTTCACGTTCTGGCATGTTATTTGATTAACACAATTCAATCTGGTTAGTATTAATTAAAATGATGGGAAAATGTGTATTCTGTCATGTCTCATTGCTTAAGTCTGATTTACAAGGTCATCTTTCAACTCGCAGGAAAGTCAAGTGTCAGGAATTTTCTTCCGGGAAATCAACATCTTCTGTTTATTCAGAAAAATCTATTTTAAACCTGAAGAGCGTTTTCTTACATTCTGTCATTTCATCACACACTTTGAGTCAGTCCTTATGTAATGAAACATGAAAAAAAAAATAATCTTGTTCCTTAGTAGTCCCACATACATGAGTACCTACCATTAACAGACCTTCAGCAACACTTCTGCATCTCTGCAAAATAGAGCATCAGTGAGGACGTACACTTGTGTGCAATAATTACTGAACCCTTCAGGTACTGATTGACTCCACCCACTGATGAAGATCACAATAGCAGAAAAAGATAATACAAAGCAACATCAGTATAGATAGCCTTTAGCAGGATTTCAGGTGATCATAGGTAAGAGAGAGGCGTGTTCAGGCTTCTTGCATCAGCTTTGTTGGGTAACTCTCATCCTAGGCACTGCACATTTTTTCCATGGAGTGGAGCCTCTAAAGAGGCTGAGGGTCATTGTCTGGTTCAGTTGCTCTTGTGATGTGAGGATAGACACTGCTTCATTTCTCTAATTCCTTTAGCAGGGCTGGAGGGAGGACAGGGTTTGCTGTGGGCTTCGATTTTTTATGTACAAGCCAACAGTGATGCAATCCACGTATGGGTTCAAACTGAGACCTGCTGGTTGCTGCTCCAGGAACTTACAGTCACTTCTTCCTTTTTGCATATTCCTTGAAACACACTCGTTGCTATTTATAGTGGATGCAATAGCTTGATGATTTTTTTCCTCTATGTATGTATGCTACTGTTCTACTCAGCAAGATGGTGTTACATGTCCCCTTCTCACAGCAGATCCTAAATCCAGTTCTCTTTAAGATGGACTGACTGTAAGACTGGCTCTTGTTGAGGCCTCTTTTGGGGAGAGTTGTATCATTTTGCAGGTCAAGAGTTTTTTTTTCTACTGCCATCTTAATCTCCTAAATTCCCTATTAAAATGCAGATAAAATAAAAATGCAGATAAGGGGACGTGCAGGCTTACAGGTAAGTGATTTCATGACTAATGTAGGAACTAGGCCACGTAGGTTGGAAGGAATGCCAAAAACTTGAAATATTGGCAATTTTAAAAAGTGAGTGTTGTATAGTAATAACAATAGGCTAATACTAGTAACCATAGATTTCTTCTACCTTAAATCTCATCTTGGTTTATTGCAGATTGCATCAGACTGTCTTCCCTTTATGGGGACCTCCTGTTTATCTCCCTGGCCCTATGTGAATGTGATATATGCCAAGAAAAGCTCAATTATGCGGACCGGACTGGATTAAAAAGAGGACAAAACTTTATTTCCTGTAGCTTTACAGGGAAAGAAATGCTCTGCTCTGCAGGCAGCAAGAGGAAGGCTTGCTCTTCCTATTGATTGAGTTGTCCCTCTGTTAGGCTGACATCTTCCTGTCCTCATCTTTTGTTATATTCCGTTTATTCTCTTTTTTGACAAGGAAAAGAGAGTAAGGTAGCCAAAAGGCCATGCATGAATGCCTGTTGAAGGCGTTCATCTCTGTGTCCATATTTACCAAAATAAAGTAGTGCTCTTTCAAATGGAAACTTAATTGAGCATTCCAAGAGCACAGATACAAACAAAATATCTGTGTAGAGATTCCCCCACTTACAACCTCAAGAAAGTGATTAGGTGAGTGGACATGGCTGGTCTGCAAGATATCTAGAACCCTTCAGAGAGAAAATATGATAATTATAATATGTAACTTCTGGTAAGATGTAGTAGCATCACATTTAAAAATCCTCTGCTCTTTAGACTTACGTTTTCCTGTGCTGTACTTAATTATCTTGTGTATTATTGTTTTATGGGTTTAATGTCAGTACAAACAAATCTACTGTTCTCGTTTTATTATCTGTGGCAATAACATCTCTGCAAAATTAACTTGGATTTGCATGATTTCTGACAAGGCTTTGAATTTTGGTACTAATATTGCATTATTAATATTGCCAAGGTCTTTGTTCTGATTATCTTTTCTTGAACATTGTTACTCATTTTACTGTGGTGATCTTCACTGTGAGTGATAAGACAAGAGAAATGTATTTTGTCATACCTCCAGAACAGCTGTAACTATTTTATTATATACAACTGGTATATCATTCCAAAACAAATACTAAGTTTTGGGAAGTTGGGCAACCTAAAGTGTCTGCTTTCACTTCACATAACTCTCTGGGTGAAAAAGTCTGTTTAAATCTATTCCTTCTGCTGTGTGTGAGGTTGACGTGGAAGCACAGAGGGACCACTCATATTTGACTGGCTAAACATACATCTTGGAGTAGTGGTAAATAAGCATATTTATTAAATGAATTTTCATAACGTTTTTGTGATTTACCTCTTCTTTGCCCTGTCAGGTTTTGATTTGCATTGAGTGGCCCCTAGGATGCTTTTCTGGATCACCAGAAAGCTTTGCCAAGGGTGACCCGAAAAGAATAGGTTGGCTCCTAATTGCTCTATGCCAAGTTCCTCTCCAGCAAAGATCACTGCTGCTTCAGAGAAGTCTTTGTTCTGTAAGGATGCAGGTTATGAGTGTGGTGAGAGAATGTATCTCTCACATGTTAACTGTTCTTCCAGTGACGTGCTAATGCTTTAGGCATGACAAGGACAAGCTGCTGAGAGCTTTAGTGAAAAGCCGTGACGCTCACGTCAATGGCCAGAGATGCAGCACAGCAAAGTTGACTGAAACTGGGGAGTGTTTTGAATCTACTAGTAACTTAGTCTGAATCTCCATATCCTGTTTTAGCATGAATAAAAACTACCAGCAGCTTGTACTCAGCTGTCTTCTAAGGGAGGAAAGATTGATGGCAAAGCTTGTAGCATTCTGCAGTATTTGAACAATGCTTTGATATTTAGGAATTGGCATAAGCAATTAATTCTTTCAGAATTAATGAGTATTTCTAGTATCAGCCATTTCCTGGAATTGGACTGGGCTTATGTGGATTTTCCATTTAATTTGCCAGCTAGAACCTACACTGCTATTTGATTTTTATCCGGCTGCTTGAATAGAAAAGTAATGCCCTGTTGAGCTACAGCGACACTCTTTCTCAAAAGCTATCATAAGCCAGAGGTAAACCAATAGGTATTGATTGTGGTGCAGAGCAATATGGCCATTGGTGGATAACAAAGCTGAGAACACTAAAGAGGCACTCTGTCCTCAAAAGAAATCTTTCTGGCTTATGGTTGGTCCAATGAGCTCAGCTTTGATTTCAGAGCATCTTGGCTTTAGACTATGAAGGAAATCTCAAAGTTAAATTGAGGCAATTTGAGACTGATTGAAATAAAGTTACTCCTGTAGGTGCTAACGTCAGGCTCAAAAAGTTTTATACATGAAGATTGTTTGCCACTTTCATAGTGTAATTACAAGCAGGTAAATTATATCCTTGACATACTTCAATGAAGTAACACAAATTTCAGTTAGACAATATATAACATACTGACAAAATTTGTTAGTTTTAGCTCATGGTTATTAGGCAAAGTGCAGTTAGGTCACTTTTCAGGTTATTTACATGTAACAAAGGTAATTGTTTTCTCACAACCTACGCTGCAAAGGATCATTTCAGATTAAAATGATGTGAACATGCACTGGTCTGCTTCTGTTTCCTCCTCAGGATTTACAGCATATTTTTATGATAGCAAAATAATGCCCCCTCCCCCCCACCCTTTTTTTTTTTTTTAAAGCATTTCTGTCACTGGATTCCCTGCAGCAACTCATTGGATAGAATACATCAAAAATGAAAGGCAGAATATTTTATGTGAATCTGTCATCTTAAAAAGCAAATAACAACAACAAAAAACAAAACAGAGCACCTGGAGGTCTCCATTATTATGTAGATGTCACTCCAAGGGAAGTGGAAATTTTCTAAAGAGATCTTTTGACCTGGAGCCGAATCTGATGTGGACCAAAACTGAATATACTGTATCACCCATTTAGCTGTATTTTCAGCAAGGCTTTTCAATGCCTTAAGAGAAATACGAGGGGGAGCAGGAAACTGGGGGAAGGGAAAGCTCCTACACACTTCCTGAATTTCCTTTTTCTGCATGGTTCCTTAAAAGAACCATTATGCTAAGGCAGGGTGGGGAGAAGAAATTGGTTTTCTATATATGGAGAACTACAATACCCTTAACCTCAATTGAAGTCTTAATAAGATTTTCGTCTTTATTGACTTACTGCATTGAGTGATTAGAGTGAATGGGCCCCAGATCTTCAACTGGTTTGAGCTGGCAGGGATTTAGTGGTACCTCTAGCTCAGTAGCAGGGTATGGGACCAGGAGTGGATGTGATCTGTAGGTATGCTATAGGAGGTTCCAGGTGCTGCCTATCCTGGGAGCATTTGACCCCTGTTGCCCCACATTATTGTGCTGTTCCTGCTGGTCCCTGCCTCTGGAATAATGCTACAAAATCCATGTCAGCAAGATGTGCCAGTGAGGCACCAAGCTAAATGAAGCACCAGGCTTAAATTAACGATAATGTTATTTGGCTTCAGGACGGATCTTATTATTTTGGCTACTGGAGCTCCAAGTCAAACAGCAGGCAGCTTCCTATACAAAGTGTTATGATGTTTGTATGATTCATGTGACCACATCATTAGCTATATAATTTATTGTCTAATTTCCCTAAATATGCTATTGCAAATAGTAACCAATTAAAATAATCAGAAACAGCAGTCTAGTATGAAGAAATGACAAATTCATCACATGGTTTTAGTTCCCATCAGATTTTTAGGTTATATGAGTTATGATACAACGACGTTAATAATACTACCATTAAATATTCTCGTTACAAAATATTTTATGGTATGGCACTGATGTGGCTTTTGCTTGCCTGGTGGGATTTTTCCATGTGAAGAACACTAAAGACAATCCATTTATGTTCCTTTTAATGCATTTTCTTAATAGTTGGAAGATTTTGAAAGATTGCTGAAGTGATGAGCTGTTGTCTGTATGCTTGCAAATATTTCTAGTTTAATAAAAGTGCAGCTGGTATCCTGAGCGTATTGTCTACATCATTATTTCCTTACCATTCTCTTCTGGAATAGCCTGTATTGGTGTTTTTTGTTGTTGTTGTTGTTTTTGTTTTTTTCCTTCTTTGTAAACATCTATCTGCTTTACTGGGGTATCTTCATTATCAGGCTTTCCTTGCTCTTCCCGCAGGTCTTCCTGTTCTGGAAGTGGTACTGATGCTTTGCTTAGTCCTGGCTATGAGCCCACCCTTCTCCCTCTGCCACCTAGCGGCCGTGAGCATCCCAGTCTCCCCAGGGGAGCAGAGCTGGGTGCCTCTCTCTGTGCACCAAAAGTGAGAGCAAGCAGCAGACCGGTCCTATGGGCCCTGGCTGTGCTGGGAGCCAAGTCTGGCACCAGCTGGGCTTAGTAGGCCTGCTGCCTCATGACCTGTGTGGTACCAGTCAGGTGGAGGTGGTGCCTTGCAAACGTTGCTCTCATCTTCTTGAGCACTGCCAAAAGGGCAAGCTCTCAGTTGTGAGAGTGATGCAAGATTTTGGGACCTTTTAGCATGTTCAGTTTGCTTAATTCATTTTATCTGATATCTCTGTTATCAAGGGGTTTTAGAATAATTTAGCTAAATGTGTAAAACATCTTTAGTCTTTTTCATATATATAGGGCATATCCCGAAAGGGTTTTTATCGTCTTTCTGTATTTATGTATTTATTTACTTTGGGCTAGAACTTAAGGCTTAACAATTACTGAAAAACTGATGCCTTGAAAAACATGTGCAGGAAAAGAAGAAAACACATAAGAATCCAATCTCTGCTTTAGTTCTTCGTCCTGCAAGAAATATATTCTGAAAATAGAGTACTAATCAGGGACTGCAGAGCAGGGAATTCTTACTTGATTTTGAAAACTAACACTGCTTACCTGGTTCTTGCTCCAAAAGGTGCAGTCAGTGGGTTATCTATATTATTACACTCTCACAGACCTTCCAAAAATAAATGTCAGGCTTCTGTTCAGTCTGAAAATACTTTCCGCTTTTCATATTTGTAAGTCTATACAGAAATCCATATGAGCTCTAGAGCCTCTGTTTCATTACAGCTTACAGTTTATGGTTGTAGAGGATAAGTCTTACGAACAGCAATCTGATTCCTTACTTGTAACAGCTGTAGCTAGATTTGCAAATGTGCCTTCAAAGATGAAAGCAGAAGGCTATGCAGGGTCAATATCTACATGTGGTCCCAGAACTAAGCAGAGATATTTATATGCAAAATGCAACTCTGTGCTTCATCTACTTGTAATTGACCCTTAGCACAAGATGTTTTCAAAGCAGGAATGGGGGAGGAGACTGTTGGGAGCAGCTCCTGTGGTTTGATGCAGGAGGTACCGGTAAGGATGGATTTGCTGCTAATTCGAAGTAATCCAGTCTGTAAAGGGATCTGTGTGCGTCCCAGGGGAAAATTCACTTTTTTTTTTTCCTGCCATTTTTGTTTTTTATCATTAATGCAACGAGTGGGATTTATTTTGTAAGAAAGCACTGCAATTTGGTATGTGCTGTGGGCACAGAGTGCAGCTGTGCTCACCAACAGGCTGGTGCCTTGGGATGGAGCAGGCACCTGTCCTTACATGACCTCCTTGTCAGTGTGGAGATAAATGCAACAGTGTCTGTTTCCCTTGCTGTATTGATTCAGCTGCTGGTGAGCTTTGCTGTTAGTGTGTTTTCAGCTTCATGTTTTTTCTCCCAAATTTTAAGTTGCATGAAGGGCTGTGTTTGCACGATTCTTTTTCAGCAATCACCAAATAACTTTTAATAGGATCAGTATGTCTACTTGTATTTCATGCAACTGGCTTAAGGGTTTGAGAGTCTTCCCTCCCTTTTTTTTTTTTTTTTTTTTTTGTTTGTTTGTTTGTTTAATTTTATGAATTAAGTCATCTTTAAAGAAACTTCTGTAACATACCAGGCATCAGCAACCCTAACTGACCCATCCCAAGCTATGGACTTGGGGCAGTGACTGGAAAGCTGTTGAGGAAAAGGGTCTGGGAGTGCTGGTTGATGCTCAGTTGAACATGAGGCTATCAGCATGCCCAGGTGGTCAAGAAGGCCAATGGCATCCTGGCTTGTATCAGAAATAGTGCATCCAGCAGGAGCAGCGAGGTGATTGTTCCTCTGTACTCAGCACTGGTGAGGAGGCTGTACCTCCAATGCTGTATTCGTTGTTGGGTCCTTCACTACAAGGAGATTGTAGTGAAGTGGGGATTGGCCTCTTTTCGCACATAACAGTGATCGAAATAGAGGGAATGGCCTTATGTTGTGTCAGGGGAGGAGGATTCAAGTTGAGTATCAGGAAGACTCCTCAGAGGCATTGGAACAAGCTGCACGAGGAATGGTGGAGACACTGTCTCTGGAGGTATCCAAGAAATGTGTAGATGTGGCACGTAAGGACGTTGTTGAGTGAACAACATTCGTGATATGTTGATGAATGGATTAGATGATCTTGGAGACCTTTTCCAGTCTTAATGATTTTATGATTCCAGAATTAACCTTTTACTTTGTGAACGGGGCCAAAATAGCCTTTCTAAAAGTTGCTGCAAGCTTTTCACAGCAAGTTAACTTGTGCTGTATATTTAGTTATTATTTTCCAGTTTTTCCAGCATTTCCACTCTATTCAAACTGGTAGAAAAATCCAGTTAAAATTATCTGAAATGATGTGTCCACTTGTTGCCAAGTAAACTGTGTTGTAAATAATTAGTTCTTATGTTCTCTGTACTGAGCCAAATGTGACTGTAGTAAAGTTTCCTGATATTCTTGCTCCTGACCATTTCCCAGCACACAGTGTTTACCCATTTGGTCTTTGGTTTTTTTCTTGACAGTTGTCTTTGTTCTTCACTTTGCATCGGAGAAACTTTCCAAACACTTCAGTTTATGGAAAAATAAAAAGGAATGATCATTGCTCCTTACTTTCCTATGGAGAATCTTTTAAACATCAGCATACATTTTCATGTTTGTTCACAACTTGCTTACAGAATTTTTATGTCTTTTTGTTTGTTTATCTTTAAGAAGGCTGTGGGTGGTGGAATTACTGACTTCAGCTACTTGGTAGAGAAAGGATGGGTTGCTGCTGGAGGTACACAATGTTAAGACTGCCACAAATGTCACGGGACACAAGTTGCAACAGCCATTTCTGATTGTGCACAGGGAGAAAAGCCATGAGAGAGGGTGGGAAATGAAAAGATCTGCCTGAAGGGGCTGTTGTATTTCTGTCCTTGATCAGAAGTCAGCTGGACATGGTTCTGACCATCCTCATCAAAATTGGACCTACTTTGGGAGGTGGTTTTATGACCTCCAGATGTCCATTTCAACCTGAATTATTCTGCAATTCCAAGGCTCCTTCAACTGAAGACCAAGTTCCCCTTGTTTTCATGTAGATCAGGGTTTTAATTTTCCTTTACTTGAACTGCAGGAATAATTAATTTTAATGAATCTAGAGCCTGGCCAGAAATTCAGTTACGTGAGATTTATAGCAATGAAACAAGGCTGTGTGTCTGCCTCTGAGATGGTTGCCATGGTTCGTCTGTGTTTAACACCGTGTACAATTTGCATCATTTTAACAACTGTATTTTCAACTCGGTTTATTTCCTCTGACCTCTTGCAGCTCAGAAATTTGCAGATGTTTTGAAGTCGATGTACGCAATCAGCATATCTGTTGTGATGCATGAAAAAGAGAGAAATTTCCTGCTGTGTGGTGCTAATGATTTGTGGAATCCATCAGACTTCTTATTAGGGAGTGCTTGAGAGCTGCGTGTGTGCAAATAGCCCGAGGAGCCATAGTAATGAGCTCCAAATCTGCTTCAGGAAATTCTCACGCATGATTGCTCTGTGACTGTTTCTGTTGAAAATAAGCCTTCATATGTGATCTGTAAATATTCTCAAGAGCGAGGGGTTAGGTTCTGCTTCCCTGTGCCGTGGAATAGCCTCGCTCTTTAAACAGCAGTTACATGCTGAGGCAGAGAAGCCAGGTATGCTGTAGAAGCTAATCATGGTGGGATGGAATCATGGTGGGCTGCGGTGGGACTCTGGGATGGAGAGCTGCCCAAGGCACAGGGAAAATGTGGAGACACAGAGGCAGTGGGTAAGGGTTGGTATTGTGTCCCAAGAGGACCAACTGCAGGGAACAGGTGGCAGCTCTAGTGGTGGCCGAGGGACAGAGAGAGGAGAGATTGGGACCTGAAGTGGAGCCAAGAAATGGAGAGTGAATGGAGTCTCCTAGCTATGCAAAAAGTGCTCTGTGTGTTCTGTGATGTTATGATGCATATATGCAATATGCACAAAAGCAAATTTAAATTGTGCAATACTAATGTGCATACCATTTCAGCTTTTGGATTTGCAAACAAGATGTTCTGCTAGCACTGAATCAGTCAGTGTGACATAAGTAGATTTGTGTAATGCAACAGCACTGCTAATGGAAAGCTTTAACACCTTCCTGTCTTGAAAAATGGATTTAGGAGGAGACTACTGAAAGTAAGGGACATAAAATGTATTAGGTAGATAGTGATATCTTCAGCATTTACTTCTACTTCAGAACAATATTAAGTGGTTAAAAGGAAAATCTTTTTTTTTATTTTATAGGATCTTTAAAATGTCTCTTTTCACCTATTCACAATGAAAATGACCTGAAAGGATTATGTAAGGGTTCCCAACATGATGGTTCTGGCTCAGCAGCATCGAAGTGGTGTGACTCTGAAGGGCTATCAATTGATGTTCCTTTGCTTTGCATGTAAATCAGCTACTGCCGTACATGCAGAATTTGCTTTGATTGTAGTCCAGAGTCTGTAAATATATTAAGCCCAGTGGTTAATACCATACGATCATGGAATCAATTGTTTATTTCTGGATTAAATTGTACACCCAATGGGTTCGTAACTGACCTAAAACATCTCTATTTCTAGTGTCTCCCTTTTCTTAGCTATGCTTAATTTTTAGCAGGAAAGGAAGGTATGGTAGTAGTCCGGTGGATGGTCAGAGCACCTGCAACCCAGGACCATGCTGCTCCTTCTCTGCTGGGGGAGGAGATCTGCAAACAGGGCTTACAGGCAACTGCTGAGATGAAATCTGTGTCAGCTATGGTTTTCCTTTTCTAGGCCGGAAAGAAAAATAATCAGTTATATTTAGTACACTTAAAAGAAACCACAAAATCTGTTCACCTAAATACAATATAGTTGAGTACTTTGCAACACCATGTCTTGCATCTTCCCAGGATCCATCTTAATAGAAATAAGCAGGAAATGAAAAAGCAAAGTACTAGCTTATATTTAACAAATCATCTGTGTAGTAGCTAAGCATCTGAGAGGATTCCGCTCAATTTCCACTTGATAAGTACCAAAGCTGAAATGTCAGACCTAATCTTGGTTTTGTTTATGTACATGAGCTAGCATATTTCTGAAAAACTGCTGCAAGTTCCCTTCGGCATAGGTTGGTTTGGGGTCAGGATCAGGCTATTTGAAAAGCCATTGCTATTCTTCTGCTGCATTTCCTCCAGGATGTAACAGGTCTCATGATTTTTAACTGGCGGTGATTTTTAAAATAATTAGGGAACATTTGAAGGTTAGGGAAAAAGAGCCAGAAGTGTATCAGGATGGTTCTTGTACAGAAGCACTGGGGTACTTCATCTAGTTGGACTTTTATTCCACGTTTGTAGTGCAAATGTATTTTGGACCCTGATCACAATTGAGGCTTCTGATTGCTGCGACCCTAGAAAAACATTTAATGTGACACTGACAACATAAACTTCTGAAAACTGCTGTTTTTCAATTTATTGAAAAAGCACTGAGGAGGCCTTCTCCACTGTATCATAGAATTGTAGGATGGTTTGGGTTGAAAGGGACTTTAAGATCATGTACTTCCAACCCCCTCTAGTGGGACACCTCCCACTAGACCAGGTTGCTCAAAGCCCTGTCCATCCTGACCTTCAGTGCTTCCAGAGAGGGGGCATCCACAACCTCACTGGGCAACCTGTTCCAGTGTCTCACCACCCTCACAGTAAAGGCTTTCTTTGTAATATCTAGTCTAAATCTACCCTCTTCCAGTTTAAAACCATTTCCCTTATCCTTCTGTACTTGCCCTTATAAAAAGTCCCTCCCCAGCTTTTCTGTATGCCCCCTTCAGGTACTGGAAGGCCATTGTGAGGTCTCCTCAGAGCCTTCTTTGATGCATTCCCTTGCTGTTTGGTTCTTCTATTTCAGAATATGTTGTTAGCTTGTATTTTCTGTTACTTTTTTTCCTTGATCCTTGCAAACTTTTTATATACCTTTTTGAACACCTTTCAATGTCTCTGCTTTCATGTGACTTTACACTTTGTACTGCATTATTTACTTTGAGCTGTCTCAGCAGATACAGAGGGCTTTTCTTTAAAGGTCTAGTAAATGATATATTTAGTGAGTGTCTGTCCAGACAAGAGTAGTTCTATCAGCTGTTGTAAGCCAGTGCTTTGTCCATGATGTCAAACTCACTGCTCTGTCAATGAGGCAGTAAGAGTGGAAGCAGATCAAGATACGGTGGTTCACAGTGGGTCCAAAGCTGTCTGAAAATAGTGGGCCCCCTATGCAATTAATTCCCCTATCCTCCTTGTCTTGAGTGCTCTTCTCTATCCCCATTCCCAGCTGAAGTCCACAAAGCATCACTTGAGTGAGGTGCTGTGAATTGCTCAGTCACAAACTGAATCCGCATGGATACTCAACTGCTACTTTGGCTCAGGGTGCTTGTTTCTGCTGTTTGTTGCCATTGCATTTTGTGAGCAGTGAGGGGAAGCCCAAAATGCGGTGGGCACAGCCTCCAGGCTTCTGTTCTTCACCTGGTTCCTGGTTCGCCTTCAGTTGGTGTAAAGCATGCCATAGCCACCTCCCAGGTGACAGGAAGAGGCACTTCAGCTCTTGGCTCAGGTGATTGTTGGTTCCTGGAGTGAGCTCAGGTATAGGGATGTGCTCGTGTAGCCTGGCTGTGGAACAGGCTGTGTGCTGGGGATGGTACCGTGAGTGCCTGCTAAGAATATCGCACTGGCTGGGATTGCCATGGCAACCATGCTGCGGGATGTGAAACTTTCTCTGCAATCAACCAGAATTCATAAGCACTGTTGTCTGCCTACGTTGTGTCGGGAAGTTGATCTATGTTTTCTAAACCAAGGTGGATCTTGTATTAAGTCCTTGAGAATCCGTATTCTCTGCTTGAAAAAAAAAGAAAAGCCTGACATGGAAGTAAAATAACCACCAGTGTTAAGTCAGAGCCAGCATAAGGGAGCAGGTCACTTTGTTATAACTGTAGGAATATCTGCTTGTCTTTGTGTCATCTCTGGGTGTGTGTGTGTGTGTGTGTGTGTGTGTGTGTGTGTGTGTATGTAGATGATTCCATTTTAAGTGATAAAGTGAAACAGGATTTGGTTTGAGACTAAGGCCTTCAAGTGTGTTTTGTTTGCAGTCTCCACTATTGGTGTAACATTGAATTATTTGGATTGTCACTGGTGGTGATTATTTAATGAAAATAAACACAAAAACTGAAAGAAATCCTGTTACTTCCATTTGAATTGCCCCACCCAATTAACTCTTATTAATGCAATTTCACACAAAATACATTTAATAATGTCTAACTCTGTGTCTGCCAAATGATGACTTGATTTTTCTAGGCTAAAGTTAGCCATAGCTGATATTTACTAGTGTCCTTCAGCTTAAATGCTTCCAGAACTTGGGAAGCTTCCGTGTGTCACATGCTGCACTATTGTGCTGTTGGCCAGTGGTGCCGATATACTGACACCCCTGGAGCTTTAAGATGCATATGGACACTGAAGTGATCCTTTGTTTGAGGAATGGATAGATACCCATAAAGAAAAAAGGCTCTTCTGGGTCAAGTCTGCCCTGGGAAATTGTCTTGGCTTCAGTTATACATCATATACATTGTTCTTATTTTTAAAATAAATATTCATTTGCATGTGGCTTTAATGTTCACCCACCCACGCATAGACCAAAGCCTCTTCTTATCTTCCCACAGCAGCTCTGCTCTGATCAGCATTAAGGACTGTCACAGCTATGAAAAAAAGAAACCAAAACAAAAAAAACAAAATTCAGCTGGTCAAAACTTTAAAATTTGCATTATGTGGGAAACTTATTTTCTATTTTTTATATTTCTATTTTCTTGTTGACACAAAATTGCATTAAAATTTATGAAAGTCAACAAAATAACAGGTATTTTATTTTTGTGAAAAGAAAACTGCTAGTTTGAATCAGATTTGGATTCTTAATATAAATGTTATGTGCGTTACATATATAAGCATATACATGCTATATGAAAAATAAATATGCACTTCAGAACTGTTAACATGCTGATAATGGTATTGAGGTAAGATGAAGTTGAAAGCTTAATTTCAATCACTAACAATTCCCGGATAGAGTCTTCGTATAACAGAAAGGGATTGTGTTAAGAAAAACTTAACACAAAGAAGAGTGATCAGGTGCTGGAATGGGCTGCCCAGGCAGACGGTGAAGTCGCCATCCTTGGGAGTGTTTAAGAACTATGTAGATGTTATACTGAGGGACATGGTTTAGTGGGGAAATATTGGTAACAGGTGAATGGTTGGACTGGATGATCTTGGAGATCTTTTCTAACCTTCATGATTCTATGATTCAGTGATAGCTAAAAACCCAACCAAAGCAAAAGCTCTTCAGTCAGTGACTGGGTGATCCCTTCATCCACACCTGTGTATAACGAGAGCACCTCAATTTCTGTCTTGCCCAGAAATAGAAATTTTCAATTTTTGAAATATTTCTTTAGAAACATATTTTCAAATCACAGATTAGGATTGGGTAGATGGAAATCTAGTGTGCAAATCTAGTCTCTAACT
Organism: Lagopus muta; assembly: GCF_023343835.1. Taxonomy (NCBI): domain Eukaryota; kingdom Metazoa; phylum Chordata; class Aves; order Galliformes; family Phasianidae; genus Lagopus; species Lagopus muta. The sequence goes on along the minus strand of NC_064436.1, from coordinate 37,412,832 downwards.
CCTTCAATTTCTTTTAATTTCCTGATGCATGCTCACAAAACAGAGGATACAGACGCACCTTTGGTTTGTTGTTTCTGAGCACTGATTTTCTTGCTTTGGCATTGCTTTGTGTCCCTTTGTGGTAGCATCTTTTTCAAGTCAAAGATTAACTGCAGACTAACTGCTTGTTGTGGAATTGCCTTTAATGAGATGAGTTTATTTACAGTCACAGATGACAACTGTTGTCCCATTTTGAGGAGAGATTGAGGTACCAAAACCTGACATGAAATTGCAGCAAGCCACAACTTTTGTGGATGATTAGCACTGCTTTTTAGCCTGAAATCTAAAAGTATTTTTTGTTGGTTCTCTATGAGGTCATGGTTGTTTGGTGTATTAAAAGTAACTTCTAGCTCCAGTGAACTTTCTTAGTATGTTTACTGGAAAAGTACATCAAGTAATGACTTTGATTTCACTCTGTGGAACAGTGTAGATAGTTTTGGCATCTTGTGTTTTAGGAAAAAGCATCCTTTGACTGAGGTGGCTTTTTTTGATTGACATATATAGTTATAACTCTAGGAATTGGAGGCAGAGAACATGTGTTATAATAAAACACTTTTGTCTGAGAGGCAGCTGTGTAGTATTTGTAATGAGATTTTTGAATGCCTTCAGGCTCTTTCTATTTTTGTCCTCAACTATCTTTCTTATATAGATACATCCAACTACTTATGTCACAGACACTGATTTCAAAGCATGGCTTTGGCTGTTTCATTAACAGGTAATGAATTGAGCATAATACCAGGAAGAGCCAACAAAGAGATGCAAGAATTTGCTGTCTTCCCTCACAGCCTCTGCTGTGTTCATGCTGTTCCCAAAAATGTCCCAAGTGCATTTGGCTGGCTTGTAGTTCTTCAGAAGTCAGTGCCAGCTTCTACAGTTGAGAGCAAGCCTTTGCCCTTCTCTCCAGCCAACTGAGTTCCTGCCCTCATTTCTTCTGTCACGTGCTTAAGTCCACTGGTTAAACAGGAAGGTGAACTTAAGGCTCAAAAGGGGCCTGCCTGAGTCCTTGTGTGTTGGTGGAGCAGGAGGAAAAACATTTGCTCTATTTCCTGTTTAGTAGGTCTGTCTGTGGAAATAAAAATAAAGATTGAAAGGTTTGTGGGAAGAACCTGTTAGGGATTTCAGTTGAAAAATCACTTAGTGTGGCTTATTTGTTCAATACCAAATGCAAATTATATATTATAATTATATAATTATATATGTATGTATGTATTTCTTATTAATCTGAAGCTTTCCTCAGAGTCCACTGTGTGGGATTTCCCTGCCTGATGTGTGCATCTTGTGTGGCTGTTGGGTTATGCAGGGTGTTCCAAGCTGATGTAGGCGTGAAGTAAAAGAAAAAAGAGTGAAAGGGATATGTGATAGGTATGGAATAATATTTGAGGGGAAAAAAGCCCAACATCTTCCTTTAACTGCTGTGGAGGAAAAAAAATGCTTGTGACTGTCTATTTTTCCAGTATAATTTCTGTTAACGTACTTCTGTTCCTACTCACACATCATTCCTGTCTTCAAATTCAAGGCATCTCTTGAATACAAACTTGAAGAAGTTGCATTTTTTCTGTGTATGATGAAATGGTGGTGCTGAAATGTACTCTGAGGTCTACTGGGCTCATAATATTTTATTTTTGGGGGGAGCTCTAGGTCCAATTAGGGGAGGAAAAAATTTAAAAAAAAAAAAAAAAAAATCCTGTCTTGCTGGGGAGATGTTCATTGCAACATTGATAATATAGGAGCACAGAGGGTCTTTGCTGTGGTTTTGTTTCTTCATTAGAGGAGTCACTATCGGAAGGTGCCCTAACCATTATTTAAGGAAGTCATCATGAGGATTAAATTCTCCCAGGAATCCCTAGTTTGCAGTGATTTGACCAGCCCACTGGAAAGCTTGTTTTCACTTAAATCCTGACATTGAAGAAGCAGTGATGTAAGCCCTTCTAAAGCCAGAGAAGAAAGGGGGACTTTTTTCCATTCCCTAATTAAAAGGAGCCTTTGTTCATAGAAGCAGGGTTTGGAACACACTGCAGTGTCCAGGAACATGCCATTCTCCTCCTTGCCGTCCTTTCTCCAGCCTTATGCTTACAGTTCTTTGCTGCTGCCCATGTAGCGAAGCCTCGCTTCTCCTTGCAGACTGATGTGGAATTGCTTGTTGAGTTAACAGGAGTTGTGCATGTGATCTGGGTAGAGAAGAAGCTGAGGGCCCCAATGGAGAGTATGTGCAAATGATGGAGATAACATCTAGTGCTAGGAGGGTATGCAGAACACATTTTGATCACTGCGCTGTGACCTAGCCACTCAGGAATGGTTTAGTGGACGTAGTGGTGATGGGGTTATGGTTGGATTACATGATCTTAGATGTCTTTTCCAACTGTAATGGTGATTATTCTCAGTGCTTTAGGACCTGCTTCGCAAAGCTATGACGAGAGTATTGAGAAAGACTTTTCCAGTGAGGGGAGTATCATTCTACATAGGATTTCTTTTGACTGCCAGAAATCAGAGCAACTTTGGAAAATAACTGATCTACAGCAAGGGTTTTATAATGAGTTTCTATCTACTTCACAAAACTCTTTCTCATGCATATTATTCAGTACATATTCAAAAATGGTTGTTACTTTTATTTTCTGGGTATGTTAGAGAACTGGAAGCATCCAACAACCCAGAAAGCAAGGAAATGAAAGTATTAATGTAGTTGTTATAATAACTAAGAATGGTGCTCAATGTGCTGGACACTGTATGATTTGAACAACAGACAGTCCTTTTCCTTGAAGGTTTGCAGCCTAAACGGATGATTCACAGGGCAACTGAAGGACTAAAACAAACAAACTGCAGTAGGGTTGGTAAACACTCACAGCATGTTATTATTAAGCACACACATATATATGTTTAGGTCCAATTTAGCTAAAATGAGATTTGCTAAGTAGAAACACAAGAGGATGGGGGGAGGGGAAGAAGGTAAGAGGTCATAGGAGGAAGAAATGGGCAGGAAAAAGAATAGTATGTAGATTAGGAGGAATTAGGCAAAAATCAAAATATTTTAAATGACAGCCTTTGGAAGGAATTGAAGCAAACAACAGGATTCTGCATTTTGGGAAAGCAATATCAAAGACATTTTTGCTCTTTTTTGGCAGAGAGCACTCTGCTGTCTGTGTCCCCACAGAAGCCCCTAGAGCTGCCTCTGTGACCCCTTCTGCTGACAGGCAGATTATTTTACATCAGCTATGCATTCTTCTTTGAATGCGTGTTTCCACAATCCGTGGAGCTCAGGAGAAGGATAGCATAGCCTCCTCCTAAGTCTCTGCACAGTGGTGTTAATTGTAGGCACATCTAACCTCAGCAAACCTCGCTTTCCCCTCTGTGCTCAGCAATGCCTGCTGAAAATGTACATTCAAGAGTCCTTGTGTCTCTTACATTTCTGAATTCCTAGCTCCAGTCTTCCCCAAATACTGGTTTTGTGGGCAGGCAGAAGGATCTTGTTTATGTTCTACAGCATGCTATTGATAGGAGAGAACAGCAGGGAAAAATAAAAAGCCTCTCTGGAGGGAAGGAGTCCTGTTTTAATGCACAGCTGGATATGGAAGAAATGACTTGTCAGTGTTTTCTGTACAGTACTGGCATCTGTAGTATCATAGTATTCTGGTCTTTGTGGTTAAAATACTGTATATTGAAATGCTTAAATTAAGAGATAAGACAAATATTTAATGCAGTCTTTAGGAATCTTCCTTAAGGCATTCTTAGCTAAAGAACTTCAGTTTCCTCTATGTTTAAAATTATTCCTTTGACCTTACTGGCATCATGTAACTTATGAAATTATATACAACAGTACAACACACATTACAAAAAGAAATAAAATACAGGGGCTGCCTTCATCTGTGACCCATTCAACAGGCTACACTCAACTTAGGGATGCTTAAAAAGGTAAGTGAACAAAAGCTTTCATCAAGGCAATAAATATTTTGCTATGTCCTGTGAAGAACTATTAAGTTAAATGCATGTTTTCTAAAATGAACGCTTCTACTCCAATATTGTAAGAGATATGTTTGATACTGTTTTTTTGTGCCTGCTGATATTAGTCTATAACTGGAATAACGGAGCTAAAAACGAAAGCTTTGAGAAATGAGACCTGGAATTTGGTTTTCACTATTTAGAACCTACACCTCATTCACATAAGTTATTTAAAACAGTAGTGCAAGCATTTTAGTTATAGTAAAGATACTCACAAAAATTACTTTCTGTGTTTCTCAAATATTATCCAACACAGAGTGTTTCCTAACATTAAAGAGTTTGCAGGGAAAGATTAAAAATCTGTGTTATGAAGCCAGAACTTCATGAAGTTTTCATCTGAAACAAAATCTGTTTGAAAATAAACTTTTAAGTTTTTTTTTCATATTTCAGATAAAACTTTTGAACTCTGCTTTCAGTTGTTGGTATTGGCAGCTCATTAATGTTTGCCTGGTGGTTAGGAAGGAAGTAGCTCATCTGACAGCTGCTGAGGTTTGTTAGTTGTATAGCGCTCACGTGGAGTTGAACATCATTGTCTTGTTTTGGGTCTGGAATTTCATCTCCTGTAGTACAAAGCAAGGATGTGTTTGCTGAAGCAGAGAGTGAAAGCGGTGTAAGATGAGGCTGCTGCTGTGATGTAGATGCTGTGAGGCAGAACCAGTTTCAGAGTTGCTTCTGGAAGCAACCAATGCAACAAGCAGTAAGTCTGAATCAAATCAGTAAGTGCAAGGGTGTCTTGAGTGAGCAGTACAGTTGGTGTAGTACTGCTACTGTGATGCTTTTTTTTTTTTTTAACTCCCATGTGATTAAGGATGCTTTTAATCTCCAGCATGATGGTTTCCATACTATGGTGGCTGGTGTGCTTTACAGAATATTTTACATTCATCAGTTATGATGAATTTATGAAATTTGTGTTAGCTTTCAAAGTAGCAAAGCAAAAAGAAACACTGCCAAGTTTTCTTGCTATGAAAGGCTTATCATAAAGGAAATGAAAACCTATGGTTGCCACTATGTGCAATGATTTGTAAAATAACCACAAACCAGACTGTAGCTAACTGTTCTCAGCTGTTGTTCTACATTCCAGATTTTATGAGTATTTTTACTGGCAACAGAAAATATTTGTCTTTGCAGGATAAGACATTCATTTCTTTATTTTGCATATAATGCTTTATGTATCTTCTCTGATTATTCTGCATGTGAAAACTTTGTCTATGTTTCCAAAATGAAAATTTGCCTCGGTTATTTTCCTAGCTGTCATTTTAGCTCTAATGTTTAAATTAGGGTAGATTCCTAAACTCTTTGCTATTGCAGCTGGTTTCCAGGAAATAAATGCTAAAGGCCTTTAATATCCTTTCTGTTCTCATTAAGAATCTTAGCTTTAATTAAGGACAACAATCTCTTATAAATAATTATCAAATGTAAAAATACAACAAAACATACTAAATGTATATATGGTTTTTCCAGTGGAAATTTCTTGTTAGTATTGTAACTTAAATCTATTTGCCACCTGTTGTACCCTCCTTCAGTTGAGTTCACACACTTCTGCTGTGCACGTGAGCATCTTGTAACCCACCGTTGAAAGACAAAAAGTCTTTCTTCAGAATTTCCCAGTGTCAGTCTAAAATTTGGTCAACTCATTTCATCAACTTCACTGTTGTACAACAATTGTTTACAAGGGCAATATTGTGTTTGGTTTTATTTACTTCTTGTTTTTCTCCCTCTTTATTTCATCCGTTCTCTTTGCACCAGTGGCGGCAGATTTCTTGTTGTGCTTGAACTGACACTTGCATCTTTGTTCTTCAGTCAAGGTTAAGTGTAGCAGAGATCCTGGTGTTGCCACAGAGCTGTTCCTGTTCTATAAGCACCTCTGATGGCCTTGTTCCATCCCAGGCTTTGAAGTACAAACTTCTCTTTTTCTGCCCTTTCAAGAGAGACTTCTTGGCACGCTATGATTCCACAGTTGAATACCAGCAAGACTGTAGCAAAAGAGTTAACATCCCAAAGTCAAGTTTGAAGAAAAGTAGCTGCACCTACAATATGTGTATTTATTTTTTGCTGACTTATCGACTATTGAAGAAAATACTTTTGATGAATAGTGTGCACTAGTGGGTGTGTTGTTGTTGTTGTTTTTTAAACCAGAAACGATTCATAAAAGGTGTTGAGTTGACCAAATAGGTTTGGATGGAGAGAAAACATTTGGAATTGGATGCGTAAGAATAAGTGCAGGATGCCTTCTTCCCTACTCTGACCTAGTGTAGGTTTTGGTACGGCTCTCACCTCTCTGGGATCTTTAGGATGAGGGATGGCTTTAAGTGTGGTTTTAAATAACAAACCAAGGTTTTGTTGAACTAACAGCAGAGAAGAATACTCTGATAGCATTTTTCCAAGTGTATTTTATTGGTACTACTGCAGAGTGAAAGAATTTCTACCACACAACCAGTAGTTTCTGAAGAGCTTTTCAAGCCTCCTTTCTAGGAGTCATATCTGGTTTTGTGCCCCTCTCCAGTTATTAAAGCAGGTGTCTCAGACCATGATGATTCTGGACTTCCTTTCTGGGTGGGTTTATACTAGACCTTGTTCAGGTCTGCAAGGTGACCCATGTTTTCCAAAACTTTATCAGATTAGCATTTCTTCAGCACTGCATTTCTATTTTTTAAATTTAAGCTGAACTCTTTATGTGATGTGGTGGAGACTAAGCTCCCTCTGGACCCTGTACCTATTTCACAAAGCAAGGAAAACATCCGCTTGCCAAAGCAATCAGATATCCAAAGTTAGGTTTGCCATGATGTGTTTGTCTGGAGTATTTGTGTGGGCAGCAGTTGTGCCAAGACAGCTTCTGGGACGAGCCTTGTGATGAGGACAATGGCATGGGAGCTCTCAGGCCACTGGCCTGCTCCTGGACCAGGCTGCACCCACAGGCTTGTCTTCAGGACATGGAGTTTGTCCTTGCCAGTGTTCCCTATTGAGATGGGGACAAGTGTTAAAAATAAATGCATTCATTTCTTTATGTGTTTTGGCTTAATGTACTAAGCAGAAAAATTATTCTCAGATGAAAAGTATTTGAGCTGGTGATGGTACAGCATATGAAGGCAGGAAAAATGTACAGCGTAGCCTTTTCCTTGAATTGTTTTTGCTAGTGCTGGATGATTCATCCTATTACTCACCGTGGGAGTGCTAACTGCCTCATTGTAGAAGTGCTCCCTCCTTCAGGTGAATCAGCTCACAGGGCTGCTGTAGGTGGTGTACAGGGTGTCTTTAGAGGAAGTGTCAGTTATAAAAGACAGTCTCTTCCAGCTTGTTTCAATCACTGAAACAAATTAGCAACATTCTGCTGTTAAAAGTGATGCTTGTAGGTGGGACAAATACTTATTTGCAAGTTATTACGTGCCATGGGCCAACTCCCGCCTATCCAGAGGAACACACAAAGCCTGTGACTGTATTTTACGACACAAATGTCAAGATCAACAAATGAGTAAGCATCCATTATCTTTAGGAATGAACAGCATAGGTTCCTTGTGCATTTGAGAATTTTGACTCAGAATTCATGTTGCTTAAAGATAATTTAAAACTATGCTAATCTGTTTTTCTTTTTCTTTCATTCTGTTACATTTTAATTTGCAGGATATGCAAGCTTACAGGTTATTGTATAAGTGGTTTTTTTTTTTTTTTTTTTTTTTTTTTTTTTTTAAGTGATTACTCCACTCCAGCATGTGTTTTAAGATCATCGGCATACTGAAAAGCACTTAAATATGATTAAATGCTTCACTTTCACTCGTGGAACTTCACTGTATTGAAATTCCACTAAATGTACTTGGTTAAGGACAGCTCTATAAGATCTGAAACTTAGTTTCCCTTGTACAGTGTGATAGCACAGTGCAGAGCAGTCTCTGGGACCTGTGGGGTTGGCTTTGTTGACCATACGTAGTTGAGGCTCAGACAGCATTGGCTGTGTCTGCTTGCTCTAACAGAGGGAAAACAAACAAGCAACCAAAAGCAAAAACAACCAAACCAAAACACTCCAAAACAACCACCCCACAGTTTGGCCCTGAGTCCGATCTCTGTCTTGTTCCTAAGAGCAAAACTGAGTACCTACCAGCATCTGTACACCAAATGTCTTATCTGAAACCAAGGGAGCAAAAATCTAAAAGTCATATTTTTAAAAAATATTGCTGCAGATTGTGAAAGTGGTTCTTAACATTTTCTGTTATTTAGTACAATGCCTGTGGGTGAACATGGGAAATACTTCTGATTTTTTGTAGTGTGTATTTAATCGAGTACATACAGGTACAGCTCCAAAGAGAATATTTTCTAAAGAGATGACTTTTCAGTATAAGAATGTCAGATTGACATACTGAAGTGCTCTTGAATAGTAAAGAAAGAATAAATTCTTTGTTAAATGTTACTCCAGTTTTTGCTGCTAAATATATATACACATGCAATTTTTTCACTGAAAGTTGGAGGAAGAATTTTTTCTCAAGGCAAGCAACTGTCCTAGATACTGGACTAGAAATGCTTGAAAATGGAACATTGTGGCAGGGAAAAAATGGGGTGCAGAAAGATTCTGGTATGGGCAGGCATACAACAGGAAGATTTCCAGGGGAGTACCATCAGTTAAGGTTATAGTATTTTGTGATTGAGCAGTTTAATTGGTTAAAAAACTATTGGGATTTTCTCCTACAGCAGTTAGTCTTTGAAATTGCAGCTCAGAGAGAGGTTAGTGTGACAAGTGCTCAGATTCTTTCAGTCCCGTTTCCCACAGATGCTTGCCATGCTATCTTCTTACTGTTGGGTCCAGAGAAACAGGACTGTGAAATGGTTAGGGAACAGTTTGTAGGAATTTGGTGAGGCAGCCTAGTCCTAGGAGTACTAATTACTGAACATGACATCTTGCAAAGAGCAGTGAATTCCTGTAAACAGTTGAGTGATGTAGCACAACATCTCAGTGCTGCATGGAGCTCTGCACTGTAACCATCTGCTAGAGTGGCTGAATCATTTCCTTTGCTTGTGAGTGGGCTCACACTACTATTGTGTCCTATGCTAATAATTCTCTTGACCTCACAAAATCAGTTTATTGGAGGATGCCCTCAGTGATATTCGCATGACAGTGTGGTGTTTCGTGGGACTCTGATGTATATATAAAGTTGCTTCAGAAGTAATGCTTTGTATTTACTTCCATGGAAACTACAACAGACAGAACACAAAAACACTCTTTGACAGAGCAAATATTCAGCTGCAAAATGCTGTTTTTCAACATAGTCACCAATGTTAGCTATGCCTTTTCATCAGCAGTGAACAAGATCCTGCATGTCATGCTTATAAAAATCTGTATTTATATATATATTCAATTAATTAATCTTTATATATTTTTCATTTCATTGATATTTTCTTTTTTTTTCTTTCTTTCTTTTTTTTTCTTTCTTTTTTTTTCTTTTTTCTTTTTTTTTTTTTTTGTTTTTTCCTGCTAGCCCTTTCCTGTTTTGAGCAAGTTACTAATGCTGGAATTGAAATCATTGAGTAAAAGCAGCATGCCTAAGATTTAAGAGCCCTGAAAGTAGCACTGGTTGCCAAATTGGAATGTCTCCCTCTTATCCTGTATTCCAGTAAAGTCTTTAATTTTTTAATTTATTATATGTAAAAATTACATTGTGAGGAATTCTCTGAGGGTACAACATTAGAAGATGCTTCCGCAACCTTTGTTTGTCCCAGTCAAGCATATGCATCTCAGTAGTCTTCAGTGACATAGACATTTTCCACTAACTCCTGCCACATTCAGCGCATAGAGCAGATGATACCCATTTAATGAACAGCCTTTCAATATCTTGTTTCACCCTCATTGTTCAATCTGTGGCCCCAGGCCTTAGTTACAGCTCGTTATTCAAACCCCACTTTGAAGACAAATTTATTGTTCCCTTGGGGGCTCATCTATACTGCTCATAATAGTTGTATCCAGTTTGTTAAAAAAAAAATAATAATTAATTTTCATTACATTTTTGTTAAGCAAAATGACAATTTTTCCTATTTAATAGCTCAGATGCTAAAAGAGGGGTGTGTAAATCACACTGGGAAGTTCTGACTGTTTGAATCCTTAGCTCAGGAGAATGGGGACTTTGTTTTTCAGAAGCAGCATATTGTATCTCCTTGATCCCAGATACAAAATGTTCTCTTGATTATTGCTGAATTTTTAACTTTCAAAAGAAGTTCACAGGATCTCTGATACAAACATGGGAGAAACTTTAGATCGAACAGCCTGTTTTTAAACATCTATCTTGTATTAAATGTCAGGGTGTCAGGGACAGATGTAGTGGCATGAATCCTGTGACCTAGAATGAAGTTCAGTCGTTCTAGGTGAGAAGCCACTGTCCTGTTCGTAGTCCTGCAGTATCCTGGAAGATGTCTTTCAATTTCTCTTAAAAACCTGCACATCAGAGATCAGATATCTTCAGGCTGTGCCTCTTGTTGATCCCCTGGTGTACGTGAGTCTTAAGCTGTGACTGAGCTGGGTGGTTCTAGTCAAATAATAGAGATGAAGTGATATGATTGGACTGTGTAATGCATTAATGCAGATAGAATTAATGCTATGTGAACACTGTTGCTATTTACTTTCCTTTCCTTTCTGGAACAGTAAACAACCATCTGGCACTTCTTACAGTGGCAGTTGCTTCTTGCTGTCTATGTGAGCTGCTGAACAGTTTAGCGGAAGTGTTTCAGAATGTTTTCTGATTGTAGACCTTGATTTTTTAGTTTTGGAGGACTGTAGGCTTTAGTAAATACTGACTCTTCCATTCATTTTCTGCTTTTCCACATCGTGGCACAATTTGTCTGCTGCTTCTGTGCCATTCCCAGGCTCCATCCTGCCTCCTCTCCCGGGGTTATGTCATTCTTGTTACCTTATTGTTCATTTTTGATTCAAAGCATGTGAATGTGATGTCTTTTCATAACTCAACTCTTTTACATGAATGATTGCTATATATTTCACATTGGAAGAGTGGATACAGAGAATTTAAATGCAAGGAGTGGAAGCTTGATTGAAATATTTCATAAGAAAAATTGAAAGAGCATCTTGTGAGAGAAGGATGTGTACAACATTTGTAACTACTGGTATATCTGTAAGAATTTCAAATTTAGAGGCAAATTTGAGTATCTGACAAAAAACAAACAAACAAACAGTTTTTTTGGTTACAATCTGTTGCAAAGTACAATACATTTCTCTTGCAGTTTGTGCACGTAAAAAGATATAAGATACTGTGTTTTGTAGATGGTGTGATACAAATACTGTTTCTGGTTTTTTAATACTAAAACTGATTTCAGATTTCGCTTAACCTCTGTCTTCCAGATGAACACACACACAGAAATCAACTTCTTTACCCCAGAATAAAACATAAATCAACAATTACCAAAAGCATAAACATTCAAGGCATCAGAGAGGAACGCCTCTGGCTAGAGAGTGTCCCTAGTAGTGTCTGGTTTCTATAGCAATCGCCATGCAGCATGTGACCAGCATGGTAATTGCAGGGTGCTTGAGAGCCTTTTCTCCTGCCTAAGTTTGATGTCTTCTGAACAGAGGTGTTATGTGAGGTCACATACACTCAAATGTAACTACCAGATGGATGGATAATGCAGACGATCAATTCGCAGCTCCCACTGGGCAGAAAATGGTGCCTTCCGTTCATAGATTTTAATTTGTTTGATCTGCAATGCACTATGAGTGCTGAAAGAAATTTATTTTCCTCAACCTGACATTTGTTCATCTGTGTTTTGACCATCGATTTGTACGTGGATCTCTGCCATATACGTATTTTGTGGGGCTCTTCAGACTGTGGACATTTACAGCTGGAAAACTTGTCTGATAATGATAATGCAGCTAATACCAGAGATCTCACATAATCCCAGCAAACAGGAGGCATCAGTGCTAATGGAAAAAGTAACTTAGTGTTTCATTAAAGTAACCAGTTGTTTTAATGTTAATTCCTTCTTCAGACAATTACTTCATCTACCAAATCTGGTGGCTTGACAACAATAATTTCATTTCTAGTAAAAAAGGATATGGTGTCCAGTGTGCATACTGTGTTATTTTAATGAGTACTTGAGTAGATAAGCTCAGATTCATGTCAGTGTACAGCACCTTATTTGACTTTTCTCAGTGTTTAAAGTCTGTTGAGAGTCCCATTAAAAAAAAAATCCTAAATATCAATAGCTCCTTGTAATGTCCATGGAATTAACATTTTTTTTCCCCTAGAGTTAGAGAGAACAAGGAATAGTCAAGTGATTTATATAAAGATTTTCTTACATATATGAATTGTTGATTGTACCCCAAACTGAAACTTGAAATTTTCACAATTTGGAAATATTTTTATTTTGAAGGAACCCCTTCTGTAATACGCATTCTTAATCATAGAATATCCTTAGTTGGGAGGGACCCACAAGGATCCTGTGTTTACTGTGTATCATCAGCTGTGCTTTGTTTGGCCTGTGGTAACAAGATACTGGTGTGTTGTTGCCTTACCCCAGAACCTCCTGCGTGTATTTTGAGATAGCTCACCTGGGACAAGGAGCCACCCTAACGTGCTTGCCATCACACCATTCGCCGTGTTGTTGCTGTGTGGAGCGTGGAGCTGGGGCTCCTGGGAGGCTGGGAGGCAGCGCGCCGGGCTCCCGCTGCTGTCCACGGCCGCCGGTGCTGAACCACAAAGCAGGGAGCAAAATGCACCTGGGGTTTTCTTTCGTTTTTACCTTCTCTTTTCAAGTATGATTCGTTAAAAGAACGGAAGTGCACATCAGGTGGGTTTTCTTGGGCTTTGTGTTTCTTAGCTTTGAGGAGGCTGACTTAATATCCTGAGAAGAGCTATTACTGGATCAGTCTTAGCTGTGCAAGATAAATCCAGATTAAAGAAATATTGCTTTGCATTTTTAGATGCAAAGTTTTAGCATTCCATGTTTTTATTACTTTTTTTAGGACTAGCTTAATGGATTATCTTAATGTGAAAGTATGACACGTGTCAAAGCTGAAATCTTCACAGCACGGAGGAAAGCATTTATTAAGAAGTATAATCAGAAGTGCTAGAAACAAGCACGATCTCACCTTTCTGATCACTGTGTTTTATTTATTTATTTGTTTGTTTGTATTGCTGAAGTACACAAAAACACTTGGGGTATTTTTTGAGTTATAGTTTGGGTTAGCACCTCAGCTTTTCCTGAGCTCTGTTCTTTATTTCCCTGGTCCCATCCTCTAGGCATAAAGAAAAAGTAAGCCTGTATTTAGTGCTTTGCTTGGAGTAACAAATGGAGTGAGAGGCCCTGCTTAGGTCCTTTAGAGGAGTCTTCCAGTCTGGATTCTCAGTGGGTTAGTCCCCAGCCTATACTGCACCTGAGATCTTTGTCTCAAGTTCCTCTTGCATCATCAGTTGTTTTGCATCCTTCACACATGCTCAGGTATTTGTCTTTGTGGCTGTACAGTTAACCTGTTCAGTGACTGTTATCAGTAGACACCAACAACTAACTGTTCAGCTATTGCTCTCCTATTCTAGTTCTTTCAGAAGGTGGTTCTAGTTCTGATTGGAAGATATGTTGGGGAAAATGAAAGGAACTTTTTATGAATTCACAAGCCACAGGATCTTTTTGTTGTTCCACCCCTTTCATCTCTTGTCAGATGGTGAATTCCTCTTATACCAAAAAGTGCACAACTGCATGAAGGAATTAGGTCCACTTTCTGTTAAACAAAATAATGGAATTTTCTATGGTCTCTGAATCAAGTTTTTTTATACTAGAAGTTCTCTTGCTCATTGGCTAACTATGACCATTATATATTAGTGGGAGAAGCTTTTGTATTTAAATGGCAATGGTTGGCTGGTCTGGATAAAGTCAACAATGAAATTTCTATTGTCATTATTAAAGCCAGAATTTCACTCAGAATTTTTACAGAGAGGAGACTACAGGAGGAGAAAGCAACAACAAAAACAAGAGAAATCCCACAAAACCCATGGAAGTGCTTGCCAAATTAAAAAAAAAAAAAAAAAAAAAAAAAAAAAAGTTTAAATAATAAATAGAAATAGTAGGAATAATAGAAATCATAGGAATAAATTCTTGTGGTTGGCAACCCTGCCTGTGGCAGAGGGCTGTAATTAGGTGATCTCTAAGGTCTCTTCGATCTCAAGCCATTCTATAATTTAATTATCTGTTCAACCAGGATACCTTTTTTTTCTGGACTTTTTTTTTTTTTTTTTCTTTCCTGCACCTTTATTTCTCTGCTATTGATCGTGTTTGTGCTGTATTCAAGGAGGAAAAAAAATAGGGAACAGTTATACAAGCTTGTAAAAATCCTAATTTCTGTGATTTGTTGCTTAACTTAAATTATTTCTATTCTTTATGGTGAAAAGATAATTAGTTCAAACTTTCTGGCATAATGAAATCAATGCAAACTTTTTAACTCTCTTCTATTGTGCTTTGGCTTGTTGCTTAACTATAGACATTTGTCACAGAATCACAGAATGGCTTGGGTTGGAAGGGACCTCAAGGTCCCACATCTGGGTCTTTTGTTTTCCTCTTATCAGAGTGGGACAGATGGGAGCTGAGGACTCAGCTGAAGGTAACCAGCAAAAACCCCCTGTAGTGGCAAATCAATAAAATCCCAGATGATCATCTATGGTACAGAGCCCTGACTGCATGTAGTATTAGAGATTTTTTTAAATGCTAAACACAGATGCAACTGACAAAATATAGGTGTCACCATTTAAATAAACAAAACAAACAAACAAAAAAAAAAATCCAAAAAACTGAATATTTACAATTAGTCAGCTTGAACACAGAAGTATTTTAATACCTTTAATAAATACTAAAACCAATGTACACTTCATACAGCTGTAGCATGAAGGCTCTGCTTTTGCAGAACAGAAAGTACAGGTGGGGAAGGGACCTCTGGATATAATCTGATCCAGTTCTCAGCTCAAATCAGGGTCAGCTAGAGCAAGTTGCTCAATGTCAAGCTTTGAGTATTTCAAAAGATGGAAAATTCAGTCTCTGGACTCAAAAAGTTCAGTGTTTAAGTGGAATTTTTCTTCTTGTTCATTTTGTGATCACTGCTTTTTGTCATTTCAATGGGTATCACTATGAGGAGTTTGGGTCTGTCGTCTGTACTCACTCCCATCACATGTTTATATACATCCCTGAATCTTCAGTTTCCAAGATGTGGAATTTAGAAACATGGAAGCATATTGACTTCCTGACATTTATTTATATGAAGTAAGGTCAAGCCATAGAGAGAAGTCCTCATTTAACTAGAATTTCCTAATTTTTGTTGTTGTAATGGTGGGATTTCAGGCACCATAAATTTAATATCTTCTGCTGAGTTAATAGATCTACCCTTATAGGATTAATATTATTTTTAAATTGTGGAAGTATCTGGGAATGCTATCATAAAGTAGTACTCTGGAAGAAGAAAGTTTTGACTATTTGATTGTGGTTTCTGTGATTGATAAGGGGAAGCCAGTGAGCACATAGCAGTGGTGAGCTCTAAGCCTGACAGCTTGTGCAGCAGCAGCAGCAGCAGCAGCAGCATCACAGCTGGGTGCAAGCTGATATATTCTGCCAATGCAGTAAAGATAGCGTTCTTCTCTGGTTTGCTCAAGTGAATGGGAGTGGGGGACCTGAGTCTGTCTGGAAAGCGCCCAAACAATTCTCAGAAAGGAAGTTATTTTGCCTGACTGCACTCAGTAGATTAATGGGATTCATTTAAGTGTTGCTGTCACTGCTCTTGTAGGACAAGCGGCTTCTGGCAGTGCTTGTGGGTGCTGGCCAGCACATTGCTGAAGGACTCTGTGGGACTTGCTTCACATTTCTGGTGTGTAATTTCTTTCCACTTCCATGAAACAGACTTAAACAAGGGTGGAATCCTCCATCAGGCTTGTATAAAGGGAGATAACTGGGAGGGAGATAATTGTACAATGTTAACCTGGGAAGTTGTTCACTGGAATGTGATTATAGAATAATGAAATCATTATGGTTGGAAAAGACCTCCCAGCACAACCATCCAATCACCACCACGCCTATTAAATCATGTCCCTTAGTGCTACATCTACCCTATTTCTGAGCACCTCTGGGGACAGTGACTCTGCCACCTTCCTGGGCAGCCTGTTCCAATGCCTAACCACTGTCAGAGAACCCGAGCCCCTCCTGGCACAGCTTTGAGACCATTATCTCTCATCCTTGAGGTTCAGGTGTTGTGTGCATTAAGATGCCTCACCTGCTCATTTCCATGTAGCTGTAATTAATATGAGTCTTTAAACAACATAAGCTAACAGCAGCTGAGGTTAACGAGCATGTCAGCCTTCCACAAGGTTGTGCTGCTTCTGTGGCTCTTGTTGGTAAGTATTGGATGTACATGTCATAGTGCACTTTTCCAGGCCTGCAGGAGCTGTCACACTGTACACTTGATGTCACGTGGAGTGGTGTGGTGATGTTACTGCTGTGTGTGTGAAGCAAACAAGAAAAAACAACCCAAAAACATATTAAGTGAGAAATGTGGGCAATTACAGCTGATTTCTTAATAGGAAAGGTCATACTTCTCTTTGCCATCTAGCTTTCTAGCTTGAAACTGCTCATTTCCCCCAGTATTTTCATGGGCTTCTGTGACAATGGAGAATGCAGAACTAGAAAATTTCCACCGTGAGACTGGAGCTATTCTGAATGTGTTCTTCGTGCTGCTGCTTTATGCTTCAGAGCCTGCACTTGGCCAGGACTGCCTCCCTTGGGCACTGACCTTCTGATACCAGTGACTTCATGCTTTCGCTAGAAATCAAACCCTCAATCACAAAGGTCTCTCAGGAACATCTGCTCCTTTTCCTGGATGTCACAGAGTGCTTTTGCAGTTTTGTTGCTGCCTTCTTTTCCTTTTAACTATAAGCATATAGTTTAAAAAGTAGGCTTAGGGAGGAGTGGCCGGACACTGCCTGCCAGGTGAGGCATGGTGCTCTTTGGCCTCTGCTGTACATTGCTGCGCTGTACCATCTATTTGCAGGAGCACTTGGTGTATGTTCAGGAATCTTTGTTTGTTTTTTTTTTTTTTTAATTTTCCAAGAAACATTTTCATAAAGACAAAATGCAGAACGTGTAAATTGCTGTGCTATTTGACAGTCTGCCTTAGCGCATAGGAGGGGTCGCGTTCTAATGAGAATACACGAGTACCGGCGCAGGGCTTAGCTGTGTGGGAGGGGGAGAGAGCGGGAGCAGCAGCAGCTGCGCTGCCTTCCCTTGCTGGCACGTGCACCGCAAGCCCCAGCGGGGAGCAGGGAGCTCCTGCACGCGTTTCCACGCGCGTGGCCGCCCTACCACCGAGGAGGCCACCGAGCTCGGCGTCGCCGCTGCCGCCTGCGCCCGCCCCCGGCCCTGCCCCGCAGTGCCGCCCCCGGCAGGGGCTGGGCGGCGGCGGCGGGAGCGCGCGTGGTGCTGCGGGAGCGCGCCTGGCCGGCCAGGAGCGCAGAGCAGCGCGGCAGCATGAGCGAGGAGGCGGCCCCGCGGAGCGACGGCGGCGACAGGGGCAGCGGCGGCAGCCAGCGCAGGAAGCGGCCCAAGAAGGTAGCGCGGGGCGGGCGGGCGGTTCCGGGTCCGCGCTCGATGCCTGGCTGGTGGACATCGCCCAGCGTTGATAGGGGAGCGCGTGGTGCCGCTTACCTGCGGCGGTGCCGGCCCTCCTCGCGCGCTTCCGCTCCTTTTCTTCCAGATCTGCGCGGGTCCGTGCGGCCGTAGGTTGCTTTTCCGCAGGTGTTTCCCTTAGCTGGGGTTGCAAGCCATCAGAAGGGGATGCGCGGCGCGCTTTTGTACCGGCTGTAGTCACTCGGCGGTGCTGGCGAGGAGGGAACGGGTAGAAGCGAAGTGGGCGGCCACACCCAGTCGGACGGGCACCTGCTGCGCCGTTCCTGGCGCCCGGCGAGGGATGCTTCGCGAGCTGGGGGGCGCGCGGTGCCTTCAGCCCGTGCTCGGGGTGATTCCTATCAACGGCTCCAAGAGGAGGCAGCTGTTTGTGTGGCGTCCGTGTGGCTTTTCTGTCCCCTGCAAGAGGAAAGATGGCAGTTGTTCTGCATAATTATGACTAAACTGTTTTGGGTTATTATTATTATTATTTTTTACCCGTTCCTTCAGTCATAGGAGGGTAAAGCTTGTGTTACCACACAGAGATGTGTGGGGCTGTGTGCAGGGTGTGGAACCACTCCGATGCGAGGAAGAATGCAATCTATGCAAAGTGTGTTCACTGATGGATCCTTCAATTCTCCCTTTGGTAGAATTGGCATTTTATCCCATATCGTACGTAGGCAAGATAAATCCTGACAAATGGGAAATATCTAGAGCTGCAAACAGGCACTTCCTCAGGGACTTTTGCAAGGGTTTTGACCTGCTGAGGGAAAGCTGGTTTCAGGTGATGTTCAGGCTCTGTTTTATCATGGAGGAAGGATTCTGTGTGTGTAACTGTAAGGACGTGAGACAAACCAGTCTAAGCAAGAGCTGTCCTCACCCCACCCCGTTGTGTTTGGAGTATTGCCTGGATCTCTGCACAGTGGGGGATTTTATATAGCATCTTGGCTTTAAATATAAGCACAACAGAGTAGCAGGGATATGTCTGCTTCATGTACCGCTGAATGTTAGAGGTGGAATCAGAGGGGTTTGTCTGTGGGGGTGCATATGTTTGTAAGAGGGAGCAGATTTCTGATGATCAGATGCAATGGCCACAGTTTGTGTTTGGCTGCTAGGTGACCTGGGAGCCACCTCACATTGGGGGGGAGGTTTTGAAGATTTAAGAAACCAAAGTGGACGTTTCCATCTCTTTTTTAATCCTTGCATAGGCGATTCCTTGTTTTGCTATTGTTTCTAAGTGAAGTGGCTGAGAGTCTTTCAAGATTGAAACACAAGAATACAGTACTCTGCTGCCAAAGGCTGCTAGGAAAGCACCTTTTATGCAGAGCCTTCATATTCAGGATCTTCCAACAGCTGATGCAGCTCCATTCATCAGATACTGTAATTAGTGCTTTTGAGTCTTTTCAAAGTTATCTTTTACAACCATTAACAACAGAGCAGTTTGGATGCAATAGGTACTGATGCATCCAGTCTGGTAGAGGCTTAGATCTGCTGAAACATGACCCTTGGTACTTTGATGAGGAGAAACCATTACAGGCCGGAATGTCCATTTTTAGGAATAACTTTCATAAAACCTAAAAATCAATAATTTTTTTTTGTTGAGGAAAAGACATCCTGGAATAGCCAAGAGTGCTAGAATTCCAGACGGATGCTTTTGTCTGAATCAGAAAACACGCACTTGAACTCAGCTCTGCCGTGTTTGGACTAGGTAAGCATAATTTCTTTCTGGAGCAGGCGTGTAAGTGCCACGTGCAAGAGCTCCAAACTTGAGAGGAACGTAGTCTGTTTTCAGGTCCTGAACTACTTTTGCTGATCAGAGCTGCATTGCACCATCCAGCGTGCCCTCTATCTGTTATGTGGAAGTTGATCCCTTTCGTGTAGGTAATTAAATATTAATTGAGCTAGGCGAGTTTGATCTATGTATTGGGAAGCGCATCTCAAATACAGGGTTTAGCTAGGTCATCTCGTGTTCCAGGAAAGTGTCCCTGCTAGGAAAGGACGTAGGGTTTTCTCTAACTTTTGTTAGTGCCCATGTTTTTTCTGATATGCAAGTGCTTTAAAATTAAAAGTTCACAGTGTCATCATCAGTGTTGGGAAAAACTGAATGGTTGACATTTTCCTGAAATTCAGCACCCATCAAAAATATATTTCAGCTGTTTAGTGGTGTCTGTGGCTTTGTGAGCAGTGGGCTGCCCTTAACAGGTCTTTGACTCCAGCTGTGGGGTTACATACAGTTTTCCTGTGGTACTTCTCTGCTGTATATGTGGAATATTGTGACTTTTGATCCTAGGGAACCTTATGCTGAATTTCTGCCTTCGTTCAATTCTAGGGTAAGAGAGCATAAGGTTTAAACTGGTGGAGGTGAGAGTGAGCAAGACTGCTTTGTTCTGTTGCTGTAACTGAGTACAAACCCAGTGAGAGCAGAGCTTGGTGCACGTTGGTCTTCTCAGTAACTGCTGTAGCACTTGTTTCCAAGAGCAGTGCGATGAGTGAATGTGAACTTACACTGCATCAGGTTTTTTACACCTTTTTCTGTATTTTGCTGTGTGCACTATGATGTCTGAGTGTCCCAAAATCCCGTACTTCCTCTTAAGATGCCTTTTCCTATATTGAATTATAGAATGCCTCAGATGGAAAGGAAGCAAACAAACAAAATCCCTACTGGTTGTCATGTAGAAAATTAGTTAACCAGTACAAAAAGCACTGCTGGATGGCAAAAAGGGCTTCCAGAAACCACAGATCCCTGCCGCACTGGTCATAAAGCACACCCCAGTGAGTGACTGATGCAAAAATAATGCTTCTTAGTTTATTGAGGAATTCCACTCTTGTAACTTGTATTGCTCATTCTCTAAGAGAAATTAAAAGCTTGGAGCAGCAGGCTTACCCTACAAAAGACTTGGAGGCAGTTGTAATGCTGGTTTAAAGAAAGATGCGTGTGGCTTCCTCATCATCTCCTGTTTTCAATGCTGCAGTAGAAAAACTGAAATGGATGCTGTAAGTAAGATGATTTCAGTGGAAATATGGAAGATGCATGCCAGTTAATGGAGTCATTACAGTGTATAAACTAATGCTTTTAATTAATTTTTATTACTTAACACTGATCATTTCATGCATAAGGTAATTGAGACCTATTTTGGATTACAAGCATAATTTTGGTCGTCAGGGCTTAAGGACAAGAATGGATACATCTGCAAAGGAGGACTGCTAAAAGGGAGAGACTTTCTTGTGCAAAACCTAGAAGAGCTTGACCTGTTTAGTGTGCTAAGCAAAAGGCTGAGAGGAAGGGGAAATCTTCAGCAGCCTTTTAATATATATAATATATATTATGTAATAATATAATAATAAATATAATAATAAATATAAATAAATATATATTAATAAATATATATTATATTTAATATATATATTTATTTATATTAATATATTATTAATTATATATATTATAATATATAATATATATTATATATATATAATAAATAATATATATATAATATATATATTAATTATATATATTATAATATATTTATATTAATATATTATTATATTAATATATATATTATAATATATTATAACATAATAAAAATATTAATAAATATATATATATAAAAATATATATAAATATTTTATATATATATATATATATATAAAAATATATATATATATATATATATATAAAATTGGGTAAAGAATCAAGAGAAACCCAATTAATTATGAACAGAATGGAATTTCTCTAATGTTGATCCATTGAGAGGAAACCAGACCGTGCTGTCTCTTTCAGGAGAGACTGCATCCTCTAGTTTTGGAAGAAATATTTTACTTCAGCTGTTATGCTGTAACCTGAACAGGAATGAGCTAATGAGGAAAAACTCAGTTGCATTAATTGTATTAGTAGCTTGGTTTTTATAAGCTCAGAAGGTTTTGTTCTCCTTTGAGCCGAACCAGCTGCAGAGAACTGGAATTGTCTTAGTTTCAGCTGAATTAATCCAGTTTAGATGGTAGTAAACAAAGAGAGCAGTGACTTTAGAATTTGCTCTGGAAAAAAGAGAATAGAAGGAAAAAAATGCAGTATTTATTTCTAGGTCACAGAAGTAAGAAGCAGATTTGTAAAAATACAGAATTCAAACCTGCTTTATTCCTAAATATTTACTGTTGGGTAGAAATCCACTGATATTCTTGGTTTACTGAGGTCAGATGTAGCTTGTTCTCTTCACCTTTTCTTCCCATCATAAGGCTTGCAGCACATCTTGCGCCAGGCATAAAACTGACATCATAGCTACACATGCTTTGATGCAATGTCTTCTCTTCTTTCCTGCCTGGCCCCCCAGAGCTTTTGTTACTCTACGTAATGGTCACAAAACAAGAACAATGTCCATGTATCTCAGGAGGTATAGCCCCTCAGCTCTCACTGGCTGCAGCAGAGCGATCATCACTTGGTGGTTGCATCAGCACAGCACGCATCGTGCCTCTCTCCCTGCCACCCTGTGGTGGTTGGCACTCTGGGGAAATGAAATAATTTCCATCTGCTGCAGTAGTGAGGTAGGGAAAAATATGATAGGAGATACAACTGAACATCTGAACTGCAGTGTCTTGTGTTGTCATTGTCATTTTTCTAGCGTTGCAAAGTGTGCAAGACAGAATGAATGAGCCCAGCCATGCTGCCAAGAGTCTGGCCTTGTCCTAGTGCAGGTAGGAACCACAGAAGCACTACAAGTGTTCCTGTGCTCTGCTTAGCTCAAGGAATAAGCAGTGCAAGTCTTAGAATGGACTCAGCTTCTTATAAGGTTACATTTATTCATGTCACACTTCAAAATTAATATCTATGTTGCTCATAAAAACTGTTTGAAATTATTTTTAATAGAGTAATAGGTGGCTTCTAATAGGTAGGGCTAGTTGAGCATATTAGCAGATCTGTGCAGGCACTATGTTTCACAGATTAATTACTGCAAGGCTAATAGGGAGGAAATATCTGCCTGCTGTGTACCTGGATAAGAGCAGTGAATTGCATACAGATCTGTGTGAAGTGTGTTGAGCCTGCATCTGCTTGATGTGCGTTCTGGGCTTCCAATTTACCAGTCACAATTTCTATTCATTTTCACAAATGTTTGGCAAACATCAATTGAGTCAGAGAAACGAGTCCCTTTCTCCCTAGCCAGCCTCCTTTTCTCCCTGTAGGGTGCCTGGGGCTGTTAAGTGCTGCACATACTGTATCCTCTGCGCACATCTCTCAGCCATGTGCACATTCTGGCAGCTCCACTGAAGCACGGACTGAGGTTTTGGGGGCAGTCTGAAGCTGGTGCCCTGGCAATGGAGATGAGGTCACTGCTGGAAGCAGCCTTGGGCTCTTCCTTGGCACCTGCTGCTTATGCTGCAGTATGAGTGATGGAGAAGTGTCTGCAAGAAGGATACTGGCAAGAAGCTAAGCTGCTGAGAAGACCTAGTACTTCTAAGTATACCTATAGTGAGTGTTCGGTAGGGTCTTTCGCAGCGTCCTGGTTTGGTTTTTAGGTCTCACCTTGCTGGTCCAGCTATTCAATGCACAGATATATCAGCAGCCTCTCCTACCTGCTTGTCTCTATCAGAGGTGCCTGATAAGTGTCCCCGCCTCTGTTGGGCACGCTGTGTTGATGCTTCAGATGACATATCTGGCTAGAAAAGTTTTCTCACTATGCAAATTGGTGCTGACACACGCAGCACAGAGCTATCTGGGCTAGGCAAGAGGAGCTCTGGAGCTCTGAAACATGAGGAACAGAGGGAGGCCGAGAATAAGATGGCTGGGGGCTCTTAATTCTTCATTTGCTTGCAGGAATTAATTATTTCAAAATCTTTACTTGCTGATTAAGTGGGTTTCTTTTGTCTTGAAGACAGGAACTGCTGAGCTGAAAGTGTGAACCTACTGTCGTTACTGTTACACTGCATAGGAACAATACAGAATTTTCATACTTCATGTTCCGTAGAAATTTGCTGGACTGTTATTCATTCAGTGTGATTCTAATCCTAGGTTGGTTCCATTTTCCCACTTAATTTCCCCTTGATTTCATTGTATTCTTACAGCAAATGGGATATGGAGGAGAGAATTAGCTGAGATGGACCCATGTTTCAGGCTCCCTCAGATATATGGGCAATGCATTGAGTTGCTTCAGGTTGTGCTTCTGGAAGCAATTTGTAGTTGAAAATGTATGTAGCCAGTTTTCAGATCCACCTTTTTATTTTCTGAGGGATACGTTGGGGGAGAGAAATGTAGAGTTCTACCTTTGCTAACAAAGAAAAAGGCAGTATACCCTTACAGGCATTGTAATGCAAATATGTGGGCACTGATTTGTCTTCCCCAAACCCTAATTAAATAACTCTCCTTGAGCTCAGAGCAATTTGGGGAAGGAAGGTGCTTTCTCATCTTTTCTGTATCTTGTATCCAGCTGGCTTGCAGTTGGGCTACATGCACGTAAGCAATTTGTAGCCTGCTTATATTTTCATTCAGCCTAGCTCAAATACAAAGGAACATTTAGTCCATGAATGAAGTGCCTTCTGGAGAATAAGATTGGCTTCCAAGGAAATGGTAAGGTAAACTGCAGTAATTGCAGTTTGCAATTATTTTCTAGGTTAAACATCATGTAGGTTTCTGCCACAGGCTAAGTTTTTCAGAAGTGATTGGTTGCATTTTGTTGTTTCATCCAGTCTTGTGTGACATGTGCTTGTATGGTGCTGTAGTGCTGGGTCTGAGCAGAGTGTATGGATGTAGGTGCCACCAAGAATGCATGGATGTCTGCAACAGTTCCGGTTAATGACTAACAATATTTGCTAAGAATCTGCTAAATTGTTTCACTACTGGGGTTCTTCATAAGGTGGTGTTCAAAGTATTTGTTGGCATAGTTGATGCAGTGAAGAACAGCATTGACAATTTTGAAATACATAAATGGAAGTGGAAACTGATATTTAAAAACAAGTTCTTTCTATAGAAAATAGATAGGGTTTCAAACCTTGTTTGTCTCTCACTGAATTAGAAGTGATGCAGCCTCCCTGCCACCAAAAGCCTTCTAGTCCCTCATTTTTTGAATGCTTTGAACATCTAGTACATCTGGCAGCTTTCACCATGAGAGAGCAGATGTCAATGTGTAAATGTCAAGGAACAGTGGCAGCTATTCATCTCACAGACTATTCTAAACATAATCTGACTGTCCTGGTAGATAGATTGCTGTGATCCCATCAAAAAATGCGTGGGCTTTGGACCTCAGGAGAAGTGGGCTGTGTTGTGTGTGTCATGCTGTATCTCAGCCTGTCTGTGTGCATTGTCCCAGTCCCAGGGATTGAATGCAGCAGGCCCTGTCCCTGCTGGGTGTTGGTGCGGGTTTGTGGTGGGCAGCGGGGGCTGTGCCTGCTCTCATCAGCTGGGCTTAGCTCTCTTGTTGGTGTGTGCCTATGGAGCAGAGCAGAACATGGATAATATTAAAAAAAAAAAAACAACAAAAAAAACCCAACAACAAAAGAAGTGCTGGAATGGTTTCAGATTTTCCAATCCGTGATTCATGCTTGTTAGCTTTGAAATGCAGAAGAAAGGCGCTTTATGAGCTGGCATTTCTGTGTGTGCTGTTTGATTTGCACTGATGGAGCGATGACCATGGTGCTGTCAAAAGGAGTGACTGGTTGGGGTGGGAAATGCCTTCTGCTCTGGTTAAAGAGGTCGCTGCCCGGCCAGAGACCTGCTGTTCGGGTTAAGAGAGCACGGTCTCCCTTCAGTTCTCAGAGCCACCAACAGCAGCTTATTTTATGCGAAACACAAGTTATATGGGTAAAGTTCTACGGTCTCGGTGCACTTCAGAACTGGGGAGGAAGTGTGCAATGCTCCTGCCCCTGTGTGCATGCTGCCCTCCCAGTGCAGCTTCAGTTGCATTTATTTTTAGTTAACTGCTTCTAATGGTGCAGCTGGTGTTCTCCAGGGACACCCTAGTGCTTGCACTGCACTGTGTCTGTGTGGAGGTGTAAGTGCTGGGGGCTTATGGCTAGTAATATCTGATGCAGTGTGTATGTACCTGCCTCTCTCCCTCCTGGCTGGAGGTGGCTGCTCTTCCCACAGTGATGTGAGCAACAGAAACAGCAGGCAATGGCTTTTATTTGCAGAATGGCTGCCATAAACTCATTGTGCTCTAATGTAAGTTGTTAGGTGTGGGATTGCTCCTTTGCAGTTAGGTGGTTAGGGGCAGTGATGTACAAAATACCTTCATTGAAGAGCATTGTTACAAAGCAGTGCTGCACACCTCTCAGCACTTAAGTGAATGGTACCTCCATTTCCTCCATTTTCGTAGTGAGCGAACAAAAAATCCTAATGCTGGAATCTCTTCTGTTCTATTTGGCCTTGTCCAAATGGAAACAGAGTATGTTTAATTAAAAATTAAAAACACAAACTGCATTCCTTGTTTTCATTTAGAAATTAATAAGTCTCCTTTTAATCTACTCCAACTGATGTGAGAATGATCTAGGTACAAAATGGTTGTGTATGAGTTGATGAAGCTTTGTTTAAGGTGTTGATGGAAGTTGGAAGTTGGTGGATCATTCACATAAGTGCTCTTTGGGCTTGGCCTTCATTTCTCATTTGCTCTTTCACGAGTATTGATGTGCTGATGGGAAAAATACATGTATATATCTGTAGGGAACAAAAGGAGAACCTTTCACTGGAACTTTCTGAGGAAATGGATTGAGTTAATCTCCCAGAAAGAGAAGCTTCAGTTGATACATGGGGACACAGCATCTCAGACTGAGATACCTTCCATTCCCTGAAGTCTGTAACACAGCTGTGGTATTTATCACATCATTTGAAAAAGAAACGGTTCTGAAAATGGAAGTTATTCTTTATTTCCTCTGCTCTCTTTGAAGCCTGAGACCAGTCTGACAGGCAGTGTGAGCTGGAGCTGCCAGGCCTGCCTTGTCCTTCCTTTGAGAAAGATGAAGCAATTGGTCCAGTTTTGAGCTACCTTTGTCCTTTCTGTAGAGGAGACAGGATGGGAGGGAGATGGAAAAGAGCAACTGGAAGGGGGAGAAGGTGGGGCTATTTCTTGTGTAATAGTCACACTGCTTGACTAGAGCATCAGAAAGAAAATTCTGTATCTTTTTCACTATAATGTATTTACTAAAAAAAATCCTTTATTGGAACAGCAAGAAAATCATATAATTATTTGGTGTTTTTTCTTTTTTTTTTTTCCTACCTAAATGATGTTCAAATGAAATAAGACTCTGACTTACATTACTGTTGTTCGTGATTCAGCCAACTGAGATTGGGATTTCATTCTAGTAACTGCTATATTAATGTAAACTCATTTTCACAAATAACATTTTTCATCACTGCAGCTAATATGCTTTGCAGAACAAAGCTGGCTGCTGCCTCATGTTCCAGTTGGTCACTTTGCAGTGGTTCACACAGAGCAGCCTCATGCATAAGTGGCAGAGTGAAAGCCAAGAATTCCAATGATCTTCAGCCACTGTACTGCAAACCAACCTCATGGTGTGTGAATTGTCAATAATAATTTCATTAGGACAAAAACACTGCTGCCTTCAAGTTTAAGGGTATGAAAATAAAGTGCTTCAGGTTTTATTTACAAGAACATATGATTCACAATACTCTCTCCTTCCTCTGTCAGTGCATCATAAGCTTTCCTTCTCGACACTTGCTTTCACTAAAAGCAGTGTCAGTACTGGTGTGGAGGTATTTACAGTGCAAGAGCTTCCCTCTTCCCACACTGCTTGTGCATTGAAGCAGAAGGCAAAGTGGTGTCCCTGGGCAGGATGCAGGGGACGGGACACCAGCCCTCTGTGTCACCATTTCCAGTGCTGCTACTGTTTGCATGTGGCTGGTTTTCCAAATTCATGGGGAAATGAGTCCACTTTGCACTGGGTTCATTTGAAGCTGAGATAAGAATGGTTAATGTAGATCGATG
Source organism: Lagopus muta (assembly GCF_023343835.1). Classification (NCBI taxonomy): domain Eukaryota; kingdom Metazoa; phylum Chordata; class Aves; order Galliformes; family Phasianidae; genus Lagopus; species Lagopus muta. Next base: position 37,385,260 of record NC_064436.1, on the reverse strand, counting down.
GAAATGTATGTTATTTTCCTTGATAGTTTGTTTTTTACAGTTTTTTTGCTCTCTGTACCCCAGACATTTTGAGCCCCAAGTCTTTTCTCAGAGGTCACACAAAGTATTTAGAGACTAGTTCAGGTTGATTTTAAGATCAGAATTTTGAGGTGTGTTCTGAAAATGGACTCTTCTTAGCTGCATTTAGATAAAAAACATTAGGATTTTGGCAGCCTGACTCAAAGCTCATTGAAGTTAATGGAAGGAATTCCATTGACTTCAGTGATTTTTCAAAGACTGCCTTCTAATGGCTTTGAGATTCTGCCCATCAGGAACAAGCTGAATATTGTTTACCATTAATATGTATGGCATGTAGCTACGTTAATACCTGAATTAAGGGTAATTTTTAATATACACTTAGAGCTTGGATTGATAAATGCTGGGACCAAGTCTAATACTTCTCTGTAATATTTTTCCTTGTTACTTAATAGAATTTATCTGGCTAGCTTTATTGCTATAGTAATCACACCTATTATTATATCTTGATGGCTGCAGAAAATACGTATTACTACCAGCCTATTTCCCAGCTTGTACAATAAAATTGAGCAGATGGGTACCTGTAGAAGCATGTGGATAAATATTGTACCAAATGAAGTCAATTCAGCTTTAAAACAGAAAAGCAGTGCTCAGCTATCACCTAGCTGACTCTCAGATGTCGGGATTGAACTAGTTTATCCAGCATAGCTTTGAAGCGATGCAGTGTGTGAGTAGATTATTTATGCCAGATGGGGTTAAAACAATTTATTCTGGAAAGAGATTTTTTTCTTTTTTAATACATGAAACAGCTACTCTCACTTCTAGCTGCCCATCAACCAGCTCTTTGTATTTTGCTTTGCTATTGTCAAGATGCAGGAATGCATTTCCTCCACTTTAGTAGATGGTGAAGCATGCCTCAGCGTTCCATCGTCTGTGGGACTGAAGCATCTTGTTCCTTTCTTAAGGCATCGTTGAACCCATAAGATATGGTGGTAGTAGAGTTTTGCTGGATCTCCAGTTAATGATCAGCAAGAGGTGAGCTGGGTTCTGACAATAAAAATGAGCAAGCACATGATTAGCTGAGCTGCTCATTGGCTGAAAGCTGTTTTTTCATTGCCTATCATTGGTATCAGTGGTATCATTTTTTTCATTATTGATACAGAGGTTAATATATGAATGCTTGGTTTTTCAAGCAGTAGGACAGTCTTCATAAACTTCTACCAAACCTCAATATAAAGTTCAATATTAAGATTAGCATGATGTGATAACATTAACATGAATGAAATCTGAATGGAAATGTAAGGATATCAAAGTATTATTAGTAACCACCAGAAATAATTATAACAATATAAAAAAGTTTTAAAGAATAGCCTGTGCTGTTAAAGCAGAAGAGTGAACGCTTTAATTCAAGGACAGAGGAACTGTGCTGTGAAATGCTCCCTGCAAAGATCATGTGACCCCAGAAAAGCCTGTTCCTACTGACAGGATTGGTGTCCAGAACTGCACTCTGCTGTTGGCCGTGGGTGAGAGCTGTGCCAATCTGGAAGAGCTGGGCAAGGGCTGCTGGTGACACTGCTCACAGTGGGCGCAGTTTGGCCAGGCTCTCTGGATCCTCCAGCACTGACATTCTGATGCAGAAGAGTTGCCAAGAAAATACCAAGTGGGGAAAACCCTTACAAATAATGGCAGGGGTATCTAGTGTGATCATAAGTAAGGAGAAACTCAAAAGCAAATGAATTAGTGTGCCAATAACTTTATGTACAAAAGAATACGTTTATATTCAGGAGAGGATGCTGCCATTTACAAATTTTTGCATGCATGGTCAGTCTACAGACTTTGATATTTCCTACTGAGGTCTTGAGAGAGACACTGTAACATGTACTCTTCCTAGACTACACATAGCTAGAGAAGCTAGAGAAAACGATGTATGGTCCCTTTGCTCTTTCAGATTTCTCTTTTAAAGTATTGTTTCTTTTTTGGTCTTCTAAATATAAATATTTGTTCAGTTACTTCTTAACAAAATTATAAAATAGCATTTGAATTAAATTTTGCCTTAGAAAACATTTCATATCAGAAATAAAAGAAACATACTTCTTCACGCTGATTTCATTCAGCATTTGTTAGAGTTGACATGAGTGTTCAGGTCTGGCTGCCAGCTGAGTCCCAGTGAGTGCTGAAAAGTTTTGCCCACTCCATCTATGCAATGTGTCACTCCATGCAGTGGTCGGTGCATGTTTTTCCTGGGTTGTTAAGTGCCTTCAGTGCACCTGCCTGCCTGAATGAGGAAATATTTCTTTAGCGGTTCTAAATGAGGAAATATTTCTGTAGCCTTAGGGAATTTATTAGCTGTGGAGGTTTCACAATTGGATTGCTGGCACATAAAGTGATTTCAGTGAAATGAAATGGAGACCACAGAAGAAAAAATTATGGGAAGGTTTTTAGAAAAACAGCTCGGAATAAAAAAGAAGAAGTCTTGGAGAAGAATGACATTTTATCTCTTAAAAAAAAAAAAAAAAAGGTTTTTCATCAGCTTCTCTCTGTACTTTAGGCATTATTTTGAAAACATGATTTATTCCCCTTTCCCGTAGCCTCTTCTCTTGATGTTTTTTAAGAAATGTGCCTGAAATCTCTTATCTCACTTAGCTAGATTGCTAATCAAGTGTTCAGTTGCAAACTGATTCAAGCTTCTGACCTTTCACCAATTGCATTGCTGCCTTGAGAGCTTCCTCGCAGCACAATGACAGCAAGTTGGTATGATCTGAGCAGTGGCTGTGTGACATGACAAAGCAGCACATGCTCTGCTTCCCCATCTGCAGCTGCCTCGCACCTTATTGTTCTCCAACAGGAGGGGTTGCCTTTCCCATCTCCTCCTGAGTCCCTTATGATAAGACCCATGGAAATGTGAGATCTCTGCTGATATACGCAGAGATATGCATATGTCTGTTTGATATATGTGCTGCATGTGTTTTTATACAGATCGTGACATTTTGTCATTCATAAAGAGCACACTGGCTGTGAGAAGACCACCCTTAATTCTGAGTCAAAGAAATAGATATTTAGGTAGTATGCATGATTGTTCTTCAGTGATTTTGATATGAAATGGCAGTAAAACCATTAATAGCATTAAGTCGTTCTGTTTGTGTAATAGATGTGTCTCTGGCACACCACAGTGTTAAAGATCTCCTCTTAAAACACGTTGTAGGCTCTGTCCCTTTTGCAGCTGTATTATTGGGGGCTGAGTGCTGAGGAGGCAGAACAGCATGATGATGGCTTTTGTTCCTTGAAGTTCCTCTTCTCTCAGTCTATAAAATCAGGAATTGATCTAATACGATGCTGAGTGCTTGCTTTCCCACTGAGAATGCTAAGTTGTGGATTGGTTTTCACACATATTTCAGGATAAGGGCTTAATTGCCCGTGTCACTACTGGCATGTATATCAACTATTTATAAAATGCAGTGAGCTTACAGCAGGGAATTGAAGAGTTCTTATGTTTCAGGGATGAGAACAAATACAACATTAAAAATGTATGTGTGGTTTCCCTCACCTTTTCAAGGCCTCAGAGTGGACTTGTTGTGTGGGACAAATTACAGAGCCCTCATAGCTGCACCTCAAGTTACATATGTTTTGAAGAAATAACTTCTATTGTCCAAAGCAGTTAGTGCAGACAGGTCAGAACAAAGTTGCAGGCTACCACAAGTGAGATCACCTTGCGTATCTGTGCTGTTCTCTCTCATGGATAGCCCATGTGTGATTTCCACCTATGATGTTCTGCCTAATTATCAGAATTTGTTCTGGTTTTTTTTTTTTTTTTTTTTTTTTTTTTTTTTTTTTTTTTTTTAAAAAAAAGCAACTCATTTTGTTTTAGAATATAAAAAAAAATACCTTTAAAACAACTAATTTTTTAAAGTGAATTTTCAGAAGATTTTAGAACTGGGAACTGAAAGCTCTTGTTTCCTTCTGGCAGTTGGTGAGTGGCAGAGAGTAAGAGCCATAAGTTGATTCCTGGGTTTGGAAATGAAAATTTGCAGGACTTCAGGCAGCCAAAAAACAGTACAGTCAAGCAGTGAATCACAGGAATCTGGGCTGTGCAGCAGCATAGGAGATAGGTAGGAGACAGGCAAGTTTTGCCCTTGTCTGACTGGAAATGAATAGTAATGGAACTTCCTTGTTGGGGAAATTCCCACCTGACACTATCTCTAATTCTTTGTATTTACAGGTAAAACACTGTAACTGTGTTTCCATTTTCAATTGTAGCATTTTTGCTCAGTTGGAGTAGAAGTCCCTGTTGCTATTTCTGCAATATGAATTTGGCAGAAGCAGAGATGCTGGTGAGCAGCAATTGAAGAGTGTCAAAGCTGAACCAGAAGACTGATGTTTTCCTCAGAGTTTGATTTTTGGAAATCTGACACTAGAAATAGAAACTTGCTAATGATATCTGCAGGACTGAGAAGGGTGGAACATAGAACGATCTGAATAATGCCCAAGAGGCGTTACAGAAAATGGATGGAAACTACCAGCATGAAATACGAGGTCACGCAGTTACAACGTAATGAAGTATTTTGCAATAGTCTTGGTTCTTAGTGTTTTGGAAATCAAAGGCAACAGAGACTTTGGTGTAGCAGTTGATGAGCCACACATCTTGTATAGCCAGGAAGAAGCAATCCTGTGATATTAACAAGTATGGTCTCTTGGGTAGAGAGGATGAATGTCAGCGCTACTGTACAAAACATCGGTGACGTCATCTATAACAATGCGCAAAATTTGGTAAACCAGGCTTTACGGAGTTGATCTCCAATTGAAACATTGCAGAAGAGGCCACTGAGGAGACTTGGAAAAAGGAGCCTCTTTTATAAGTTAGAAAAATGTTGGCATACATAACAAATGGATTTAATTTTTCTGTGATTAAATTTAGGCCTGAAGTTACACTGTAATCATTTGAGACTAAGTCTCAATCCATAACATTATTCAATACAGTTAAAATTTACTTCTTTTCCCACCTTTGCTGATATATGTGCTTGACAGGAGAGATTTTTGATAGCATGAGATTTTTTCCTACTTTGAGGGTCAAGGCTGCCTGTGTGGTTTTGTTTTTTTTTTCCAAAGGATTTTTTATTTTGAGACACACTGGTAGTGTTTGAGCAACACTCTTCCTGCAGCAGTGAATTTTATGCACAGCCACTTGTTAACATTCCATCCTGCTTCTGTATGCAGAAAGCCTATTGAGCTATAGTTGAACAGAATACTTGTATTTCTGTTCCAAAATCCAAATCTTGGGCCTGAAAAATTTAGTTCTAATCAATATTGTTGTGTAAAGTCTCCCTGTCTTCTGCCTGTCTGTCTTCCTTCCAATGCAGGCTCTTGGCCTTGCTCTTGAATTGTTCGCTTTGAATTTTGATGTTCAGAGGGGCAAACTGAGGTGAACTGACAAAGCAAGCAAAGGTGGTTTCGTTTATGATGAGTGGTGGCTTCCTTCTCTGCTTCTCTGTGGGCAGCCCAGCTCCAGGAAATCTTGAGAGAAAAGAGGGATTGTATCATTTTGTTGTTGGGCTTCATAGTATTTAGAATAATATTGCTGACTATTTTTCAAAATACCTTCATCCTTCTACTGGGGAGAAGTGGCAGTGTCTGGGGCAGATCTGCAATTCAGCTCCTCCATAACAAGCAATATAATTTTAGTAGTGGTGGTTAATGAAGTCAGATGGTGTTTTATTTGGTGATGTGCCAAACAGGGCAGATAGCATTTTAATTAATTCAAACAGATAATATAAGAAAGAGTCTAAAACAGCATGATATTTGATTCCTTTTAGTGTTTAATGAGTAGATGGCTTAAAATATAGCGGATTCTCTCTTGGGGTCGCCATTGTTTATAATTCTGTATGGCAGCTAGCAGGATATTCATTGTTCACAGTAGTTTAGGCATGACTTTTCATTTTCTTATCTTTACTCTGTAATTGTATTTGGGTATTAATTTGAAACATGATACAAATGAAATCCTCATGCTTTACCAAAAGAAAAAGAAAAAAAAAGAAAAAAGTGCTTAAAAGACCTAAGAGAGTTTTTGGAACCATTTCTATCAGTCCAACTACATTAAAATAAATATCCCTAGTACCTCAATCAGTACATATTTATGTATGTATGTCAGCACAAAAAATGTATTATTAGTTCTTTCAGCACCTCTAAGTAAAAGTAGCCTGCTGATCGTAACACATTAGAGGATATTGTGTCACTGTGGCTTCTCTTAAACCCCAGGTTACAACTTTTTAATGCTCTTTGGTGGTAGATGATATTTAAGTGATTTTGCTGCGCTGTTTTCACATGAGCAATGGTACTTTTAAAGTGTATCTTGATAAACTTCAAAAGTGTGCTTTTCACAAGGGAAAGGATTTCAAAGCGTCTCAGACAGCCAAAATCACACCTACACAGGTGGCCATTTTCTCAGCACCAGAAGGAAGAGAACTTGACATGGGCTGCCCTGGGGAATGTTCTATTGCCTTGCATTTGTCTGTGGCAGCTGTGGTAAATGGGATCAGATTTACTTACAGCCTTGCAGAACAGCTCAGATGTAGGTGAAAAAGCCATTTCCAGATGCGTGAAGGCATACAGCTATCGGTAGCTCTCTGGTGAAGACCCAAGGTACTTATGTGCCTTTTTTCTTGCAGGTAGAGAGGTGACAGAGGGTGGTATTATATTTGGGCTCATTTTGTTTTCCCTGGACATTGCAGAGAAATTGTTTGCTGCTTTGTGGCAACTCCTAAAACATGGGCTGTTGCAGAAAGGAAAATGTATTGTTTTTCTCCTAATGCTTATTTTGTTGCTTGTGGAAAAAAAGGGATAAACTTTAGAGTGATAAATGTTCAAAATATAAGGCTTTGTGGTTACCGATTGCTAGGAAGAACAGTTAATAAATCTCAGTGACAGGTATCAGAAATTTATACTTCCTATGGGATGGCTGTCCTTTGTCAAGAAAGGCAATCACCAAACTCATTAAGAATTCAACCTAAATAAAAAGAGTACAGATCATGTCTAAAATATCTAAGCATTGCCATATTATTGCAAATTTGAAATGCAGTCTAGACATTTTGGTAAAGCAACAAATTAGGTTGAGGGAATTTTAGACAGTTGCTACACAGTAGAATTGTCTTCTTCCTCCAAACATAATGAAGAGAGTAGTTTACAAATGGGTGTCCTCACAAATCTGAGTTGCTTATTTGCTTTGAGAGGACTGGGCTATAGAAGCTAGTGAAACAGAAGGAAAATAGAGCAGCAGCATCCAAGAGGCAGCAGTTTAATCTCTGCAATAGGGATATTTTAGTAAATAGTTCACTAAAGCAAAATAAGAAGAGCTGTTGAGCACGGGTGGTCTTTCTACTTACAACAAATCAGTGCTTTCAGTATGCAAGGAGAAAACAGAAGGAAAGAGCTGCTCAGTGGTCAGAATAGGAAGTATGATAAAACTCCATGTGAAAAGGTGCGGTTCCAAGGGAACCCAGTGTTAGCTTGCCTTTCCAAAAGATAGCTAGGATGGATAGAGAGCAGTCATTAGGCAGAATTGGTGAAAGCCAGGGGTAGAAAACACTTTGGAGAAGAGCAGTGATTTCAAAGGTTGATACCTCATGGAATACTCATATCTGAGTGTGAAGAATTTGTAATTTTGGACATGAAAGGTAAGCAGTATTCTGTGAGGGTCTTAATTGAAGTGCAGAGAAGGATGTTCTGTTCTTATACGACTTCACATTCTTCTGCCCGTGCAACTGTTATGCTTTTTTCCTCCTCTTGGAGGTTTGTTTGTGTGAGTTTCTGTAGCTGTCACGTTCAGCACCAGTGAACGTGGAGTCTGTGGAGCCCTCATTCTTGAAGAGGCAAAAACAACCTGTCAGGAAGTGCAGCAGAGATTGCAAGAACATGGACTCTTGTAAGCTTCTCGGTGCTGAATTCTGCATCTGACCCCTTTCTGCTTACAGCATGCAAAATGTGCTGTGTTCCCACCCCCTGATGATGGGACAGAAATAGGGCTGTGCTATTTTTTCCACAAAAATTAGCTTTTGGCAAGATAAAACAGCTCAAGTAGGTTAGTGCAGAAGCACTGCCAATTAAAGCTAGAAGATAACAATTCTCAGTAGCAAATCACCTTGTTGATTCTGAGCACTAAATATTTTAGCAAAATGTTTATGGAAGATGAAATAATTTTTGTTCTAGAGATGACAGCCCTTAAAAGAGGCTGTTCTCCTGTGACTGGGTATGCACAATGTGTAAATGTAGCATATCAAGCTCACTGTAAAATACCATTCTGGCAGACAAATCTAACTTGCAAATGAAATTAATGAAATTAATTCTTTGTGATGAGCTGCCATTCACACAAGTTTTATTGAACTTGGTTGGAGCTGAAGAGGCCCAGTTTTGGTTAGGCCACTCATGTGAGCCCCAGCTGAGAGACCTGCCAGGGCAGGGCAGAGGCATGTGGGGAGGACTCATAGTTTGTGGTTTGTTTGGTTTTATTCCTTAGCATGAATGTTGGCAAAGCATCAGATGAGCAGCTCTCTTGCCCACGCCGTGCTGTTGAGTCTTTCAGTCCCACTCCCACAGATCTGTGGCAGCTGTTTCTCTCCTGCAGCCCTTGAGCTGCTTCATGGGAAATGCTGGATCAGCTGTCCGTGACCAGAGGGCTGAGGCATTGTAGCTTTTAAAGAGATGCAACTCTTTGCTGCAAATTTTGTATGAATGCAAATGGCATCGGCTACATGGCTTGGTAAGTCATTGGATATTTCTTGAACAGAATTCTGCATCAGGTTGGCAAGACACAGCTAATTTTGTATAATTTGACTCAATAACTATTTAAATCCTTTTTTTTTCTTTCTTTTTTTCTTTTTCCCAGACCAGAATCCCCCTGTTATCACTAGGCTTTTGAAATGGTAATGCATTGCAAACTAGCGCATGTCTGCAGCTGAGGGCAGACCAGAGTATGTTAAGGAAGTCATCATCTCCTTTTATATTGCCAGCAAAAGCCACTTTTGGTAACAAATGTTACCACGCTTCACTTGATAGAAAGTAGTACTTGGTATAAGAAAGACACCAGCTCTCATTTTGCAATCTGTGCAAGACAGAACTTTGAATAATCTGTCTGGAAATAAACTTTTGTCATAGCTATAATAATTTCTATGTTGTGTGTTAATTTTCTAAAAACAAGTGTCCAAACCAAAGGCAAATCTTTGTAACTGAGACACACAGTGGAATTAGCATGCCTACAACTTGCCTAAGAATGATTATGATTTCTATGATTATTTTCAGAGGAAGGCTTTTCATGTAAAACTCTCTAATGCTTTTGAAAAGATAAATGGAATGTGTTTTCTATATTTGCATTGGAAATATCAAAGAGTAAAATTAATCACTTGCACAAATGCTGCCAATTAGAGCAGAAAAATACATGAAATCTATTGGGTGGAAGTGTGAGCTCAGAGCCACGTTTCTGTATCATCCATGCTGGCAAAAACAAACAAAACAAAAAATCAGAAAAACTCCACTGAGGTTGACAGAATTATTGATGTTGAGTGCTTGTTTAAGGAAACTTTTTTTTTCTTTCTGGTTTCTCCTGATTCTTGAAGTTAAAAGCCAGTAGTGGAGAAGTAGCCAAGACATAATATATGTGAGAGTTCTATTAATGGGGCAAATGCAGTACAATCCTTTCTCCACCTAGGATACAACCTGAGAGCTATTGTTTTAGCCCAGGAGAACCCTCTGTTGTAGAACTCTATCTGATCAGAAGCTGGTACAGTCAGAAAGGTGAGCACGGTGGAAAGGTGATACGGGAGTGGAACAGCAAAGGGACCGGTGTGGATGGAATGGTGTTCCAAAGGAAAAGTACTCAGCAGCTTTCAAAGATCTAGGCTTGCAGGGGAGACTCCACAAGGGAGGGATTTCTGACCAGAGATCCTTCTCCAGTGGCAATCAGCCCTTAAATGAAGCCTAACAGAGGTGCAGCCAGGCTCCAACTTTCTTGTCACACAGTTGAATTGCCTTCACCTGTGCTCCCAGAGCTGACCGGGTTGTGTCCCCAGGTAATCAATCAATGGTTCAGGCTGTGACTCAACAGTTCCCATACAGAAACAAAGCCCCTTGGCAGGCTGCTGGAGGCTCTCAAATCTTCGAGTCCCCAGGGAGTGCAACTACTCCATCTCTGGGGAATTCATTAGTTAGATCCCGTTTGATCTGTGTGCTCTATCCCAAAATGAAGTTAGAGCACTAGTTCCTGGAACAAATTATGTAAGAACTACCAAGTTTGTTCTGTGTTGTACAATATTACTGAGCAGGTTAATCCACTGAGGAAGCATATTTATTTTTTCTATTCCGTATGTAACTGGTCTTTGGAACTTTAATGCTCCTGGATAACAGGACTTCCTGTGGCTAATTTTTTTTTTTTTTTTTTTTTTTTTTTTTTTTTTGTATGTCAAAAGAAGCTTACGCTTGTGCTCAGAAAGGTTCAGGACTTATGAGCCTAAGAGCTGCACACCTGACAGCTGGAAGGTCCTTTTATCCCAGCATTCACCTGTTGGAGATGCACTGTGAAGGACAGTTTCCTCTAGTCTGCTAGCAAATGGCCTGTCTCTGTCTATTCCATCCCATTTGCTTATGACAATCAATTTGAAAGACTTCAGTAAAATAAAACAGCCCTTCCCTTCCCCACCCCCCAGTTTGATTTGACTTAGTTCCTAACAGATTCAGATTGGCTATTCCTCCTGATCGTTGCTCCTTTCATGTCAGGACTGCTTCACTGCGCTTGCAGTCCCCTGGGTGATGCCATGAAAGCTGTCCTGTCGAGGCCTGGTGCCAGCTCCTGTCCCGCTGAGCCACACAGCCAGCATTGCATCTCCCTGGGGGACCAGCAGGCAGCAGCACAGCTTGGCAATTGCCACATAAGTGAGATTTAAAAGGGCAAAAATGGTTCACAGGTAGGTCAGCAGAGCCTTGCTCAAAATCCTCACTCTTTTCTTCATGTTCCAGCATTGATGCCACTTATAAATGGCAACAGTTGCACTTAATAAGCATTTCCATCTTGCCTGGAAGGGGCCCCTCTGTGGCATTTCCCTAACAGGTGAATCGCAGCCTGGGCCAGATGGCTGTGAATGCTCTCATGAGGCTTCAGTCCTTAAGGATCCTGTGTGCCCCTGTCCCCACAGCCAAGATGTAGGGACCTAATGTAAAGTAAGCCTTGCTTTCTTTCAAAAGTTGTTATAGGTCTTTCCTGCATGAGGAAATTTAGGAGGGGGTCTTGGGATTGTTACATAAAAAATAAGGGCTTACTTTTTGCAAGTGAAGATGGTGCTAATATTGTAGGAATGTGATAGCTGACACTGTTAACTTCTGAATTCAGCATCAGTGCTTCTTCTGGTGGCTGTGTCCTTGTTCCAGGGCTGCGGTACCTGTTGCTGATGCACCCAGGCCAAATGACCAGATGGCAGTCTTCCAGTTTTGCAAAAGCAAAACTCAACCTTCAGTATATTTTACAGCTGTCGAAGCATGAGTGCCTCTGACACTTTGGTCAGCAAACTATTTGATGGGTGCCCTGCTGGCATTCATACTATATGAATATAAGAAAAATGAAGACAAAGGGAATAAACAGCGGTGAGTACACTCGGTTTATCAACATAAAGAGACTTTGTCCCTAAGCCTATTGTCACTCAGTCATGGTCCCAGTCAATTGAGATTTTGCCACAACAGTAACACTGCAGGGGATTATAGCAATTAGCTGAATCTTTCAAAGACAACTATTCAGCCTTCTTGAACATATCATCCTCTGCATGGAAGAAAATGACTAAGATGGTATATCTCCATTTGTTTCCTAAATGACCAAATGTGTCTGAGAGAAGAATGAAATCATAGGGAAAGCAACTGCCCTAATTACCACATTCCTTTTACCTTACTACCACTTCAGAAGATAGATACTCACCAGGCTGGAGTCAGCTTGATGCCTTTGACTTCCCATGAGGGTCATATCAGGTGCTAGCAGCTGGGTGGGGGCCTCTGGTATGTGCTGCATGCAGTATTGTTTTGTGATAGAACAAAAATATGTAATGCTGGTGCAATTACAACAATTTAGGCTGGAATGTTTAGAAACGCACTCCTACTTTGTGTAGCTACCTGTGGATGCAATTTCATTTCTGGATAATTTACCTGCTAATTAAAAAGAAAAAGAAAACAAAAGCTGAACACATTTCTTGCTTAATGTGCTTTTAGAGGGAAAAAGAATGAAAAACTGTTTAGAAGGCAGAATTGTGCCAAGTACTTGAGTAGCAGGCTGTGGATAGAGTGCTTCAGGAAGGTGTCAGGAGGAGATGCTGTCTCTCTGGTAACACTGGGAATAATGTTGCAGTGAACAATGAAGAGCGAAGCAGGTCTGACTGCTGCTGTAATCTGGAGTTTTACGGCTTTTTTGCAAGAGAAGGTTGAGTGTCTGGCACCAGTTAGCCACACTTGGCTGACCCAACATCCCCCCATCCCTGCCATTTAAGCTTATTTTACTTGCTGCTCTGCCTCATGTGTTATTGCTTGAGCTATTCAAAGTCAAACCACCGAGTGCATTGGGAATATACTGCAGGCAAGAATCTTGGCTTGGCAGAGAAGAGATGTGGCCCTTTGGAGGCAGCTGTAAATACATTAATCTGCAGAAATAAAAACTGGTAGCCAATTGTGAAAGCTTCCTTCTAAAATGACACAGGGAATCTCAAGGAGACACAGATCCACAGTGATTGTGGTCAAGTATTTGGAATGTTGCCTATATGTACAAATTTTAGTTGTGTGATAAATGTTGCTATTTTTTGTATTTTGCATCTTGTATCTCAGGCTGTTTCGGCATGTTTATCAGTGTCTTTGTACTTGCTTGGCCCTGTGGATTGAAAACAGATTGTCTTTTATCCATTGCAGCCAAGGATACCAGCAGTGTGGCACTGAACAACTGACTCTTTCGCTGTGCCTATTATCTTAAATATATTTGCAATTAGTGACATAACACTGACTCTGTAAGTTCTTAGTAAACATAGTTTTTCCAAAGACTACATGTTCATCCCAACAGGGATTGAAGTTTATTTTGTCATGTGTTTGCAAAAAGCCGGCTGCTGCATGCTGAATAAAATCTTAAGGTATGCATTTTGAATTATTTTCCAAAATTATTGGAGCCAACAGCATCATTGTCCACAATGTGTGTGGAGAATGTGGTGCACAGTGATTCTGTGGCAAAATATGAGATTTTGCTGGGAGAGTTACCTTTGAGAAAACCAATGCGATAGAATGAGTGTTATCAAACCAGATGACTTGGAACATGCTAAGTGAGCTGCGCATAAGATTCACGGTTGTGTGGCTGTTTGTGCCCAGTGAAGCCTGCTCTGAAGAGCACAGGGTAATTCTGGAGATCAGTATCTAGAAGCAGTATGTGCCTGGGGCTTGGTCCTTTCCACTGTTAGGTAGCTCATTAACTTTTAATCCTGGCTGGCAATAATTGCTGCTGATGAAAATGCAGAATATTTTCCCTGCAGAAGCCTTTCAGCAGCAAGAAAGGTATCTTTGTGCTGTTCTCCTCTTCCCTCTCTCTCTCTTGTTTTATTTTGTTTCATTTCACCTATACTAAAAGCAAACTTTTTCAGTGGAAAACAATCGTTTTGCAATCAACACTGAGATGACCAATTGATTGTTGTATTGGCAAGCTGTTTTCCATTTGAAAATGTTTTGACGTGGATGTTTTTAAAACCACATAGGAATGTTTTTAAGGGCACTGAAAATTATCTAAGAAAATCCTGATTTTCTCTGTGAAGTGCAGTGGTGAGCTCATTCCACACAATATGCAGGCATTCATCCCAAGCACTATGGCTTCTCCCTGGGCACCAGGAGACAGACAGCTCATGTTCTCTCTCTGCATCCCCAGAGGTGTCAGACCTGAGGCAGGTTTGCAGAGCCAATTATTTGGGGTTCAGTCCTGAAAAGTGCATATTTTTTGTCTGTGGTTTGGATACACGTTTGCCAGTTTGTAGTGCTGGTGCCTTTAACGAGCAGTGAAAAGTCTCCAATTAAAAATATTAATGTAATAAAAGCCCGTTTGTCATAAAGTGTTGGTTCTGGGAAAAGTGTGACCGTTGTTAAGAAAAGTGACCCGATAAAATGATCATAGTCAAGTGTAAATCGAGCACTGTGGTGTCACAGTGACTTCATACCCACTGAAACCTCCTTTTGTTCTCCCCCGGGCGCAGCGCGAGCCCTGCCAGGCACACAGCTTCATTCAACCCTGCCTGCTGTGACCTGCAGTCCCTGTGTGTCAGGGGTGCGTTTCTGGGAAGAACGAGGACTCTGCCACAGTGTTTGGGATCTTGGCTGAAGTCCCCAATGAGAGACATGGACAGAATAGCTGGCAATGTGCTAAATTATGTCTTTTCAAAATATGGATTTGTTAAGAGACAATTAGGATCTTTCAGACATAAGGTCCAGTCGATGTGATATACTGGTGAAGGTTACGGGAAACAAGCCCTCTATTTTAAATAAAGTCTGAAGAAGCACTGTTACAGTACTGAGGACAGCAATAGCCCAGGAGTTTTTCTGCTTTTGCACAGTGTCTCTTCTGCACCAAATCTGTTTCCAACTCCTCTATCTAGCTTCCCACTGCTCGTTTTACTAACAAGTACAGTATATCTGTGCAGAAGAGGTAAACTAAGCAAAGCCTCTTCAAGAGCTGCTCCCTAATGCAAGAAGAAGACCTGGTAGCAAATTTTGTCCCCAGCTGTGGAAATCTGTTTTGAGCATCCTGCAGTCTCTTCTCTACCTCCATGTGACTGATAGCCCTGTACCCTGATGTAACAGAATAGGAAGCTGATTTGCTGCACTGTGAATTAACCACAGTGCTATCACATGTGTTGTTATAGGTAAAATCCGATTTTCTTTTGTATTTTCAGGTACCAAACTTGAAGATGCACACGTTTAATTTTTAATTTTACTTACTATTCTTAAAATTGCATGTGTTTGAGAATTTTTTTGTTAATTACTGCCTTACAGACAAAACCAAAGTGACTTGCACAGGAATGCTGAGAAATCCTTGAAAAACATAGTATTGGCAGTGTTGGTAGAGCCTAATGTCACAATGTTAGCTGTGTAGTCTATTATAGATGAGCGAAATTGTTGGCATGGTGAAAAACTGTTCATTTAATTAGATTTGCAAACTTATTTAAGTGTTTCTCTTCCTGTACTGAAGAGTTAAACCACAAGACACTGAGATCTCTGAAATGCATGTAGGTGTACCTGAGCTAGTATGTAAGCTAAGTAGGTTTAGGTGATATGTGTGTGCACTGAGGAAAATTGACCACAAACTAACCATTTTGGGCAGATGCTGTGTACCAGGCAAGTTGATGGCCGTGCACTGGCACACTTGTCCTAGCTGTCTTGGGATTGGCTTTAATTGATCTGTGTGAGCTTCTGTGTCACTAACGACTGAAATATGATTATTATAATATGACTATCTTCCTCACTTTTTTCTGCTTTGACTGAACTGTCTGTCTTTTGCATGTTCTCCTGACTTACAGAGTGACTTCCACATGCCTTGTTCATCTTCTGGAAGTGTTTAAGGCCAGGTTGGTTGCAGCTCTGAACAGTTTGATGTAGTACTTGATCTAGTGGCTGGCAGCCTTGCTTGTGGCAGAGGGGTTGGAAACTTGATTGAGGTCCCTTCCAATGCAAGCCATTCTATGATATGATTCTGTGTTTCACACAGGGCCTTTGCTGAAGCAGAAGCATTTTGCTCTGGTTTCAGAAGTTGCACATGACTGTTCCATTCATCTCTGACAAATGAGAATTTGTCAGGGTCATCCTCAGTAGAAATAATAGTTAGAATAAACCCCATCTGCAGTAGTAAAGTTGCACAGTTGTGAGGTTTTTTGCTCACAGTTGACCCTGTGAAAGCCCTTCTAAGAGAGAGTTCAGGAAACTCTCACCTTGGTAGAAAATGAGCTTTTCATTTTTCCTTTACAGACACAACTCTTGTTAACATCAATGAAAATAATAGGAAAATTCTCCAAAGCTTTCTATGTCAATGAAAACCTTTCTCTTAGAATTTCAATCAGTAAGCCATGACAGAGATAAGAAATCCCAGATTGTGATTTACTAATGAGATTTAGGAATCTTGTTACAGCAAACTTCTACTGTATAGTTAAATAGTTAAAATGTATTTAAATACAGCTGGTGAAGCTACAGGAACTCCTTTTCCTCCAGTTTGAATGCTTGGTCAATTAGAAATAAGCTGGCAAAAACCTATTGTTGTATGTTCTCTGTTCCCCAACTGTGTTGTTGAGGCTTTCAATACAGCAGTGTTTGACAGATCTCTGTCCATGAGAGATTTTGCAAAATAGGATATTTCAGTTTTCTTTTGGGCCCATGACATAAGAAGAGAGCATCCCAGCAACCTGCTGTGAACAGCCTAAGCCCAACAGGACATCCTTCGGGAGTTCTGCATTGTTCCACTGCCTTATTATTCTGAGAAATGACTAATTGGCAGAGACTTGTTCAAAAAATGGTTTTGTTTTGAAAGATAAGAGGACGTTGTTTATGTTTTTGTGATCTTTTACATAAAACCTGAGAGTACCACTGACAGATGATAGCTACTCTTGTGTAAAATGGGTGGGAATCATTCAGCAGGTTGTCAGCATGCATCTAATTGTTAATTATGTCTCGAATATTGTTCATTAATATTCTACAGCATGACATTTTAATTGGATTTGATTTAACAGGATCACAGAAAGCAGAGGTTGGAGAGACCTCTGGAGATCATCTTGCTCACCCTGTGCTCAAAGTAGAGCACAATCCAGAGAAAACATTAAGTTTGACTTGCTATAGGTTGTGCTCATTGTGTTGGTAGGTGGATATAAAGGCTATTCACACTCTTTCCAATAGAGCGTCACCATCAGTGTAGCCTCTGTCTGAAATCTGAGCTAAAATTTGAGAGTAGAAATTTGTCATTATAGAAGAACGCTATCCAACTGCTAAGATACAAATGCAAAATAATAAGTCTGCGTCTCTTGTTTTCTCTTTCCAAGACTTTTCCTTCATCACAAAGCCTTGGTTCTTGAAGATTATCTTAGATTAGATGTGATCTCTGGTCACAAGTGACCTGATGTGGTATCATGCCATGCTAGACGTTGTCTTACTGCTCCATAGTAAGCATTGGCTGGGGATGCTTTTAGCTCTTGGTTAACTACGTTTCCAGTTTTTCAGCTTTAGGAGATTGTATGGAACGTGGCAGTCCTTCATGCATAGAGGTTGAACATGAGTGATCTATAACCTCTTTCAGCTTTGTCTGTTAATCTTTTAATTTTCAAAGTAGCCTTTTCTCTTGTTTACCCACATAGACATTTTGGATTCTGGTGCCAATGGTGAAGAATGGGATGTTTTTCTTTCTGTTTGCATTCAGGAGAGGGATTCCTATATTTCAAATGCATTTCCTATATCTGAGGCAGCCTATCAGAACTCACAGACTAGCACTGGTTCTAATTAGTTCTAAAAGGATCACTTAAGTGTGATTTGCTAAATGATTTCAAAAAAGAATCGCAGTAACTTGCTGTACTTACAAAAGATGAAAATGCATTCTGGAAAACAATGCCAAAGGAAGTGTAGTGTTTCATATATAAATTATTGTATGGTATCTCTTATCCAGAAATATCTTTTTTCGTGAAGAAATGACTGGTGTTGGTTAGGCAGTTTTGTGTGGGCTGTTAGAAAGAACCTGAAGATTACATGGGAAATGGTCAGGATTTGGGATGCTTGTGTGAAAATCGTAGCAGCAAAGTATTCACACATTTACATTTTATCAAGCAACGTACTTTACTTTCTCAAACTTAGCAAGTTCTTGGTGAATGGGAAACTAAACCTCTCAATCAACATTTCAGGTGGTCTGCTAACTGAGTCATTCTGCTGTATTGTTTATTGAATCTTCATATCTGTGAGGTTGTTTTTCAAGCCAGAATTGTTAAAAACAACCTGAAAGCCTAAATTATTTCAGCAAAAGATGAATTTCACAGCAAATTTTCAGGTCAAAGAACACATGGGATGCCAATTACGATAAATATTTTACACATAACTGAGATACTTTTGTGCTTTGTTCTCTGTCCTTACTCCACTCATCTTAAGCTGCTTTGTATCTCAGTTTCGGTCCTTTTTTTTTTGTTCTTTTTCTAATAGGACTTCATTGACAACATACTGTGATTTAATTGTATCCATTCTTCTTGTCTTACCATCTAGTATCAGTCTTGTGTTATCACTGCTTATGAGAATCTAGAAGTCATAATTTAGGATTTTTGTTTTAGATAATCATAGTTTTGAGACTCAGGTTTACAACTGCATTTTGAGTAGCACCTAACACAATTCACAGTAAGAAGTGCAATTTGTAAGCAATTCCTTGAAAGTTGACCTTGCTTGATGGAGCTTGTTCATCAGCTTTATATTTTGTTCCTATGTATGAAAAGCTTTGCTATTATTCATATATCAAAGTGAACTGGAATAGAATGGTTTGAAAAATACAAAGACTGTAGAGACTGTTGTACCTAAAACAGTTATTAGTTTTATTTTGCTACTATATGGCATATATTTAAGCAGTTATTTAGCCTTTCATCTTGAAAATCATAAAGACTGCCAGGATCCTTAAGATTAAGTATTTGCTGATATGCACTGCTGGCCTATGATCGTCTTTGTATTCTTTATTTTCATAGAACCATGGAATGATAAAATCATTAAGGTAGGAGAAGATCATCGCTAAGATCATGTAGACCAACCATTGACCCATCACCAGCATTTTCCAACAGGTGTTTTTGTTCTCTGTATCTGCTGATCAGTGAGCCATGTGATACTGTATCATAGCTGACCAAATTTGGGGGAATGTGGGCTGAAGGGATGTTTTGGTGTATCCTTGATCAGGATCCTCTGATTCTCATGGTGGATTACAACATAGCTCAGTCAATGCAGCATGACCTATTCAGAGCACTAAGTACTGTTGTTCCTTCAGTACTGTATCTTATCCAAGCGATACATACATACTTTTTTTTCATATCTATGTATTTGTATATATACATGTGTATATAGAGAGACTGAGGCAGAAATTCTGACCTTCTATGAGGAAAGAAACAATTTTCCTAATGTTTAAGGCAGGAGAATGCAGGCTGCAAGTACACTAATTAAAATGTACTATACAGGATGTTTACTAGGACTCGCATAGCTTCTCTCAGGAAAAAAATCTGCCTTGTTATTTAATATCAAAAAAACAATTTACTTTATAATATTATAAGTAATACAATTAGGTGGAAACTCAGAGCTCCGGCTATTTATGAAAATATAGGCAAAGCAAGAGGAGAGAGGAAATGGAGCCCATTCGTTATGCTTTATAGTTATTACACTAAGTGCTGTCATGGACAATGGCAAACATGCTTTCTGCCTTCTGTTTGCTGGAGAGTAGGGGAAAAAAAGAAAGGGCGTGGTGGGAAGTGGAGACTGGAGCTAAAAACTGATCTGCATGGTGGTAGATACGTGGAGCTTTTGTTTGAATCTTTGTCTTGGTGCCTTAGCATAATAACACATTACTGTTAGATAAATGTTTCTTCTGTAGACATGTTTTTTCTGAAGTTATCAGCGTGCTTGTAAAAATCCCAGGGGATGTTCCATTATACAGAATTCAGTATGACTTGCCCAGCAGAAATAGCAAACAGCTCCAACCAGCTGCTGGAGCACAGCCCCCCCTTACGGTGTTGGTCGCTCTTGCAATACCAGTGTTTGCTGCGAGGGGCAGCTATATGACATCTGTGAGTGGTTGTGAAGGTCCTTTCACAAACTCATTCTAAAATCCCTGGAAAGCTCATTCAGCCCATCCTGTGTCAGTACAGCTGTTCTAGGATTCACGTTGCCCAGCTTTGGGGTTTGCCCATGCAGCATGACACATTGCTCAGGCGAGCCAGCTGCGCCATTCCTATGGAAACAGTGGCTTGCTGCAATAACCATCAGTGCTAACTTGCATTAATGATCCACTGTAATCAGGGGCAGGGAATGGCACGGCAGCTGTGACCGAGGCTGCCACTGATCTGTGCTGAGCCCATATGCTGGTATTGATCACAGCCAGTGAAGCGTGCCACAGCGTGCGTGCTTCTGCCTTTTGCTGATAAATTTGCTCTGTGAAGCAGCTGTGACAGCCTTTCTGCAGGTCCCCCAGTGCCTGAACTGTGTCATAGTATGCAGAGCATTGTGGTGTGCTGATACCCTGGGAAGTCTGAATATGTCAGTTAGGGACAGTCTAAGGCAGGCTGCTCTTGAGCTAGGGACTGTCTCCAGAATGCCGAGTGCCACCTGCAGGTGGATCTGTCAAAAGTTTGATGGGAACAGGAGGGGACATTTGGCATTGGGCTGGAAGCCCTGTACAGAAAGTCCAGGATACTTACACTGGCTGTACATCCCATCTCCAGTGGCAGGGATGTCCACTTTCTTTTGTATTTGGATAAAGGTCTCCTTCTATGGTGATAGATCTGATTTAGAGGAAGTTATCTTCATCAGTGTATGTACTCCATACATGTATCACAATAAGCAATGGGCTATCAGAGGAATAAAAAAAAAAAATTACCTCTGCAATTTGACCCTGCTCCGTGTGTGCAAAGTTAGAGATCTGTGCAATTCTTTGAAAATTTAAGCCCATGCTGTACAGACTGATTATTCCTTTTCTACAAGTCTCTACAGCCATCTCATCAAAGGTGCATTTCAGCAGCATCTGTGTGCGTGTGTATCTGTGCCCATGTACAAATGTTAACACTGCTAATCCCGACCAGCCTGACACTTAGTATTTCCAGCTTTGATAGAGGTACTAAATGATCAGCTATTCCTGAGAGCAAAACTGAGGAAAAATACACATAAAGACCACGAAGTGCTAGCAAAGTGCATGTTTTAAGGTGCAGATTTTTGGTGATAGAGTTCAACACTACTTTTCTGTAATAACTCTTACTGATTCGCGGCACAGGCCGGCCCTGATCTGCTCATGATGTGCAGTTTAATGAACAGGAGAGGGCAGCACTCCTGCCTGAGTTATCTCTGAGTGTGGCGTTTGTGCTCAGATAAGAGATTGTAGGTGAGTGTTCAGGAGCTGGAACGCTGCCCTGGAGGCACAGGTTCTGACTTTCCCCCTCTCAGAGGTCCTGTAAGATTTTGCTCACACCAGAAATGTCAGATTTCTGGGACTTCCAGCAGTAGTGTGCTTCACAGAATCAGTAAGGTTGGAAAAGGCCTCTAAGATCATCTCATTCAACTGTCAGCTCATCACCACTGTGCCCACTAGCCTATGTCCCTCAGTGCCATATCTATATGGTTCTTGAACACCTCCAGGGATGGTGACTCCACTACATGCCTGGGCAGCCTGTGCCACTGCCTGACCACGCTTTGGGAAGTTTTCTTAATATCCAACCTGAACCTCCCCTGGCACAACTTGAGGCCATTCCCTCTCATCCTATCAAAAATGATTATGCTCAATGCAAGTATTAAATATTAAGACAGTACAAGTGTTCTACTTGTAGAAATACTGAATACTTGTGACAGCAAGTGAAGCCAACAGAAATACAAGTTTTGAATTGCAGTTGCTGTGTGTGATGTATATGATCTGAACAATAAGATCCAAAATTAGGGAATACATTGAGCCTTGTAAATGGAAGATTATGTGCCTTTTGTTTCAGAAAGCCATTACTGAAAATAAATATACTTATTACAGATCTACATATGATAACAGAGAACTGCAGAAAACTTGCGAGACAATAAATAATTTCATCTTCAGACATCAGGTTAATTCATAAGGATCTGATGCTAATCAGAGTTCTTGTTGTGCAATTGAAGACTGGATTTGCTGAAACATCAAAGGGCAACACTGGGGATGTTGTTGAGGACTCTCATTGCCTTCATTTTTCTCAGTGAGCACTCCTGATTCAATTCCCAGAGCTCTGGGTTATTTTCCAGGTTGAGCTTTGTAATGATGTAGAGATCACACAAGAAAAAAGGCTGGAGGTGCAACTTTTTATGCTCCTTAAAAAAGAATCGGATTTTGTATTGTTTCCTGTGTGATACTGTTATTTTTCACAACCCCCTCACTCTTCCCTAGGCCATCCCAACACTCTTGCCTAGCATCTTGCCCCATGTAGCTCACCTTTGTTTCATTCCCATTGTGATGCAAGGTAAAATGTCTGTTACTCAGTTTAACATCTTGTAGGAGGTGAGATGGTAGAAAGAATTCTACCAAATATAATGTTATTTCTATTGCAGAAGTTCCTGCTTTTTCCAGTGTAGGAGCAGGTTAAAACAGCAACAATAAATGAGCAGGAGGAATAAAACGAAAGGGTGACATAGAAATGATCAGATTTCTCGTGCTCTGCTGCGCAAAGTGACAGCTAAAGTGACTATCCCTGCACACAAGCCCCCATGCAATTTGATGCATGATCAATTCAGCCCCCTTATATGTGGCTTCCCAGCAGCAGCTCATCTAAGACTACAAAGCAGAAGGCAGCAGGGGGCTTTTCAATGGTTGTTGCAGCTTCTTTGTTTTCACTGGGCACAGTTTTCTTCCTGATTCTGGGGGATGATTTGACTGTGGAAAGCACTGTTTTCCAGGGCACCTGTGATGATGGCTTTAAAGGACACTTTTTGTTTGAAAGTGGAATTTTGTCCTCCTGCACTAAGAGACAGCATTGAACTCTTGAGTGCATTACTGCCGACAGGAGGCAAGGAGCCCCATGCTGTTGGCTGTCATGAGTTGAATGCTTCTGAATGCTCTCTGAGTTGTATGATGGAGCCTCCTTAATGCAGTGGGAGTGCATTTGGAGAAATGAGAGAGGTTGAACTGAGATGTCATATAAAATCATAGATGTGATGGCCTATTCATATTTGTGAGCATCTGTTATGCTAAGAAACGAGTCAAACACAAAGTTAATTTAGGGGATGGCTGTGATGTAAGTTGTGCATGTAAGTATTTAGATGTGAAAATGTATCCGGGAGCCCTGGGCTGCTCCTTGCTGTGCTGTCAGCCATAGTGCTCGCATTTTGTGAACCCTTCCAAAACACCGGGAAAACACAAGAAGTCCAAGAACAGCCAGTAGGCTGGCCTCTTCTCACAGGGACCACCCTGCAGCCCCCTGCCACTGCCAGTGCTTGGCCACAAACACCCAAAGAAGTTGTGTAGCCAGGAGGCAATGGTTTTATTATTTACTGCATGGGCATCCAACTTTTGGCTTGCCTGAGCCACTCCAAGAGTACTGTTTCAGGCTGGTTGTTGCTGAGTAATGGGTGTGCAGCCAGCTGGACCGCTCAGAGAGCAAGAGCCACTGTGATGGTGCAGGGCAGAGCCAGGCTGAGCCATGGGTTGGACATGCCTGATTAATGGGACGATGGAATTTATCTCACACCTCAAAAGCAAACTGCAGACATCTAGGCTGTTCTTGTCTGTATACAAAGAGGTTTGTTGGCCCAAGCCTCATATCCTGTCTCAGTCTCTTCTGTTCATAATTGCCATTCCAGGATAGAACAAGTCAGTGAGGATATCCTTCAAGAAATAGTTAGCAACAGTGGTTACTGAGTACTACAGTAAATGTGTCTGTTTTAAAAAAGAAACCACATTCTAAGATTATTTAAAATGAGTTAAAATTTCACCAGATCGCCTACTGCAGAAATGTCTGTGGAATTTTATGCAAATTAATCTGCAGTTGCTGTGACAGCTCTTATGTGTCTGTGCTGCAGAGGGGTTCTTAAGAGCTCAAGGTTTCCTGGCACAAGTAACTGTGGCAGGAGCAATGCAGGCTCTGTACAGCTGTGGTGAGTGAGCAACAGAATCTCCGGCAGGCCATGGGTGCTTCTTGGGATAAAACCTTAATGGCAAAAAAACAGGAAGCTTGAAAGTTTGAAGGAAAATTTAGGTTACGGAAAGCTTGAACGTACAGTAATAGATATCATAAGTTTTGGAGATGTGTATTTGGAGATGTGAAGGCAATTTCTTATACACTTACACACAAAGGCCCAGTGAAGAACACACAGCATAGCAGTGCCTAGTAATTGAAAGTATTGGAAGGCTGTACAGTTAAAATACGCTATAAAATTTGTTAGAAACTAAATACAAGCTAATGTTATTATTATGTGGTAAGATTGTAAAACTTTCAAAATCTAAATTTCTTCTCCTAAAGCATGGGTATAATATTCACACATAAAATACAAGTTACTTACAGCATTGCTATAAAAAATGCTTGCGTATAATATATATATGAATTCTGCTGGGTTGCCACACCCCTTTGTATCTCTTCTTTGTGGGCTGGTTGTGATTGTGGAGAGGTGAATCCTAAAGATTTTATTGTTCTAACTAGGATTTTTGAAAAGTTTGCACGTGTTTCCTTCAATCCAGCATAGGTGCTTGCTCTGTGTCGTGCAGTGTTGAATGACACAGTGACCTTCAAGCCAATCTCAGCAGGGATAGGATAAGTGTGTCAGCACCAGGCTACAAATTACCCCAGCTACACAAGCTGGGGCTGGGATGCAGCATCACGCTGCTGTGCCTTTCCTGCTGTTATGGCTGACCAGCACACTCTGCCATGCAGACGTCTTGGCTGATTCAGTGTTTTTACGGCATGCTTCATTGCACAGTGTCAAATGCCCAGTAAAGTACTGGTAGGTGAGGCTTTGCTTGCAAAAGCTTTATCTGGGAGGTTTCTGAATTCCCAGATGAAAATATTAGTGCCTGACAAGGCTGTTCCTCATTTTGGGAGCTGTTCTACTTCAATAACAGTGCTTTAATTGGGCCATTTATTCACTGAGTTAATAGGACAGCTGGGATTTGAATCTAGGTTATTTGCATTCCGAGCGATGGGCTATAGGTTAGCAAGTGTTACTCTGTTTTTTCTCACTGGAGTTAAGTTTTTGCCTGTTCCTTCCTGTTTACTCCTGTTTCACTGGTATACTGCTGCTCAAGCCAGTTTCATCCTGCTTTGAAATTCATCTTCTGTAATCATTAGTGTTATCAGAAAAAATTTGCATGCCTTGCAAGTTCTCAGTTTGGCAATCCTGTGCTCAGAAAGAATAGCATCTGTTCAGTACACCACATTGCAGGTGGTCCAGGAGTGCTAACATGGCAAAGTGAAATGAAAATGCTGTCTGTAATCCAGCATTGTACATCGTGGGATACAAGATTGTTTTCTTCTTCACAAGGACTTTAAGGGATGGATGATAAATTGATCTGTGAGGCAAAACATTGGTTTAAGCTGACATGCCTGCAGTTTTTTTTGTCCTCCTTTTTCAGGTGAAGTCTGTATCTGATGCCTTTATCCCTTTCCAATGTAGAATACAACCTAAACTTGTGCAAATAAATAATTTGCCCTTTTGGTGTGTGCATGCAAACTGATGTGGCCAGCTCAAATTTGAACTGATCTGGCAGCTGTGCATCAGTTTTTTTCAATTTTTTTTTGCAGAATTATTTCTAGTCCTTTCTATCTGGGCTTTGCTATTAACTATGATGAAATAGATATCATTTAAAAACATTTTTTTTAGATGTTCTTAGGACTATTTCATTTGAAACACTGCAAAATTTCAGGACTCCAGGCAGTATCATCCTGTTTATGACCTTGAGTAAGTTGGAGGAAATTGATAAATTACTGTAATCTTTATTCATTGCTTTTGATGCCGCCATCTTGGTGAAACAAATTGCTAAGTATGTAAAGATGTTGAATGGGGATCATTTGAAGAACTCATCTGAGTTACAGTAAGGCTGCTGCTGATATCAGGCATGTAGAATTTTGCAAGCATACTTCTTTTTTTTTTTTTTTTTTTGGTAATGATCTCTGCAATACATTTTCAAATATCCGTAATTGCAAGAGGTTGTTTGAGAAAGTGGTTCAGACAGCAACATTAGGTTTATTCCTAAGGCTCCCAAGAAGACAAAAAGAGTTGTCCAAAAATAATTCCTTTTGGAAAGACTTTTAAATGATGATGGCGATTAATCCAGACAGACTATTGCCTTTATGTTAGCTATAAATTGGGACCCTTTCTTAGTTGTGTTTTTTGTGTGTTTTGTGTGTGGTTTTGGGTTTTCATTATTTATTTATTTATTTATTTATTTATTTATTTATTTATTTTGCTTGAGAAGACAAGCTGAATTCATGGTAATGTATGTCTTTCTGTGTGACAGATGTTTCTCTTGACTTTGGGCAGTGCTATGTTTCACACAGCTGAAGGTATAATGTTATGCATAAGTTCTTTTACCTGGTGGGACAGGTAAAGGAGAAGCTGTGAGATATACAGTTGCCTCTGCAAATTAGCTTCAGATCTAGAATGCTTTTATTTTTAGTATAAAAAACAAAATCAGACCAATCCGTTCAGTTCCATGTGAGCACGGTCTTGGTCTAGCAGACTCATGCAGATCAGTGATTTCATAGTCCAAATCATTTTGATCTGTCATTGCAAGAAAATAATTTACTCAGAGCCACATTTGTACTTTTCAAGTGCAGCTCTCTGAATGTAATCTGAAAATTCTTTTGGCAGGAAGCCAAGTTGCTTCTTGACACACCATTGAGAGAGATTCTAATAAAATTCCTCCAGTCAGAATTGATCTTATAAGTATCTGAATGCTGCAAAGTCTCTAGCCATTAAAAGTAATTCAAAAATGTAAAGTAAACGTCAAAGTAAAAAAACACATTTCAAATCTGTGAAATGGCCATAGATGTTGGAAGTGTGTATGGTAGCTATGTCCTCATGTGCCTTTTTTTTTTTTTTGGTCTATTAAGAAATTCTCATTATACAGTCCCATAAACAAGGAACTGATAATTAAAAAATAATATTACAGTACTAGTTTTAGATGAGTCAAGGCTAAAGGTTTGTGTTTCGAAAATAAGATCTACATTATGTTCTTAAGTCATAGAAAAAGGATATGGTTCATCTGGTATGATATCTGAGTAATTTACGTGATTATTAGATTCAGAAATGTCCATTTAAAAATAGATAATATAGAGAAAATATAACTTGAATAGATTATAAAATATTTGTAAAAGGTCACCTGGAAGGTGCTTTCTGGTGGCTGTAGCTATTAATCCCAAAGCAGCAGAAGCTTATGAGGCAGGACACTGCAGCAGTGGGTTATGCCCCAGTCAGAGACCTCTCATGTCACAGTTTTATCTTCAGCACTTGCTTTGTCTCTTTTCTCTGTCATGTAAGGAAAATATTTTTATTTATTTATTTATTTATTTATTCCTCAGGCCTCTGGAGATTGTGAGGTGCTTTCAGTAGAAATTCCCTGATAGTCTGTATCTTTGGGCAGCCAAGGATTTAGTAGTGTTTGTCACGCAGAGAACATCTTGTTCTGTCTTACCCTAATGTGACTTATCCTAGCTGGCAGTGGAACAGCAGAACAGGGGTAGGCTTTATAACATCTCTTACAAAGTTAGTCCTTTGCCTCCTCTAAACATGAGGGTGTGTTTTGTCATCTGTTCAGCAGGATGAAAGGGAATTTACAAGTGTATGAATTAAAGTGGCTCCAGCTGTTTCAGAATTGACTGTGGGTAAAGATGACTTGTGGATGGCCAGACTGTTTTCATGCTGCTAACTGCAGCACTTGCGCCTAGAACAATGGCGTATTTTAGCTATCCCCAGCCTTTGCGCTTAGGCTGTTGTGCTGAAAGAACGGCGTGAGGTGGGAATGGGAATCTGGAACTGCCGTGGCGTAGCTTGGCCAGGAGAGGGGGACCGTTCCCCATTCATTTCTAGCAGCTGTCGTGATGGGAAGTAGGAGGCGGAATGTCTGCGCGTTTACGTCGGCTCCATGTTTTGAGCGGAAAGGCGGGTATGCCGCAGTCATTGGACCCGGCTTTCCTGGATGTGGAAACGTGGATTTCCGGCTGGTCAGGCCGAGCTGGTCGGCATTCCTGGTCGGAGCCGCCGCGTCCGCGCCGAGGGCGCAGGCTCTCTCCGTGGTGCTGAACGCTCGCCTCGGTGGGCACGGAAGTAGAGGAATCTCCACCTCCTTTGGGGAGGGAACGGTGCAAAACATCCAACTTGGAAAACGGTTTAGAGGAACATCTAGGGACATTTTTTTTGCATATATTTTTAGTACTGTTGTTAATTTGACAGATGCCCAAAAATTATCTTTGAGAATTCTTAATTCAAAAATTCCACCCACGATTTTGTAAGTGGCAATCAGATGTATCTGTTCTTGCTATGAGTGGTGGAAAAACGTGCTGGAAAAATTTTTTAAAAGATAGACCTCTTTGCCATAGGTATTCCATGAAACAATGTGTTATTAATCTCTGTTTTTATTACATCATGTGAAAGCAAAAGAGAAAAAAAATAGCACTGCTGGCTGTAGAGAAGATAGGAAGGACTTCTGGATGTCATTGGCATATGGGACTTTTGGATGTTGATGGCATATTGTTGCTAATGTATTTTAGAAGTCGTGTTGTTAGATTGTTCTCATGAGGTCGAAGAAGTGGGAAAATGATGATTGGTTTTGTTCAGTCACCTCATTTTTGACATCCACTCCCACTTCAGTAAGCCAAACATTCAGGCTTCATATTGATTACAGCCCATGAAATCCAAGTATATAATTAGTTCTGATGTTGCATATATGGTAGATATGGCATTTTATATACCATATATATAGTAGGCAGGAATATAATGATACGTTACTTAGTTGTAATCTTTTTCTATACCTTGCAAGCTGTAACTTCAATGTAACTTCCTTGCTTGTGAAAGTTAATTATTTTGCTTAATCTTTAATCTTGTAAGACTCATTCTGTGGGTCAGATGGTTATTTATATATTTGTGTATATATCAGATGCTCAACGTTTTTTTTTTTTTTTCCTGACAAGTATAGCCATATAAACTTATTGTTCCAAGTAGATAGAACCCATTCAAACATGTGACCTGGTGCTAAACTTAAATGTAAAGACAATTCTACGTGTACAAGTAAGAATGCTTACACAAAGCTGATTATATGCAGCACCTGAGTTACAACAGAAAGGGTTTAAAGTGAATGAGATCTACGTCATGTTGAATTGCAGATTTTTGGAGCTATGGTGACCAAGTCAGTTTTCATATTATATGCTCTTGTTTTAAACCCATAATTATTACTTCCAGTATTATTATAATTCATAAAGTTATTTTATTTGCGACATCCTGAAGCACTTAGCTCTAAGAAAATGGAGTTCTGGTGCCAGAAATAACAAATGTATTTTGTAAAATAGGTTATACTACATACAACACTGTAGTTCAGTGACAGTATTATGTAACAGTATAGTATGATTTCTGAATGTAATGAAGTATTGTATCAGATTAAAAAACAAACAAACAAAAAAACCACAAAAATACCTCCAACCATCCTCCTTTTGATTGTTCATACAGATCAATGGAAAGACTCTCACACAAAGAGAAGTCCTCTTACGGACATTCTATTTTCATCATAGGTGATGGGATTGGTCAGTCAGGGACACAAGTGAAATATGTCTGAGTACCTTTCAGCATATAATTTGGTTTCTGTGACTTGATCTTGAAATATGCCCTATTTCTTATAGCTAATGTAATTTAGTAGTAAAAAAGATGGAAAACAAAGCCTTAGAAAAGGCCAGGTCACTATGTCAAAAGGCATTCAAGTGAAAATCTTGAAAATGCTTTTATCCTGAAAATGAAAAGTTCTAAAATCTTAGCCTCCCCCTTCACTTTTCTTGTTTTCCAGTGGTAGACACTACTTCAGGTTGCATGAAGGAGGCAGATATGCACCACATGGGATTAGAAAAGGAGTATTCCTTCAGAGCATTGGGCCACTCAGACATGGCACTAGGTGCCTGCTGAGGAGTAGAGTGAATGCAGATCCCAACCAGCTACCTTACTCATGGCTGTGGGTGACCTTATAGAATCGTCTTGCTTGGAAAAGACTTAGTATGAGCAAGTTTCACTGTCAACCTGGCCTATCAAATCTCATTACTAAACTGTGTTCCCTACTGCCACATTCCCATGTCTCTTAAATACTTCCATCACTTCTCTGGGCAAGCTGTCCCAATACATGACCATCCTCTGTGAATAAGTTATTTTTAATGCCCAATCTAAATCACTCCTGGTACAACTTGAGGCTTTTTTCTTGTGTCCTATCATCTGTTATTTGAGAGAAGAGACTAGCACTCTTGCTGCAACCTCTTCAGGTAATTGCAGAAGGTGATGGGATTTCTCCTCAGCCTGTTTTTCTACCAGACTTAACAGCTTTAATACCCTTAGATGTTCCTCATAATTTTTGTGTTCTAGTCCCTTCACCAGCTTCATCGCTCTGCTCTTCACACCCTCAAGCTACTCAATATCTTTCTTGTGGTGAGGGGCTCAAAACTGAACTGAGTATTCTAGGTACTATCCTCACCAGTGCTGTGCACAGGAGAACTGACACTTTCATAGTCCTGCTAGCCACGCTATTTCTGATGCTTGCCAGGATGCTCTTGACAGCCTTTGCACACTACTGACTCGTGTTCAGTCAGCTGTCAACCATCACTCCCAGGTCCTTTTCTGCAAGGCAGCTTTCCAGCCACTCTTCCCTAAGCAAGTGCCACTGCATGGGGTTGTTATGACCCAAATGCAACACCTGCTAATAGCCTTGTTTGATGTATATGCTTGCATGGGACCTGTCCATCCAGCCTATCCAAATTCCTATGCAAAGCCTTCCTGCCCTCAGGCAAATCAACAGACTGCCCCAATTTTTTATCATCTGTGAGCTTACTTGAAAGTTTCTTTGATTCCCTCATCCAGATCATTACTAAACAAGATGTCACTGATAAAAATATTAAACTATTGTATTGCCAGTGGAGCTCGGTCCAGATTGTCAAGTTGCACCTACAGAAATGGGGACCCATGTGAGTGAGCTTCTTGCAGCAGATCCAACAGAAGCAAGTGCAGTGTCTAGCAGTGTCTAGGAGGTGCAAGGAGGGAGCCTGCAGAATGCATTGCACAGTTTGGGAATCAGACATGGTAAATCTGCAGCACTCTTGGCTCCTTCTTTGTATTAATAGCAACTTCTGCCCCCACAAGATCAAAACTGGAAGCAATAACAAAAGATGAAAGAAGGTAATGCAGGAAGGTGAGGTCAGGAAGTAAGATGAGAATACATATTGCAGTGTTGAACTCAGTAATTGTGGTCTGATTCAAAGTCTATTTCAATCAATAAAGTGCTTGCTGTTGAATTTGGTGAGCTATTGCGTCAGGTTTCGTTTGACTTAATTAAAATGGAGAATGACGTCAATGTTTTCAGTCAATATGATAACAAAAATTAGTGTTATTTAGAACTAATGCAATGTAGCTATTGTCAGAAAACTGGAAAATGGACACTCTTGCCAGAAATATCTTTAATTTATTTTGGATTCTAGGAAAAAAAAAAAAAAAAAAAAGGATGCTTCTTGAACTGCTGTCTTTGGCACAGCTGCAGTGTCTCTTCCTTATGTCTAGGATCTTCAAATAAACTGTAGGCATCAGTTTCTGAAGTGTTTTTTTTTTATATCCCTTTCTTGGAGTTCAGAAAGCTAGTAATGTGTGCAAAATCATTGCTTTGTCATGGCGTAGCTTGGACAGTAATAAAGGATGACTGCAAGGGCTTTTAAAATTTGAGAATTACAGTTTTTATATTTTGCCATATTTTTGGTTTGTAAGCACCTGCCTATAACAACGGTACCTTGAACGTGTAGTTAAGCTGCAGAATTTTGCTTTAATACGTTGTAGATGCTGTAAATTCAGATGTATTCAGACAGAGTCTGGACAAACTCATGGGTATCGGCCTTTGAGTATTGCTAAATAAATTGAAATATCTGACACAGATGCCCCTCAATCTGAAATGATTGGAAGGTGGGAGAGCACCTGAAGGAAATATCATACTTTTGTCTTCTACTCTTTGCTACATGTCTGAATTTTAGCTGTTGTTTGAGGCAATAAACTTTAGTCTCATCCCGTAACAATTGCTCATAAATCCTTAGTATCATTACATGCTTGCTCTTATCTCAATTTCTTCATCTTCAATATAGTAAAAATTCCTTTATTAAGAACAGATTAATACTTTCAGTATCTCTGTGAAGACAAAGATAGATAAGCAGTATTATTTTTTCTGGTTTGATCATGAATTACATTTAAAGTTGCTGTCAATGCTGAACCAAACAACTTGAAGACAGTAGCCTGCTGGTCAAGGAAAGGTGTAGTGTTGCAAATACTACTGTGTTGTTCTCAGTATGTTTTTAATACCACTGAAAGTCTCAATGCTGTGAATTATACCCCATTTATGGGTATAATTATGTTTTCTTGTATAACAGGATAAAGGAAAGACATTATTACTGGTCTGATTTGTATGTATTAATATATGTGCTATAAGTTGCCTTTTTCATTTCTTGTTCTCCATTGTTTCATTTTAATTACAAATGTAGATGTAATCAAGGTACAGAAAAAAGCCAGAGTGCAGTTTTGTGTATCATGTCTTCAGTTCTGATTACAGTGATTGTAGTGATACTGCTGTCTTTTCTGGAACACATTGTCCTCACATATTCAGCAATGTGAGAATGAAAATATGTGGAGCTTTTTAAAATCTTAATATTTTTTTTCTTTCAGAAAAATATAAAATCTATGAAGAGTGGATATGTGATTGTTAAGTGACTTGTAGGATTATTGTACCTTCAGAATTAGGACAATTGCTGGTATATATGTGAACAGTAAGTAAGGCAGGAGGCTATTTATAAACATAGTGTGTATTTCCATAGTTAGCTTTGTGCTTTTGCTTTCAAAAGAATTAGTTTGTCTCCTGTAGTAAGAATATGTAATTCTGGCTGAATATGCTAATATGTGCAATGCATCCAAATCGGTTTAGATAGTTGAATCAAGTACAGTGTTACACTGCTGTGGCACTCCATTATTTTTGTCCCTGTCAAAAACACTCCATCTTCTCCATGCTCATTCCGTAAGAAACAGCTTTCACAGATTCATTTCCCCAATCAAAGGGAGAAGGATGCCTGCTTCTGACACTGAACCCTGCTAGAGTATCAACAGGGAGGAGAGGTCGGCGTTGTTTTTGTGAGTAGAGGTGAGCTAGTTTTGCAAGTCAGCTCTCTCCAGATAACTGGCGACTGTGTCATGTCTCCATACCTGATCTAACCCTACCTTTCAGCAAGGAGGAGGGGTATAAATCACTGCACAGCTTGTATGGGCAGAGGTTGTTGTGGCCGCGTGCCTGAGAAATGACATGTAGATGCGCTTGCTAAATATTATGTGAGTTAGGCGGCACAACTTGTAGGGAATGTAACTCTTAGGCAGACTTTTGGTCTGTCTTTTCCAGAAGGGTCTTCTTCAGTGTTGGACTAATGTTGAATTGCCCAGTTCTTGTCTCTGCAAAACTATTGTCATATACTGGGACAGGCCTTTCCCATTTTTAGCTGTCTGAAATCAGTTTTCTTTTCCAGCCTATTTCCTGAACGTGCTTACTGCTTAGAACTAGAAAGAATGGTTTCTGTTTTGGGTTTCAGGTGTGAAAGGCTTTTCCCACTCCATCATTTCCTCCTTTTTCTGTAACTCTGGAAATTATGAAAACAGGTTTTGAGTCACACTTTCAGATGCTATTTCTAAGCTAGGTTTTAACTTCTTTCACTGCCCATGTGATTTATGGGGAGGGAACCTCATCTTTATGAGAGGGACCCCTGTTAGTGGATATGCTTCAGGGAAGATAATTGCTTGTTTACATCCTCTCTTCTTGTACTCAGTTACTGTTGATTTTCATCCAATAGGTTTCTGTAGATGGAAGGTGCTGGTATGTTCAGCAAATCATGTCTGTCTACCTGCCTATCATGAAAGCTGGCAGTTAAAACCAAGTGCTGAATATAGCTGTGGCTAATAAAGCATCACAATGCAGAAGCAGTGGGTCAGGTTAAAACAACAAAACCTGGAGAAATTAGAAGATCAGGTCAGGAGGTTAATAATATATGCCAATTTGTAAACCAGGGACTAGGAACTGTAACCCTAATTAAGTACCCACACAGCTGCAGATCACTTGATGAGGTTATTCACTTGAAGCCTATTCACAGATGACACTGGAAATTGTACAAGTTGAGATCTTAAAAGATTCATTACCCCAAATGGGAATATGCTGAATCTCAGGAGTTATGTTATTTCTACATTTAGAGCTAATTATGTCAAATAGATTTCAGGGAAAAAAAAAGATAAAGAAAAAGAAAAAAAAAACAAAACAAACAAAAAACCCCAAACAAACAAAAAACCCAACCACCTAAAAAACCCAAATCCAACCAAACCCCTTTTCCTGGTGTTGTGTTCTTTTTGTGTTGTGCATCTGCCCACTCCTATATACTTCCCTCCTACACACTGTTTATGGCAGCATCTCTGTGTTCTGTTTTTCTCATCTAGCAGCTTTGCAATATGTTTTCTGTGTTAAGGGGGAAATTGTATCGTCTCCATTTTGCTGAACAGATCTTGAAAACTTAATCTTCTGATTGATGTCTACAGCAGGATTGCTATGTGTTAAGATCAGGAAAATGCTGTATTCACAGGGCAGTGATTAGCCATTCTCTACTTTTATCAGGGAAATCTCACTGTCTTGAAATGGAATGCTTCTTTTCTGCAGGGACATTAGCTGTGTGACGTATAAGTGATATGGACTTGATGTATCCCAGAATAGATATATTCTTTCCAAAAGAATCTATTAAAAACTACTTCTTTTTTGCCTCATGGTGATTAAATACCTTCACATCTCTTTGAAGTTGGGAAAAAATGTTTATGGTACATAGTGATGAACTCTCAGAACTGAAGTTCTTTCTCAGTGATTTTAGGAAGAATGTTTGCTATTTCATTTTGTCTCACCGGTTGTTCAAGCATCCAGTTTTTTTTCTATCGTGAAGATGGGTTATGAAGAGCATCAAATTCTTTATTGTCCTTAAGTGAATTTTCTAGAAAAAAAAAAAAAAAAAGCAAGCCATTTGAGACTGAGCTGATGAATGTGCATCATCAGAAGATGACAAACAATTTAATCAACACTGATTCCTGTAAGCCTTTCAAACCCTGTTGTGTGCTTTACATATCAGAACTTAAGCTTTTAGTGGCTTTAGGATATCTTAAAGCACAATTCAGGAAAATCATAAAATCAAGACTTGTACATGTGGAGGCCTGTGATTTGATCTTACTTTCAAATTTCCTGCTTAAAATTGCTCAAAAAGTTTGATTTAGAAGGCCAGGATTCAAAATTTGCTGAAATCATCTACCCTACCATAATGTCAGTCTTTGAGCACCCTAAATCACTAATCCAGTTACCCTCCATGGATTTAGGCTTATGGATAAGTCTGAATAGTTGGTAGTCTTGTGTTTGGTTTTACTTTTCTCAACTTCAGCGTTATTTTATTTCAGCGGGTGATTTTCAAGTGTGTAGGTGATAGCTTCAAATATGTTTCTGAACATGCTACAGATGGAGGAAGATGAGGGCTTAGAGGGGAGGGCAACCTGCAGTCCTGTTAAAGAATCCAATTTTCTAATATATTTTATTCCCTTCATTGCTTCCTCCTGTCTGGATTTTCTGATGGCTGTTGCTGCTGTTTTCTTATCATTAGCTTTGGCTGTCCTGGTTCCTTGAGAACAACCTGGAGATAATCAGCCTGTATGGACAAGGGATGTTTGCTGGCACCCTGAACTCCATCTCTTCTGATGTTTTCTTCCATTTTTGACCAAGTGGGCTGATGACTGGCTCAAACAGTCACAAAATAGATGCCTCTGTAACACTTCATTGCAGAAAGAAATGCTTTATAAAAATCTGGTCTTGAATATTTCTGAAACTGTCAAAGTGATATCTTGTGGAAATAGCACAAGCCATCAATAACGATTAGTTCCATGGTATAATAAATGGGCTTAGTCTACGTGGACAGTGCACAACCAAGCTTCATGAGTACAAGAATAACGTGAGATCAGGATTAGTCCTGGCCTGCTTGAGCTGCTGCCACATGAAGAGCTCACAAGACATCTGTTAGTGTTTCAGCAGTGCTGTGTTACAGTGAAATTCATGGTGCTCAGCTTTAGTGGCTATTCAGCCAGATTCAGTGTGAGATCGAGGAATACACTGCAAAGGGAAATCCAGCAAAGAGTAATCCTTTATTGGCTTTGGTGACATTCAGTGCCTCTGCACCCCTGGCTTCTGGGGGTGGCCAAGGCTGGGCTGCAGACATCTTGACTTGGCTGTGGGCAGCAGGTTCCCACAGGGCCTGCCTGGCACAGTCTGGGTCCGTGGTGGTGGAGGGAGATGAAATGGGATCAGCTGCCTGCCATGGACTAATGCAAAGCTCTTTTTATCTATGCATGTCCTGTTTTGATAAATAAATGCTTGACGCTAGTAGTGATAACAGTTAACCCAGGGAGGTGAGAGAGGAGCTTTGATGTGCTGGTTTTAGCTGGAGGATAAGCAATAAGGGAATGACAGACCCATCTGTCTCTGATATTAATGCTAGAAATTAATGCCACCAAAACAAATGGCTGGTGGAGGGAGGGGAGAGACTAATTGACAACGTGTTCTTTCTGTCTCTTCTGGTCTCTCTTGACCCACAACTCCAATAATTCTTCCCCATCTTCAGCACAGGCTTCTCAAGTTTCCATAGGAAGCACATGAAAGCAGCTTTTGGCACTGCATAATAAAGAGCAGCACACTGTGGGGTATTATTTTTACCTCAGCAGAGCTGAGCAGGGCAGGCTGAGCCCTGATTATACCATGTGCTCCCCTCCCAGCGTCTCCCTCCCCGCTGCATTGGGCTTGCTGCTTAATGCAGCGCTCCTGATGCAGGCTCACGTGGCTGCGTACAGGCACAATGAGGGCTTGAGCATCGCCGGCTGCGCTGAGGCAGAGCAGGCGCTGCCTGCAGGTGGGCTGCCTGCACCCGGCAGCTCTCGCTCCTATTTCCCACCCACCAGCTGGACGAGAAGGGATGGGTCGCCAGGAAGAGAAGAGAGGGCAGTACATGCCAGGCTCCCGCACCCAGGCGCAGCGGCAGCAGTAAGTCACACTGCACCATTTTCTTCTCGCCCTGCAGACAGGCAGTGAGGAACTGTAAGGAGCTGCTCCCTCTCCGGCGGGTGGGCATGCTGAAGTGGAGCCTTCCTCCGAGACAGGAGACGCAGCCTCTCTGAAGGAATCCCTGGAGACCTTCTCAGTTTGGTGCTTTGTGCTCAAAGGCCAATTCTTCCTCTCCAGCTAAGCTCATGTTTGCTTGCAGTCACAGCTGAGCTGAAGAGTCTCCTGCCTGCTTGCAGCTATTTGCTGGCTGCACTCTGACTGCGAGCGCTTTCACATAGTGCATGGATGTGGCTCTCATGCCCCTGAATTATGGGTGCTGCAGAGCCTTAACCTTTCCCGGGCTGTCGGAGGAGTGGATTACTGCGCCAAGTGGTGGCTGGTGGTGAGCACCCCTGCAATAAGACTGACTCACCTGGATACACCTGCGTGGGGGGCACAGCTGCTCCAACATGGCTCATGCAGCTGCTTCCATTAAAAAAGTTCGAGAGTCTGAGCTGGAAGAGAGGGAGAGAAACCTTGAGAAGGAAAGGAAAAGGCAGCGGAAAATCTCTAGGGCAGATCGCAAGCGCAAGGTATGAGGGGAAAACCTACCTCCTCCTTCTTCCCCCTGAACCCTTCCTTCTGTCTGTGTGGTACTTTGCACGGGTTCACTGCCATGTGCAATGCTCTATCACTCATTTCCCTTCCCCATCATCTCATTTTTTCCCATCTGCATCCCTTCCCACCCTGTCTGTGCCCTAATGAGGCCCTAGCCCAGCCGCAGTGGGACGGGAGCGCTGCCTGTCATGGCAGCCCACAGCCGCACAGTGAGTGTGCCCATCAGGGAGGCATTGGCACCCCCAGAAGCACCAGGAATGGATGTCATTGCTCAGTAGCCAGGTGCTTCCTGCCTCCAGCTCATCTGAAGAAGTTGGCAGGGAGGGAGGTGGCTGTGGTGGTGACTGCAGTGTGGAAGTGCATTTCTGCACTTCACAACTGCATTTTTTCCCCGGTTTCTGATTTTTGCCTTTACTTCCCACACTGGTAGCAAAAGTGCAGCTAAATGCTGCATGAAAGATCCCTGGGTGGATGAGTTGGGTGGCTGTTCAGGGAGGTATCAGTCAGTGATGCTGTGCTAGCAGCCGTGATTCAGTGCCTTTACACTGCACACTGCAGGTATGTTTGTCTGCCTGTGGCCTGAAACAAGTCAGCAATTTGTTGCGTGTTTGTGTCAGCTGCTGGTGGCATTCTGATTCTGTCAAGGCCTATGTAGTATTTAGAGGTTTCAGGTTTTGGGAGGATTCTCCTAATTTATAAGAAGCTGTTATTTTCCTTCTGCATTCGAATATGAAATGCTCTGTTGCCTTGGAAAAAAAACCAAACAAACCGTAGAATAAAAAAATAAATATAAATGATGTATTTGCCAGATCACTCTATGGTTTCCAAGGACACAAGTAACGTACAGTGATGGTGAAAACATGAAAAGGTCTGAAGCAGCTGCTGAGGAGAGCTGTAGTGCTGGGCTGCATCAGGACTGCCTGTGTTAATGCCTCAATGCTGCTTCTCTCTCCCATCTCAGGAACCTACTGACTTTGGTGTATGTTAACTCGTTCACCGACACTGTGACTTGATCCATTCTTATAAATATATTGTGTAAGGGATAACAGCAAGAGATATAATTAATCTGTCCTATTTTTCTTTTCTCTCACGTTCCATATATACTCAGATCTCTCTGTAAAAGGAAAAGGATCAGAATCCAGCACTGTGACGTTTGAATTTACAGATTCTTTTGGCGTAAGATTCAGGAGCAGCCATCTGCTCCCTTGGCATACCTGAGAAATTCTGAAGTCATTTTATATTCAATCTTATGGATTTTACGTGCCGAACTACATAATTTAAGTAAAGTGATTGAGGCTGTTGGATTCCTTTGAGACCTGTGGGTACAATTTCCCCGATTTCTACAAGGCCCCATTTGCAGAATGCATTAAGTTGCGTTGCAATTCTCTTTACCAAAACCAGAATGTCATTTCTAGTGTATGCAGTGTTTGGGTGCAGGGGCTGCTTGGGGCAGATTGTGATTACTGTCCTAATCCCCTAAATGGGACACTGCAGCATAAGGTAGTTTTTGTGATTACATTCCTGATTGAGGAATCCTCTGTTAAATAGCCTTTCTTTTTTGTTTTCTAATGTTTGTTTCTTTGCTGGAGAGTCTCTTCTTTACATTTGCCCATTATTCATCTCAGTTATTTAACCACAGCATGTGTTGTTTTTCCTGAATTTCATATACCTTGTTTCATAAATGTGTTTCATTCAAACATGTATTCTACTATTTTAATTAGAGTGGGATGGAATTAATCGTGCCCCTCCTGCTATCTCTGTTCTGAGAGTGCTGCATCTCCCTGGCTGGGAGTGGGCCAGCTCAGGCTGTGATCGTGTTAGCTGTAATATCTGGTGGTGCAGGCTGTCGATCAGGTTTTTCAGATCTAGGAAGCACCAGTAGTCATTGCTTAGAAAACACAGAGAGCATCATAAAGTTTGCTCACCTTCCTTTTGAATATTCAGCAGTGGACCTTGCTCCCATCTTCCTTTCACTGCAGCTGTACCTTGCTGTTACATAAACAAGGGCTTGGCTGCACCTTCCACTTGCCTTCTGATGTGTGGGTGTGGGCTGGGCCAGGCGTCTCCCTCTTGCTCCTTCAGCATGAGACGGACAGCGGCGCAAGTATGGCTTTGTTCAGACCTGTGTACATGCCCATACTGCACAGAATGCATAGCATCAAGCAGGTCATACATATATGAATATGTATACACACAGATTCATGGTATCCACAATCTCCACTAAACATGTAATATGCATTATGTAGAGTAGATAAAATGATGTCTATTTCTTTGCTGATGTAGTTTATATCTGTATTTTATATGTTTTTTTTTTTTTTAATATGTCATGTTGCTGATGAAATACAAATTGTTCAATATTGTTCAATGGTGTTATGAGAACATGTCCAGCTAGGTGCAGAGCCCTCTCAGTTTTTCTCGACTTCCTTGGAAAATGGTGGCAGTCAGCAAAAAGTATGTGTAGGCCCATGGGAGATGAAAGGTAAATGAATATGGATTGTCTGCACTTAAACTCTTTTAGCATATGGATTATATGGTCCCAGCTTCGTGATTCATTAAAAAGCTCTTCCACTGCAGTGACGGGATTTTCAGTACAGCAGAGACCTATTTTGTTTCTAGGAACAAAAGTGAGTGAATATGCTGTAGTAAGCTATTGTGAACAGCCTTTTTCAAATCCTCGTGTATTTTATATGCATGTATCTCTTTATCTACTGATCCATGGTGAATATTTGAACTGCTGATGTGGCGTTGGGATGGTAACTTTTCTCTGACCCTGGAAGATCTTGATTATGCAAAAGAGGACAGTGAAGAACTACAGCTTTATCTCCTCCTCTCTGGCAGTACGCTGGGCAGCTGTTAGCACTGTCCTGTGCCGCTGCCCTCCAGAGATACTGCAGGGTGTGGGATCTTTGTGGATGTGCCCAGATGCTGGAGTATTTTCCTTAATGCTGTTTTGTATTGTGATCATCTTCTGTCTTGATGGCAGCATTACAAACCTTCACTGTAGCTTCTGTGTCTCTCGGGTAGGACAAAATCTTCCTAAATGTCACTATTTTTGCTATGTGACATAGTTCTGGACAGTAACAACACGCTGGTAGTTCACAGTCAGGAAAATGACCTGCATCAGCAGGAATCTTGCTTGGATGCTGTGTTTGCATGTCTTAGGCATCTGTAGTTTTGTAGAGATTAACAGAAGTATTCCTTGTCCATAAATTGGCAAAAAAGGTGTTCGTAAGCTGACAACAAAAGTCAGACCCTTCAGACCCTCTCCTCCATTCCTTCTGACTTGATTTCTAAAACCAGTCGATGAGGATAGGCTCTAGTTATCTTGCATTCACATAGGTAATACTCATTTATGCATGCAGTCTTTGCCTGCAGTGTTGAAAAACACATACTGATGCAAACGCAGAATAAAATGTGCATGTAAACAGTAACAAAAAAATGCAGTCTGAATAGTTGGATACCTGAATGTACCAAGAGCATTAAAAAAGCCAGGTGCCAACAGAGGAGCAGGTTAAAATCTGTAGATAACATCAACGTTCAGGCATGACTAACTCAGTTCCAGCCGAGCTCAGGTTGTATGAGGTCCAGCTCTGCCTGCTGTATGATGCCTGTGTGCGATAGCACACATCTTCTCACTCATCTTCTGCAGAGTCAGAAGAATGAAGGGGTGCGATTACCTTGGTGGTCACCCACTGAGTCAGTGGCAAACTTGGAATTACAGCCTTGGAATCCAGCTTCCAAGACCCTGGCAGTATGTAACATGTTCTTGCTTTCCCATGTCTATTCTACTTATAAAACACGCAGAGCTTCCTGACTGTGCGTGTGACAAGTGTTTAAAAGATCTAAAAACAAACCCCAGACACACCCCAAAAATCTGTTACCAAAAATTGATTTAGCTGCTGAATAACAGTGATTCTTGCAAGTATAAAAATGGTATACTGATTCCTGCTACCGTTCTACCATCAGTGCTGAAGACAGAGTTTGGCCTCTGGGCTCTGCTGTCAATAAGTGGATATTTATTTAGTATTTAAATAATTTTTCAAAGTGTTTTTAAAAATTTATTATACTATACCATTTTTTAATAAGGCCAGCCTTACAGGATTTCCTGCAATAACTGATGTATTCACTGCTCCTGGCCAAAAGAGATTGGGAAACAACAGCGTATCAGAGAATTTTGTCCTTCACTTGACACCCTAAGTACTCACATACAAAGCTCACATGCAGCTGCTGCTTCTCAGCAATATCTGTAGAAAGGCAAGGCTGGAGGGAGAAATAAAGGGCTGCTGCTGTCTGTAAAATTCAGGGGCATGGAGAAAAGTCAACATTGAATAGATGGATTCCATTGCATAGCTGCAGAGGACAGTGATTAAATTTTCTTTGTGTTCTTTCAACATCAAGATATTTTCTTACATTATCGCCTCCTTTTTAATGAATTGAATAGCAGAAAGAAATCCCATGTTCAGTAATTCCTGTAGAAATGAATGTCACTTTTGTGTCTCAGAACAGAGAAGAAAAGCCCATTTGATACTGGGATATACTTTGGGCAGGAGAGGCTTGTGGAGCAGGACTTCACTCTTGGTCAATTGGTGTTCATGTGCCAAATACAACATCTCCTCTGGTGTGAACATGATGCAGGATCTGTGAAGAATTTGCATTTGGCTAACGAAGAGAAAGAATCTTGCACTGCTTGACCTCTCTCTTTTTGGAGCCTTGAGGCTTATAGCAGCTTTAACCTCCTGTTTTTTCTTTAGCACTGAATATGCCCTATCTGTTCGATGTGCTGTTTGTTGCCTTGACAAAGATTTTTGTGATTCACTAGAATTTCTAGATGTTTCAAATGCCTCTTCAACCACAAAAACAAAACAAATGAAAAAAAGCCACAAACCTTTTTGTTTCATAACTGAGTGTTTGCGTAGATGGTGCCTATTCCTGATGACTTTTGAGCATTTGCCTTCTACACCTCAACCTTCTGTTTTCATTATGTAGATACTTCTCAGGATGAAAATAATACCACAGTTTGATTCCTTTTTGTAAAGTGCAGCTTCTTTTGGTGACACTGTATTTCAAAATAAATTGGGATTTGTTGCTTCAGTTTATAGATGTTGTATCTCAGAGGAGTGATATGCACATAAATGCAACAGTGAAGCTTGCAGATAATTCTGTTTTGTTGGTGATATATTGAATAATTTACCAAGCCACTATTATGAAGTTTAAATTGATCCTTTGCAAAAGTTCACACAGTGTCCATTCACATATAACATATTTGCTGGACAGGCATTGTCATTGCACTTAGTGAATGCAGTGTTTGGCATGTCTTTCTCAGTCACATTACCTACAAAGTTTAGTATGGGTTTAGCCTGTACGAGGGAATC
Source organism: Lagopus muta (assembly GCF_023343835.1). Classification (NCBI taxonomy): domain Eukaryota; kingdom Metazoa; phylum Chordata; class Aves; order Galliformes; family Phasianidae; genus Lagopus; species Lagopus muta. Next base: position 37,342,219 of record NC_064436.1, on the reverse strand, counting down.
CAAGGGCTTTAAAATAATTGCAGGTTAAGCTTTGTCAGCCTTCTGCAGGTAGAGAGTGCTACTGTAGTGCCAAATATCATTATTTGTGTAGTCTTTTTTTTTTTTTTTTTTTTTTGAGAATTTTGCATTGTTTGCCATAATTAAACTGGGAACAAATGAACAATATATAGAAATGAAGCAAGCCTAGCAGTTGTATTAAAGGCTGATGATCTCCAGTTCTCTTATTTCTAATAGGAAAGGAACAGTCTTCGTAACAAGTTTAAATTTACTCACTGTTAGGCTTACTTCTTAACAATACTATGATTTATATGTGGCTTTTAAAATGTAATTTAATTTCCTTGGTAACTTTTGAAAGACAAGATTTATTTGATTTCAGGAAATTCTTTGTAAGTTGTATTTGAAAACACATCATTTAGATTAGCATGAGTTTTGTATCTTGGATGAATATGCCTCTTTGTGGCTTTAGGTGAAATGAATTCATATCTGAGACACTTGAGAAAGTATTGTCTGTTGAGAGATTGATGAGCTACTGATTGGCTAGAAGATTGTCATTAACTAAAGATGGTGGCAGTGCTCTTGTGTGTCTAATGAGGAGAAGCATTGGACTTGATCTAGGTCACATACAGCGTGGAACCCACTGGTACTTTCCCCTTCCATTTGTGAAGGGCATAGATCTGGTGTGAGTCTTAAATTCTCTCTTACTCCCTCATGGTAGCACAGGGAGGCCTGGAGTGGGTGATTATATTATAATCCTTCCAAAAAGTTTGTGCAAATTCTCCTTCAGGCTTCCATCATGAGAGAATGGGGCAGGAGGAATAGCTGTGTGGACCTTTGCTGGGGCCAGCAGAGCTGCTGCTTGGTGGGAGCTTGTCCCCGCTGATGGCTGGGACTGTGGATTTTCTCTCAGCATGATAAGACAGTGTGATAGAAATGGAAGTATCTCCTTTTCTTTCCTCCCCCAGTAAAAATAAACCATTGGGCTCACAGCACAGTTATTTGGATACTGTACGCAGGACGAGTTAGACATGTTCCTGATACTTCATCTGTCCTTTTGCATTGGCAAAGTTTTGTATCTCTATCCAGCTATTTCAATAATAAGAGCTTCTGTTGAACTTCAAAAGTACAACAGAGAGAAATGCCAAAAACTGCTTTAAGTGACTCTACCTCTCATGGTAGAAATTTTCCAGAATTCTCCAGAAATTTAACAAGTGTCAGTCCTACTTATCGGGATCTATAAGTGATTTAAAATAATAATAATAATTGAGTCAACATTTATGCATTGCGTGAAATTATCCCCAATAATTATTAGTGGCTATTTGATTGTTGACTTTTGTTTTCTTTCTTCTCTGAAAATGTCTTACGTCCTTTAGATTGGTGACAGCGTCTGCATCACTGGAAGAATTATTACTTTGTTTGGGCAATTTTCCGTTGAGTAATTACAAAGATTGTTTTAAGGGAGTTTCTACAAATGCAGGCCAGGATTTGGGGGGGGGGGGGGGGGGGGGGGGGGAGGGGGGCAGGGGGGAAGGAAAAGAAAGAAAGATGCTAAACTGTGAAATGTCAAGACTTTAGGTATCTGTTTTTTGTAATTTTGTCCCTCAGGCTTTTTCATTGCCTCCTGGGGAAAGTTTGGCACCTAACAGAAGTACATTGTGGCACGTGAGCATTGAGAAGTCATATTTTAATGATGAGATTTGGAAGCATGCCCTGCTGTATGTATGTGCCAACCTATAGCACATCCCAACCCTGGAAACAGTGAATATGTCCATAATCCATAATGGTTCAATAGGATTATGTGTTTTTCAGGCAGCAGTTCTTCCCCTGAGATGAGGTCTTGCCCATAGAATCATAGAATCACTAAGGTTGGAAAAGACCTAAAAGATCACCCAGTCCAACCGTTCACCTATTCCCAATAGCTCCTACTAAACCATGTCCCTCAACACAACATCCACAACACCCAGCACAAACTCAAAGCACAACTGGATCATGTTTCTGCCCTGCAACAGAAATTGTTGTTCAGCCTTTTCTTTTTGAATATGCATATTAGTATGGCTTCAGAATTTAAACAAACGTTTTTGGGAGCATTTATCTCTTGATTGAGTGTCTATTTGAATTCCTTTAGCGTTATTAAGACAATATAGTGAAAATGGAAACAAGCATTCTATGTATGGTTTGGAATGCTGACTGATATTTAACTCCTGTATAATGAATTTAAAGGAATTTAAAAATGATTTTAATGCTAATGCCTTAATTGAGTTGTTGTGTAAATTAGTCATTAATGAGATAACTGGATGTCTTCCGTTCAAGTCCTGGTCATATTTGAATAAGGAAATACAAATTTAGGAAGTGATGTTCATTACTTACAGCATCATACTAAAGACAGCGTAGAGAGTAGGACTAAACAAAGGGTAAATCTACCCTCAATAGTTAAGATTTTTGCTGGCCAGTCTAACAGAAAACTTCCCATGGTCATTTTCAGTTCTAGAACATTAGAGCATGTTCCATATAGAGACCTGAACTTGTCTTCAGTTAGAAAAAACTTGCCCTGATGTCAGTGAGAGCTGTCTGTGGTAGGTCAACAATATCAGTCTGGGAGTCTGGGAGCATTTCTCAGGTGTGATGGAGATGACTGCATTCCCTGTGGGATCCATTCCTGTGTCCTGACAACATGTTGTGTAAGTTCACAAAGCTATTTTTAAGAAGTATTTTCTATTTCTTTCAGCTTGTCACAAACTTTAACAGCCTAATAGTCTAATATTAATATATTTTCTTCCTCAGAGTTATAGCAAAATACTACAGCTGATGGTAAAACTGCTTCCGTAAATTAACTCAATTATTCATGCCCACACAGTACCTTTTATGTTGCCTTGAGAATGCAGTTGCTCTTTGTAGATTTCCTTTTTTTGTTGGATTTTTATTTTATTTTTGTAATATTTTCTGTTCTCTGCATTAATACTAAGCAATTCCTTTTGTAGCATCAGTCGTTGTAGCATTGGGTAGTTTTGTTTGAACCTGTAATTGTATTTGTTTTTCTGTCTGGAAACTTGTTATGTAGGGGAACATTCACAGTTTTCCTATACTATCCTACATCCTGATGGACACACCTGTTAGCAGCCTCATTGAGATGGAAATGAAGCCCCAAGTAGCTCAAATCAACAGCTTTCCTCACCACTCAGTGGAGTTGTCCAGCTATAAATAGGGGTAGATATTCTGTGCTGCTACCCAACTATATACAGTATTAAAGCATGCAGTATGAATTACTGAAACCTGTCAGATGTTGTTAAGTGAATTTTGGATGGTTCAGAGTTGGCACTGTATAAGGTGCTAATATGTTGGCACTGCTCAAGGGTTTTCTCTCAGGTAATTATTTATAAAAGTTCTATACATCATACATGCATCTAGTAGAGCTTGCTGATAGTTTTTCAGGGATTGGTTTAAATCTATGTCAATGCTTATTCCTGTACTAAGAGCTAACCTCATGCAGATCAATGCAAATAAATTGAAAGCTGGCCTTTTACTAGTGACTGAAAACAAAGGCTGCAGTTAAATAATAATAATAATAATAATAATAATAATAATAAAAAATACATATTTGTAGTTACCATCCATTTGTTAATGCTAATGAAGAATTTAGCATGCTGACCTCTCCAAGAGAGGCTGTTTATGAGCTGTTTAGGGCTTCTGGAAGGAAACAGTTTTAGGGAAGACAATCTAGGTATGTTTCAGTATACAAATTTGGTATTTATCATCTTCACATCCTCCAGCAAAATTTGCACCAAGTATGATGGAGTATTGTGGACTCTGTTATCCTACAAAGAGAGAAGAAAACAAAAGGGGAAGAGAAAGAACAGTGCATTAAAGAGGTTGTTTGCGTGTGCCCAGGGAAGTTCATTGGCACTGTCTGTGAAAGAAATGGAGTCATCAGGTCGTGAAAAAGTTTACTGTGCTTATTATTTGGAAAATATTAATGTGATGCTGCTATTGTACCTAGGCTGAGGAAGGATATAGATTTCATTTTCCGTAGTAATTCTATTTCTGTAATTAAAATAAAGCCAATATTGGGGCGCAGCACTCACTCAGAGTAGATACAGCCCTTATTTTCCCAGGCTATAGAAAATGGTTCCAGCCTACAGAACTGTAATGCCTAACATTTCCAAGCTGTTTTAAGTTAAATAATTTAGACTTGGTTTTAATTATTTACTTTTTCTGGCTTATGCTCTGTTAGGATGTCTCATTGAGGCACGTCAGCGCTCAGCATCCATGAAGTGGGCAGCGCATCAGGAGAGCTGCTCAGAGAAAAGCTGTTAGTGCCTCGCTGCCCAGGGCCTTAACTGCTACTGCCACTCTATTACTGTTTCTTTTTTTTTTTCTTTTTTCTCTGAAGCACTAATGCAGCAAAGAGGAGAGGAATAACATGGATCACATTGAAAATACCGTGGCTGCTGTAGTGATTAGGGGCTGAGATGAATCAAACGAAGCCCTGATCAGCTATGTGGGAAGAGCTCTAGCAGGGGCTTTGCTGATGGAACTGGTGTTGGCCACCAGAGCAGCTGTCCAGAGGATGAATCTGCTGCCTGCATTTCCAGGCAGTGGGGCAGATCCCATCCCCCTCTGTTAAGCCAGGAGCACTGTAGGCTAACCCTGATTTAGCCTCTGCACAGGGCCTTTGCAGATTTAGTATCAGCTCTTTTAGTCACTATTGGAAAGAGGTTATTGAAATAATATGGTGGATACTTCTCTGAAGAACTTATATTTGTTTATCAAAGTAAAAGATGTAATTGCCTATTATTGTTTTCACTGTTATGTGAGCCTTGAACTGGCATGCTACTGTGTGCAGAGCAGGCTTGGCTTTAATGCTTCTGAAATCATTTTGCAAACAGCGTTTGATGGAGACAAAAGTAAATTAGTTTTTAAAGAAAAATATGTTATTTTGACTGGTCAGTCAAGTTTTTTCGTGGGAATGTGTGGGGACTCCATGGCAACTAGATCGAATACATGCTGTGCTCCTGGTCCCGCTGCTGTGTGTAAAGCTGCCAGCCTGCATTCCCAGCAGCACCCACGCTGCCCACACAGCCCCAGCACCTGCAGCACATGGCAGCTCCAAGGAATGGCTGCTGCTCCACGGGTGCTTTCAGGATGGCAAGAAAGTCCCTCTGATACTTTTTATCTCCTGGTCTTCATTCTCACAGCAGCGACGTAAAGTCTGCAGCCTTGTCTGAAAAGGCAGAGGATTCTCTCAGATGCTTTTTGGGAGTGATTTATTTACTAACTCCTTCCTCGGACATAGGCACTAGCAGTATGCATCTTAGTAGTGCTGTTTCTGTGAAGGCGAGTGTGGTGTTAGCCTGGTGTTTTGTGGCCCGGAAAAAGATTTCCCAAACAACTGAAACCAGAAATAATTAATAGCTGTGCACAGAGCCAGCTCAGTAGCAGAGCTCCGCATTGCAGCACGAGGCTTCCCACAGGCTGGGGGAAGGACGTGCACCGCTGTCTTCCCCATGCTGCAAAGGAACTGGGGCCTTCACCCCTGTGTTCTGTTATTTGGTTACCCTACAGGTCTGCAGTGTGGCATTGTGGATTGATGTACAGTGATGGAAGCAGCACAGATACGATGCAGTTTGTTGACTCTCTGCGGCTGCAGCATGCCTGATGTAGGGCCAGAGGATTGTGTTGAGTTATGCAAGCATGCCCGAGTTCACTGAGGATTCATCCCCAGAGCATTTGTTTTTAACCTTCAGTGCAGTACTTTGATGAAAACCTGAGTGCACGTCTGCTTGGCAGTACTTGGTAATTTCAATAAAATTTAGAGGAAAAGGAAATTGTTTACAGACAACCTGGAAGGAAACAACTTCTTGCTTCAACTTATGAATAGGAAGGCAGCTGGAAGGCTATGGACATCAGCTTCCAGTTTCTCAGTTTAGCCATATTCAAGTCAGCTGGGTGGAGTTAACAATCACATAATGCTTTATTTCTACCAGGAAATCATAGTTATTTTGTGTTGTCTACACTGGAATAACAGCAATCATCAGGCTAGAAGCCTGAAATACAACATGAGGTACTTGAGATTTTTTTGCAGAGTGCTTGTGAGGAGCCACCCTCCTTCTGGAAAAGAATTTTGAGACAAACAATGATCATTTGTAGGAAGGGAGCTATAAGTAAAGATTATCAAAGAACACTAGGTTTTATAATAATATAATCTTAACTTGTTGAAAACCCTGAACGATTTGCTAATGATTTCAAGAGATTTAGGATTTTTTTTTCTGGAACATTTCAAATAGAAGATAATTCACCTCATATTATGTAACCATCTTAGTGCTTTATTTTTTCAGATGTGATTTATGAACATTTGTTCAATTTGTGAAATGGAGTTACGTGGTGAAGAGAGGGATTTATTTATGGTGGAAAATAATATTAGGCAGCTATACCTTCAGGATTAAAATGTTCTTTCGATAAGTTGCATGTTCTCTAACCTTCCCTGTTCAAAACGCTGAGTTGGTTGCATGAGGAGAGCTTTGGCATTCAAAAACTATTTATAAATTTTAATAATGTTCTAAAGATAATAATTAAAGTAATTAGCAGGGATGAAAAGAGCCTGAAAATCACAAATGGAATTTGAGAGACAAATTTGTGAAGCCAAAGGGATAAAACGAAGGCAGTTTTTTTCCCGTCACCAAGAAATACAGATGTTCACATGCCATAAATCTATGCCTTTCCAAGAATGAATATGCTTCCTTCAGTCTTGCAAAGAAGCTAGCATGCTTCTAGCCAATCTCGACATAAATTCAGGATGTTCTTCACTTTTGCTTTTGAAAGTATTTTCCAGTAGTTGATATCCTTCCACCCAGTAGCCCTTTAGATTTGTTCGCATTGCTGTAATGACCAGCTCAGCAGGGGCTGTCTGAAATAGTCTCCAGTTCACTTCATAATGGTATATATGCAACAAGCAATGACACAGTCCCTGTGATGGAAAGATGCTTGTTCTGGTGCTGTATGGACTCAAACTTTACACAGTGAGATAATTAAGTGATATACATTTCATTTTGTTTTTTGTTTGTTTCCTTAGATTATTTAAATCATGTTATGACTTCTTAAATTATGTAAACTGTTGTATCTTTGAATTCCTGAAGACTATTCATAAAGCCACTTTAACCTCCCCCAAATATGTGGGGATAGGGAACCCTTATTTTCAGTGAGAAATAGAATCAGGCAACCAGCAAAAATCTTCACATGTATATACCTATACATAGGACCTATAAGTCCTACGTGGATAATCAAAGGAACCATGGAACCATTGAAGTGTCCACCTGAAGAATAGTGCACTTGAATCATTTCAATAAAAGAATCAAATAATTGAGCATGAACTCCTGTCCCAATAGCATAATGTTAAATATGTAAGTTGGGGTGTCATTGGAATTTCTAACATGGAGTGAAAACTTGACTTTGCAGGGTTTTGGGATAAGTTACTAAGCATTTATCTTCATAAAAAGTGAAATAAGGTCCTTATGCTCCAGTTGCACAGTCCTGCAATATTAGAACCAGGGCCATTTCTTTTTAGTGTCAAGAAGAGAGTGTGTTGGTTTTCTATTTATACTTTCTATCCACGTCTGAGAAGAAACCCTAGAAATATTTAAGAATTCAGTATCCAGTGACAAGCTAATGTGCTTTCTAATGAGATTTAATCTTTTGCTTCTTTGTATATTTTTCGTATTCTTCCAAAGGGAAAAATTCTCTGATTTAAAGTGCACTTTTAGAAACAGTAGGTTTTATGTTAAGGAAAAAAAACCCACAGAAGCAACAAAAACCTCAACAAAAACAAAAAAGCACATATTGAAACCTCCCACGTAGACAGAAAATGCTGATGACCTCACTGCTTCCAGAAGGACTGAGAATGCTTGACTGTTGTTCAAAGAGACTGTGGGATCTAAAGAAGAGGTTTTCCTCCTTTAATTTTGTAGGTCACGGTCCTATAGTGAAAGAGGGAGCTGGAGCAGTGACTGAGAGAGGATCACCTAACCAGGGATAAACGGATCCCACTGAGATCCAAAGACAAAGATCATGTGGACTTCAGTGGGTGTTGAAGCAGGTTTATAGGCAATGGATAAGAATAGCCAAATATTCATTTAATGAGACAGCTGCTTCCCATGTATGTGGTGTTGATCTCTTCCTATGAATGAGTCATCTTTGCAGCAATGAAAAAAAAAAAAAAGAGAATTTCATTTGTCACTTTGAATGCAGTTGGACTTTTCAGAAGTCTGACATGGGATCTCACATCATGTTCGTTTCCTGGGAAGCCGCTTGAAGTACTTAATTATACAAAATCAGTTTCTGTTTTAGAGTATTATTACATAGTATGGATGTTTATCAGGGTGGGTTTTGTTTTGTTTTGTTTTTTTCTTTTTGGCTATATTTTTTGTATGCCTTATAAAATACTTCTGGATTTTTTCCTTAACATTTTTGCCCATTCTGAGTACTAAGTACAATTCAGATGGGAATTGTAGCCTAACTGGTAAGGCATTGGGTGAAGACCTGGGCTTGGGGCTTTGCCAGTGACCTCTGGTTGAGGTCTGAATCTGGCAAGAGTTTGCTTTGCAGCATGCAAAATGTGGAATTGTATCCATTTTGCTTAGCAATTAACAATAGTGATAATGCCAAACTGCTATGATTAAGTTAGGATATTTATAAATATCTTTTATTATTAACTTTCAAAAGACATTCTAGTTAGAGAAACAGCTGCTTTATCAGAAACGTGGCAAACAGACACTTATTGAAATTCATAGGAATATTTGAATCTATCTTTCATTTTATTAGTGTTGATGTAAATGGTTATACTTCTGATTTATTCTCATTTAAATATCAAAAAGAGAAGTTTTGCTTTTGTTCTGAGGGATTATCTGGCTGGAGATCCTGAACATATTCAAGAAAAGTTTAGAGCAGTATTCCACAAAACAAGGAATAGTTTCCAGCAGGCTGGGAATGCTGGTTCTGCTTCTCTATTGCTTTTTCATTTATTGTAATCTCAGGTAGCAGGAACATCATAAAGAGTAATGCCTTCCTAATTCCTCACCAATATGATATAGACTAAGGACCTATGATACTGCAGCAATAATGTTTCTGTTGATAAGGATTAAATTGAGTCCATAGGACTTGCCTGCTTGCAGTAATTGTATGAAAATGCCCTACTCCCTGAAAGAAAGTGTAACAGAAGTCCTTTCCTTCGATGAATTGGAATAAATTTCTAACCCTGTATATTAACAACTGTGCTTACCTAATTGGAAACACATTCATTTTCCTTTGCATGTAATACAAATTCTATGCATCTCCGTCCCATTTGGTATTACAAAGATGCTGGAAGGGAGAAAAACTGGATATCTAATGTTAAAATAGTGCATTGGTGAGGGAATGGTTTGTAGAAGCCTGTGACCTATTTTCCGTCTTGTAATTGCCTCTGGGCCAAATGTTGGTGCTCAGCCATAAAGCCCAAATAAATGAGCTGTGAGAGTGACAAAAGGAGGCTGGTGTGAAGTGATAGGAATATGAAAGGGCTTTGCAATCAAGGGGTGCTGGGTGTCATGAGAACATATAGTGTGATTCTCTGATCCCAGTACTAGTCCTCCATCCACTTGCATGCTGTGATTGTGGGACTTTATGAGGGCCAAGGAACAGAGCCTGGAGAGTGGTCATCACATGGGATTTCCTGATCCTAGGAGAAGCTCTTGAATAGCTCAAGGACATCATTTGATAGCGGTAGAATATTACATTTATTATGAAATACAGAATTTAAAATGCTGTTAGCCCTTTCCTTGCCATATTTTTCATATTGAAAGAAAAGTACAGGCTTTGTGGAGGATTATTTTATATATATTTTTTTATTTCTTGCTGGCAGTAAATTTTATTTTATATTACTGGATGTTTGCCTTTTGTTCATTTTGGTTGACATTAATAGAATTTCCTAGCATCCAATATTTGTTCTGTCTCCTTTGATGGAACTATAAACCATCCATGACGTCTGAAGGACTGCATTGAGAGAGTTGCACTGATTTTTTTTTTTTTTTAAATTTCTTTTAAGATCTGTAACCTCAGTTTGACCAAATATAATACCAGTAAATTTGGAGGTCAGAAATGCTGATTTATGAGTTCAGTTCAGTTCTGAAGGCACTTCACTCAAAGTAATACACTTGCTTTGTGTGCATCCAGGAACAAAGTTGGACTTGGGTTTGGTTATGGTCTCTGACAAATACTTTAAATTCTGATGTTAATTCATGCTTTAAGGTTGAATCCAGCTGAAGGAGAAGAGCAATCAGCAATTGTTTTAAGAAGTTACCAGTGGAAAATATATTTAAAAAAAAAAAAGTGACAAAAAAAAATCTTATAGGAAACAAATATCTAAATGTAGGCTTCAAGGGATGTATTGTTCCAGTTCACTAAGCTTCATTTGGTATCTCTCAAGCATACCTAAAAAATATTATTATATTCAGATACTGTGCATTGGCTGCAACTGAGGGAATGATTTCCTCTCAAACTCATGTAATCCAGTTCCCATTAAATCTCCTTAAAACATTTATGTACCGGCTTAATGCTATTTTTTTTTTAAAGAAATAGATTAATAGTTGTATCTTTTCTTCTATAGCAGGACTGTGTCAGTTGTGATATTTATTCCTTTCTGACTGGCACCTCTGCTACGTCATTACAGTCATAGCTGTGGTTTTGTATGCAGTCTCTCTTTTTATATTGCCACTGAATTTCTGTGAGAATTTATACAGGTGATTCGTAACTTTTGGCTAGGTAGTTACCTGGATTTACCAGAAAGCTGAAGTCAGAGATCTGAATAATAATCATTTATAAATATGTTTATTGTTGTTACTATTTTGAAGAAAAAGTAAAAAGCTTGTGATAGAATAAGTATCGTATTGGAAGAGGAAGGAAGAAATAAAAGTACTTTGTACTGTATTGTTTCACTCACAGTATTTGCATTCTTAGAAGCCTTCCCATGCTGTAATTGCAGTCCAAGTGTTCATCTTCCTTCAAAATCCAAGAATCTGTGGTGAGAATAAAATAAAACGGATGCCCTTGAAAGGGCAGCAGAGACTGGGTAATGTTGTCTCTACACTGGCCCATGCATATTGAGCCCTTTAAATTTCTTGGGTCCTTTGCATAGGAAATACTTGGGCAGTGTTGAGAGTGTGCAGATGGTGTCAGTAGGGGAAAGGAGCTGGGTGCAGTAGAAGGCATCTGTGATTACTCAAGCTGATTGTAATGTAAGCTGGTTACTAGAGCTTTTCCCAAAACTGCAGTATTGAGTTTTGAGAGAATCTGGTTATTGCGTGGATTCTTTCAGGAGGAAGAAGTGGAGCTTCTTCACAGCTTCCATGCAGTTTAGATGAGTATTTTCCTTTAGATATTTCTCTAGAGAAATTAGACAAAATGGGTAACTCATGTTTTTTATGCACCTTATAAACCTGCACATCAAAAACGATTACTTTTTGAAGCAAGATGGTCCCTGGAGAGAAACAACTTTTTAAGTACATTATACCGGGCAGATCATGAAATCTATTTTGCAGTTAAACATCTGCTTGCGTGCCCTTTTATCAAGGTTGCTACTGCAGTTAAACAGAAGGGGCTTGTGCTGCCTGCAGGAGGCTGCCTCCTGAGATGGCTGCCCTCTGCCCAGCGCCGCCGCAGGTGGCCTGCATGGTGCCTAAAAGCCTGCCCTGACATCACTGCCTTCCTGCCATGACACAGGAGTGCAGAGGTGTTGGGTGGTGGTGTCTGAATGCCTGTTGAATCTTCAAGTGAAATGCTGTATTGGCATTTGGGGTGTCATTGTTCCATAGGTATTCCATCTAATAGGTGCTGCTGCTGAACTGCAGAGAACCTGGCGAAACTTACCTGCTTTAATACATATTTTTAACGATACCTTTGATGTCTTTTAGCTTTTTTTGTTGTTTGTTTGGAAATGCTTTATCCTCCATTCATGCTCCATTGAATTTATCAATGTCCTAAAGTACTTCAAAGCTAACATTTGTTGTCTATTTTCATGTGTTTATTTCTTGTTCTTAAAACCTTGGATATTTTGCATCATGTTTATTAGCATTGTTAATACTGTGCATCTGAATGACAACTGAAGAAAGTTCTATAGCATTCTTAGGAATGCTCTGGAAATAAACTCTGTGGTTCTGTTATTGTGCTTTCTTTAATTTACAGACACATTACAGTTTTTAATAGTCCTGAGAGACTACTGTACACAAAAATTTGCCTTTTTATTTTGTCAGTTGTTCGTGGTCTGTCTCTTTTGCGGTGTTTAATGTATACATAATTCAGAATCACCAAAGAATTTCTTACCTATCAGTATGGTTTTGGTGCTTATATTTATGAAGGTTTTCTTTTTTCTGAGTGACGTATCCAGCTGAGAAATTATGTGAAGATATGTTTTTAATCAAAAGATCTATAACTTTTATAGTTAGAATCATGCATGTTAGAAATAATGTGTTTCTTCAGTTACATACAATGCTTTTCTATTTTGTCTCTTTTTAGATGACTATATGACTATAAGGCACGAATTGTTGTTTGCATACAGAAACTTAAATATTGTGCTGTTAAAATGCTTTTGATCATTTTTGGAAGATTGTCATCTTTTATTTATCATCCGATTCAAAACATTTCAGTGTAAGGAAACAAAAAGCGTTAGATAGGAATGATATAGAACCAAGCTTTCAAGTATTGTTTGTTTACAAGGAATGGGTATAGCTTATAACTTTTCATGACTCATTCTTTCTGTGAGGATGGGAAAAATAAGCCCAGTAGCTCTCCTCTGCATTGAAGCCTTGTTGACTTTTTAGAGCCAGAGGCTTGGAGTAGGTAATGCAAGATTTTATTTTGATACTTCAGTTAGCTAGTGGTATGGTAAGTTGAACAGATATACCACTGGCTATATCACAGAATAGAAAAATTCACACTTTCATGAGTGTAGTTCAACTAAACCTGAATCTACTTTTCTCAGTAAGGTTATTTTCAACATTGATGCAGATAAACTAATGTTCAATATGTGTGCATGCGTATATTGTTATTTATTGATTTTTATTAATGTGTGAATTTTGTGGGAAATTAGGTTTAGTTTTCTTCCAGTAGCTCTAGATACTCTTTTGAGTTTTACTTTAACCATAAAGAGCTATTTACTAGAACAAATAATTTAGTATATGAGATGAAACCATTTTCTAATGCTGATTAGTAGAAGGACTTGTCATAGCACATGTATGTAATGGCCCCTAAAATAATAGGTGGGCATGGGATGCAAAATAAAAAAAAGAAGATAATAAATGAACTGCTGATATATGCATAAGAACATATGTTATTATTATACATCAGCAACCTCTAATTGCTATGGGAGAGTAACAGCTTGAATCAAGAGTACAATATGAGCCAAAAATATACAATTCTTTGTTGATTCCCTAAAAATAGCCTTTAAAAAACAAACAAACAAAGAAATATACGAGGTCCAGGTTCCACCAAAGATCCGATGTAACTTTCAGTTACAGCTATGACGTTTTGGATCTGTTAGGCACTTGTTGGCATCATCATCTTGCCTAAAGCATAGGTCCAGGGGTGATAATGAGTTACGGAGTATTTTACTTCTTTCCTGCAGAAATGTTCAAAGCTTGTGGCAATGTAACTTTTTAAGGGGAGTGGAAAGCCTTCCATTTTAGAGCAGTACGGTTAGTTTCAGTGTAAGACAATGTTAAATATGAAAAAAATTATCAACAACCACTCTTCTTTATGTTCCAGATGGAATATTTTGTAATATTTAATGCACATTCACTCTTTTTCTTCCCTGCATATTAGATTAGTTTATTAACAAAATGTTAAATCTCAGAGCAAAGCAATTACTCCATCTCATATTGCTGTTTTGCTCCATCTTATTATAGTTGATCAATCTTTCACTTCCCATTAGTAGCACTGCAGATACTACTGTTGCATAAGCAAACTGTAGAAGGAAAAGTGATATTTAGACAGGAAAACAACTGGGCTTCACTGAATGCTGGGCATTTGCCTGAATAAAGTCCATTCCAATGAATGTCGTCAAATGGAAAGGAAAAATGATATTTTTTACACTGTATGTGAAAGTTTTATAAAATTTGGAGTGAATCAGGAAAAATGAGAACTCCAGAAGTACTTGCAGAACAAAGGCAGTGTAATGTTGCTCTGATACAGTGCGAGTAACTGTATGGTGTTTTCAGCAGGAAGGAGGGGAGCAGGACAGTATATATTTGTATAGGACTATTTCTCTTCCTTCTGTATTTTGGTAACGTGGACTTAAGAGGCTGAGATGAGATTTTCAGAGCCAGCAGTGATCTCCCACTGATGCATTCAGCAGAGAAGATAGGGTGATTATCTTTAGAGAAGAGGATTGGGGCCTTATTTGGATATTACAAATTCTGAATGAGATAGCTTGACAAAATCCTACGGGATGGCTTAAGGCAGAATTAGTATCCTGGCTGTGCTAAGGAATAAAATTTAGTGCTAATCAAGGGCCAGATATTTGTTTTGGATTTAGACTAAACTGCCTGAAACAAATAGGTACCTATAAAAGCTTACTGTCACGAAGATGTAAATCACAAATTTCTCAGATGAGAAATTTACTTTTGTTGAGGGGCGGGGGGAGGGAAAAGAGCAGTTTGAAGTACAATAAGTGGTGATATGCTTTTGTTATCATGGCCTGGATGGTTCTGAACTGCATTCATAACTACCCTGTATTTACTTTCTTCGTGCAGTAAAAGCTTTGCTTCATTACTGCACTTTGCTGCTTCTAGTAAGATCCTACAGTGTTAATCAAAATGAAGTTGGCCCGCACAAGATTGACCCAAATGCTTCCTATGTTAGCAAAGTACAGTGACTGCATGTGATGCTGTGTCTTTTCATCATTTCTTGTATATGCTGTGTTTATGTGTGTGTGTTTTTTTTTTTAATTCAGTGAGCAGTTGTAATTTCCTTATGCAACCACTTTTCTATGTATGTCAGCAAATGCAAATATTGCTATGTGTTGAAAATATTTCCTTCAGTCTGCAAAACAAGGATGGCAAAGAAGTAAGTCCACAAGAACAACTGAGTCCTGCATTTGAGTTGAAGGCAAGCAGGTATTAATTTCCTAATTTTCTGACACGCTTAGATCTTTGACAGTCTCTGATCTGCCTATATGGCCCAACAAGGTTTGCTGGCATTGCTTAAGAAAATTCTGCCCAAAAACTGCACGCTTTTCTTTCTGTCATCTAGACTTTCAAAGTCAGCTATTTATTTTGATGATTTTGTCATTAGTTGTTCCTTGTAATAATTCCTGTGTGTTATTTATTGTTTGATATTAGCACATATTTCATTTCCAATGAATATCTCTCTTTGGAAAACAGAAGAGGGAAGCTATGCTGAGAAGAAACTGTTCAGGCTGGTTTTTACAAGAAAAATTTGCATGTGATTTGTAAGTGGCTGAGCCTGGACGGTTGCATGGAACCGATATTTGTGAGAGGATAAGCATTGAATAAACCTTAAAAAGAGACGATATAAGCTTTTTAAAAACATATTATCATTGTATAAGTTATATACTTCTTTGTTTTAAACTTTCCTATGAATGAAATTATCTTTTTCCTGTGCTGTTACACCTGTGGCCTTTTCAGGATGCATGGTTGCAGGGTCTGAAGGACAGACTCTCTGTTTCCATGTTCTCATAGGGATGCAAAGACATACATGCTGCTTAGAGTGAGGTCTCTTATTGTTACTAGCTGCAGAGGGCTGTTACGCTTACTGTGTTAAAATATTCATCTTCTAGAGCATAGCAAAATGATTTGTCATCTTCAAAATGGCTCAGAAAAAAAAATTGTAGTTGGTTGTACTCCTGTTACTTAAACTGGAAAGGATTTGCTGCAAGGACTTCTGCAGTAGGCAACCACCTCTTCATAAAGGCTCCACCTCTTCATAAAGGCTATCTGGTTTTCAGGAATTATTTGTTGTGACCTCTGTGAATAAGACACAGAGATAAATACCAGAGGAAAGAACAGATAAATCTTTGGGAGAACATTTGCATCAAGGTTATTATTATAAGACTTAAAGTGACATAAATGATATAAAAGCATAAATAATTCAAGTTTATAACCTGCATGAGCTCAGTGTCTGACTCAAAATAATTTTCAGCAGCACTCAGAAATCTAGAAATACATAGGCATGGTACAGTCTGTTCTCCTCTTTCTCTTTTTTTTTTTTTTTTTTTTGTTTTTAATCAGTGTGTTTGAACACAAGAATATAATAGGGAAGTCTACCTTGGGAATATACATTAACAAATTTGGAGAAATTGTGCAATATATAAGTTGTGATTTGCCTTGATGATTAGAGCTCTCTCTTTTTCTCCATATTACCATATTATCATTTATTTTGTGGCACTAATGTTTTTACAGTACTGACTGATTAGTTACTTCAGTTTCTCTGCTACATCAGAAAATAGCAGAAATCTCTGCTGGCAAGCTAAGCTTTCATAGTAATAACAAAAGGAATAAATAATTATTATTATTTTCAGAGGAGCAGAACATTTTGCTTCTGTTGCCATGTACCTGGCTAAGTCCAACCATTATTATCCCTGCTTAACTTTACAAAACGTAAGCTTTGCCCTTCCTGGACTGGTGAATGGCACCCCTAACATTAAGTCTCCATCCTGAGATTAGATTATAGCCTTGCTTTCACTGCTTCTCACTGCTTGGTCTTGGAGTTCTTAGCTGAGATTTTGCAAGTGGCAACAGATCAGTAGGTTTGTATTGCAGAGTTTTTCTTGATGGCCAGTAGCAGGAAATCCAAGTGTGTTGAGATGACTCTATCTCAAGGATCTTTGGAAAAATGAAAACAAACTGATATCAGAAAAAATACTGAAAATAAGAGAGTAAGTCGGTGGGGGTGACGACAGCATATAATTGCTATATGGTTTTTTAAAATTCTTGACTACATTACATAGCATGTAATAGGTACAGTGTGATAAAAGTGCAGTGCTACATATGGAAAAAAAAAGTCTCTTTCAGTCATTACATTGTTAACATGCGTCATATTGATGGCAAGATTTTTTTTTTTTTGCTTAGTGTTTCATGTGATGTCAGGCAACACTACGTATAACTATCTTGTGTGTTATTTTTCCTCCAATTTTCAATTTACAGAGCTTTCCAAGTATTCTACATCTATATTTCATGCTTTGAGTAGGTTCAATATTTTTAAGTATGACAAAGTTCAAGTAAACCTGACAGTAGAAAAAGTCACAAATATGTGCTGCTATTTGCTGACCAAAGAAGGTGGCAGCTGTTTTTTCAGAAGCTGTATAATGGTAACATTTAAACTGAACCAGGTGCATATCTGAGAAAATTATCTGTCAAATATTAAATGCTATTCAGAACAGGCACTGTATGATGTGTTAGATCTCCTTTCTGTCAAAAAGTAAATAATGTGGGAGTGTTCTGGTCAGGTTTAAAAATGAGAATCTTTACTGACCTGTACATAATTTTATCCTCAGCTGTATCTCTTTCCAGTGTTAGAAACACTGGAATGGTTACAAAAGCTGTGTGACAGAATGTAACAAATAATGAGTTCTGCAAATTTACTTAATGACTGTTTACACAAAATTGGAAAGTACATTTTGTTGCACTTAGTGGAAAAGATCTTGCACAATGGAACTCTCAGAAGTCTGATGAGAACTTTGTCTGGCTTTGTGTAGCTGAAAAGATGATGATCATAACTGCTGCAGGCTCAGAGCATGTCTAAGTGATGAAACCTGAATGTTTCCCAAAGCCTATGGCATTAATTGAAATGGAGAAGGCAGAAGATATTCCTCTCCATATGTTTCCATATTTTTTGCAGCTGCCTATTAAACTAGTAGTGCTCTTTACCAAGAATTTTGATCTATTTGATCTGCATTTTTTTGTTGCTGTAGTCCAAACACAGTGTGTTATTTGAGTTGTACAAAAAGACAGATGTTGTAAGGAGAACGGTCCCCTCAGATTCTCCATTAAAAAATAGCCGGTGAAAGTGTTGCAGTGAGCCCTTGCATCATGTAAGAATGATGCCAAGAGAAGAGCGAGCCTTATGGCTGTCTGGTAGCTCCAGGCAAAGTGGCAATTGTTATCTTTTGAGCTCAATATGCCAACGTTTAATTGTGTTCATGTCATCCTTATTTGTGCAGTCGTGTTCAATTTTGTATTCTTTGCATCATCCCATGATTTCCAGTCTTTAAGATTGTGCATTTTCAGGTGACAGTAAGGAAAGGCAAATGAACCACTCTCGCTTCCAGAAAGTGCTGTGGAAAACCTACAAAATCAACGTGAAGCACAGTGTGATTTTTTGTTCCATAGAAGCGTGAGAATTGTATACATATTTAAAACACAAGTGCAGGGCAAAGACTGGAGCAGAAAGGCCGTCTTCTGCACTGTGGGGTTCTGATGTGTCTCCTGTAGTACCAACATTTAGGGGGAGCGAGAGAGATCTCATCTATGTCAGCTGCTTGCTATCCTAGCATGAACCATGAAGTACAGCATATGAGATGCTGTGCTTGCGTCTTTCCAGACACACGCAGGTGTTTGTGAAGGGTTGGCAGTTAACTACTGGAGCCACTGTTGCTAAAAGGTTTGTTGTGTTGCTGAGGAGTACAGGATACAATATACTACGGCAAAATTAGTAGACTTCATGAATTACCTGTGGGAAGTTCTTAAACATTCTGCTGCTCTGCAAAGAGGCATGATACCACGGCTTCAGAGTAGTTCTGTCAGTGTAACAGAGCAGACTCAGGCTTTCTGTACAAAGGAGAGAACCAGGAGTAATATGAGTCTCATGCTTGAGAAGCATGCCTTTGTTTTCTTGTGTCATGGCATTATACAGTAAATTTTCAGCCCAAATGACAAAAGCAAAAAAGAGCATGGGAACATGCAAAGATCTTGCAGCATCTTCCTCCTCAAAGTCTTTGAGTCCTGCATCATGAGAGATATACTTTGCCTGAGTTTGGCAAAACAAGAAAATGCTTGCTTTCTGGATAATTAGCCCTAATGACTTCGAACTACTTTGACAAACAGCAGTAATATTGTTAAGATGCTGTGGCAGAAAACATATCCTCTGCTCTCCATCAGATAAATGTCTGCACAGGTTGCTTTCTGCAAGCAGTATTTCAAAGAAAGACAGGCTGCTGTTTTCTGGCCACTCTTTCCCTTTCAGCTGATGCTTTGTTTCTCCTTATTCTCTTGCTTTCTGGTAAGAGTCTCAGGATTGTCAGTATTGGAAAGGACTTCTAGAGATCATTGAGTCCAACCCTCCTCCCCCCACTGGACAGCCTTTCCATTGCTCCATCACTCTGACAGTGAAGTTCTTCCTTCTGTTAGTATAGGACTTCCTGTCTTCCAGTTTCTGCCCATCACCCCTTTTATTGTTGCTCACCAGTGAAAAGAATCTGCCCTCATTGACTTGACTCCCACGCATTAGATATTTATAAACAGTTCATTTCACATTAAATTGACTGCTGTATCCAAAAGCTTTTAGTTCCAGTTCAGGTTGGATCCTGCACTGTATAAACATTGTTCAAGTCAAGCTTTTGATGAAATTCCTTCTTGCATCCTTTTATTTTTACATCTGCACATAGGAGTTATGCTCATGTATATACCTTACTGTTGTAGGGTAGGCTTATGGAAGAGTTGAGGAAAATCAAGAGGAACAAGTGTAAGGTAACTGTGGGTCAGCTATCCTCACACAAAAACTTCCCAGACATCATTTCTGTCACTGCTTTCAGCATTGTGGGAACTGCAATGCAGTTGTGGTGGTTGGGGCTGCTGTCATTCTCATTATGATAAATTCACATCTGGACCTGACCATAGCTAAGAAGTAAATGTGGGCACATCATATTTGGTTATTATAATTTTAATGTGAGCTGAAGCCTTCATTTGTCCATTAGCCATTTTAGATTTGAAGTTCAGGGTGTTTGAATGTAAGATGTAACATTCTGTCACTTCTATTTGGCAATTGCTGAAAAAAATGCTATTTTTGTAGTTCAGAGTGGGTTTTTTCTTTTTTTTTTTTTCTCTTGTTTTTCTTTTTTCTGGTAGGCTTCATTCAGATCTAAGTAAGTATAAAATCACATACGCAAAAGTAACAGTGAATTTAGCTACTTTGTGTATGTGTCTGTCCAGAATGTACTCAAACTCATAACACATTGTAGTACCCAATGTCTGTAAAAGTCACAGGAATTAATGATCCCATCCTGGTGCATTCACCAGGAAAGGAAAAATTATAGAGCCATTTTAAATCTCCCTTATAGTAGTAAAAGAAAAAAAGAGAAAAAAAGAGCCCTTTACAGAACAATCCTTAAAAAGGGGGCTGGGGAGTGCTCTCTCTGTAACTGGCATTGCTGTGAAGGGTCACTGGGTAGAAGTCAGTGGGATGGGTTGGACCCCTGCCTACTGTGTGTTGCAATACTTGACGTACTTTGAAACTCCAAAGAGAAGGATATTGACTAGGTGGCACAGTTCTTTGAGGATCATTCTGTTTCTGAAGAATCTGGGGCTTGATTTTTTTCTATACATGTCCAGTTCCACTCAAGGGTGGAATGTGCAATTGCAATACCCTAACTCTCTTACCTGCAGGCAGGCAGTCTGTCTATATTACCTCTGTTACCTCCAGCTGTTTCTGAAGCATTTTAAAAATGCTAATTATTTCTCAGCTAACTTCGTATGCTTTTTAAATTCTGCTATGTTCCTCTTCTGAAAGAATTTCAGAACATAATCCTTCAGATGACGTTCATTCTTTTGGGTGCCATCATGATAACTAACTCAAAACTAGAGGGAATGTCCTTGTTCTCTCTCTCCCTCTCTCTTTTTAAAAGTTTCTATTCTAGCTTAGAAAAAGTCCTAAACTGAAACTACAAACAATCAGAACAAGATGAAATGTGATCCAGGCAAGAGTTAAAGGGATCTAGCATCAGAGATTGTTATTTTGGGGTACATTTAAGCTTATCTGAAATTAAAGTTGGGTTGTATCAATCCATGGCAAGCTCAGTACAGCTAATATCTACATGAATGTGAAATAACGTATGAATCACTGGAATAAATGATCATGAAGTCTGTACTCAGACGTTTTGTCTTGCTTTGTAAATACCAAATAGATGCAACTCAAATTAATCATCTTTTTGAGTTTAAAGACTTGAAGGGCATTAGCAACATTCTGAAATTTAGTGCTTTATATAAACACAGTGGGGCCGAGAGCGGTAGGAAAAAATCAAAACATTCAAAGGCATGCAACTGGGTAATTCAATAACCCTCACATGTAGAGGCATTTCACACAGTGGGACTTTAACTTTATGTGCAGGCTGGCTGTATGCTGGGAGGCAGTTCCCCCACCCCAGCCCAACTCCATTTACATGCATAGCTGGCCTGGTAGGTGTAAAAATAGACAGGCAGTGCCTGAATTGGAAATGGTCACCGACTGCTGCCTGCAGTTGCTGGGGTTTCGGGTTCTCTGTGGCACAGGACGGCGGGCAGAAGGGGTTGGGGTGCTGAGCACAGGCGCACCCACTGCAGTCCCACTTGGAGGGGTCACCAGGAGAACTGCAATGGGCAATGCACCCGTTTGCCACGCATGTCACTCAGACAAGGGCATGAGGACGCCAGGGAACATGCAGGACTTGGATAGAATCCCTGACTATTATGGATGCAACTGCGAAGAAAGTAAAGAACCTGAAGCCTGCGTAAGTCTTGGCTGAAGTAAACAGGAGTCGAAGGGGAAAATTATGCATGCCAGGTTTGAAAAAGGAATTGTTTGCTCAGCTTGCTCGATATCTTGCAGTATTCAGTCTGCAAGACATATTTATGTTCAAGTTCTGTTTTGTTGCTGTGACTAACTGTGATTAATAAGTAGCTGTTGCTAAGCTGTGCAGTAGCTGAGAAGTACTGTCAGCTACCCAAAGGTTTAGGTATATGGAGAGAACACCACTAGTGAAGCAAGTCCTGCAAATGAATGGATGTAATCAGCTATCCTAGTTTAATGTGACTGCCGTAAATGATCCTACACTGTTTGTTCTCAGAACAGAAGTCGGGATCTGTCTGGTTTTTTTTTTTGTTTTTTTTTTTTTTGTTTGTTTGTTTTTTAAATTTTAAAACTGTTTTCTCCAGTACATGATGTTACTTTGTGTGTTTGCAGCAGAGGATGTCTTTATGTAGCATAGTGCGGCAGTGAACAGGAGGCAGGCATGCAAAGGAGGGTACACTGACAACTCTTTGCAAGTCTGAGAGTTAGGCAAGCAGTAAGTGATAACAACAGTCATGTCAAAAGAGAGTCTCTGAGACAGGTATAGTATTGATAGCAAATTAAGTGCCTTTGTTTTCCATTGTTTTCCCCTCTATTTGACAAATTTATTTTTAAAATGGTTATTTTCATGAAAATCAACAAAAGGGCTTAACATCAAAAATTCTGGCAGAACAAGATCAGAAAACCACACAAACTGATGCATTCAAATTTTATCTTGTCCCACCCGTATTGATCTACAGTAAAATTGTTCTCGTCTTTTAGCTTTGCATTTGCATGGCTTACTGCAGTGCATAATAGAAACTATAGTTCAGAGGAGCAGCAGAGCTCAGAAGGGAAGAGGAGACTGGAGGTGCTCTCAGCAGCAGCTCACAGGAAGTTCTGACTGTCCCAGAAGAACATATGCTTGATATTGTCTCGGTTTTATGGTAGGGGAAAAAAAATAAAATAAAATTACTGAAATTTTTCTGACCAGTTCTGCTTTTTTAGCTGACCACACAGTTGGATCAATTCTTCAGTGATAAAACTTAGTTCAAGTTAAATGATAAAATCAAGCTATTTCTTTGAGCTTTCTGGCAGCTTTTTTCTCTTACCAAGCAGTTTTTGTTTAATTAAGAAATAAGCTCCAGTATTTGTGATGGGAAACAGCAGTAAGGAAGAAAAGCAGTGAAAGCACAGAGCTTCCTGGCATGGCCGGAGATGGAGGGAGGATGTCTATTTTATTTTGCTTTGAACAGACAGTATAATATTTCCCTTATGCTGAGGCTGTTAGGCAATGTATGGAGGTTCCCTGTGGTAAGAAAAACTCAAATAAGCAAACTCTGCAGCAGTTCCCCCTGCTTGAATTTACAGTCCCAGAGCTGCTCTTCTGCATAAGGTCTGGTCTGTGAGGAGGCAAGAGCAAACCAAGTCCAGCAGCATGTGATTTTAACCTCGATTATTTTTTTAGATACTTCCTTAGTTCAGCCTTCAGAGCTTTTCATAGCAGGCAGAGATCAGGCATTTTGATAATGGGTTTGATAGGTATTTCATTTTAAGATCCTGGCTTTGGATCTTTGGTTCACCTGTGGTAGTTCAGATGCTACAGTCCTTTGAAGATTTCAAAGGAATATAGCCTGCCTTATTTCCCTAGGAAGAATGCAGTTCATTATTATATTTATTTTTATGATTCCTTATAGAAAAATTTAAAAATATATATCTGTAGATTAGAAATGACAGTCATGTTTTGTCCTGAAGGGAGAAGTTGTACATTGTTTCCTCTCAAACAGGAATATAGCATCCAGCACAATACCTGTTAGCTCAAGGCTTCCTGTGCCTCTTTACGGCTGTGGCTGTGCTTGCTGTCTTAAAGGTGCCTGAGAAGGGATGCTACATCAAGCTAAGTGTGACGACTCCATGAATCTTCTACCAGATATGAAGTATAGAATAATTTACCTGACACTTGGTGAATTCATGTGGCAATATTGCTGTTCACGATCTAATCTTTCTAAGCCAAAATCAAATACTGTCTGCTTGTTGAAGAAATCAAGAGTATGTTTGTACAACTCTCTTGAGTTGTCTACATAATACAAAATAACTCTCTTAAATGGGGAGATAGATGCTGTTCTGAGTTCACCTTTGAAGTAAAAGCAGTATTTCAAAACAAAAATCCGAACTACTTTCACAATCATACATTGCAGATTTTTTTTTTTTTTTTTTAATGTGCTGCTACCAGGAGATCTCAGGTGGCTGAACACTGTGGTTCATGTGGTTCATCACATTTGCTGTGCATTGATTTCCCTCCTTGATGTTTAACTACCTTCTTATTTGCTCTTGAAATTATATTTGCTCTTGGAAGGCTCAGGCGCCCCCAGCAGAGATTCTTGCTTTGCAGGTAAAGCCGTGGTGATGTGGGCTTTGGCATCTTGATGCAGGGCAGCAGGACACTTGGTGTAGGGAGCTGGTTGCAATTCAGCAACACTGAGAAGTGATGAACTGGTAGGCTGTTTCCAAAATCTGGGAAGTATCTGTGACTGGAGGGTGTGGGGCTCGTGATCCAGATTGGTCTGCTACACCCATTACTACAGCATGTGGAATTGGAGCCAGAAAGTTTTAAATAGGAAGAGGAAATTGCAAGTTTCCAAAGTGGGGGTTTTACAGGTGGTGGAAAATACAGCCGAAGAGCCATTCGTTCAGGTGAAGTTAGATAAAATTTGTTCTTTTGTCTGATGACCAGAGCAGAATTATTTGGAATTAAGCCCCAAGTTTACAGAGGTTTTGTTTCCATGGTAGTGTTATGCAAGGAATTAAGGGGAAGCCCTGACTGGTTAACACTGTAACCACTGCATACACATCAAGTGTCATGCTTAAGGAAGAGAAGGATTTTGTCTGCTTTGGATGTGCTTCAGGTGTAACTCCTTGCCAGCTGGGAATAAGCTAATGTCAAGAGACAAAAGGAAATTATCTGTGTTGGGTACTGGGCTACTTGTGCATGAATCCTAAAAAAAAATCTACTAAATGAAACTTTTCTTCTTCTTCTCCCACAAAAGATGGAGTTATAAATAATTCAGTTACTGCTTCACATTCTGCTTTATCTTACTTTACAGGAAGGTGTTTAAGATGAGTCTTGCTGTCAGAACTGGCTTTCAATTAGAAACTGCTGCCTTTCAGTAACACCCATTTTGTTTGCATCTATTTTAGTCCATCTCAGTGGAACATGAAATCATTTTTTTCTGTTTATGGTGCCAGTAAATTTGAATCAATTGGCAATCGGTTAATGGTGTTTAGGTAAGTAAAGCTGTCTGATCTGTCTGATTCATTAGCACTGATAGTGTTAGCATGTTTCTCTTAATAGAAAATATCCCTTCAGTGACAAGATCAGATAGAAAAGGATGAAAAATTAATGACAGAATTCTTCATCAACTATCTGTCATAAACTTCATTTATAGGCTGGATTTTGCTTAGGTGTCTTTGGAATGGCATGCTAATTCTTTCTAAAGGTGTTCTCACATTATTACCATTATTTCTCCATGTAGGGCCATCGTTAGTAATGGAAACTTGACACAGAAATCATGTAGATGCCTGCCAACTTCCGAAGGGGTTCCAAATATCCCCAAATCTCAATATGTGGTGCCCAGATGATCCAGTATACTACTGCTTCCTTTAGTATTATTCCATTCCTTTAGTGGGAATCTTGATTCCATACCAGAATTGAAGAGACTTCAGTGAATGGAAGTGTCACACAGGAGAAAGGAGACTGATCTTGTGGTTCAGTTGAATATTCTGTGAATCCTTTCTGTTTCAGTAAATGATAAAATTAGACTTCCACTCAAATTTCAGTTCAGGAAACTTTCCCAGTAAACAAAAGGATTATCTATTTCTACTCTTAGAGTAGAATGAAAGTCGTAGTAAAAGATAGGAAGATTTTTCTAGCTTTTAGGATCGCTTAGACTATGGTAAAAGCTTTTATTTTTTAAACCCATCTTTCATTAATTTGCAGGGGTTTTTGTTTTGGTTTTTCTTTTCTTTCCTTTTTTGAATCTAGACTGTGTTTCTGTTTCACGTTCATCCTGATCACTGTAAATTTGACTTGCACGCTTTGTTTCCAAGCTGGGACTTACCCCAAATTTTATTTATGTATTTATTTTTTAAGGGTGTGAATAGCCCAGTGGGATATCGGGCGTTACATACGTCTGAAGCTCAGCTAGTACTGGTGTGTTGTTCTGGATTAAGCCTCCATTATTGATGTGGCTTTATACTTCAACATCAGTATGGATTAAAATAACATTGTTTCAAATACAGAATCAAGAAGGAAACTGCAGCTGAAAAAAGGCTTCTGCAGGGTTCTTTTTCATAGAAAGCTATGCAGTTTTGCCTCTGTTCTCACAAATCCTTCATTGACATAGTAAAAGTCAGCTGGCAGTATGTCCAGTATGCCTAGTTAATGAACGTAGTGGGAGGACTCCTACAGCTGTCTGTGGCAGCTAAGTATCATAAAGGTTTTATAGAGGACATTTGTTTCTTGGCTCAAAGAAGGGTTGATTTCACATTAGTTTTCTCTTCCTCTTTTGCTGCTGCTGTTGCTAATCTTGGCCCAAAGTCAAGAAAACAGTTATGTATATATCCATCCTTTGGTGATGAACACGATTAATTTGAGATCTATTTGGTCCAAAGATGTGGTAAAAATTCAGCAAATGCTGATTTGCTGAACATAGTCACTTATTCTTTCCATGGTTAAAAATAAGTCCAAACTGATTAAATATTTGTACATTACACTGGAAAGAAAAGAATGGCTGGAAAATGTATGATCTGCAAATACTGAGATTTCTAAAAGGAGTTTTAAAAACTGTTCAGCTGTCACAGAATAACAACCAGCACAAATAATTGGGATTTTTCCCATCATTATGGGAATAATGGCATTGCAATACAGCTGTAGTTTTATAATGAGCATATACTGTGGAGGTGAGCAGGGAGGCGCTTGTTTCCCTGTACTCGGCTCTGGAGAGGCTGCAGATTGAGTACTGTGTTCAATTTTGGGCCCATCACTGCAAGAAAAGCATTGAGGCCCTGGAATGTGTCCAGAGAATGGCTCACTCAACAAAGCTGGTGAGGGGTCTGGAGTACAGATCTTATGAGGAGCAGCTGAGTGAGCTGGGATTGTTCAGTCTGCAGAAGAGGAGGCTCAGGGGGAGACCTTATTGCTCTTTACAACTGCCTGAAAGGAGTTGTGATGAGGTGGGGGGTCAGCCTCTCCTCCCATGAAACTAGAGATAGGATGAGAGGGAATGGCCCCAAATTGTGCCAGGAGAGGTTCAGGTAGGATGTTAGGAAAAATTTCTTCTCAGAAAGAGTGGTGAGGCACTGGAACAGGCTGCCCAGGGAGGTGACTGAGTCACTGTTACTGGAGATGTTCAAGAAAAGGTGGTTTATTAATAAATCCTGCACAACTAAAACAGGTGCAGCAGATGTGATTCATTCTACTATGAACCAGCATGAAGCTGGTTTTCACCAGGAAATCTACTCTGTTTGCTTAAATGGGGAAAACTGAATGTTGGAAATAATTTTTGAAATCAAAATAAGAAAATAGCACGTTGTCCATCCATCTTCCATCATGTCTTCCTGTAAAATAACAAAAGGAAAACATATGCAAAGGAAGTGGATTTGAAAATAAAGTACTGGTATATCTTTCTTTTCTTTCAGGTAATAAATGTTACTTTATTAAAAGCTGGGGAAATTGCCATAGAATCACAGGGATTAGAAAGGACCTTGAAAGTTCATTTAGTCTAATCCCCTTGCTGGAGGAGGAACACAGATCAGGTCACACAGGAACGTGTCCTGGCAGATTTTGGATGTCTCCAGAGAAGGAGACCCTACAACCTCTCTGGGCAGCCTGTTGTAGTGTTCTGTCACCCATGATTCGATTAGGGTTACTGTATCATTAAGGACATTTACCAGTGCTAGATTACTGAGTTTGTGCTATTTGTGCCATTTGGACAAGATTTAGCAAACCATTTAAAGTCTTTGCCCTCTTGCAGGCATAGCTACTACTTAACTTAGGCTTATAGTTCACAAAATCACCATTATTCAATTGCTGTTCTCTGAAGACTGGCAGTGCATTCAGCGCAATATTAAATAAATAAAGAAAGAAACAAAATAAAAAAAAAAATAATCAGGGTGTAAAAGATAAAATATGAGCAACTGACAACATTTATAGAAAGCATTCCCTTAGAAAAACCATTCGTTTTCACGTCCTACCTTTTACGTTTGGATTTTAGCGTGGAAAAAGTAACCATACTGGCAAAAGAAACATATGTGACAAATGAGTTGAGTAATGGTAACACCTCATCTGTGCTCCCTTGTAGAGTTGCACCCAATTAAATGATGTTTTGTTTGAGCAGACGATTGCTGAAATCAGAGAATAACCAAGCCAATTGGGATAAAATTTAGTGGTTGCCTCAAGGGTATGAGCAGAAATTGATACTGATAATAAAAAATAAATGAAATGCATTTACACTGCTGCCATTTTTTCTCCCTACATCTTTCAAATACCGAATAACATCAAGAAGCCATGAAATTCTGAGTTTACATTATGCAAATTTCATTCTGTGTTGAGCTGAATTCTCAATCCCAGACGTTACCTGAATATATTAATATAAGTCACCAGTCAATTAAGAGCTGTTTAATGAGCATTTTACCAATTATAGAAGCAACTGTTGAACAAACCCTTCCTTACCACTCAGGATTTTGTAAGTAGCATCAACAGCCAGAAAAACCTGTAGACTAACAAATTCTGTCTTCATGCTGACTTCATGTAAAACAATAATTCAGGGTTCAGTTTGACATGGAAGTTTTTATAACTACTAGTGACTTGACTTTCTTGATGTATATAATGCATGTTAATAGGTTTTGCTTACTTGCTGGTCAGGACCAGCCTCTTCAAAAGTTTTGGTTGCATAAACATTCTCTGTAAATCCTAAGCACAGAGTCCCAGAGAGGCTGCTTGAGAAGTACATTTAAAAGGGTTATTAGTTTTTAGATAGAGACTTTAATGCATAGACTAATGTTACACAGAACAAATGTGTTAAATTGAGGTGTAAAACATCTATTTCTTAACTATACACTGGTTTTGACTTCTGTTTTTCCTGCAATTCAGTCAATAAACTCTAACAGGTGAAAATATTCAACAGATCTTACTGCTAGGTTTTATTTTCACAGAGAGGTATGTGGGGTTGTGGACCAAGAATAGGCTCATTCCTGTTATTTGGTGAAATAAGGTACAATTTTGCTGTAGAAATGATTTCAAACGAATATTTGGATGATTTAAATAATGTTACCATAAAACCAGGCTTTCAGTTACTGAGAACAGAAGGCTCCTCTGGCTCAGTCTTTTCTTGTTGAGCGTGAAGCTGGTTTTCACCAGGAAATCTGAATGTGTTGAGAAATTCCAGGGAGTTGGATATATTGTATGACTTCAATACTACACATCACAATTTGTTTTTGCCAAATGAGTACAGTGCCTTTGAAACAGGATGATGGTATGTGCTGTGAGTGATGGGGTCTGTTGAAACAGGAAAAGCAACCAGAGTGAGGACAGAGGATCTAGAAGGCAAGGTTTCTGACTATTGGAATAAAACACTAATTTCCAGATCTAATTTAATTACTCAGATTCTGTGAGTTGTGCACTTGAAATTTGAGCAAAATTCTGATATAGCATTTAGCATGAAATGTGGCCTCTCAGCTACTTTTTAAACATTGTTTAAACAATGTTTTTTCTATCCTCTCACATATCTCACGTTTTTATTATGCTAAATTTAATAATATATTTATCAGCTAGTCTGATAACCAGCTAATTAAAATCAGCACTTTTGCATTGTGCTATGAGTATACCTAAGGTTACAGTGGCTATTTTCTACACAGTAGCTCATTTGTTTGTAGTACTCAGGAAATTTCTCACTTCTGTTTGGAATTGTTCATCCTCACTCAAAAGCTGAAGAAAAGCTAAGTTAAATGATAGTCGTCATAGACTCATAACACTTTCTTGCTACATGTGTGTGTAATGTGTTGTGGTGGTGGTGGTTGATTTTTTAACAATGTATGTTGACCTGGATTATGAGCAGTTTTTTTATATATATCTGTAGAATAAATGGTACAGATTCAACCTTGGTTACTGTGAGAAGAAATTATGTTATGGAGCAGTCCAGTGTTAGACGCACAATTAACAATAGCCAAAAATTTTCATGGAACAGTTTAGAGATCTCAAAATAGTACATTAGAAAAAAGCTGCTGAATTCAGCCAGGTTATCACTTTGTCCTGTAGTATAAGGTACCAGCTAAGTATTCTTCAGCTCTTTGTATCTTGTTCTAATGGCATCTTAATAACGTTCTGATTAAATTGTGCAACTTAGTGAACCCCATGTAGACAGAAAGATTCCTATGTTTGAATGATGTGTCAAAGTGCCAGGAAAGATTTTGCAAATTAACATGTCAGCATTGGATGTGTCCAGACTTACAGCTTCTCATATTCTCATATTTGTCACCTACTCGCCATACTCTTTGGTAATCTCTTCTTTTCCTTCTTGATAGAGTGCTTGCTTTTGTATATGATCTGCATATGATTGTACAACTTAAAAATGTGAGAGGTGTTTGCATAGGGAGAGATGGCGTGCTCTGTATCGTAGGGTGCAGTGGATTCTGGCTTCATGTTGTTGTGAAGAAAGTATCTTTGCATGACATTTGGCTGACAGTTTTTCTTCACCAGTCAACAAGCCAGCTAAAACCAGCGTGTCAGTTTCTGTGCCACAGAAATGCATTAGGAATTCAAGTAAAAATTCTGCAATTATGGAAAAAAGAAATGTCATGAGATTACTGTGTCAGCTGGAAAAATCCACAGATCCCAAATCATGGTTACCTAGCATGGTGAAACTACAGAAAACAGCTGCTATGGACTACTAAGACAGTTCTCTTGAGATGGGTTTGAATTTGTGATGTGCCAAAGTGAGTAAACTGCTGAGAGCACAGTACTGACAAAAATGACTTTAAAGACCTTGAAATAACAGGAAAAAGGAGAAACTACTGATGACTTGCTGAAAAATCAGAGATGACAACCAAATCAGGAAAGCAAATAGATATGCAGTTTCCAAGCTTTAAAACACAGTGCTGAACCTTTGAATGTTCTCAGCTATCAGTACACACTGATATTTGTGCACGAATTTGTATGTGAAGTGACTGAATTGGTGTTTGTGTTGTTTAGTTGTATTTTCCAGTTTGATTTAAATAAGATTTAAATAAGAGCACAATCTTTAATAAGATTTGAATAAGAGCATTTTTGTGTGGAATAACATATTGCCCCAGATGACAGTGGTTAGTGATCAGAGATACTGTAGTAGAAACACTGTGCAAGAGAGGCTGTAAAAATACCAGGCTTGGTGAGCTTGCTTGCTTCCTCTCCACCTTGGCTTGATCAGTTGCTTTCTAGTATCTTTGTTAGCTCCTAAAATAAAAAAGAGAACAGGAGATGCTCTCTGTGATTTGATGTAATCTCTGTTGACCCTCTTGCTCCTGACTGCTAAGTCTTAGTGATAATCCTGGCATGACTCCATGTAAGTGCATGCTGATCTTCTAGGTAGTTGTCATGTGTGGTCACTTGTTTTGCTAATGCTTCACATGTGAGTCTGTAAGAAACTATTTTGAAATAGGAAAGGTGGACTATAAAGAGATGGGTACAATTCTATTCACCTAATGTGAGATCAGTACATGCTACAGTGATAAAGCATGTGTTTTGTTTTGTTTTAGGGAAAAGAGATGATGTGCTCTAATATTTTCCAAGGCATCTAAAGGGAGCATTGAGGTCTCATGGTTTTCTACTGGGATTTTAGCTATCCTATTGCTCTTCTCTCCACAATTAAGCACTGTTATTTCAGAATGAGACCATACAAAGATGCTTCTGGAAAAGAAGTCTCTGTACAGGGAGTTAATCATGTATAGGTAATTCATAATAATTCTTCATGTTGACAAGAAGTATATATTCTGCATTTTAATTGATATTCAAGTGTATGTAATGAATCTTGCAATGATGTGCATTGCATTAATTTTTAGATGACAGAAGTATGCATCAAGAAAATGAGAGTCTATTTTGAAAATGCTGCTTGCATCATCCTAGCCAGAAACAAATGAAACATGCCTATATGGTCCTACGTACCATCTGAGCTTTCAGCAGTAACTGGGGACTTAACATTTTGGCCTTTTGTGTTACTCTGTGTGAAAGAAAAACCAAGCTATGATGGATTTATCCCTAATAAAAAAAAAGAAGTTGTAGATGTTTGTAGTGTCATTCAACCTTAACAACCGCTTAAAAGTATGAAAACAGATTATCTCAGGTCTGGCATGTTAATTTATTGTTGTAAAGCTTGAATAGAAATGGAACTAAAAAAGGTAATCTGTGTGTTATACTGAGGGCAAAGGTATTTTTCCCATCACTTTCAAGAGTGTCAGAATTTACTGCTTGTGAGTTCTAGTGTTTAATCTTGATTAACGTTTTTACCAAGACAACTGTTGTTTCAAGGACATTTAAGATCAAAATATATATTCTGTGTGTGTGTATGTATGTGTGCACATGCATTGCATAGGAGACAGCACAGTGCTAATAGTTACCATTTAGTTTTAAATGGCATCTCTTTTAGGTGTCCACTGACATCTGCCTCTGTGTCATCTGAGTGCTTGATTGTCTCAGGCCTGAAGCTATAAGAGCTTTCTGTTGGTGTGAATTCCTGTGCTACCATCCTTTTCACCCTGCTGTGTTTTTAGAAAGGCGGTCTGTTTTCTTAACAGCAAAAGATGTGGAAAATATGCTGGAGTTTACTTAAAGGAATTTTGAAGGAAATATTTCTATCTTGATTTGTAGTGCATTTGTAAGAAGAATCATTTTGATACATCCATCTGTTTCAGATTAAAATAAGTTGGAATCAGTGGTTGTCAGTATGGTGCAGTAATCTGGGCAACAGAAATAAATGCTTTGTAATGGATCAGGTGAGTGGGAAAAAAAAAAAAAAAGCTTTGTTGATCTGCATTAATAAGTTGGAAGTGAGAAGCTTCCAGGTTGTTCCAGGTAAAATTGTGGTTCTCATCAGGTGCTTGTGGCAGAGAGGTGCAATTAGGTGAGGAACACTTTCAGTGCCTGGCTCAGTGGTGTGCAAACCCACTGTGCCTCTGTATCCCAACCTCACTATACAGCCTTGAGTGGTTACCTATATGCCTTCTGAAAAACACTCCTACTCTATATGCTTACTTGATGTGTGGAGACTGCTTATTTTATGTACAAAGATGATTACTCTCTGTATGTGTGTTCCCAAACGCTAGTTCTGTTTTATACAGAATACCTCTATTACACAACTTTCTGTTCTCCGTGGATTGTTGGTTGCATTAATGGCTAATTTGTCTGTGTGTATGTGTGTAGGTGAATAGCAAAGTGCATGTTAGTTCAAATAGCCAATGTGATTTCATGGCATAATTGTTGCTGAATACGAGAAGGCGGGAGCGTTTTGTGATCCCTCACTTTAACGATACATCACACAACCTAGCTCAAGAACAAATTGCAATGCTGATCCTATTCCCCAGTTTATCATGCCCCAGTTCGTTTTACAGTAGATAAAATATAGTAGGACATTCGTTTTTCTCTTAGATGTTATTTTTTTTCTCTTAGATATTATTATTTATACCTCATGTATAGCCAGTATTTATGCATGAACGTGCTTTGTAGTCATGAAGCTTTGTAGACCAAAAAAAAAACCCAAGCTGATGCGTGTTTTTTAAGCATCTTAGCCAATAACAATTGGTTAATTATTTTCCTGCATTCTGAGCACATACATAGAAACCAGAAAACTATGACTAGGAAACCCGTTGCTTTTTATTTTTCCTTGTTGTTAATACTAGTTACTGTGATTTCTGTCTTTTCATTGCTTCTTGCTAAGTTTTAAAATTCAGCAGTTATTGCACCATTTTGCTTACTCTGACAGGATTGCTGTTTTGCACTGGCGTAACCCTGTTTGTGTATGTTAATTAGTGCGGATCCAATGCAAATTCTTCACAGTTTTATTCACCTGCAGCATAACATGTGGAAACCTTTCACTGCGATGAAATTATTATCTCTTTTAAGCAGGAGCTAATTAGAGATTTTTTCTGCTTATCTTTTTACAGTCTGACAGCAATGCAAGCTTTCTTCGAGCTGCCAGAGCTGGCAATCTGGACAAAGTAGTGGAATACCTGAAAAGTGGAATAGACATTAACACATGTAATCAGGTAAGATAATTGAAGGGCAAAACTATACAAGGAAAATGCAAGTCATACTCTCTTCACCAAACTAGAATTTTCAAGCTAGATTACCTCACGTAGATGGTAATTCACATGAATTACCTCATGTAATTCATCTCAAGATATGTCTTTAAGTTTGTTCTTCAGTGGGAACTTTCTATATAAAACTGTTATTGCCTCTATATTGCTTTTAAATAAAGCTTTGCATAAGCCTTTTGGAGCTCTTCTTTCTGACAGTATCCTGCAGGTTTGAATATGTACATTACTGCTATACGTAAAATCAAAATTTAAGGTATTTTCTGGTATTCTAAGGCTAATGGACCTACTGTTGTGAAGTTCCAGTTCCAACTGAAGCAGTAAGCACTAAATATAGCTGTATTCCTGAAAATATTCAATTTATGAAAAAAAAACAAAAACAAAAACAAACAAGCAACCAAAAAAACCCAAAAAAGTCCTAGTTGCAAAAGTTACTAGGTAGTATTCTAGGGAGAGGGAGGATAATTTCTTGTCTTTTTTTTTTTTTTTTTTTAAGTGTGACAAATTCTGCCAACAATTTTTTGTGTGCTTTTAGTTACTGCTTTTTATTGAGGGTATCCATTTTATTTGTGATGAGGCATGGATCCCCATGTAATGAGAATTTCTCCATTTTAATGAAAGATATTCCTTTCATTTCAGGATGCGCACTCATTTATATGATGGTAATAGCAATAACTTGAGAAAGAAATTACATAGGTTGCTCTGAAAGTAATGCTTCCTATTTATTTCCATGAAAAGTGCAACAAATACAAAGAGCATTGTAACACTGACAGAGCAAATATTCAGCTACAAAATGCTGTTTTTCAACCTAGTCACTGCCATTAGCTATGTATTTTTTTTTGCCAGCAGTTAATAAGAACCTGCATGTTGTGCTTGTAAAAATCTACATGGCCATCCAGAATATGGCTTGTCTTTCACATTGATGTTGCCACTGCTGTAATGCAACACTCACCACCTAACTGTGCTCAAATCCACTGTTTAGTCTCTGTAACTATTCAGTAAGCGTTGATGAATGCCAATGGCTGCCATTTTTTCCACATGGAGGAATTCAGTGACACACCTTTTCTTCATACACACTTCCATGTCAGACACAATTTTGTCAGACTGCCCGTCTGCTGCCATCTGTCACACAGCAGCAACATGGAATAGGATGTTGATGGGAAGGTTCAGCCTCCTGCTGTACCACTACCATCCGCTTCTAATGTCATGGGTCAACATAATAAAATAGAAGGCATTACCTTCAGAGCAGCCCTCATGCAAGTCTAAATTTGCAAAAGAGTTAGAATTTTGTGTATTCTGAAAGAAATTATCTTGGCCTTAATCGTAATACGTTAATACACATTTTTAAAAAATACAGAAAGAGTTGGTGTTTTCAGTTTCATACTTAGTTTTTTTTGGACTTACTATTGCTTGGATTGCTCATTAATTTAACGTGAATGCTGGAGGAATGGGCTACAAGCTGAGTAATTCGTACCAGATAAAGTAGATCTTACTAAAATAAATAAGTAAATTTGCATGGTATCTTTGAATTTTGTTAATGTATTTTTATTGAGATTATTTAGTTAATATTTTGATATACAAAACTCATTTTATTTACTTATACGCCAAATTTTAAAATCCCTTCTTCAATCCTTTTTCTGTTGTGTGGCAATGAGTTCCAAGTACCACTAAATAATCTAAAGACAGAAAAGTGATGGAAAGTAGGTGCTTTTCCATTGTTGTTCATCTCTAATAAGTATTTCCTTGGTCTGCTGGTTGTTTAATGCTCAAATTCTGCCCAAATCTTCATAAAATATTAGAAGGAGTTTTTTGCAACTGTATGGTTAGTGCATGACCTCAGATATTTTCAGTGGGTTCTAAAACACTTCTTCATTTTCAATTTAAGGGAAACAAAAGGAGGTTTAGTACTCCACAGTGCCAGACTTGTCCCTTAAGAGCAATTGCTAGAACTGTAGAGGTAATTGTTTTACCTAGAGCAAGATTGGATCCAATTCAGAATGTTCACTCCTGTGGCAGAGACAGCACTATACAGCCTTACCGTTATAGAAATATTGTATGCTACTTGATCACATTGGAAGCAGTGTGGCCAGTCAACTGATTTTCCTTGATCTTTAAGCGCACCACCCCACGTGGAGCACCTGATCCCCAGTGACCTGAGGTGAGGAAGTCCATGGCTTCCCCTGCTATTTTTGTGATTTCTCAGCCCATAAAGAAACATCCAGTGGGAAGTATTTTTAGCTGACTAGCTAACATGTGCTCAAGAAGATTAACATCTTGAAGCTTGGTTGTGGAATCTCTAGTCAAATGGTAATTAGCATTGCAAATCTGATTACCCTCAGGTCGTTAAAGAAACTATGATTTTATTCCTTTTTTCTTTTCTTTTCTTTTCTTTTTTTTTTTTTTTTTTTTTTCTCCAAAAACAATTTTGGAAAACTAAACTGAGATATGTTTTTATCACTGGTCAAATTTCTCTGTAAAATATATTGTTATGTCAAAATATATTGCTATGTCTATAAAAATATACTTTAATATTCTGCTTGAACTACTACCTCCTGTTTCAGAGGAATTAGTATCGTAAAAACACAGAGTTAAAATTTCAACATAGATATGACTGTGGTGGAATATTTTGGTTTGGCCCTTTTGTAAAATGAGTTGCAAAAATCCAATTATTTCTGCTTCGTAGCCCAGGACCCTGAGTTTGTGGTGCTTAAGTGATTGGTACCATCCAATTTAATAGGACTGCAACTGTTACTTAAAAGAAGCATGCAGTTAAGTGTCTTGACATTGTAGCGGAGTCAGGGGTGTTTCTTTGAAGTGGGGTTTGAAAGCTCAAGCTTTATGATGACTACCTCCTAGCTCTTAAGTCAGATTTGATCAGAATGACCACAAACTAGACAGTATGTAGAAACTCTGGAAGTAAAAATGTTTTTAAAGTTTGTCTTTAAATACATAAAATCAGTAAATAATTCAGTAGAAATTTCTTGTTAGCTCTATTTGTAATTCATGCCTCATGAGATGGATGAAATTTCAGTGCCTGAGGTGAACAGAAACTTCAGTGAATGTTTACTTGGGTAGCTTATAGCATCAGGTTCAGCCCACTGGAAGAGCTGTAAGGAAGAAGCCTTTGCCTGGTGAAAAGAAACAGGTATCCAGGGGAAGTTTGTTAGCAGAGGATAAGACTGAATGTGCTCCTGACTGTTGTCAGAGTACGCCCATAGTTCTCTTGTACTACACAAGTACACTTGATCTCAAAGACCTTGCCTCAGACTTTCACCACATGGCTCACAGCTTACTTGTGGCATCATTATAAAGCAAGCAAAACAAGAAACACAACTCTTCTTCAGTAGCTCTGATACAGAGTTGGTGTTATTTCAGGAACTTTTGCCCAGAAAACAAAAAGATGTGCACCCAAGCCTTGTCTTTGGGCCCAGTGCAGCACAGGAGAAGGCTGTGAGCCTGTGTTGCAGTGTTGGGGCTGCTCTAAAGAGTCCTTGTGTTGACAGCAGCATGTTAGCTGTGCTGACAGAAATTTGGAGTGTTAGGTTTCTAAGGTTTCTTGATATTCACAGATTTTTCGAATCCTTAATTCTCTAATGAATTAGCTATATGCTCAATGTTAAATCCAATGTTATTTAATTTAAAAGTGCAACCAAGTGCTAGTCTGAAGAAGACTGTTTTCCTGAACTGCAGCTTTATACTATCCAAATGATATCTGTACCACCAAAAGAACCTCAGTGAAATTCATGGCTCCTTACTGATATGTACTGACATTTGAACTAGAAATAAGTATG
Source organism: Lagopus muta (assembly GCF_023343835.1). Lineage (NCBI taxonomy): Eukaryota > Metazoa > Chordata > Aves > Galliformes > Phasianidae > Lagopus > Lagopus muta. The sequence goes on along the minus strand of NC_064436.1, from coordinate 37,304,318 downwards.
CTTAAAAAAAACCCAAACAAATGAATTATTGCTGCTGTAGAATGTCAGATAATGCTGACCATAATGCAAAATATCAGAACTAATTAAAAAAGGCCCACAGCTGTGGCCACTGCTTATTTTCAGAAAAGAATAGATGGAAGAATAAGAAAAGAAATAATCTAAAGTATTTTGAGGCATTATCTTCCCTGCTGAAGAATAGCTGCCAGTGATTAGGCAGTGTGTGTCAAAGGGAAGGCTGAATATGAGAAGGGAGAGATTCCATTGCTGTCAGTGTCAGGGAATTTAATGATGAACAGGAGAAGAACTGGGGCTTTACATGTGCTATTTATTGAAAACATATAGAGAGGATCTTGTCCTGCTCTCTGTAAGAGTTTCTATTAAAAAAAAAAAATCAACTGTCTGGAAAGTACCTGTTACAGGGGACGGAATCTGGCAAAGTTCAAGTTACCCAGATAGGAGAGATTAAATCTAGACTATGTTTCTCAAAACTGCTCTTAGAAATATTTTTAAATACATCCAACAATTCTGTGGCTTGATAATAAAGAGAAATATTAACAAAAAGGCTCACACACAAGACAAAACGTGCTTGCTATGATAATTACTTGGAAACTTTAAAAGGTTTTCAGTTTTACTCGTGTTCATTTTCTTTTGCTTGCTATGAGAGAAGCATGATTAGGGCTGCTGCAGATTCATCTTCTGTGGGAAGTGCTTCCCTTCTGTGGCTTGCTGCGCTCCTTCATGAAAGCACATTAACAATATTGTGCAAAGCAAGTCCTTCTTATAAATTGATATCACATAGGTGAAATCAGAGCCAGATTAACTGCAAGCAGATTCCACAAATGCAGGAGAACAGACGCTCTGTAATTTCTTAGTGTATTGAAACAGGAAGGTAGTGTTCCTGGATGGTGTAGGTGGCACCACCACCAACTTTCAGGATTTTTGGCTTTTCCGTGTGGTTAAGATCAAAGCTGGATTTATACCTGGCTTTGTAAGGGTTAAAAAAAAAATAATAAAAAAAAAGCCAACAGTAGCAAAAAACTAAAAGCTCATACTGACTTGTTTTCTTGTTTTTATTTGATAAATAATATTACCTGATGTCTGAGTTGACTCAGGAATGTTCTAGAATATGTACAGCATTTTGAGCTTCTGACAAACAGTACAGAGTAGAAAATACAACCCTTCAGACCTATGAATAAAGCACATGTCTGTTTTGGATTGCCTGAGCCCCTGTATGCTAGGCAAAACTTCTCTCTGTGCACTGGATAAATCTGTTTTCCCTGAAGACATTGATTATTCTCTGGATCTTCTCAAGGCTCAGTGATGAGCCTCCTGCCTTAACAAGACTAGAAAACATGATTTCTTAACCTTTGCCATCTATCATGGATGTACAAGTATTTTAGCTTCTTGGAAACTCCAGTTCTAGTGCCATACAAAAAATTCTGACAAAATGTCTGAAGTAGGTACGCTTAGCTTTCCATAACTAAGACCTTCAGCTTCCATTGATTAAGCATCGCTGTTGTATTTTAGGTTTTATTAGGAGTGCAAGCAGACTCCTGTTCTGGAGGACAAGAAATAAGGCATGAGAGCTGCTTTACTCAGGAAATGCAATTTATTTTTAAAGTGAGATATCTGCACAGTCTTTCAAACATGAAGCCCTCTCTAGTCAGTTCTTTTTCCCCCTCAGTATAATGCTATTTTAGACACCAGTTCAGTAAGCAGTAAATAACGTTAAGAATAAGCTTTCCTGAAGAGACAAAACAAGATGCTTTCTTCAGTTTTAGTGTTGCTTCTCAAACCCTAAATTTTTATTGAGATCTGTCTTTATAGATGACAAAAGTATTTTCCCTGTTTAACACTTTTCAAAATTTGATGGAATTTAATACTTCTGAGTGTACTGAATGCAGGGATTATTTTGTAGTTAATCGTGTTTTGTTGAATGCTAACTTTAGCTCATATCACATCAAATTATTGTGGATTTTCTTCCTTTAATCTGGGATTTGGCACCATCGTTTATTCGGAAATCGGTTATTGTGATATTTCATTGTATCTGGAGAGATTTAGAAATGTCTGTGGACAAAATTTCATAGCTTTAAATAAAATCAAATATCTAAGTATTTTATATCTAGTATTTTATAGGATGAAAAACTGATAGACATTAGAAATCTGATTCCTTTAGAGCTATTTTCCATAGGTAGTTCAGGATGTGGTTACCATTTCTTGTTAATATAACAAGAAAAGTCCTTGCTTCTGAAATATTTGAATCAGCACTCAAAATATTGACTAGATAAATGAACTATAATTTTGCATACCTGCATACATGAAGCCCTTTAACTCCAGCATTCAGGTCTAACAAAATTCATAGGTCTAACAAAAATTAGACCCACAAATCTGGCAAGACCAAGAGGTAATCAGCTGTCACCAAACAGAATTGGTGGTACAAAATGCAGGGCACCTTAGTGTTACCATCCCTTGTCTTTGAGGTTTGTCCATTTCTACGTTATTAAAAATGCCTTCTTGGAAGGAAGTACTTATGATGGATTTTGACATTTGTTCTGATTAAGCCTTCTATGTTCACAAGGAGTGTATGTAAAGTCTGATAGCTAGGACAGAGGAGAGCTTTTTATAACTTACATATTTTTGGCTTTTGTTCTCATTTTTTTGACTTCTTTATAATTTTGTTGGTGTCTTTACTGCTTTAGTTTCAGTGAGAGAAAGCATCAGCTATTAATTACTCTGTCATTTAGTCCGAATGGAGAGCTGCTGACATTCTCACTAGTGCTAACTATAGAGGGAAGTAGCACTATAGTCATAATGAGGTCAATATTGTCACATGTTGTTAACTTAGTAGGTTAATTCATTTTTGTGAATTCGTAGGCTACAAAGTAATATAAAAGGAGAATTTTCATAATCTGAAATTATTTCTTTTACTTTCTTTCTTTTACCACTCTTTTTTATAAATCTCTTTGGGATATTTTTAGGCAAAACTTCAACAACTTTTTGAGTGGAGAAATTGATGCCAAGTTCTCTGTTGTGCCCTCTGCCAAATCATTCTTGAAAAGATGCTGACCACATGTGCTCCTCAATTCCCTGAGAGATTTATTCAAATGAGACTATTTGCAGCAACCTTAGACTGACACCTATTAAAAATGGAGAAAAGTGTTTGACTTTAACAAAGATAGCAATGCTGCCTGAGGATCCATGCGATGAGGATCCAGTCCTGCTGCAACTCAGGTCAAAGGCAAAAATACTGTGGAATTCCTTGGATGTTTTTCAGGCAATAGCAGGGAGACTTGGTGCCAGTCTGATGAGAAAAGTTGACTGATGTTCCTTGGACCTTGCAAGAAATTTGGAAGCTTTTCTGTTTAGTGAAAATCTGAAGGGTAATGCTACAGTGCATGCTGAAAGCAACAGTGGTGCACATATATGCTGGTAGCTCCCATGGGATGTGAAATGCCAGAACCTCTAGCTTAGTGGCAGAGGAGCAGAAGGACCAAGGGAATCAGGCTCTGTAGGGAAACATTTGAACAGCCAAGCTTGCAAGGCTTTCCATTGTATTCTTTTATGAGAGTGAGGTTTATAAATGAGCCTCCAAAAAAGGTATTTATGTTGCATATACTTTGTGGGGGGAAGCAGTCTAAATGCCATGCAATTTTGCTCAGCAGACAACTGATTTAATCTCCCCCCCGCCCCCACCCACAACTCCTTGGTAGGCATGAGAGAGAAAAGGGAAGTGTCAGAAACCTTTGTTTTTCTAAAATACAAGAATGCAGCTGACAGGAACGGAGGAGTTGCATTGATTAAATCTGAGCTTCCATCATCATAAGTAGCAGAGATCAGCCTTGTGGGCCAGGAAATAATTACAGCATTGGTGCTGATTACAGAGGAACAAAGCTTGCTTTAAGGCTTCAGTCCTGCTGGCCCTTTGCTTTCTTTGTACATGGTGCATGTTAACTAATGTAACAGCTTGTTCTCAATGGTTTGCAACCAGAGGCATGTGAGTTCACATAACTTGTGTAGGCTATGCAATGTTCCAGGTGCTGTCTGTTGTCTGTGGAATTCAGTCTGCTTCCAAAGAGTGAAAAAAGGCTGATAGAGGTGGTAGAAACACATCCGCTGTGGCCAACAGTAGGGTGTCAGATTTACTGTTCATACTCTCATGGAAGGTGCTGATGACTGAACAGTACTACTACTCAGGTGTAAAAACAGGTCTTTGTTCTCAAACAAGAACACTGTGTATTTCTCACAAAATACCACTCCTAAACTAAGCTACTGCAGGCAGTAATTATGGTTATGGTATATTCAGCAGAGATTAAAAAAACAAGGCAGATTAGGGCTGCCTGAAATGTTTTCAGCTTGCAGAAGAATGCACTGACATGTGCAGTGTTACTCATCCTGATAATTATGGTCAACCTCATCATATAAATTTCAACCAAAAATATATTCTTGATTCTGGGCACGGCACTACTGCTGCTCTGGGGCACTGCAGCTCTATGTTAGGACTATTCCTCTGGAGTAAGAAGGATCTAGTTACTGCTGCTTCACTTTCATAATGGGATTTGAAACCATATTTCCCATCGATGTTTACTAACCACCAAAGGGTATTCTTCTTTGTCTGGCAGCTTGTGAACGTATCCTTCCTTCAGTTCCTTTACTTTCCTCATTGCAGTGTTTTTGTACTTCTGAATTTGACCACAAACTCTGCCTATGTTGCAAACATGAATGTAGAATTAAAAATTACTTCAGAAATGTGACTGGATCTCTGTGCCTGCAGCCATTGGAGCAGCTCCCATTAAATGCCTCCTGTGAAGTGCTAAGTGCTTTAAAATCCCACTGGGAATCATGAGCTTGAGCTGCCACTGAGGATGGTCAAATAAGACACCAGAAAGCTGCTTGGTTATTTTGTAATTTAAATGTCTATGAGCTGCTGTGAGACAAGTATAATAACTACAACAGTGCTAAACCTGCTGCAGATTACTCAGATACTCAAGTATTGCTTATGATGCTTGCAATATGGAAAACAGCAGAATGCTTGAGGGTAGTGGCAGTATCCGTTGCTGTCACCTGCCTGATGCACTGTGAAAAGTAACAGGATTGTGAAAAATAGGTTGGAAATTCTGTTATAATAGATTGTCATTTTATGTTTTTCCCTTGGATGGAATGGGAATACTAGGAAGAGGAGGAAGATATAGTTTGCATGGACAGAATTAATAGAAGATAAAGTATTCTATTTAATAAGAAAAGAATTTAGCTTTTATTTTATTGTTAGTTGGGGTTTTTGATTGTATTGAGTTTCTTTTTCTATTTTTTTTTTTAAATCCCAGCTCTCATTTAATTAGATTTATTTTCCTTTTTGAGTGAGGTTACAAACCTGCAAAGTTTAGTGAAAAAAAAAAAACACCAAACAACACAAAAAACCAACAACCCAGCAGATAGACTACATTAAAGATCAGTATAATTTGGAAACTACCATCAACAACTGCTTTGGTTTATTTTTTGCTACCAGTCTTCTAATTGATACCTGATATCTTAGGGGTAGGGTTCAGGACAACTATATCAGCCTGGAGTTATCTTAATTCAAGGCACGTTTTGTGTAAATTTTGCCAAGTCTTGTGTTTTCTCTATGGTGGTAATACCTCAATGAAGATGATTAAAGCTACAGTCCATAGAAAAATGTTATGCATTCCAATTTTGAAATAATCTCCATGGAGATACTCAAGGTAGTAGTCTGGGAAAATGTGGAACTGTAAGAATGGAAGGATTCTCTTAGGAGTATTTTCTGGATGAAAACGTGGTTTGTTTTGATGCCTTTGTTGCTATGAGAAAAATGTTATTGGAGAAGCTTTGTCATGTAGTGCCTTGACTTAACAAACCAGGTCCAAAATATCTGACTTATGTAGGCAGTCAGCTCAGAGATGTAATAGTAGTCCAGCAGCTAATCTTTTTATACCAGAGTAAGGTGGGAATGTGTATCTTCAGAACTGATATTTGTAATTGATATGGCCCTTGTGCTTACAGAATGGGCTCAATGCTCTGCACCTGGCGGCTAAAGAAGGCCATGTGGGACTGGTACAAGAATTACTGGAAAGAGGGTCGGCTGTGGATTCTGCCACTAAGGTAATTTACATGTCTGCACATTTATTCTCAAAAAGAACAAGTCAAATATATGGGAGAGGTTTAGAAAAAGAAGTAGTGAAGTTGGAACACAGTAAGTACTTCACTTGTATGTACAGTGTTGCTTTTATATTGTATACTGTGAGTCTGTGTTCTTGGCTGAGGCTTGTTAGTAGTAAAAGCAGACAGAAATAACTGTTTATACAATCTATTTGCAGGGGAAACATTGTACAAGTTTCAATGATGCCAGTTTTTCATTATTTCCAATGATAATTGCCCATTACATTCAGAGTGATTATAGCTTAAGATGGTGTGTTTTTTCAGATCTGTGAAACCTGATAAATGAGTATATCATATCTAGAGCCTTTTTACTCCAGGGCACAGTGTAGAAAAACTATGAAAACTTGTTTTGCCTTCAATCTTTCCACAGACATGGGTATGTGCAAACCATTCAGTCAGTAAGCTATTTGTCTGTGGGTAGTAAATTCTTCGTGATGCGCCAGATTTTTTTGCTTGATTGATGAAATGTTTGATTCTTAGTGTCTAAGCAGACTGGTTTTGGATTCACTTAACACCAATGTGACCCTGAAACGCTCTTTGCTTAATGATTTCTGATGCAAGGGATCTCCATCAAGGTTGACAGTCAGATCTTCCATTTGGGCACTGCATTAGAAAATCTCACTTCACATGTGGTTCATAGCTTGAAGTTTGGGACTTCCTGGTTTCAGCAGCTTCCTTGTAGGTGTTATTGCTGGAGCTGAATGCAAAAAACTGTTAGCCCATACTAAACTTTACCCAGAAGTTTGTTCCAAACCCATATCAAGCTCTATAATTTCAGTTAAAATTTTTGTTGGAATGTTAGTGTTACACAGCCACTCCAGAAATCTTCATGGCTGCAGCTAACTGTTCAATCCCTTGTGATGCTTATGGAACATCATGGAATTATGAGGCAATATTATACTAAAAATTGAAGGCCTGCATGCTAAATATTGTGAAAGAGCTGCTGGTTTAAGTGATTCCTCAACAAAAAGGTTAACATCTTTCATCTTTCTTCTCTTTTTAACAGAAAGGGAATACCGCCCTGCACATTGCATCCTTAGCAGGACAAGCTGAAGTTGTCAAAGTTTTGGTTAAGGAAGGAGCCAATATTAATGCACAGTCTCAGGTATGATACTATTTTTCCTTCTCTCATTTAAAAGTTACTTGGTGAAATTTCTTTACTAAAATAGATCTGAGATACCTGGCAGAGATTCCAAATCTTTCCATTGTTGCCACACCCGAGGAATCAGTCAAGTTAAGCCTTACATGCCAGTCACTGTTAAGAAAATAAATAACAAACTGAAGTTATGTACTTGTTGCACTATATGTAAACTTACATTTTTTTTTTAATTGAGATCTTTTAACAATTTCTAGTGTGCTTTAAGAAATAGCTTCTGAAATTCTTCAGAATGTCGAAGTGTTTCATCATATGTTTTTCTTGAACTTGGTATGCAGTAATACTGATCATAATTTCTTAAAGTCTTGATTTATAGAATTGCTTTTCATGGTTATTTGTTGGCTAAACTCTTACAGATAACTCAGGTTTCTGAAGTCATTCTTTCTATAATTAGCCAGCATTTAAATCAAAAGTTTAGAATACACATTTGAGTTTAGGTAATTCACCTTGTCCTGGCTGGCAAACTGACTACAAAAAGAGCCCCACTTTTTTGCATTGAAATGAAGCTTGTGTACTCTTCTAAGATGTACCAGACAAGAAGGAGATGTTGCAAAGGCTGACTGATGGCCAGTTCTTCTCAGTCTGGGCAAGGCTGTTGTAGCAGTTGCCTCCCTGTTGAGATTTCAGAGCTGTAAACAACGTGCTTGATTTTTAGGGAACCACATACTTTGAAGTAGCTAGATGATGGTTTCTTTTTCAAGGTAACTGTTGCCAATTCCTTTGTCCTTCCAAACAGACACCATATCAATTACCATAGAGCAATTGGTCAAATTATTCTAATGTGTCTTTAAGAGGCATGTTATTTCCTCTATTTACAATTAGGAAGAATTTATCAAATTAATTGTTTGTAAATTGTCCTATGATAACTATCTGTACCTATGAAGAAATGAACAGATGGTATAGATAAGGACTATGCCAAGCATACAGAAGCTGCCATCTTTATTCCAGCAATATCTTTCTAAAGCATCTGATCTGGTTGTGATATTCTCAGAAATAAATAATCACACTAAGAGCATTCCAGTTGAGTTTCAGTGCATCATTCAGTGACTGTAAGTACCATTTTTGCAGTTAAAACAAGTGATGCTTCAGGGGTAGATTAATTTCAGATTGAATTTTCTTAGAGCTTACTATGTATAGGCTAGATAGTGATGGTTAGCATAATCTTTCTGGGATTCATGTGCAGAACAAGAAGAGAGTAATCTGATTAAACAGTGTAGCTAGACTCTACTTTGGTTGAAGAGAAATTCAAGAAACAAACTAGACCTGTGTGTAATGTTTTTTTCAATCCTAGTCTGTTGAGCATTCTCTTATCCATAAGAATGAGAATACAGAGAAGTTTCTGAAAGGATTTGATATGTTGGAGCCCATCTTAAGTCTGGCTAGCTTCATATCCTGCTAGCCCACACCTAGGAACCTGCTTTTTTTTTTGCTTTTTTTTTTTCCCCTGTGCAGTACAATCAGGTAAAGTAAATAGAGGCCAGTGTATGAACTATTAAGTCTATAAAACAAACAAGTATGTCAATACCTTTGTTACACTTCAGTCCAAGACTCTCTCTGTATTTCAAAGTTTATTCCATTTTTTGCTGAAAAGCTGCTGTTAATGTGTTCCCTCAAGACAACTGATGGTCAATTATTCCCCATCCTCCACTTCCATTAAAGATAAGGAGTACTGTAATTCCATTGTTGAAAAATTTGGCAAAATCCTTTCATAATGAACTAATTGAATTAATCTTGCACACATTTTTCAGCTTCTCATTGTATAAGAAGATAAACAGATGTATTTAATGTTAGGATTTCAAGCAAAGTAAGAGAACTCATGGTAAAAATGATAACTATTATGAAGAATAAGTCCTCAGAAAGTCTTCATGAAGGTTTTTCTTCACGCTTGAGAAAGAAATAAGTTGTTTTTCTAAATATGAAATCCTGCTAAAATTGGAAATTGTTTTCACAGGTATTTTGTATACTATCCTAGTTTTTAAAGACGTTTATTGTTAGCATTGAATATTCTACGGAGTACGTGCATACTGGTTAACAGGCATTTGCTACTTGAATTACCACCCAAGTGGGATTAATTCAGCAGATAATGACACATTTGGAAAATGACAATAGGCAACCTGGCATAAGCTCTTCTTCCTGCCTACTGAAACCTGCATCTACATGACAGGAGTTACTTTTCAGAATAATGCGGAAGGGATGTGATGTTATCAAGATACTCCACAAAACATTTGCAAAGTGGAGACATTTTTATGTGTAAGAGAATGCAATCTGAAGTGAAATTCCAGAAGACAAATGTAAACTTGTCGTTAATCAATAAAGATGAATTGGAGGATTTGATTAGTGTTTATTAAATGATAATATATTTTAAATAAAGAGTCATAGCATTTAAAGCAAATAATTCAGTTTTATTTGCAGTGGGTTTTTTGCCTGGCACTGTAAATTTGTAGAGTCTTGGTAGAACATCACCATCTCTAGTGGCTCGTTAATTTTTCTCTGCAAGGGGAAGTATATGGGGGGGGGGGGGGGGTATTGAGGGGGTTCTGTGGAAGCTCCTGGTTCAGATTCTGCAATGACTTGCTGTCTTAATGTGATTCCTTGATTCTGGGTGAATATAATGAATGCTGTTGGCACCTGAGTACTTGTTGTCTAAGCAGTTCACCGTGTAGCTGCTGGTGGATGATGTAAATAGCAATAGAGGGCCTGTACAAGAACGATGATACCTAATGGATTATTCCCCACTGCTGCTCACTAGTTCTTTCCAGACAGAACAAATTCTACTATCGCATATCTGGTCTGGATTTATGCCATATTGTCTTCATTTAAAAAGTCTCACTCGCTTGAAATGGAGAGTGAGTCCTTAATGCAGTGTGATCCAGCTGCAGGCCTTTTGGTTGCATCTCCCTGCTGCCATTTTGCAGAAGGATAGTTAACAGTTTCTTGAGGAGCTCCAATCTGGACAGGCTAAGAGCTCCTTCTATGCCTCCCGCACTCAGCCACAGTGATCCTGACAGAGCTGCTGCCATTTCCCAGGTCTCTATGCCAGCAGTTTCTGCAATTAACCTTCCTGGTTTGGTCTTCCTACCCCTGCTACCAGTAGGAGCAGCTATTGCTGCTGCCAAGCATCTTCAGGGAAAGCTGTCCCTGGTACGGATCATTCCTTCATACCATTTCCTGGCAATAGCCCTGTCAGTAGCACAACAGTAAATGAGTGTGAGTAGAGAGAGTTGTATGACCTAGATCTGTCAACTTAGTAAGTGTTGGATGCACTTTGGTAATATCTGTTGACAGCATTCAGCATTTTGAATACTATTTACATGTGTGTTTTCACATATGTGTTCCTATGTAGCTAGTGATTTGAATATGAATGAACAGATGTTGCCTATATTATGAGTGGAAAGAATGCATGGTTTTGGTCAGAGCTCTGAGAAGACTGCTAAGAATTTGCTTCTAATACTGAGTTGCCAGAGACTTCTCACGTGAGATTAAATTAAAAACTCATTTTTCTGTATTTCCATGCTCTATGAGGTTCCCTGATTTCATAGTTGTGTTCAAGAATCACATGCATCATAGACAGTAAGTTCTAAAATAAAAACAAGAATAGCAGAATTCAAAGCTAATAAAGAATAAAAAATGTTGAAATATAAAAAATGATTCAAGCACATGTAAGTACAGCTGGTTGAAAAAGGAAAATACGAAGTTATAAAGGAAAAGGAAAAGAGAATTCAAGCATTCAGTTTTCAAGAATTCAGTTCTTTTCAGGCATACTCAGATTACATATATATATTTATTTATTTATTGGTCAGGAAATATGTAATGGGTTAAAAGACTAAGGAAAATAGAAATCTTAATTGGAAAGAGCTTAATTAAGAATTTCTGAAGTGAACAAAAACAGAAAGGTATGGAATAAAAACCTGAGAAATGGACTGAAAGGCTCAGTTGCTCCTTCTTACATTTTTTCTTAATTCCATTTTAAAAAATAGATGCTATATCATCACTCTTAAATCTTTCAAGAACAGTTGTTGCTATTGAGGGTGTATTAAATTCTTTCTTTGGTATCCCTGTTATTCACACTTATTGTTTTTTTTTTAGGCCCCTGCTAAACACTATTTGGTGATAGTGATTTAATGCCAATGAAGTTACTCAGTTTGCTCCATAACTTCCTCCTTAAAGAACCTGGTATCTGTCAAGGTCATTTGCAGTGATGAGAATTTGCCATTGTGACAAAAGTTCTACGCTGATCATAAACCGATGGATAAGAGAGTATTCTAACCACAATTTTTTTCAACTTAATGTTTTCTTTTCCCTTTTCCAGCTAAATTGCATAAATACACTGGCCTTTATCAAAACTTGTCACAGATGACTTTTGAAATACCACACTGATTTTCCTGTTCCTTATGACAACAATATAACAGAATTATCTCAGAAAAGGCTATTTAAGAACATTGCAACCACTGAGATTACAAACTCCATCTGTGCTGAGACTGTTAAACACTCAGGACTTTGATTTTATGGATTTCAGTTTTTATTAGATTACTTTGCTTTGCCCTTCAGTTTTATGATGGCCTTCAGAGCCATTATTTTGTTCCTCTTCCTATCTTTTCACAAGCCTACTCCTTTTGAGCTAACACGTCATCACGTCTATTTTTAGAAAAGTAATTTCTATTTTGATACAAAGCCTAATTGCACAGTGATTACTAATTGAATGACTCCATTTTCACCTGCAAGCATATCATTTGAGAGCTGACATCTTCTCTGAGTATGTTTGAGGGAAATGCTGAAATGAGGGCAAATCCAGAAATGACCACAGAAATCTGGAATTTAATGGTCCTTTTCAGCACACCAGCAATTATTTGGTTCAATTAGTCACCTTTTGCTACAAATATTTTTTGAAACAAACAAACAAACAATCCACATCTATATAGGGAATATCCATAAAGCATCCACTTGGTTGCCTGCTCATGGTTCAGTGAGCAGATGTAGATATGCTTCATCATATTAAAACTTAATTTCTGCAATTTATTTTTTTATTTGACTGTGGTTTTTGATTATGTGTAAATCTGACCAAGCTATAGTGATTGGATGGTACAAACTATAATATAAAGCAGGTAACAGATTTAATGTGGATTTATCAAAAATGTGTTGGTTCAGGCTTGTCCTTTGAGATGTGAATAAATTTCCTTGCAGAGTAGAACAAGCTCATCTGATGGCATGATAGGATCTTTAGCAATATTCACCTGTGTAGCTGATCTGCTTGATACCTCTAAATTTCAACAGGAAATTCAGACAACGCCCTCAAGGGCTGTTGAAATGTTGCATTGTGCAGAACCAGGTAAGTGGCAGTGGCCACTCATCACTCTCTATTAGACACGCACATACACTTTTGTCCAGATCATTTATTGATGGATTTGATGGATGATTTATTTACTTATTTTCATTTTGCCTGTGCATTACAACAACAATACTCTATGATCTTCCTCTCAGTAAATGTCTATTTTTGCAGCGTTTGGAATTCTTGGGCCAATTTTTGATCTTCTGCCCCATTTGAAGTAATATCACTAAATTTACTCAATCTAACCTTTACCTTTAATGAATTTCTGTTCCTCTGCTATTAGTTTCTCTTGAAGTTGGATTGTATCACCTTACTGGTGTATAGGCATCACAGATGTCAGATAACAGGAATATTAGTCTTCTAAATTTGATGACATTCCCATTGCAATAATCTTAGTAACTGAGTCTCCCTGTAGATTGTCCTCTGCGGCAGTAGTGCTGCGATACTCTGACTGCACAAACCGTATCAAATGGATCTGTCCTGATCTTCCTCTGTTCCAAACAAAGATTACATCAAAAAAGATTACATCAAAACTGACGTAAAGAGTTGTACCTCATAACATGAGGTGATTCAACAGATTTAGAATGGTTTATATGAAGAGCTGAAATGTAAAGGAGGAAATATATTTCATTCCTGTTTAGCAACCTCTAAGGAAATTATCATATCCTGGAGTTGTCTAAAAAACAATACTCTTCAATTTTAAAACTTTGACACCTGAGTTTAGAGGGAAACATGTTCCATATGAGATCCTAAATTTGTGCTTTGACCACAGCTTCACTTAGGAGCCCTTGTAAAAGGAGGAGCCTACCTTTTAATCATCAGATTATTTAAAGTGACCCAGATACAGAAAGCAAGGATTAGATAAATCAGTCCTCCCCCAGGCTGATCTTGTTATTTAAAAGCCCTCTGGTTTCCTTTCCTCTATATCCTTCTCTAAGCTCATTGCAAACACATTAGCCGAGAAATATTTTTGTTTAAATTTGTTCCCATTAGGTTTGCCACTTCCTTTTTCAAAATAAAGAGACTTAACTATCAGGACCATTGGAGTATTCTCACCCAGACTATTCATTAGATTTGAGAGATCTGTAGAGCAGCACAGAATTCCCACCCTTACTATGCTTTCCCAGAAATGAGTGATAAGAGATCTTGTTAAGTGTCCATATTCAGTGTTACCAGTGAAGGGAGGATTTAGATGATTGTCAGAGAAGCTATCTGCTTGTCTCTCTCAGGATGTCCCAGGATTTCCTTTACCATGGATTGCTCTCCCTGTGTTTTGCAGAGATAATCTTACCTTCAAAACAAACCATATTTGCAGAGTATTTGGTAGTCTGCTATGATAAAAGATTTTAATTCCACCAACTGGGCATTCTGCTTTTATGTCAGTATATTCAGAGAGACAGATTCTTAGCTAGTATATGTCAAGGGGAGTATTTTAGTTGCAGCTCATCATTGCTAATGTAATAAAGGATCATGTCCGTTATCTCTTCACTGAAAAAAAAAAAAAAAGAAAAAAAAGAAAAAGAAAAAAAAGGAAAAAAAAAAGGGAATTGTCTTCTGGAGGATTATAAGGATTTTGAAAGATGTAATGCAATAAGTAAAAATTTAACAATGAAATAACAGAGTTATTTGTCCTCCAAGTTTCAGCTGCCTGTCTCTTATAGTGATTATCAGTTAATGGAAAACAATGATCTTTAAGTATGACTGCAGACAGCCATGCAAGTGGAGATGAGCAGAATGTCTGTGAATGCAAGACAGCTGTGGTGCTTAAAGATTTGCAGGGAATAACAAGATAACAGTGTAAACACAAAATAATTATAATTGATATTTATGTGCATTTATGTGTGACAGTTTCCCTAACAATTCATGTAATTAATGGGAAAATAACCCTATGAGGATGTCCATTTCATGATGTCCTTCACAGAAGAAGCAGTGTGGTGATCTAGAAGTGCAGGATTGACTGGCTTTCACTCAAGGGTAATGTATCTGAATGCAGAGATTGTTTGAGGAAAGCAAAACCCAGATGCTGATTTGGAAGAATGCCCAGAATTCAAATGCAAAACTTTGCCTCTGCTAAATTGCTGGGCCCTAAACCATGCCCTGTATCAAGGTTATATTTCCTGATGCATGACTAATCTGTTCTCTGCCCGTTATTCTCCATCAGCTCAGCTCCTATTGCAGGCTTCCTCTTGGTAAAAATGACACTTTCAAGGCACAGAACATCTTGATTTCTGCCTGTCTGTGTTTCAGATGGTTGTTACTTTGCTGCTCCTGAGGAGAAAATCGTGATATTTGAAGCTGCTAAAAATAATTACTGTGCTCTTCACATTTGTCACATAAGCTAGAAAGTGGCTTACAATAAATGCTTCCCAGGAGGGGTGTTCTGGGAACTACAAGGTGGTAGATAGTGTTGCCTGAACTTGCACCTCAGCTGGAGTTCTGAATGATCACTCATGGACCAACTTGATGAACAATACAAATCCCGACATCATTTATTCATTGTTTTTACAGTTATCTCACTGGTTAAGTACAGAGTGACAACCATTCAGTATAACTAAAAAATTAGTGAGACAGGTGAAGAGGTATTGTTATTTTCTGTGGCATCTTCTGTGTCACTGCGTATCCATTAATTTGCTTATTTAAGTAGTGCAAATTAGTTGTAAGGTCTATCATTTCAAACTTTGTTTAACTGTTTGGCAGTTAAATGCAGAATCATCAATGTCTCTAATCTCAATAATTCCAACCTATCTCATAAACGGATTTTTCAGCTTTAATTTTTACAATCTATAGGGCCCTTGTGGTCTAACAATCTGCTATCTGTAATTAATGTAAAATTGTTACCAAAATGATGAGCTTGTGAAATTGTTTTACAGTAGATCAGAATCTACTGTCTCTACTTTGCCCTTATAGCTGTGCCACTTTACATCAAATAATTTTGTTTGCAGATACTTGCCTCTAATCTGTTTATTGTGCTGTTTACTAGCACTTACCAACTTTGTTAATAATGGAACAGCTACCCCTGAAAATGAATATATGCTAACGTCTTGTGTCTTTCTCATTTTGAAACATTGAGTAAACACTCAAGTTAGAAAACAATGTGCATTTAGAATAACATATCTACAGTATTTAATTTAGCTAGTTGTTGATTTATCCAGAAGATATTCTTATTGGCTGCTTTTCTTACAACGTGGATTTGAGACAAAATAAAAATGCCCTCTGTGAAAGTCAAGAGGAGGACTTTAGGAGGAGAAGTTCCTTCTCCAAAAGAGTGGCCAGGCACTGGCACTGGCTGCCCAGGGACATGGTGGAGTCACTGTCCCTGGAGATGTTCAAGAACCATGAAGGTGTGGCACTCAGGGACATGGTTTAGTGGACACTATTGGTAGCGGTGGGTGGTTAGATGAGAGGATCTTAGAGATCTTTTCCAAGCTTAATGATTCTGACTCTGTGATTCTAAAGCACTGCTAGGGTCACAGCAGTGCATTCGGTGCAAGAAGACAGGAGATGAACAGAGCATACGTTCCTCAGCTTTTCAGGTCTGAGCCTGGTCTTCTCTCAAAACCAGAAAAAAATCTTAATTGAATAGTGTTGGCTTTTTTTTGTATTGTTTGTTTGTTTTTCGTTTTGTTGTTGTTTTTTTCCCCACTACTGTTGTTTCAGTGTTTCTTGTTATGTTAGAAGGTAGAGTCATACTTACTGCTAGAGAACTCGAGGAGGACATACAGACAAATATCAAACTGTCTTCTGAGTATTGTAGTAGTATATTTTACACGAATAGTTCTTATGAAAAAGCAGTTAGAGGTAAAATTGAGCAGTATTAAGCCAGTATTTGTCACTCCTCAGCAGCGTTGATCTAAATTCTTGGTAGGTGCTACATGTTCACTGAAGAATAAAATGCAGTAGTTTTCTCAGAGTTTTAGATGCTTTCAACTTTTGAAACCCTGCTGAAATGTCTCAGTCTAAATGTAGAAGTTTACAATCTGAAAGTTTTTTAATGCATTTGTTATTACACTCTTTATATTGACAGTTCTAGTTCTGATAGTAAACATGTTTATTCTGATGGCTAAGATGGGATGTAGATGTCACTGGTTTGGTTTAATATCTGGGAGAGTGCGGAAACAAGGGCCGTGAATTGTATGTCACTGAATAAAGATTTCAATCAGGATCTTGCCATTTTTGTTTAAGTCAAGCAGTATTCAGAAGAGTAGAAAAAACCTGAAACAGTTACTGAATTTTAAAGGTTTGAGCAGTGATTATGTTCTTACTGTTTAAATGCTATGGTCATTAATAAGAAGAATTTATTATCGGAGTGTGCTGTCTTATGACTAATCTAAGCTTGTCTCATCTTGTTTCATTCATATCTCATCCTTTGTGCCAGTGTCTCTTTCATTTTGGAATTGGCTTGTGTTCTAAGGGTGGAAAAAGATGGAGGCACAGGAGGAAAACTAGAATGAAATTCACAGAGGCTTCCCTCAGGTTGGATAAATTGCCAGGTCCTACAATGGAAACGAGCAACCCAGAGAAAACCAAGCTTGCGCAATATTTTGCTCACAGCATCTTTAAATGTCACTTGAGAAATTACAATTAACGGATTGTATTATAGGTTACAACAAAATGTCTAACTACTTTGGTTTTCATTTGTGACCTTGATTGATAGCTTTTCATTTCCTTGGTGTGAAGCAAAATTGTAGGATAAAAGATAATCAAGATCTCGAACCAAAAACCCATAGAGTAAGATGGAGAGGCATGTGAGATAACTGGCTTAGGTAGGACTGTGTGGGCTCCTTACTTGGTAATTACATCACAGAATCACAAGTTTGGAAAAGACCTGCAAGATCATCTAGTCCAACCACCCTCCCATTCCTATCAGTGCCACAAGCTACTAAACCATCTCTCGTAGCTCCTCATCCAGGCGCCTCTTGAACACTGCCAGGGATGGCGACTCCACCACCTCCCTGGACAGCCATTCCAGTGCCTGACCACCCTCTGAGAGAAAAAGTTTCTCCTAATATCCAACCTAAACCTCCTCTGAAGGGAGGAGATCTCTGACATCTTGAAGAGTAACTAGGAATGAGCATTTGCTTTATATAATCAATTGTGCTAAATGTCAATTGTCTTTCCTAGTAATTTTAGTCTTCTTTTAATACAGTCTTAAACAGTTCTTGGAGGCTTTTAAAATAAAATATTTTATTTGAGTTTGTTAGCTCTTTAATCACAGCTCTCATATGTCATCATAAGTGAGGCAAAATGAGGGGAAATATTTTCATCTGTTTTCTCTATTTCCCTCATTAGCATGCAGGATAGGATAAAGGATAAATGTGTGTATATATATATAAATATATATATGTATATACACACATATTTCTATATATGGATAGATGCTAAGGGCTGCATACTCATGTGGGTAGGCCAGTCATTCAGAGTGGCTACTGAGACCAAGTTGGAAGATGTGTACTTCCAGTCATTTGGTACTGTGTACAAAGAGCTTGATTCTTTGAAAACTTGCCCTAAAATACAGCTAAACTGGCTAAGCTGTGTGGTTTTCTCAATAATAATCTCTTTTAATAATCTCTTTGCTTCTTCCGACTGTGTTCTTCATTAGGGCTTGGATAGCATTTAATGATACAAATTCGGAGTCATATTAAGGCTTGCCAATTTGCATTATTAGCCTGAAGAATCATTGAGAGCTAGTCATTTTCTCAAATTAGCAAGTAAATAAGTGAATGTAGTAGAGAGAATGGGGCATGAAATATACTCTACTTGCTTAGTGTTAATTTCGCATAATAACTTTATACTGTAGAAGTAAACATTTTTCAGTATGTATTTGAGGGGATAATCAAATCTGAGTACTATGTCCTCACAACAAATACTCTGATGAAATCATTTTGTGAAAGTGAATGTTATATATCATTACAAAATAATTTCTGTTTTTCATATGATGCACAGAACCTAGACATGCAGACACAGCAGAATTATGCAGTCACGCTTTGAGAAAACAAGAAGAAAGTGTATTTCTTCTTTTTCTGTCACATTTAGTTACTGTAGTCTCCATTTTTACTTGAATTCTGGAATGTGTTGATACAGCGTGAGCTTATAAGCTCAAGGAAAATGTATTGTAATAAAGATACTTTTCCCTTTCAAGGCCCAATAAAACTTCTGCATCCCATTTACATACTAGTACAAGCAAGAGAGAGGTTGTTGTCCTTTGCAGTACATCCATGAAACATCTTTTGTGGGTTGAGTTTGTTGGTAAACACTGTGAGTAATGAAACAAAAGTCTAGGGTCTTCAGTTTGCAGAGATCTGGTATCTAGAACTTTGAAATACCCGTAGAAGCAGAACAGAGAAACCTAGTGTTGGTATGTAGCTCTTTGAAACTAAAAGATGAGAAACAGGGAAGGGAATTTTAGATCCAAGAAGTAAATAGAATGGAGGGAGGGATATGCTTTTGTTGTGGGCATTTCCATTTAACTGAAGGTCTGTCTGAGAAAGAAACTTGTTGTGTAGGAGACAGACAGAAGAGCAGGCACACCATAGCCTGTCAGAGAAACTGTGCTGAGTGGGAGGAGACGTGGAAGTCCTGGAGTCTGGGAGACAAGAGAAAAGGAAGAGCTCCAGCAGGGCTAACAGGTTATCCCACTGGGTAGAGCTCTGCCAAGGACAGGGGTAATGTTAGGAATCTCCTAAAATAGGAGTCTCTGGGCAAGAGCCAAAAGTGTTGAGGTCAGGAACACCACAATTAGAAGGTCTGAAAGCAGTTCTTCACTAAGAAAGCAAACTTCATCCTGACTGTGAAAAAAAATGAAGCTTGGCCTTGCCAGAGGATAAATTCAGAGGAAGCTTTTCAGTATGTCTGGTGTAGGCAATGTTACAAATAAAACTCAGCACGCTTTTGCAATTTCCAAGATAAGAAAGATTTTAAGAAAAAAATATATGATAATTTTACACTATAAATAAAGTTTGAGGGGAAAAAAAGAGGCTGTGACTTTATGAAGGCAAGTTTCTTTACACGCATTTGCTGTAGTTACAGGTAGGACTATGACACGTTAGGAGAATATACCTGATGTAGTGGCAGTCTGTGGATCAGTGTTGGGACTGGGTGGGTAAGCATATAGTATTTCTAAATGATAATAAAATCATATATGTATTGTGTATGGTGTTCTAATCCAAGGTTTATTGCCCTGATCCTGTTCCAGTAATAAGTTTTTAATCAAATAGATTTACTTTGGCTTGAAAATTCTCATATTCTTTGCATGTATGAGTGCATGTGTGATCCTTGTATTCATCCATACAGCATTCAATGTTAGAAGTATCTTGCAAAATGCATGAATCATTTAAAAAATGCTACATTATACTTCAGTATTGGAATACTAACCAAGCACGTGGAAGATTACTGCTAGTTATCGGTTAGTTGCTAATAGATTCTTTCCAGTGTGAGAAGGAAAACTAAAAAAGCAAACCAGCTTGGTTATCTGCAGTTTTCTCAGTGCTGTCCTGTCCTAGTGCAATTGAAAACAAACCAATCTGTTCATAATTCCTACTGCCAGCTCACTTTGTTAGTTTGGCAGTTCTCTGCACATGTGCTTGCTGGCCTCTCTGCCACCATGACAGAAATGGAAGAGGTGGTCTTGTGTTCCTCCTTTGTGCCTCTGGTTTACTGCTTGTAATTTGAGGGCAGGAGAGTTGCCCACCAAAATACCATTGATCTTACTGTTAAGGGGCTTTTCTTGATGTCTGTCCTGAATTTTCTTTGCTACAACCTTAGTAAATTATGCACTTTTCTATTTGCTTTAGCATTATCAACATGCAGAACAAGTCTTTCCCTTCCTCTTTGAATAACATTATCTTTTCCCCTTCAGTTTTCTATTTCTAGACTAAATAACACCAATTACAACAGTTTTCTTAAAGAAAAGTAACTTCCCTATTTTGATTTTTACAGTAGCACAGTGATTGTCTGTGTTACAGCAGGATGAGCTCAGTGACCCTCTGGTAGTCCCTGTGACCTTCAAGTCCTTTTCTGCGAAATTCTAACTCATTTTTCCCTATTTGCCCAGTTTGCTAATCCTGCCAAAGCATTGAAACTAGCATTCAACCTTGTTATGCTGCATGTCCATCCCTTTTTTCCAGGGTAACGGGAACCTTTCAAATCATGTTCTTCTTGTGTGGTGTAATTGCAGACCACCTTGTTCATGCTGTGTGTAACTCTAATAAGAGCATTCAGTTCCATCTTCCAAGTAATTCCTGAGAATATTGGAAAATATCTGCCAGAGACAGAGGCTTCCGATGCAAGATACCCAAAATGCACACCACAGTTTTGGCAATAAATTGCTCTTAACAGTTGTTAGGTGTAATTTTTTAATTGTTTATGTCCCAGGATTGTTGATGGAAATACTAGAATATTACACAAAGTCGTATTAAAAGAGATGCTACAACATGTATGCTATATGTCACCATCATATGCAACATACATAAAATTTATCTGAGTAATTTTCTACATTTGTAATGTAGAGGACAGCTGTAAAGACAGCTAAAACAACTGTGTTACCTGCTGACTGAAAAAAGAGACTTCATTTAATTGGGAAATTACTTCAGTGTTTCCATAGCAAGTTGGCTTCTCTGAAACAAAATTCTTAGTTACCACAGTATTTGCAGTAATTCTGTTTAGAACATGTTTCTAATGAATTTCCCCTTAGATTGACTAACTTTGAAGTATTATCCAGAGCAGATTCTTCTAAGTAGACCAACTTGTTGTATGGTCAGAAATGCAGTTCTTATTTTGTAAGGCTGAGGTTTTTATGTTATGTTTGTTATGTTTTATGTATTGCAGAATTTTATGTAATATATTAAGCCTTTGTCATCTCAGCTCAGCATGTCATGAGATACGGACTTTATGTTCTCCAGATGATGATGTCTTTGGTTAAGTTAATGTAATAAAGGGGTGAAGATTTTACTTTCCTGTCATCTTTTATAAAAGTTTATTTTAGCTTTACCATCCCGGAGCCATTGACAGCAAGGTAATTAGTGTGCTCACTGCTTCCTGAAAATATATCAGAAGAAAATGTGTGTGAAAGTGTGTAGACTTTTGTGGCTTTAAATGACATTAAAATGTTACCATACTAAGTTAAAAATACTTGGTTGTTCTGCTTATATACTCGTAACAAGTTAAAAAGCATAAATACGTTTTTAGCTGTATCATAATTTGGGCTTTAATATCACTGTTTTCTCACTACAGTATTTTCTCATATTTTCTCCCTAGAATGGTTTCACTCCATTGTACATGGCAGCTCAAGAGAACCACATTGAAGTGGTGAAATATCTCCTGGAGAATGGAGCCAACCAAAGCACAGCTACTGAGGTGACTTATATTTTTCTTTTTTTACGCTCTTATTTTCCCTTTCCTGTATATTCAGTGATCTGAAGATCTGCAGATGGAGTATTTTGAGAGCTTTCAGTCATTCATTTAGCTGAGTTGTATTTATGGATTTTTCACTTTTTTTTTTTTTTTTCCCCCACAAACAAACACATTAGATGGACAAACTGTTCTGGTCATTGTGAGAAGTCAAAGAATGAAATCCAGCCTGAATTATTTGACAACAAATCATCCACTGAATTTAGCGAGCCCAGGATTTTCACCTTTAGTATCTGCCCATTTCTTCATTCAGCTTCTCGGATATATTTTTGAAAAATGAATGAGACTTTGAAATGAGTTCCCAAAGGATGTAGAAATTATAGGAGGCTAAGATGACCTCAATGGAATGGTATTGCCAGGTGAGTTAGGAGTAGATTGATCATAGGGTAAGTGAAGAGGTACAGCCTTTCCTCTTGAACAGTCACTGTTTCAGATTTACATCTTTGGCAAATCCCATGAAAACTGAAGCATCTAGGAGTGCCACCACCTGATACTATCTTGTGCTGCTTCTCTATTTGTACAGTAACATCTGGGCAAAAATTGGTGAATGGAATTATTATATCATGTATCTCCAAATCTTGTCTGGAGAGAAAGGGGTCTCACGGGGAAGATAAATGACTAATGTGAATTGCATCGATGAGCTTACCAGGGAATGTGTTGGTTATCCTCACATAGTTTACTTCTACCATCAAATCATGTGGGAATAAGTGTACAGAAAGATGGTATTCATTGCTAGGATCTGGATTTCACTGCCTGAAGCAACTTTAAAGCAAGCAAAACGGATGCCAGTGGAAGAGATGAATCTCCATCTCAAGAGCTTCCTTTCACAAATGAAAAGCTTTTGGGACAATGAAGGAAACTTCTAGATAATGAAGAATGTATTCCCCTGACTTCTTGTTACTCTGCTTCAGCCAAATCTTAGTTTGTTCTCAGCTAGGAGAACAAGTGACTTGACTCTGTGCTACAAAACTTATTGGCATTGTGTTTACTCTATATAAATGGAAATGCAATGTGAAGTAGTAACAAAAAAAAAGTTCCTCCTCTCTCAGAGAGCTTCTTCTCATGTCTATTACTTTTCCCTAGTCTGTACAGAAACTTACCCATTCCAGATTACCTTCACAAATGGATACATTCAAGATGATGGTGCATTTATGCTTGCTTTCCTTTTCATTAAACTGATCTGCTAGTGTTAACAGCTGCTTTACTATCCCTTCTTTCAATGGATACTGTACCATTTGATGACAGCTCCTAAAATAATCCTCTTGAGGCCTGCATACGCTGAGATCACATTACATTGCAACTTTCTGAAATATGAAGTCCTATGTGGTCACCAGGCAACTTGGCAGAAGCACGCCTTTTGTGACCGAGTCGCAGGGGATCTTTGGCTCTCCCAGGGCCCAGCCTGGCTACAGCGTGCAGTCACCTGCTCTCAGTCTTTCACCAAATAACTTTTATTGACTGTGATGAGGAGCAGTGATCATTAGATTACAGGAACTATGAAGATGATGTGGTTACAATTCATGTGGCCTCTGCTTGAACACAGACATCAAGGCATCATTGGAATTTGTAGGGTTGTCTGATTTTGTAAAAAAAAAAAAAAAAGACAGGGAAGGAGAAAAGCCAACTGGACCCACTCTGAACTTGAGTCCAAGTCTGTCTTCTGTCAGCAGAAAAGTCAGATCTTACTTTTGTGGCCTGAAAAGTAAGGTCTGTCTATCCCCTTATCACTTACCTAGATAAGTTTTGGTTTCAATCCTTGCTCAGGTGGTGTCTTTAGTGATGCGAATATTAGTGAAACCTGTATTCAGTAGAAAACTGAGCTGCTGTCTGCTTTCACATGTGCCCTGAATTTAAGTCTTGTGAATGGAACAAAGAAGTGATACATTGATAAGGTGAGACAGCATCAAAAGACTTTGGAAGGACATTCTGTTTGACCTCAAAGACAGACTGTTCTCACGTGAAGAGGTGGAGAAATGAAATACTTTCTCAGGGCTCCTGTTAGCCATGCTACCTACAAGTAAAAGGAGGGACAATGCAAGAACGGCAATAGCTGCTCAGAGAAAGATGGAAGATAAAGTGGGACAAATCAAATGGTTGATCTTGTGTTTGAAGCTCTGAAACAGGCACTGCCTTTGGATGTACTTTATTCCCTCTATTTTATGTGTCCTTCACTTTATATGTGTAGGTACAAAATCAGAGTCAGGATGATCTCAGTTTCATAGGGCCTCTAATCCAGGATTTGTTCTCATGTTTCCAGAGGCAAAAGGCAAATGCATTAAGCCATTTCAGCACTTAATGTAGCCCCAATCTCAGAATTATCTCTGCAGTTCAGCTGTTACATCAGCTGTTCACTACATTTTATTTCACTGTACAGAATTTAATCTCTATTACAGAAAGAAACTGTATGAGTATAGCTGTTACAGCACACTTACCCACAGTTCAGCGCAAAAGGGAGTGAATGTTATTAGTTTACTAGGAGAGAAAATTGCTTTGGCAATTCTTCAGATGCTTCTTTCAGCATGTTAGCACTCATTCCTTCCCTACTTATCCTTTATTATTTTACATCTTCCTATTTTCGTATTCCCAGTCAGTTCTATCTCTTTCCTATGCCTTTTCGAATGTGTCTTAGTTTGCTTAGGCAGTTTGGCCATAATAAACTCTTCAGCTGTTCCTTCTGATCTACACATGGAAAACTTTGTTTTATTCCCTTCCCTTTTCGTAGCACTATTATCCACCAGCCTTCTTGTCACAGACTCAGTTTGTGAGGAACCACTGCTGCTTGTGGTTTAACTGCCCTTCAGTCTAGCATGTGAACGTAGCATATGTACTTAGACAACATGCAAGACTTGAGCTTTTAGATTTATTGTTTTAGGTATAGTTTTATAGATGAGGTACTTGAGCAGACAGTACTTCAGTTGAGACGCAGGTTTTGAGTTTTGATACATTTTAAAGTATTGGGAGTTCAGGGCATGTGTGACAGAGCAAGAAATTTTGAAAACAATTTAAAAACAAATCTAAAAATACAAAGGAAAAACAGATTTTTCTGATTTCCAGAAAAATATATAATGTTTTTCCACTTAGAATTTGAATAAATTACTAAATATTAGCTGACTTTTGTGAGTTATAGGCCATATATAAACTAGAATGGGAAACAGAAGCAAATGCATCTGGAGATATATTTTCTTTTCTTTTACACAAATATTGCTAGAATACACATTGTGGTCCATTTTATGACAATTAGGACAGATACTGTAGAATGATCCTTTGCCTGTACTTAAACAAACAAAACTTTGAACTAAAAAAAGCATTCTTCTGATGTGTTTGAAGTCACATCTGGATTAAAATGTTGTGCCTCTGATGCCATTTCACTGGTGAGCATTGTGGTGTAGAGGCAGAAAAGAGCTGGTGATGTGCTTAGCATATTTCTGTGTGTGAACAGTGCTGTGCAGTTTGCTGCAGCCCTGTGTCCTTCATCTTACTGAGTATGTTTTGTTTTTTTCTCTTGCAGGATGGTTTTACTCCCTTAGCTGTTGCTCTGCAACAAGGACACAATCAAGCAGTGGCTATCCTGCTGGAAAATGACACCAAGGGGAAAGTGAGATTACCAGCTTTGCACATTGCTGCCAGAAAAGATGACACCAAATCAGCAGCGCTCCTACTGCAGAACGACCACAATGCCGATGTGCAGTCCAAGGTAACATAATGCTGTCCTACAGGAAACAGGGCACTCATGTGGCTGAGTGCCAACGGGCAGCCAGCTTTTGCTTCCTTCATCTAAAGGGTTGAAGGTAATTTCTTCTGTGGGGAAAGATGAGTCTCTAGACCAGTATCACCAGTAATGTTTCTACTTCTGTCTTGTTTAGCCACACAGTAATTACAAGCTACACATTTTTTTTTTGCTTTTTGTTTATATCTCTCATTTCAGTGATAACCAACTTTCTCTTATTATTTATAAACCAAAGAAATATGAATGGAAGCAAAATCACTGCTTCCCTATCAAATAGGATACTGGTTTATTGCCTGTGGGAAAATAGGTTATATTTAATGTTAATGCATGCTTGAATGGCTTTTCCCATTATAACAGCATAACTCATTTCAAAAAACAACTTAGTTCTTGGTTTTGCAGCCAATCTTTAATATCTTTCCTCTTTTTCCCAAACCATGCTGCATCAGATGATGGTGAATAGGACGACTGAGGTACCGAGATAAAAAATTTTTAATTATTCTTTCTATTATTTATGATTATTTTCTCTGCTCTGTGACAACATTTCTTTATTATTTATCACTAAAAGTGAAGTTGTGACTTTTTAAATCTATAACACTTTGTCACTCAGCAAACCTGTTATTATTCATTCTTTGTCTTAGCATTTCTTTTTATTTGTGACTGTTACCATATTAAGTAAACTTCTCAGAACTTGCACTCAGTTCAAAGAAACCTGAAGTGTGTAATGGAACTAGAATACTGGAGGTGTTTCTCTAGTTCAAGTAATTTAATTATGACAATGCACTTACTTGGCATAACTAAATTAAGGTATATCTGGCTGAGCCAGAAGCATTGTAAAATACATTTTGAGTAGAAAAAATAATTGAATCCTCCAAGGTAAAAAAACTTGTTCAGTGCATCTGTTTACTTTTACCATTGTTATTATTGTGATCTTTTTCAATGAAGTTTTCAGAAGTCCTTAAGGGATAACACTTAGTACATTTTTTTATACTGATGGAATGTAATGACTCTCTGAGCATGTCTGCTAAAAACGTTACGTCAGATTGACTAGAACTGTGATTTCTCCCTTAGTCATTATTGTCACATTTAGGAAAAAGTAGTATTTCCTAGAACATTGTTTGAATCCTGCCTTTTAAATAATCATTTCTTTGTTAGATGAGGGAATGAATTTTGAATGCGTGCACACGTGAATATGCTCTGCATTTGGTTTGTGCATACATGCGCAAATTGCTATGAGGCAGCCTGCAGAGGGAATTGAAATGGTGACGGCTTCTCGCTGCCATCTGCCTATGGACATGTTCTTTTACAGTAAATGTAAAGCAATTAACAACTTTTTCACTGGCCATTCATTACATTACCTCTAAGTACCTTGCATTTGTCACAGAGCAAATACATGTGCTGAGAAGTTGTATAAATACAACATTAATTCACTCTATAACTTAATACGGTATTGTATTTGTGTGTCTACAGCCTCAGTAGACATTTTTCTGGTAATTTACCACAGCAACAATTTATGAATTTAATGACTGATTTTACTTAGACCAGGATCACCTGTGAGATAGCAAAACAGTTAATGGAAATAGGTTAAAATAATAGGCTGATTGCTCTATCAAGAATAAAATTGATTTCAGGGTGCAACATCTGTCTTTATTCCACATTTTTATGCACTTATTTAGACACTTCTTTATTCCTTGAGCAGTTTAAAATAATAATTGGTACACTGAAAGAAAGGTTTTTGAATAAACAGCACAGTCCAGAAGTGAAAAGTATTTCTCTTTCCCATAACTGTCAGTAAGACTGTAAGATCTGATCAAATCAGTGTAAAGCTCTTCAGGGAAACCTTAAAAAACGAGGTCCTTTCTACTTGAATTACTTATGAGACTAAAAGCTTGCTGGGTGTCCTACTTTCTTTTTTATTCTGTTGTCAGATAATTCTGTATCTTGTAAATGAAGCATGTTTCACCTTCTAGTGCTCGAGTGGCAATACGTAAATCCTGTTTTTTTTCTGATGTATAGATTGCAAAGTTTCTTCAGATCCTTTCAGATCCATAATGTATAAAAAGTGAATAAGTATGGTTCTTAGAATATTCAGTCTGTTTAGCAAAGTTTCTCATGTAGACTAAACTCCTGGTATTGAATATCCTCTGCTTTCTTTTTATAAAAGAAGGAAATGTGTTGTCAAAATTTGTAATTCTTTGATGAGTACAACAGGAGTCCAAGAACTTGTGCTGACTTTTAGGCAAAATTGCTGAACAGATACAGGCTAAAAGCCCCATGTTATTTCTGAATTGTAGTAAGGAAATTCCCTTTATTTTCTTTAAGGATTAATGATATATTAACGTTTTCTGTGATGAAAGTTACTGACCTCTTATTGGCTTGCAAAAAATAAAAGAAGGAAGCACTTTTGATAATCTCCCATGTGAAAACTACATGCTCTGCCTGAAAGGCTTTGCTATGTCATAGGTGAACTCAATAAAAACACAACTATTTGCCAGCAACTTTTAAAATCAAGTTCTAGTAAAGTTGATTGTATTGTATACATTGATTTCTATAAATAAAGATTGTTTCCTTTTGTAGAGTGGCTTTACACCTTTGCACATAGCTGCGCATTATGGAAACGTCAATGTGGCAACGCTTCTGCTAAACCGAGGAGCTGCAGTTGATTTCACAGCAAGGGTATGGAGGAGCTTTTGTTTCTTTGAGTCGTAATGGCCTATGAAGGTGGGAGTGTATCTTTGTGTAATTCCTGGTCAAGAATAAGTGAGGAGCAAAACAATGCTGAAATTCTATTGTGTTTAAAAGTCTTCCTTTCTTTCCTTCTTTCCTTCTTTCCTTCTTTCCTTCTTTCCTTCTTTCCTTCTTTCCTTCTTTCCTTCTTTCCTTCTTTCCTTCTTTCCTTCTTTCCTTCTTTCCTTCTTTCTTTTTAATTAATTTTTTAAAGTTGTCTCCATGTAATGCAGCAGAGTCCTCGGGAATTTATAGCAACCAGTATTCCCAGCTGATGGAAGCAGACTGCTTTGACTTATTCCAGAGTGCTGATATGCTCAGGATGTGTCAACTCATTTTAGCTTTTTTGTCAGTTAGATACCCTTTAGAAATATATTTTTTTCCTGTCTGTTAAAGGTTCAATATTTGCTAGAGTAATTTGCCTATTTTCTCATATTTTCTCATTTAAACGTATTTTGAAATAGTAACGTAAGGTACACTGCCATACCACAGTGTAAGTACTAATTTATCCCAGACTACAATTTTAGGTAAGCTACTGCAGAGATACATAATATAGTCTACACACTGTACAGTGATGCACATTGCTTAGTTTGAAGTATGTCATCTGGTGCTATAGCAACCTCTGATCATCTGTATGTCACTAAAGCTACTGGGTCACAAATTTCTGATAATTATGCATTTCCAGGCACAATTTGAATTACTTTAGGGTTGTGCCTTTCATACTGATTTCCTCTTCTTGCCTATCTGGAAGAGCTGCTATTATCTCATTCCCCACTCAAAGCATCTGCAAGGACTTTCAGCCTAAGCAGGATCTACTCCTTTACATTACTTACATTACATTTATAAGATTACTTTGTGCAGAATTCATGCATTCGTGTAATCTGTGTGTTGCAAAGATTTAAATGCATCAGTGTTTTGTGAATATTGACTCACTGGGAATCTGCTGTATGTTTGTTTATTTGTCTGACTCTGGGACTGTGATGTTTGCCGCTTTGGCAGATGTGCTACTTCGTTTATGAAACAGTCAAACAGTGAATAAAACTCTTACCTAGAAAGGAACTACTAACTCTAGCTTATATGGTGCGTGCCTAGGTCTGATGCTCAAGTATGTTTTTGTTTATTCTCTATTAATGTGATTGTATCATTTTTGTGATCCAAACACAAATTCACCATCATCAAACACCTTCAAATCTGTCATGCTCATTGTTTGTTCTTTTCATGGTGTAGAATGGAATCACCCCACTGCATGTCGCTTCCAAAAGGGGAAACACAAACATGGTGAAGCTCTTGTTGGATCGTGGAGGGCAGATCGATGCCAAAACCAGGGTGAGTGCTTCTATCCCCCGAATATGATGTTATCCCTTCTTGGGAATGGATTGCGATTTTTTTACTTGCTTGGTTTTTTTGTTTCTTTTTAAGCCAAAGACTGGGAACATCAAGATGCATAGCTAGGCATTCTGCTTCAGTAATTGTGTTATATGGTCTGTCCATAAACTGAGACATTAGATGCAGCTGTTATAAATGACTCAAAAAAAACCCAAACAACCCAACACTAAAAAATACTCAGCTGAACAGAGTTCCAAAAACTCAGCTAATCCTTTTGGTCCCCTGACTCCTGCTTTTTTGTTCCAGTCACCATGAGAAGGAAAACTGTTAGTGGACTTAATATTGAAGAGTCAACACTAGGAACAAGTAATTTAACACTGCTGCAGCAGCGCATCTCCTCTTCTCTGGATTAAGCCACAGCAATACTTTGCTCTTTATTCATTCAGGGCAAAAGAAAAACCCACCAGTTTGTATGTGCAGGATTAATTAATTATTTAAAATTGGATTTTGAAGCCATCTAAGAAAACGCAGTTGTTAATGCAAACTGAGTATCATGGGACTTGTCCATGAAAGCTGCTGATCTTTTAGCACTGATCTGCAAGGTTTTATCTACAAGTATTAGACGATGTTTCAGAACACAATAGTTTAGAGCTGTATAAAGGAGCAATGTATTTTTTTGTTTAATAAAGTAGAAAAGTAGGGAATATTGCATTCAGCTGTGCTTGTGGTTTATTTAGCTGCAGCTGTTATTTTTTTATTCATTTTGTTTACCATTTTTTTGCTTAATAAGCTAGGAAGGCAAAACATGATTGTTATGCTACTCTGCATGTGAATATGATTTCTGATTTCTCTCTTGATCTTATTCATCTGTTTTTTTTTAAACTGATCATGATGGAAGATGAAAGCTCTCATGAAGGTGTGCAGTAAATCATCCCTGATCAAATTCTCCATTATCTTATGGTAAAAAAAAGTGTAAAACTGTGATAATGTGCTGCAATAAGGATATTCCACATTTGTGTAAGCACAGCAGTCATACAGAAACAGTACACTTGGCCTATGGGATGATAGTATTGAATTCCCCTATTTCTTGTTCAGTATTTAGATATTTGTTTTGGACAAGTTAGCCCAGGTGATCGTACATGACTTCATGGATTTTATGGGGTTAAGTCATAGTCCCACACACCCAGAAATGCTAAAATGCAGTTGTGAATTAAACTGAAAGAATAAGACTTTGCTGAGTGTGGGTGGAAGGCTCTAAATTTGGAGTCTTTGCATTGTCTTGGCTTCCTGCCCTTTGTCAGCTGCTACATCATCTCAAAAACTGTCGGCAGAAAAATATCAGTGGGAAATGATAAAGGTGTCCTAAAGCACATATATTCCAGCTTGCGCAGGCTCAGCAGCTTCTTCTTGCTTCCATCTTCTGCCTTCCCTCTGCTCAAAGACACGTGATGGTGGTTGGCTGTGTGTACTTTCCAGTGGGGGAGATTCCAGGCTTTGGTTCTGCTGTCAGTGTCTCCCCATGCCGTGCTCCTGTCTCCATGCCAGCTGTTTATGTAGTCTCGGTGTCTTTTTCTTTTCTCTTTGCTTTGTCCGCATGCCTTGTGCTTTGCTATGGCCGTGAGTATGTAGGGTACTGACGAGGTAGGTTGTGTGTTGCATGTGTGCATATGTGTTTGTTGTGCTTTAAAGGAGAGACTTCTGCCTTGTCCTCCTCAGTACTAACATGCTTGCCTTTCCATATTTGCCTTTTCATTTCTCTTAAAGAACCCTTGCATTTTTCCAGTAGGTCAGATTCACTGAAAGACAGTGGAATTAAATGTACTCTTGGCTTTTATTTGCCATCTTCAAACTGTATCAAAATATGCTCTTTGTTTAAGAAGCAGTCATTGCTTTCATACATTTTATTTTTAACCATTTTATGTGACATTTTATGATGCCTAACTTAAGATGTGAAAGGTTATTTTAACAAATCTTAACTAAATCCAAGTCCTTTAGCTTTACACAGTTAATCTATGAAATCTTCTACTGCTTGAAAATATTGAAAGTAACTATTAGGAGCTGATGTTCTGTCTACAGAAAAACTCCAGTCAAATTAAAATGTACACTCTTCAAAGTGAGTAAATAATGAATGTGTCCTCCTGTTCCATAGTTAATGTTGCATGTCAGAGAAGAGCTCTACTTACTGAAAGAATTAACTATTTCTGTTTTGTTACATTTCACGTTTTCAATTTTTTCTCACTCAAGATACGGAATTGCAAGGAAGTCCATTTGTTTCCTTTATATGTTTTAAAACAGTGTTTTACTTAAGGTTTTTTTTGGTATGTTTTACAGATTTTTTTTTTTAACCATTCTTCTCAACTAACCACTAAGTAAATTCTTAAAATGTGGGATTTCATTTCTCTCTTATATTATATGAAAAACAAAAATATAAACTCAATTTCCAACAGTATTGATAGGAAACTTTTATTAATAGTGTCAGTTATATTTGCATTTCTGTTATTTGTTACACAAAAGCTTCATTTGGAGTTTTGTTTGCTAAATGATTCACAAGTAAAAATGTCATGCTAAAGCACTTCATATTTAAAATTTCAGTCAAATGTATAATCTCCAAAATTTTTGTCTGAATAAGGACTTCAGGGACATGTTTTTAAAATACATTAAGATTTAGCTCAACTTCTGACCTTCACCATCTTGCTATGGTAGACCAGTGGGTCTGGGTTTTAGAAGCAGGCTTTGGCTTGGCGTCAGGTGCAGCAACTTGCTCTTTAAAAGATGGTGGAAATCAATTTCAATTAAATTAATGTCATCTGAACAAGAGTAGTATGTCAGTTGTCAATTCTGACTTTGAGGGAAGGAAAGCATTTACAGTTTTCCTGAAAACTGATGTGAACAAAGGGTTATTGCTGGGAGAATTATTTTACCATTTATGCAGAGCAGTTTCAGCATGCCAGTAGTAGACATTTCTATTACTTTTTCCCATTGGTAGTAACAATAAAGGTGATTAGATATCTTCATCGGATTGACATGTTGGAGGGGCTTAGCCTTTGACGAATGTAGTTCTTGCAATTTGTCTCTTTTATATATAGCATAGGAAAAAAATAGAAAAATTGTGAGGCTTTTTTGAGTTTTCTGTTTCCCTTTTTACTTTTAAAACACAGTGTTCTTCACAGGCTCTTTTCACCTAACTGGTATTTCCTTTTTTGTGTGACTACGCAAACAGCCTCAGAAGGTGGGAAGAAACTGCCTATCTCACATGCTGAAGTTATCACACAAATTGAGTTATTTATGTTAAATGTTGCCAACAGTGAAATTCCATTTTTCTTGCTCTGGGATTATTTATTTATGTATTTATTGTGCTGAATGAGCTATGGGCATCCCTTAATGCTTATTCCAGGAACCTATTGTGTTTTTTTTTCTTTTTTTTTCATAAGATGTCAGAACAGATGTGCCTGTCTTCATTTACAAATGGTTGTGGTCTTCCTGTGACTAAGCTAAGCCATGTTGTGCTCAGATCCTAACACTGTCTTGGGCCAATGCTCTGGTTACAGAGTTTATTCCTGCAGTAAGGCTGCTGTGACATTTTCTCCTGGTCTTAGCAAATGGGCAGATCAATAATAATTCATTGGCCGTGTTTGCCACTCCTAAAGGAATGCTGAATTATAAATATCTAATTACAATACGGATACTGCTATAAAAAATTTAGTGGATTAAAATAATGTTTACAAAGTGTGGGATGATGTTGTACTGATCATCTAGGCAAGCTGCATAGATGGTGACTATTACTGAGAGTTATTTAAGTTAATAATTTATTACTCAGGCAAACACGTAGTATAATTTTTACTGTATTTTTCAAATCCTTACTTTGAGGGGCATACTTGGAGGAATATTTTAGAGCATGTTCACAGAATCACAGGATTGTAGGGGTTGGAAGGGACCTCCAGAGATCATCGAGTCCAACCCCCCTGCCAAAGCAGGTTCCCTACAGCAGGTCGCACAGGTAGGCATCCAGGCAGGTCTTGAACGTCTCCAGAGAAGGAGACTCCACCACCTCCCTGGGCAGCCTGTTCCAGTGCTCCGTCACCTCACTGTAAAGAAGTTCTTGCGCATGTTTGTGCGGAACTTCCTATGCTGCAGTTTCCGGCCGTTTCCCCTTGTCCTGTCTCCACTCACCACTGAAAACAGTCCGGCCTCGCCATTCTGCCCCCCACACCTTAGATACTTATAGACCTGGATCAGGTCCCCTCTCAGTCTTCTTTTCTCAAGGCTGAACAGACCCAGTTCACTCAGCCTTT
The DNA here is from genome assembly GCF_023343835.1 of Lagopus muta. Classification (NCBI taxonomy): domain Eukaryota; kingdom Metazoa; phylum Chordata; class Aves; order Galliformes; family Phasianidae; genus Lagopus; species Lagopus muta. The sequence continues at coordinate 37,270,191 of NC_064436.1, read as the reverse complement.
CTTCATAAGAGTTCAATTATATCAAGACTTTGAGAGCTAAGAACAAGAACAAGAGGTATGCTTACCTTGTTCTTTTCTAAAGATGTGTGGTTTAATAGTAACGCTAAAATGAGCAATTGAAAAGTTCTTTATGCGTCAAACAAATTTGGACCATTTTGCTTGTCAAACATACAGAATAGTAAGGTTTCATTTTACCCTCATACAAATGGCAATATTCAACTGCATTTTGCAAGAATTCTGTGATAATTTGGCCTTTGAATTTTAAGTACAATCAACAGTCTTCATTAAAATGAGCATCAAATGAGCAAAACTCTCCTTCTGCTATGATACTGCTCACACAATTTCCCATTTTTCCAAGATTCTCTTGGAAGCATATTCTTATTATTTCACTATTTCTGGTAAACTGAAAGAAAGCACTTTAATTACTATGAAATGACCTAATAATTTGTCTGCCCAGATTCTGCAATTTGGACTCATACGTGGAATTAAAAAATGGTTTTGTGGGTTGAAAGATCACCAGTGATTGATCTTCAGGAGAAAAAAAAAGGCAGAAGTTTAATTTCTTATTTGTGGCAACCATTTAAAAGGAAAGTGAACGTGATGAAATTTCATTGCCTCCATGAATACAGTGTGGACTGTAGTGTCGTTTCAAGCAGTGACCCACCTGCTGGATACGTTGCAGCATGTGCTAGGAGAGTACCACATACCAGAACAATTGAATGCCAGGTACAGGAAAATAAAATTTCTTGTACCTCTTGGAAAATAAAAAAAAATGTTTTGGAACAAAAAAAAACAAAAACAAAAACCAACACCTAACACTTCCATTATATATATTATTTGAGATGAGAGGTTAAATACTGACCTTCTAAAGACAAAGATATATGGAATTTCTTATTTCTTTCTGTGCTTCAAGCTTGCATCTCTTCAACCCTATGTTGTATGTCCAGTCAAAGTACATGTTTGTTATTTCAGTCAGCATGTGTTCTTCACACTATGAGATGTACCAGCTTGCGATGGAATAATTAAAAAGGGGTGTAGGCAAACCCCTGCAACAGAGCAGCAAGGAGCATTGCTAATAGATAACAGTGCAAAAGCAGACTCATTTGGTACAGCAGTGTCTTTTACTGTTGATTATTGTCAGTGTGTCCTCATTGTTTTAGGTACTAATTCTACTACAACAACTCTCTCTTTTCAGTTTCCCTCATCTCTGAATAAAACATAAGCACAAATAGAATCTGAGGTATTAAATGTACAGTAAGTTTTAAAATATACATACTGTTTTACTTAGTGCAGAAAGAGGGAAGAGAGTTACCTGGGAAAACTGCAGAACTTATTGCTTAATTTGCCTACAGAGAAGTGCACAGATAGTAAATGTGCATGTTTATAAAATTTAAAACAAAATCTAGCAGACTATATATTTTAGTCTATTTTACAGGCAATTATTAGCTAAGAACAAAGGAGAAAAAGGTGTCCTTCCTTCCTTCCTTCCTTCCTTCCTTCCTTCCTTCCTTCCTTCCTTCCTTCCTTCCTTCCTTCCTTCCTTCCTTCCTTCCTTCCTTCCTTCCTTCCTTCCTTCCTTCCTTCCTTCCTTCCTTCCTTCCTTCCTTCCTTCCTTCCTTCCTTCCTTCCTTCCTTCCTTCCTTCCTTCCTTCCTTCCTTCCTTCCTTCCTCCCTTCCTCCCTTCCTCCCTTCCTCCCTTCCTCCCTTCCTCCCTTCCTCCCTTCCTCCCTTCCTCCCTTCCTCCCTTCCTCCCTTCCTCCCTTCCTCCCTTCCTCCCTTCCTCCCTTCCTCCCTTCCTCCCTTCCTCCCTTCCTCCCTTCCTCCCTCCCTCCCTCCCTCCCTCCCTCCCTCCCTTCCTTTCTTCATTTTTTATTTAACAATTTAATTCTTACTTTACTTTTAACTAGACTTTATTGTGGAGTCCGAGTGTTTCTTGTCTTGTCTTGTTCTTTTTTTCCCCTCTGGGGATTTTTTTTTTTTTTTTTTTTTTTTTTTTTTCTCTAAGGCATCACAATTCTACCTTTCTTTCACTATTTGATTAAATAGAAAAACATCAAAGTCACTATGCAAATAAGGAGTGTGAACATTCCACCTTGATTAAAATGTAGAGTACAAAAGGCCAGAAATGGGAGAGATATACCAAATAAATTCCCTTTCTAGAATACATTTGAAACATTCTTGCCTTAGTAATGCTAATGAGAATTGTGTATAAGTATCTCCAGCAGTGAGATGCAAATATATTTAAAGGCTCGATTTGGGTACTCTCAAGGTGCAAGGAAGAAACAGATAAGCTAGCTATACACAATTCCTTTACTTTGACCAGATTGACTTTGTGCTGAACACCCTTTAATTCTGTTTGTGAGTTTGATCTTCCATCCACTGAATTTCATTGCAAAGCTTTCATAGAATTTAGTGATGCAGCAACTGCCTCTGAAATAGCAAGTGCCAAGGCACACCTAACCCTGCCACGTGTTTCTGAAAAATATCTGCAAACAGTAGATAAATAATGATAAAAAATTCTTCCCAAATCTCAGTTCCTCACTTTTGCTTTGTGCATTGCTAACTCCAAAAGGTGCTCTGTGCTTATAAAATTGAGGATGAGAGAGGATCTGCTTCTTGGACGTACCATTTGTGGAGCATGAAAGGGCAGTGTTTGGATAACCAAAATGATGTTGCAATATGGAGCTACAATTTAAGTATGTTAGCAGAAGTAAAAATGATGTAGCGTTCCCACAAACTCCAGCGTGACAAACTGTGTCTGCATGTGAAGGAGAGTCACTAATGTGTAAGAAAGGCTGTGTTACTGCATTTCCACTATCTTTTTGACCTGTAAGTCATGAATCACAGACAAACATATTCATGATTGTGTTGTTACTGGATTCTTCAGAAAGAGCCCTAGAGTATAGTATCTACTTCATCTAAGACAATCAGCTTGTCTTGAATGGAAAGGCTTTTTTGTGATTAAAGCTATTAGCATTTAACAATTAGAAATGTACCATTGTATCTGTTGAACAAGTATTGATGACTTTTATGAAGGTACGCTTAAACAGTATCAGATTCTAATGCGATGAAAAACTTGGGTTGTGAATTTCCTTTTTTCTGTCTTCAGCACTGATATTCATTCCCATACACTTTTCTTGCTATGTATTTCCAGTCTTTTTCTGTATAAAAGTCTAATTCCACTGGAAAAATCTAGAAAAAAGTCTAATCCTAGTGGAATTATCTAGAATGCATCCTCCTGTCTCATTGATGTATCTTTAGTTACCACTGTTGTGATCATTACTAAACAAGTTATAAGAAGTCTTTTGATACAAGATAGTGTTCTGCAGTGGAAAAAATATTTTGGAGCTCTCAAAGTTATTTTAGGAAAGAATTGTTAGCTCTTTGTTCTCAAATTCAGACATGAAAGTTTTCATTCTCTTGGTTTCTCCTTCTCTTTTTCCTTTCTGTTTTAAAATCATCTTTCTCCTGCTGCCTGTTTGGAAAAAATAAAATGAGTTCTAGAGTAAATTTTCCAGCATGGATGTGTCTTATTTCATCCCTGCATCAAAAGCAACCCAAAGGACAAATGTTGATTAATGAAGGAACCTTGGCCCAGCATACATTACTGTGAGGCAATACAATCTCAAAGCCATGCAGAGGAGAAGGAGAGAAGGAGGCAATGCATGCTGACACCAGTGTCTCTGAGAATAGATTTCCAAACGGAATGGACTTCTCTGAAACTGTAACGTTAGTGTGTCCTTCAGTGCAACAGTTTAAAAATAGGTAGGAAACTTTGTGTTGTGGAGCCAGCTTCAGTTAGGAGTCAGAACAGGCTGCTCAGAGTGCCAGGGTTAACACAGGGAGGATGTGCTCATTCACTGTCTCTTGTTTTGCTTTAAGGATGGACTCACACCGCTCCACTGTGCTGCAAGAAGTGGACATGACCAAGTTGTGGAGCTGCTTCTGGAACGAGGTGCCCCACTCCTTGCAAGGACCAAGGTGTGTGCCTTATTGGAAGAATATGTTAATGGCTCTATGTAACTTTCCAAAGAATGTTTAATGTTACTGAAAGGATGAGGAAGAAGGACATTTCTGTTCTGTTAAAGGAAAGGTAGTAATGGAGAGAATGATCCAAAAATAAAACCTTCTTACCAAATTAAGGACTATCCTTTCCAAGTATGTGAAACAGTATACACTTGGTTACTAAATTCAGACTAAATGCAATGCAGAGTGCAATTGAAATCACTTTACTTTTGTGGCTTTTTACAGCCATAGAACACAAAGATGTAAAAACTGTGTCAGTGACTCCTAAGAGATGATTTGTGGTAAATATTTCCTGATTCTTGGCCTGTAATTTTCATGGACTATTTCATACTTGGAAAGTTATTTTAGTGTGTTTTTACTGATATTTGAAAATAATGCATCTCAGATGAATGCATAGCTGTCTCTTTGGTTGGATTATTTAGAAAAAGGCACTTGTAGCTTAATAACAAACCCCGGTGAGCAGTACTTCAGAGTGCCTGACTAATGTCTCTGGTATCATTAATTGCAAAATGGTGCAATGGAGTATTGCAGTGAGATGCAATACTTGGGAGATCAAGATTAACAGGCAGTTGAAATATCATTTTCAGACCATGCATGCTTTACTGGGCCCTCAAACTTTCTCAAACATGGCTCTAAACAAGGATAATTACTGTACTCAGAGCCGTTGTTATCCATAATAGAGACCAAAGGTTTTCTCTTGGTAATCTTCTGGGGAGATCTTATCACTGGGTTTCATGCACATCAAATACATCAAGTAAGGATGTGCTCAAGCTGTATATCCCTTTACAGCACCAGGTAGTAGGTATCATCTCTTTATACAGGAAGAATCCACATTGAGATGTTAAATAAGTTCCTTAGCACTTTACTGGTCCCTTTGGTGGGAGAACATGGTTAGGTAAATCCTATCTGTTAATGCCTTTACATCACTAAATGGTAGAAGGCTGTCATAGAACAGACCCTACCCACATGTTGTGTGTCCTTCAGGAAGGATTCCCAGATGTTTGTGTTCAAAGGCAGATTTTGTCAGCCAGGAGAAAATATCAGGGTTGCACTGGCAGCATCTCAACAGAATATTGAGCAGAGCAGAACTGTTTCTTTAAATATCCCTGTATTTGCTGGAAAGGCAAGGGTGGCTACAGCCTTCCAGGCTGTAGCTCAGATGCAGCTCCTTTTCTGTGGTGAGGGTATTCTGCAAAGTCATGTCAGCTTTCTTTGACTATGTGCCACTATCTGAGTGAGAGATGCTAGAAGTTACCGTTCTGTATTCTTTTGCCACAGAATGGGCTCTCCCCACTTCACATGGCAGCCCAGGGGGACCACGTGGAATGCGTCAAACATCTCCTGCAGCACAAAGCTCCTGTGGATGATGTCACTCTGGACTACCTGACTGCCCTCCACGTAGCTGCACACTGTGGCCACTATCGTGTCACCAAGCTCCTCCTGGACAAGAGAGCAAATCCCAATGCTCGTGCCCTGGTAAATCTGTCACACTTGCGTCATGTAACAAACCTACCAAGGGGACATGAGTAGCCCTTAGTAGGAAAGCAAAGTGAAAGCTGCCAACAGACTCCAGCAACCCTGAATAGCTGCAGTCATAACAGTGATTGCCACAACCTAGGATTGGGTTTACTGCCAGATTACTGATTGCCAGTATTATATCTTGCATCATTAGGCCTGTGCCAAGTGGCTGTAGGTTTAGGTCTGATAGCTCTATGGAGTACCAAAAACCATTCCTAAGTGATGGTAACTTACACATTGGTATTTTGTTGAATTAATAATTTATTTCTTCATATTATGCTACATGATACACAGAACACTTTTAAAAGCTTTCAGTTGAGTCATTAAGCTAATGGGCACAGAGAAAATATGTAAAAAAAAGCTAGAATTTCTATGTTTATAAAATGTCTATATTTATCAAATTATAACAAATTATGATGTCCCTTGTATTAGATGCCATGTTTCTTCCTTTTTAAAAAACAGTTCTGATGCTTACTTGAAAACAGGTACGATTCTTTTCACTCGCTGTGCAAACCATTATCTCTTGGGAGAAAAACATCACATTTGTCTTCAGAAATTAAAAAAATAACTTTCAAGAGTCTGAACTATCCAAACTTGCACAAGACTTTCTCTAATTGGAAGTGTTCCCATGAACTGTTCGCTGGAAGAGCCTGAAATACCAATAAATTGCATATGATGAGGGAAAGAATGAGACTGTGAGCACTTGACACCAATGCATGACAAGTACTCTGCCATTGCCTGCTGTATTCAGTGCTTCCACATCTTTTTGCTGCAGTCCCCTCTGATATCTTCCTCAGCTTCTTGCCTTGAATGTGTACTTTTCTTTCTGTGATAGCTTCTGCATCCCCAAGGAATTTATACTTCCCTGCCTCTTTGCACATCACTCGTGGCCTCTCTATGCATCAAATCTCATAATCCCTCTTTCTTCTTCTTATGTTTTTCTTCTTTGGTATTTCCCATTATCATTTTCACTTTGCTGATCTTCTTCAATGGTGTTTTTCATCCTGATTTCTAGTTTTTCTTTTCACCAGTCTCCCGATAATCTTTAGCTGTACTTTCCTCAGCTGCCCACACAGACACACTGTGTGCTAGCCTCCGCATCTTTCTTCTTCCCTTCCATGACAAGAATATACCTTCTGTTCCTCCCTTCCTGAGAAATATCTATCCTGGAAGGAAAGGAGTACACCCTCAGGCTACTGCCTCTCTGCTCTCCTACTTCCAGAGTGTTGTTTTTCTTCTCTCTCATTTCCCCCACAGTAGGGACTTGTCACCACTGGCTTGTTTATAGTATTTAATACATTCAGAATGCTCATCATTTTTGTTAGTGAAGTTTTTTCAGTTTTTTTCTGACTCTCATTCAAACTGTTTCTCACTTAAATAGCAAAGTTAAATAAACTCAGGCAGTAGAATTAAGTGGAAAAAATGGAAACTTCTGAAGCAGTAAAAGTTCTAATGAAATATATTGAAAGATGTAATGCAGGAGCTAGAATATATGATGGTTTTGATTACTTCTTAAGAAACTGGGGAAGGTTATTTGTGATATTTAGCAGAGAGTCCTGTGTTGGAAGAAGTTTTATAAATTACTCATTTTGTACTATATTAAAAAAATCATTAATATTTGCAAAATGTTGTGGGGATACAAGCACCTCATGAGTTCTTAGTTTTTTCAATTTTTGTACTCCTTAAAGTTCCTTCAAAACAACTGGTAATTAACATTTCTCTTAACAGAAGCTGACTGTCATGTGTCTCTTTCTACAAGCTAAGTTATTTACTACTAGTTGAGTGTTTCTCAGTACTGATCCTTTTTATAAGAAAATAGAGTATGTAGTTGACATTGTTTAAAAAATATATATATATATACATCTGTGCTTTTCACTAAAACGTTCACATGCAGTGAATAATGTGTTTGCTTAACTTTAGGCACACACCCTGTGTTAGCAATGCATAAAAACAGCTTGAAGTCAAAGCATGTATTACACACACAATGTGAAGACATGCTTTGTTGAAAAAGCCCCAGTTTTACTGAATAAACATTTTGAAAGAAATGAATATCTATTGAGGGTAAGCAAAACACTAAAACTACTGTCTCGCAGTTTAAAGTGCTAGGCTGCATCTCTGGCTTAAGATGTTCCCTCCTCTATTCCTCGTTCTCTCCTGTTCCTGCTCCTTCCCATTAAATTTTAACCCAGATACCAAGGGTAAAGAATTGGTATTGTGAAACAAAAGCTGAAATAGTGGTATTAATGTAACACACTTAAAATGTGCACACACACTTAGAAATGAATACAGTATACTGCAGGTTGATTTGTAAATACTAAATTAATATACATAGATACTTAGTTTACAAGCTTACAGAATAAAGAAAAAAAAAAAAAAAGATGGAATCTGGTAGAAATACTCTGTTCCGTTCTTAGAAAGGTATAGTATGTGCTTTATACATCTCAAAAGACCCTAACTGATTTCAAAGTTATTCTTACATATATATATGTGCAGTCTTTGGAACCGCATACATGCATGCACATGGGCATAACTTTGTGACTCAGAACGGGCACATCTGTATTTGGTTTTGAGAGGTCTAAGTTCAGTTTCTCTCCATTGCTAGAGAAGAAAGCAGCAGCACTGCTTTGTTCTCCTTGAGGCTCCTGGGAGATTTCTGTAATTCATAACCTCTTCTGCTTAAAGAACAATTGCTTCTACTACTCTAACACTTCTGCTCCCAGTGTGCCAGCATGGAGCTATGTAGAAAGTGTAGCTGCATGTTTTTAACTAACATGACTGTCTTTTGCACAGAATGGTTTTACTCCACTGCACATTGCCTGCAAGAAAAATCGCATCAAAGTCATGGAACTCCTGGTGAAATATGGGGCTTCAATCCAGGCTATAACGGAGGTAGAAAAATGTTTCATACCCTGAAGAAACATTCCTTCTCTTTCTCCTTTTTTTTGCTTCTTTTTTTCTCTTTCCTGTCATGCCCCACCTTCGCTTATGTTTATTTAAACAAAGAAGCCCCTCCCCTATGCTCGTGCAGAGGAGTAAAACTGCTCTTGCTTTGTTTCGCAGTCGGGCCTCACACCAATACATGTGGCTGCATTTATGGGCCACTTGAACATAGTCCTCCTTCTGCTGCAGAACGGAGCCTCTCCCGATGTCACTAACATTGTGAGTATGGCTTTGACTAGAATCATCTGTGTGATGCTCACTACAAAAAGGTCCATGTGGTGCAAACAAAGGTCACATTTTAATGATATTTCATTACTTTATTCTCTGTTAGGACAAATTATGCTAGCACTTTTCCCAAACAGTGAAGAGGGGAAAATAGCTACTGTATAGGCATTGTAAGCCACTTGTGGTTTTGTGTACTCTCCTGCAATGCCTGAGTAGGTAAAATTCCCTTAAAAACAGTCAAAGCTCGCCAAATACATTGCAAGCTGATTATAAACCAAGTCAATTCAGAATGATGAAATTTATCTCCAAGAGACTCTAACTTCTACTTGCATAGCCTTGCTGGCCATAATGAAATTGTGTCATTTGTATTAATAAAAGGGTATTAAATGCTCAAACCTAATTAAACAAGAAGTTAAAATATTAAATTCAAGGTGTTCCTTTTATACAGGAAATTCTAGGGACTAGTGCCTTGCGAAAGAACATATTTAAACTTGGAATATGTGACCTTTGGGGGATAACTAAATGCAGAACCTGACTTATCATAGAATAATGGATGTGTTTGTATACCAATACCGAGTTACCAAGAATAATAACCATAAAAAGAATGTGATGATTTCCTAAGTTGTATTTCATAGATATCTTACTGTTTGAATTTGTCATTATAAACAAATATTTAATTTCTGACTATCTGCTCATTAAAAGCAGCTCTTTACCAGTAATGTTATAAAAAAGTGTTCCCAAGAAGAAAATAACAAGAAAAGGTTATTAATTCAGGTACGCTGATTTATTAGTTTTTCCTGTCCAGAAAAATCTTATATGGAGCCTAGTGACAGCTTTATGCACACCAAGCTGTTTGTCTGAATCATTAGGACAGATTCTTCTTGATAAAACATTTTACTGGTTTCTATTTCTTGTAAAAGCAATCTGTACATAAAACCTTTATTGATGAGACAGAAGCTAACAAGAAATTGTTGTGGAAACAATTTAAAATACTGTGGTGGTGTTGCTGGACATATTTATGCAAAGTTTAACACTTTACAGATTGTGCTAGGTATCTTGGCTTTTACTTGGTAAGCAGAAGTCCCCTGCTGGATTACTAAGTGTTTCCAAATGCTGAATTGTGTTGTTAACTCAGGTATAAAAGGGTGTTTATAGAAACTTCATCATTGGATTGTGAGAAATGTAAAAATTATTCTCATTTTAAACAGTTCATTCTTCAGGTAATAATGTTTACGTAGATTCTGCATTATGATTTGTAACAGAGGCTGTGAGATTTTGTTTGCTGCCTACTTACTAATCACAGATGGTGATCCAACATTAATTTTAAATTGATCATTAGCGAATCAACTACATGTCCAGAGGGTTTGCTTTGAGTTCATAATAGGAGGCAAACTCAGGTTACTTCTTTTTGCCATGTCTATGCAGGTTGAGAAGACCTGATCTCTGACACAGAAGGTCTTGACAAGAGTGTCCAGTTCGGCAGTTACAGTTTAACTTGACAGTCACAGTAATAACATATAGTCCAGCTCTATAGTAAGAAGAAAAAAACTCTTAACAGATAGAAATGATCAGTCCTGCTGTGTTGTCATACTTAACAGATATATGCAGAACTGTCCCAGCGCCTAATGTATCAGATACCAGTGAGCTGCACAGAGACTATTTTAGTCCACTTCATGACACTGAGCTCAGGAAATATTGAACTGTGCAAAATTCAGCTTGAAATGCCATCATCAAGGAGTAGTCACTTTCAGTGTTTTTTTTGCAAACCTATGCAAAAAGTAAATGCTTCAAATGTGTCACCTGTACTTCATTATCATGATCTGAAATTCAACATCACTCCAGTTAGCCTTCCAGAATTTCATATGCTCCTTCAAATTCTGTTTGCTGTAGAAGGCTTGAAGCAAGATTCATTTCATAGCCTACAGACAGATCTGTGCTGCTGAGCACAGATTTTACACGTTTCATATGCTGGCTCAGTTGTGCACAGCTGCTGCAAGGCATTTTAAAGCTGCCAGCTCCACACAGTGTGCAGAAAGAGACCATCTGGAGAAAAACTTGCTTCCATTTTGAGGCTTGTGTGCCTCACAATCCCTAGAAAGAGACAGGTTCATTGTACAATTGCACAGAGAGATAATGTTCAGTGTACATCAGCAGAAGCTGATGCACCTGTATATAAAAACCTGAGGAACATATGTGACCAGGCAGGTGTAAAAGGTAGAATACTGTATAAATAATTTTTCTCCAGGATTGCCGAATTTGCAAACCATAAACTACCCAGGCTTGGCACATGTATGCATGCACTGTTCTTAGCTCCCTGTCTCAGCTGGCAGAAATGCAGAGCTATATTTCTTCATGGAGGCTTAAAACATTGAAATTTTTTTACTTTTCTGCAGCGTGGAGAAACTGCACTGCACATGGCAGCACGTGCCGGGCAGGTGGAAGTAGTTCGTTGTCTCCTGAGAAATGGGGCCCTAGTTGACGCTCGAGCCAGGGTAGGTGTTCTGCTCACAGGTTTTTTTTGCTTTTTCTTACTAAAAATTGTCGCTGAAACAGGGAACCAAGGGAGAATTAATTTCATTTTTATATAGTCTGTGAATTCAACACTAAACAAATCTTAAACAGTTCCAAAAGCAGCAATGTATTTCTGTGTGGATGTTTCAAATAGAATGTGTGCAGTGGGTTGACCCTGCCTGGCCAGTCGTTCTGGCTGTCTTCATGCCATTGCTTGTTCTTTCCTTGTGGGATCAGGATAGACAATCAAAAGGTAAAAAGTGTTTGAAACTCTTGGGTTGAGATAAAAGCAGTTAGTAAGTGAGGGAAAAGGGAAAAAATAACAGCAGAACAGTATAAACACAGAACAAAACAAGCACTCCCCCCCTTGCAAGTGACGCAAAGGCAATCACTCACCACCTCCCACAAGCAGATTGGTGTTCAGCCTGTCTCCAAGCAACAGCTTTTTTGGAAAAGTTCACCCTCTAGTTTTATTGCTAGGTATGACATTACAGGGAATGGATTATCTTCTTGGTCCATTCAGATCAGCTGTCTTGGCTGTGTCACCTTCCAGCTAAGAAGGCCTTGACACTGTGCAAGCACTGCTCAGCAATACCTAAACCACTGGTGTGTTAGCAATCCCATTTTGGTCATAAATCTAAAACATAGCACCATAGGAGCTGCTAGAAGAGAATCACCCCCAGTCCCAGGCAGACTCTATACAATATGCCTGATTCAGACCAGCAGCAGCTGTTCCATCTAAGTGAGAAGGTATACAGCAATATCCTAAATCCAAACATCAGGCATTCTGATAGCAGTTAGAACTAGATTACAAGTGAGGGGGGAGCTATGCGTCATCTTACTGAGACAAGAAAAATGATGTTTTTCTTTATGTTACTTTCTGTTACAAGCTGAATCTCATCTGAAAAATTAACCTGCCCTCTTCTACTGCTTTTTTGTGCTGTTGCTTCTTAGTATTTTTCCAAGACAAATGCATAGAAATGTTTATTAATATGAAACATAATATTGGGTTCAGAATAGTTCTACCTGCTCTAATTGTCTACTTGATTTGAGTTGTAGGAAGAACAGACTCCACTGCACATTGCCTCTCGCTTGGGTAAAACAGAGATTGTTCAGCTTCTGCTACAGCACATGGCCCATCCTGATGCTGCAACAACTAATGGATACACTCCACTGCACATCTCTGCCAGAGAGGGACAAGTTGATGTTGCATCAGTTCTCCTAGAGGCAGGTGCCTCACACTCCATGTCCACCAAAGTAAGTCAGAACACTTTGTGACTGTACTCTAGTAGTATAAGCAGTGTATGCTTGACCATGCCTGTTTCATGAGGGATGTGCTTTCGCTCTGAGAAACTGAGCTACTATGCATCTTGTTTTGTTCCTATTTAATCGACAGCAATCCAGTAAACTGAAGTAATGTATTAGGCATTGATTGAGTTTTGACAGTTTTTACTGTCATCCGAAGTAGAGAGTTTGGATCCTACTGAAGCCAAATTCAGGTCATGATAAATAATGGCTATAACAAGCTTAAAATGTAAATGAGGTCCTTCTATATAACTCTTTGCCATTGTGTTATGAACAGGACTTTTGTTGCCAAAATTTTCAAACTAGAAAGTGCAGATTTGAGGGAAGGGAGCAAATTATTATTATTTTTCCTAATGAACAAGTCTGTTTATTTTTTCAATACCTTGTTTATTTAAACAGTAAAATAATTATGTCTGTACTAAATGAAAGGATTGTTCCTAAATGTTTGTTTATACAATTCAGTATCTGTCCAGTCTCATCTAATTCTGAATTTATTTTCAGCAGTTCTATAAGCAAGATGTCACATGACCCAATGGGCCATTTTTCTAAACTTCTAAACTTTCTAAAAAGAAAGTCTGTGGAATACTATTGTTTTGTTAGCAAAAAATGGCTACCAATACATTCCTAATGGAGTGCTAAAAATATAAGAAAATAGATACTGTGACTAGAATTATGTGCCAAGGTATTTCTTTCTAATGTATTACATGTGATTAAATAGTACCTCTGATTTTACAGTGGGAGCTTACAATGTATTTTTGAAAAATTTGATGTTTTCTGGGGTTTAGAGGACTAAAGCAGTAATTCTGAAATTGTGATCTATGGATTACTGGGCATGCTTGCTGTTGTTCTTTTATCTGTCTGTTGAATCACATAAAAGTGGCTAAAAATACACTAAATACTTTCTCAGTTTTCCAAACTGTTTAGTGACATTTGCTTTTAGTATTGCAGAAACATTCTATAATTATGAATACGGGGAGATGTAACCCTCCAGATAATCTTTCTACAAAACTTTGATTCATGAGCTGGAAATGTATGAGATTTCCTAACATAAACTCCTGTTGAGGTGGGATTTCTGGAACAAGTTGATGATGATAAGCATTACGCATTGCTTACGTGTCATGCAAATAGGTATTTGCAGCTACCTGGAATTACTGTCAGAACAACAGTGTAGTCTGCCACCTACTGTTTTCCTTACCAGACTTGATTTTTAAAACTGAAAGAGTAGATGAACCATCTAACCATCTAAACCATGAAGCATTAGTTTTTCACAGACTCTGTGCATCACTGATATGTGTTACTAAAATAAATAGAAAAGTACTCCTTCAAAAATGCAAGATTTTTGTCATGCCAGTATGATGTGTTTCCAAAAGCACTGCTATTGAGTCAGGCAGTGATGTTTTTAGCTGAAGTTCTGAGGCTCCAGCAGAGACTGTTGTTAATAAAAAAAAAAAAAAAAAAGACCAAGTTGAAATTCTTCAACAAGCTCTCTAAAGAACGAACACAAAGTTTGGAGCTTTTCTTGCTGAATTTAGTTGGTGTTTCATCATTACTGGCACCAATTGACACAGGAAATATTTCTACAACTGTTATCATAAAGCCAAAAAAAAATAATAATGGAGCTGGTTTGGAATAGAAATTTGAACAAGTGCCTTCCTTGCTCATAGTGTTATGTTGCTAGCAGAATCTGTATCAGATAAACCATATGCTACTCTGCCATCACATCCATGGGAAAGAATAATGAAAGGGGAAAACTTATTTTGTATTTCATGGTTATCAAAATGCTTTTAAGAGATGATGCTATTTCACCATTAGGCTATTGATTCTGGCACCTTGAGTATAGGTCAAGGAATTACCAACTTGTTTAATAACGTAGCTCTCAAAAGGTAGGTGTCAGCATGCTTTTTAACACAAACATTTGCTTTTGTCTCCTGAAATTTTTCAGAAGGGATTCACGCCTTTGCATGTGGCAGCCAAATATGGGAGCCTAGAAGTGGCAAAGCTCCTCCTGCAGCGTCGTGCCTCTCCTGATTCAGCTGGCAAGGTACTAAGCAGAAAGAAACAAAAATTAGCAGCATTTTGGGTTCTTACTTGGTGCAATGTGTGTGCAAAGGAAGCCTGCAGCCACTTTCATATGGTGGTGTTAGCTTAAGATCACGCCCTCCCAAGGCTGTCAGTTGTGTCTGATAGCGTTGGAGGCAATGGTGCTGAGCACTGGGTTTAGGTTCCCTACAGGAGGGTTATGCAATGGGCAGCTCAGAGGGCAAAGATGTTTCTGTGGCTCCAAAAATACCGATTTCATAGGAATGTCCAAACTGTAGAAATCATAATTCAAAAACCTGGGGGTAAGACCGTTTTTTCGCTCCGTGCTGTGGGAACTGGCTCTCACAGGGTTGGGGGAGACGGAAACCACACTGGTGGCCGCATCAAGCAGGGCCGCCCAGGCTCCCCCTCAGCTGCTCTTCTCTGCATTAAACAGCCACTGCCCGTGACTTCTGGTCACTAACATTAACCACCACCCCGTGCTCGGGGTCCCGCTGGTACCCTCCCGCACTAACGCCCCTAACCGCCCTTACAGAACGGCCTCACGCCCCTGCACGTGGCGGCCCATTACGACAACCAGAAGGTGGCGCTGCTGTTGCTGGAGAAGGGCGCCTCGCCCCACGTGACCGCCAAGGTGAGCTCTGCCCCAACTGCTCGTGCAGTCACAGCATTGCTGAGGTTGGAAGGCACTGTTAAGATTTTCCGGTCCAACTGTCTGCTTATCGCTACACTAAACCACGTCCCTCAGTGCCACCGCTACCCTTTCCTTGAGCACCTCCAGGGTGGTGACTCCACCAGTTCCCAGGGCAGCCTGTTCCAATACCTCACCACTCATTCTGAAAGAATTCTTCCTAATATCCATCCTGAACTTTCCCTGGCACAACCTGAGGCCATTCCCTCTCATCCTATCACTGTTACATGGGAGAAGAGGCCAATCCCTACTTCACCATGACATCCCTTCGGGAGTTGTTGAGAGCCATGAGGTCTCCCCTGAGCCTCCTCTTCTCTAGACTCAACAATCCCAGCTCCCTCAGATGTTCCTCATAAGACTTGTGCTCCAGACCCCTCACCAGCTTAATTGCTCTTCTCTGGACGCTCCAGGGCCTCAATGTCTTTCTTGCAGTGAGGGACCCAAAACTGAGCACAGCACTTAAGGTGCAGCCTCACCAATGCTGAACACAGAGGGATGATCAACTCCCTGCTCCTGCTGGATGCACTATTTCTGATACAAGCCAGGATGCCTTGGCCTTCTCATCCACCTGGGCTGTTTGCCAACTCATGTTCAGCCAAAACCCCCCAATCCTTTGCTTCCACAAAGCCTTCCAGTCACTCTGCCCCACACCTGTAGTGTTGCACTGAGTTGTTGCAACCAAAGTGCCAGACCTGACATTTGGTCTTGTTGAACTTCATCCCACTGGCCTCATGCCAGTGATCAGTCTGTCCAGGTCCCCCAGGCCTTTCTTCCCTCAGGCGGATCAGTATATCGTCCCAGCTTGGTATCGTCTGCAAATTTACTGAGGGTGCATTCAATCCTCTCATCCAGATCATCAGTAAAGTTATTAAACAGGACTAGCCCTAATACTGACCCCTGAGGAGCACCTCTAGTGACTGGTCACCAGCTGGATTGACCTCTATTCACCATTTTTGGGACCTTGACATCCAGCCAGGTTTTTACTTACTGAAAAGTACACATGTCTAAGCCCCCCTTCCTTCTTTCCTCCCTCCTTCCTACCCTTTCTTCCCGCTGCTTTTCTCTCTGTTTCATGGAGAGCAGGAGGCAGCACCATGTCTAATACCTTCATGAGAGGGCAGCCTGGCCACAACCTCCTTTGGTACTGTAGCCAGTGCTAGTTCCATGTGGGAAGTTTCAATTCAATGTAAATTTAAACAAAAACAAACAAAACAACAACAACAAACCTCAAACAAACAAACAAGGTGTGGATGTGACTGAGTGTTGGAACAGGTTGTTCACAGGGACGTGGGATCCTTGGAAGTGGTAAAAATGCGACTAGGCCAGACCCTGAGCAATCTCATATGAATAACCACCCAACTGCACAAATTATTGTTCTTCCAAACCTTTCCTGAAAAAGAGCTACATATGTGTATGCATGCATATTTGTGCCTCTCTTTGCTCGTTTTATGTTTGTGAGTTTGAGTCATAGTTGGAGCTTACTTCAGTGTTCTGTAATATTGCAAACAACGTGTATATTATGACCACATACATGCAGAATTCATTCTGGGATTGCAAATGGTGTTATGATTTCACAGTGTTAGGCAAAGGCTACCAAAAGGCAAAAATAATGAGAATTTGTGCTGTCTTCAGCATGCTTTGTCCTGTAAGGGACTGCTGTTTTACATGCTTTCTAGAAAATGGGGCCCATCCTTGAAGTGATTATATGAGAACTTTTTACATTGATGTGCAAGAAAGGTGGCAAAAGCCACAGTTGCCATTGGATAGCTAGGTGAAGTTCCCTTTTAAGAAGATACAGACCAACCAACATCTCCACAGAGACTGTCTGATGTAATCTATTTTCATGATATTCTGCGATTCTAAATCTTCCCACTTAGTTCATTCTAAAGTGATTAAAGGTGGGAAGTTGTCTTGTTCTGAGAGTAGCAATAATGTCTTTCTGCTTTGCTTAAATGGTCAATTTGATCAGAATAACATTATTCCATATTACTGGTTCCAGCCAGAACTATGTCTCATGTATCAAAATTCCTTATGCAGACACATCTTTACCCATGCACATAATGTAATGAAGAGTGTGCATCCATTCCTTGTCACAGAGAGCATCACTCAAAAGTGAATATTTACAACATATGATATTCAAAATATAGGTTTCAAATGCAGGGTAATTTGAAGTTATCAGATTAAGAAGTCCTGTCTGCCCTAGCAAAAGCCTGCTTTTTCTAGTTGGTGTGGACAAAATAATAGGTTGCAAAAGCATGCCTGGTGTTGAAAATATATTGGACTCCCAACTCTAATCATAAGGAGTAACTGAAAATAATATAGTTCTAAGATGTCTGACTTTTTAGGCTTACATGGCTCTTGTATTAATGTAACTCTTGTTTTGTTTCCTAACCTGTGTTAGAATGGATATACCCCTCTACACATTGCTGCCAAGAAAAATCAGATGCAGATAGCTACCACGCTGTTGAACTATGGGGCTGAGACCAACATTTTGACCAAACAGGGAGTGACGCCACTTCATTTAGCCTCCCAAGAAGGTCACACAGACATGGTGACATTGCTTTTGGAGAAAGGATCCAATATCCATGTGGCAACAAAGGTAACTCACAGCTGAAGGCAAAGTGCTATCTATGTCAAGAGTATCCAGGAAAATACAAAACACAGTGTGGGAATGAGGTCATGTCTCAGAAATTCTCCACTTCCTTGTATGCATATTCGAGTGTCTGCAGAAGTGACAAAGGTGGGCAAACAGTAGAAATGAGGAGAGGATACATAGGAATGGCAGACAGATTGATCAGTTAACCTGTATCATGTAATTAATAACTTTACTGGGTAGCCCACTAGAGGAGCTGCAGCTGTTTGCTGTGACCAGAGAAAAATGACGTACCACCTGCTCTGGTGGAGAGGGAACGGGACAAAAGAGGCTAGATAAAATGGTTTCTGAGGCATTCAGAAAGGTGAGACAGCTGCATTTTTGTTGTGTTGTAACCTTGCCATCTATTAGCTGTGTCCTCATGGAGATAGGCATGTTCCTCAAGTTTTACATTAGATCCAAAGGATGAGAAATGTAAAATTCTGGAGTTTGCAGGTCTATGGGTTGATTTAATTACATGTAACAGAAACCCGAGAGCTGCAGTCCAAAATAATTTAGTGCCAGCAAAGGCTCTTTATTATCATAAATCTTACTCTTTAGCCATCTTGCCAAGGTTAGGAAAAGAGGGACAAATAACATAACAACAGTATTAGTGGAGTAGTGAGTGGGAAAAAAAGCCTCCTCTGGAGGATCTGTCCAATCCTTTGGATTCTCCTATGGTTATACTTGATAGGCCTACATAGAAGATAAGTGTAGAGAAAACCTATATTTTCATAGGTCACCAGATTTATACAGGCATATACATAAATTTTATTTACCTTAAATTGAAAGCCTGTAGTTTTTGTTCATACGAGTCAAAATGAATGGCTCAAGTCTCTCATGATCTAGCATTAATATAATATGCTATATAACCAGTAAGAAACAGTGTAGTTTTCATTTCTCTCAAAAAGTTTATTCCCTTCCTTGTTCATGGCCAAGCACCATGTGTGATCACAGTGAGCTTTCAGTTAATTACTATATCTGTTTCCTTGGCATCTTTGAGTGAGATCTGTTTCGGGATTAGTTTCTTCATTCGGACTCTTGCCTGCAGTTGCTAAGGTTCCCTCTCCCATCTGAGTGGGAGGCACAGCACGCTAATTTATTAGTGGGACTCTCAGCTTCCTTAGTGACGTTATACTATAAAATCCAAGTGTGATCATTGATGCCTGAAACATTTACTCTGTCATTACAGTGATGTAATTTCTGTGGAGCTATTTGTCAGCCAGACAAAAGAAGCATCAACTCTACTTTGTTTAAAACATATATTTAGAAGTTATAGTTAGAGTCTCTCCATCTTTTAAAGATAAGCGAGAAAGGCTAGATTTGTAACCTGAAGAAGGTTTTATTTATTTATTCATTTATATTATGTATTCCATTTCCAGACTGGACTGACATCCTTACACCTTGCAGCTCAAGAGGATAAAGTGAATGTAGCTGAAATACTCACAAAACATGGTGCAAACCAAGATGCTCAGACAAAGGTAAATCATTTAGTGGCTACTTGTCTCCAGTGTGCCAAAGGATGCTATCATCATAAAGGAATATTCCACTGAGCTTGCAGTTTTATTTCTATATTCTCTTGTAGCTTGGTTATACTCCTTTAATTGTGGCATGTCACTATGGAAACATCAAAATGGTGAATTTTCTTCTCAAGGAGGGAGCAAATGTCAATGCTAAAACAAAGGTAAATAATTTTGCATTGCTTTCTTGTGCTCTTAATGTGAACTTATTTATCAAATGCTACTGATATATACCACTAAGTACCTTTTTCATTAGGAAACTGTAATTGTTGAGTAGTAGATATCAACATTTTTTGATCTGTGGCTATAGTGGAATGCATTGTGTCTGCTGCATCACCTTTTTCAATGTTCACAAAAGAAAAGTCAGATAACTCTTTGGGATTATGTAAGGGAATTGGTATTTTTGTGTGTGCGTTTTGTTGTTTTCTCCTTCTTTTCATTTGCAACTAACAAGTTTATTTCTGATTTCATTCACACATGGCTTACATCAGTGTAATGCTGATGTGTTGCCAAACTACAATTCAGAAACTGGGTGATTTCAGATTCTCTCTGATCTGTTGGGAGAAGAGTGGGAAAAATTACTCACAATCAAAGCATGTGTGACATGACTTTGATAAAGGAAACATCAACAGTGGGATAATGCATCTTACTCAGGACAAGTTTGTTTCTTTTTTTTTTTTTTTTTTTTTTTTTTGATGGGGAGCTGGTTATGCTATTATCGGCTGATTCTGCTGAAGTGGAATGTAGCCAAATACTGAGTGTAATCCACAGGCTTTAGCAATTTTTTTCCAATGTAAACTGGTGTACATAACAAAAAAAATGTCATGCCTGTGGATCAAGAAGTTTATATCTCCTGAGTATACAAAAACAGAGGTTCTGGTGACTACATCAATGTATTGCACCAAAGATGTTATCACATCACTCTTATCCAGGAAGTGAAGGCTACCCTGGAGCTGGTAGTCTTCAGCATAGTTAAAGCTGATGTCAGGCAATAGCTTATTGGTATCTCTTGGGATCAGTATGAAAAAGTCTGTTGATATTGCTGATAAATGTACTTAGTATTTGTAAAATCCATACCAGATCATAAGCTCCTGGTCATTCTGGCCAGCTTTTCTGTTCCCAGCTGTCATCTTTGAGATGGATTCATTTGTCTGAGTATGACTTTTTCACTACAGCGGTCACTGTCAGCAAGAAAAGAAGCAAGTAGCAGAGCCAATTAAAAAAAAAACATAAATATGCTCGCCCATCTTTCTTTAAATCACCCCAAATCAATGGGTAAAAAACAGAGATTCCAAAAGAACTGGCAACACTACTAGAAAAACAGCTGATAAGAATTAATAAAGCAGACATTAGCAGGAGCCAAATGGTCGCTGCCAAAACATTCAGCTGAGGTGTTTGTAGGCTAACTAAAGGGACATAACATACTTGCATGTTTAGTGTTAAGCCCCACTCTGGGTATTTGGGGCCACTGGACCAGATTCTGACACTAGTTCCCTCAGGTGTTTCTCTTATATAGAAAAATTTCATTAAAGTACGCAAGTATGGCAGTATGGGGCAGTGATTCTCCAAGTCTCATATCAAGGGACCAATAAAAATACGGCAATCTGTCAGCCGTTACTGTGGACTCAGTCTAAAGAGCGAATCAATCCTGGCTGGATTCAGGATAGGCATGTTACAGAATAAATTACCTCTAGTGCCTCCAGGATGCTTTATGCTATCTCCAGTGAAAAATAATACTGCTGGGTTCTGTTTTTAAATGACTGCACTGATACTGAAGATAGTAGATTTTCTTTGCTATATGATTTACAGTAAAATTCCCCTTTAATTTCTTAGTCCATATGTGTATTCTGTAATTATGAGAACTGTATCTGTTCCAAAATATCACTGTTTAATTAGTAGCATAAAGCATATATTGAGTTGCGTAAGAGATAACTGAGTGTGCCTCTCAGAGTCTGCCCTCAGGCTGTATCTAAGTGTCACTGAAACTGACTTAGTGTTTTCTCACAATATAGTTTCCACTTGCTATCAAACCAATTTCAAGTATTTTGTGATGAATTGCTTGACTGGGTTTGCACAAAACCATCTCAAATCAACTAGCTGAAGTGCACTTTGGCTGTGATTCTGTATGGAGTAACACAGAATTAATCTCTGGAGCAGATATCTATGGAGTTAAGTGTATTTGTTAATACAGAAGTTGTGCACACATTTTTCTGAGTAATTACAGCTTGGCCAGGCCTTTTGAAGTCAAGATGAAGCTAACGTTGATTGACATTTTTGATAGATGCTCTTAGCTTTTTTTAAAAGCAAATGTTATCGAATCACTGCTGTTAAAAATTATATATCTTTACATTGTCTCAAATATTTCAAAGGCAAACCTTAGGCTTCCTGTAGGAAAATGAAGATCTGAGAAGGAGAGAATGTTCTCTGCTTCAGCTATGATTCCATGTGTCTAGTATGCAAATTATGCAAATTGAATTTTCTAATCTAATTGCTGGTGATTGTTTTTCTTCTTTATTTGCTTTTATGGTAACCACCATGGATTACAGAATGGGTACACTCCTCTCCACCAAGCTGCTCAACAAGGTCACACTCACATCATTAATGTCCTTCTCCAACACGGAGCTAAGCCCAATGCAATCACCACCGTAAGTGTGAAGTGCTTGTGGGAAGTGTTTCTCTGGATAGTTCCTTTCTTTCCAGGGCTAAAGAGCAAACCTTTGATTTGGTGAAAGTTTTCTTCGTACATCTATTTGTCAGCTGTGTAAATGTAATGTTCCTTCTTCTTTTCATTATGCTCATAGGGAAGTTCATTTATAACTCACTGCAGTAAGCTAAATGTGAGATGAAGAAACTGCTTTCTGAGTTGCAGTGTCAGGTTGGCCATGCCTACTTGGTTTAATTGCCTTCTGCCTTGATACTTCTGTCTCAAAATTGATATATTGCAAGAATTTTTGTATAAAAATTAAGGGCAAATCAGAACCTGGGTATCTATGAAATCCAAATTTCTATCCCTCTCTCCATTGGATCCCTGTTTCATTTTCTTAGTAAGTTCATTGGTGTTAATGCAAAGACCATCAGTAACTTCTGGCAAAGCCTTTTCTAAGGCCAGGTAGGAATGCAAATTTCCTGTTTCATATTGATGTTGTTATTGTCCTCTACTTGGACAGTGTTGAAAATGCATCCAGGAAGTTCAAAACACGTGTCCTTCCCCAGAGTTGCCCGGGTTACTATTATTCCAGCTGCATGGAATAATCTTGTGTGAAGTAATCCAAGATAGCAGTTTATGTGCCATGATACAAAATCTCAGTATCCAAGCTATGTATCAAAGATCCTAGACTGTGTTTATCGTCAAGCAAGAAACCCTTGCAGTCAGCTTCTGGGACTAAAGGTTCTACTAGGCACCTTCAGTGTTCAGTCTTGTAGTTTGGGCTGTTAAGCCGACTCTTACCCAAATCCAAGGAGAGTCTCAAGGCTCTGCCCAGGAGTTTGCGTGCCTTTTCAGGTACTAGCTCTGTTGTTCACACATTGCTACTTTTAAGTTGACGTAAGAGAATTTCAACTTGCAGCAGCTGACTAGGGGATATGGGAGTGGGATATGAGATGTTACCGTCACACATTAACAGTCATGTTATTTGTTCTGTGAAGATCCTTACCGGTTCTTTTTGTGCTGCTGACTCGCAAACCCTACGTTGCTTTACAGTTGCTGTGGTAGTCTAATGCACAGGAACTTAAACTGTAGATAACTCAACCTGGTACTGAAGGAGAGAGAAGGGCTCGGGCTGATATTCTGCACACAGAGCAGCGGTATTGCAAGAGAAATCATTCTGTACAGTGGCTTTCCATGTCTCCCCTAGTAGGCCAGCATGTTGTTCTTTAATTCAAAATAATACAAAACAGTTCAAGGTGCAACTCTGTATGAAGAATCATGGAATATGCCCCTGCTCTCCACTCCCCAGGCTGAGTATTGCAGGTCCACAGACTGCCACATCACACAGAGCCATGTGACTTAGAGCAGCCTCTGCAGACACTTAAGCTGAACTGGCTGCCAGTCATGTTGGTTAGTTCTGCTGGGAAATTATACCCTCCAAAGAATTCTGAATGATTTAGCAAGTTTCTGATACTTGAAGTATTTTTTTGTGTGTGTGTGTGTGTGAGAAGGTTCATTAATCTTGCTTCCTGTTGTGTCTGTCTTTTTGCTACAGGGGAAATGCTTCTTGAAATAAATTACCATGGACTCTATTTTGAGGCAGTTTGAGTAGAATTTTAAATGCAGCGAGACAGATGGCAATCTTAATTACTGTTCATTTAAAATGAAAACTTACACTCTAGGTTCATAAATTTGAATTAATAATACTTATTCTCAACCTATTTTAATGTTCTGTGTGATGAGCTGGAGATAAATACGCCTAAACAATAAGTGAATTACCATTTCAATGTGTGTTTACTGAATAGCATGTATCTAATAGGCATGTATACTGCAAATAAGTTTATTTAAATGGAAAACAGTTTCCAACCCCCAAGCCTTATATAGGTTTTCATGCTTGGTACATCATCAGCTTTTGTGTACTATTACAGCATGTAAAATTGAGTTGTAAAGAGGAAAAGAATTGTATGTGGAGAATAGAGACGGAATCTTGTATTCCTCAAAAAGGACTGCACCAGATAAAGCTTTAATAGTTTCAGCTAAAAGTGGAAGCCTAAGATTTTAATTTTTTTTTCTTCAGAAGAGTCTCTCTCATATAAAGCAGTTTATGCAAAATGAAACATGAACTTCTGCAGACGAGGCATTCTCTGCAGTAGAATTTGACCATCTAAGGGTTAAACCATAGCGCGCTTTTTTTTTAAATGTAGACTAGCAGGCGGATGTGTGTGTTGTGTTACCATGGTAACCAGAGCTATAGTCTTAAAGGAGTTGCAAAGACAGAGTCAGATGTAACAGTAAAAAAAAAAACAGTGATTTTCCTAGGCTGCGCCTTGTTTTGGATGGAAATGCTGGCTCATGCAGTGTTGAGAGTGATCTCATTGGTTCACATCACAATCCTCCCTCTCATTTCTCTCTCTCTCTTCCCTTCTCTTTTTCTCTTCAGAATGGTAACACTGCCTTAGCTATTGCTAGGCGTCTGGGATATATCTCAGTGGTCGATACGCTGAAGGTTGTTACGGAGGAGATTACTACCACCACAACTGTGAGTTTGTAGATGCATTAAAATGTCTCTGTTTTTTATTCAGAATGTTGTCTTTCTCTTCTGTGCTCAGATTCTGCACAAACCTGTTTTTATTTTCTGGTCCAAGTCCCCCTTTCTGTTTGATTTTTGCAAAAGTGCTGTAGTGCTTTCAGTATGTCTTTTAAGCATGTAGAAGTATGTGCGATACATTAGGTTTTACTGAGCCGAATAACAGATTTTATGTGCATACAGATGGAAAACAACTATTCAGGGACTGAGTAAAACTTTTTTTTTTTTTTCTGGAGATGGGTCTGAGCTGCAAACCCAAACTTTCAAGAAGTTTGTGAGCTGTTTAGATCTTTCCTGCCTCTCTGTTTGTCTTTTTACCTCTCCCTTTCAGTCTCTCCTCATGTTTCCACGTTTCTTCTAACACCTGCTGGGGCTTTAACATTGCAGCACACAATAGCAAGCTTCTTAGTGTTTGGACTGTACCAGCCATGGATTGGTGCCAAGCTTAATGTTGTTCACTAGATGGCTCTGAATCACATCGATCATTTCTTTTACTCAAATGGATCCTGTTTTTCCAAAATATGGAGGATTTTTTCTGTATGTGCTCAGTATTCTGTGTTCTTGATAATCTGTATTTTGACTTCAGAGTTCATGAATAATAGATACTGAACATCAGCCAGATGGTACTGTTCCTTTAAGCCAGGAAAAACATACATTCTGACAATCTGGAAGGGGAGGGTTTTCTCTCCTTGGACTTCTACCTCCCATTTATGACTTTTTGCATTTAGGAAGGCAGAATGTCATAAATAGTGTATCATTTAAAAAATCAATTTTAATATATACTTCCATTACTGCATTTTATCTTGAAACCTTGTTATAGGATCATTGTTTTTGTTTTTTTAAAGCAAGAAAAACTAGAAATTTAGAAAACATATCAGATCTAAGTGTCACCTAGGAGCTTACAGATGTGAAAATCCACAGATTACTGGTAACTTTATTACTTAAAAGATGCCACTACTCAATTAGGGAAAGGGCTAGGGGAAGAAATCCAAGCTGTTTTGTAAAAATACATCCATCCCACGAAAAAAAGGAAAATAATTTTGATTTTGCTGCATACTGACAACAAGTTCTACTGATATTTATTAAGGAAGATGGAATAAAAGCAGCGTGGCATAGGGTTACAAATGGAGTGAGCCATAATTTATTAATGACCTGCAAAAATCAAATCGAGTTAGGTTTGGACAAAGAATTCCAACATAGTTCTGGAAGTCTCTTAATAAAGATTGCATGATTTTGTTAATACTTATGTTCTTATTTAATCATATAACATATCTCACATGTACATGCATAAGCACATACATATCTGTTCAAAGATTAAAAAAAAACCAACTAGATAAAACTTTTCAAGAAACATTAGCTCTGTTCTTGGGAGCAATTTTTTTATCCTCAGATGACACTTTGCTATTCTCTGTGCTGTCTTGCCACCACTTTCCATTCGTGCCTGATGAAAGTTGTAACGTCCTTTCTATTGTACGTTGCATAGCACTGTACAGCTTTGTACACTGTCATATACATGTCATGTTTTGTAATAATAAGAATTCTGCTGTGAAAAGACAGCTGTGAGTTATTTACTTTAGATAAATGTTTCTTTAAACTTAGAGAGTAGTGGACTTTTCAACCTATTACCAGATGCTTGAGGTCTATGATGGAATGAAACACTAAAACTTACTTGCATAGGTGACCTCTTAATACTTGCATATGAGAGACATTTGGAATCTTACACTGTGTCTGTGCACAAAGCACCATTTTTAAAAGTCAGATGGGAACCCTCAATAAAATCAGCACATTTTTCAGAATTGTATTTGTCTCAATCTTACACCTTGGGGATATATAGAATCTAAACCACATTATTATTGATGATGATTACTGTTGACTAAACGTAATTTTGAACAAGTGCTATAAGGGAGGGATAAATAGCAGGTGCTCTCAGGCACTCCCTGCAATAAAATTCTCCAGACAGTAAGGGTTAGCTGTTGCTAAACCAGAGCATGGCTCTTAGAACTGAAAAAAAGGAACTGTCACCATAGCTACTTCATTCTCTAAGGTTGTAGTGGAGTGATGCATGGAGGATTTTAGAGAGGTTGGTTCTTTATTGATATTCAAGTCACTGGCATTTAAGATGAGGACAACATCTTGAGTGCCAATGGTCTAACTCTGAACAAGTTTTCTTACTTACACAAGTATCAGTGAACATGAATATAAAGCAATAGAGACAACACAGTGTATGTATTTTTACTTAGTCTAAAAATGGATAGGAAGTCGATCAGAATAAGCCAGGCTTTCAAAAGGTTTACTCTGCAATTAAGTTTGGGGTTATTTGTACAAATAGACATAAACTTCCCATGGACAAATTAATACATGAGGAGCTTTAGATTTTTAATGTTGTTCTGCTGTAGAGTAAGCAGTTGCTGAATGAGCATATAGTTTTATACACATACATCTGAATTATTCTACATGAATATAATGGAAGTTTTAAATGCAGTAGCTTAAGTTGAGGTATGTAGTTGAATTCTCAGTGGTACCAAACAATGGTGATTTGAGACATATGCACTGAGCAATTTGCAAAGTGGGCCATTCATGGGATTAGATGAGCATTTCTAATGTTGAGAGTATTTGACCTTTTTTTGACGTGTCCATAAATTAAAAAAAATAATAATCTAGTGCTGTGAAAGATTTTCTCTAAACAAAAAATAAATTAATTCCCAGCTTCTGATGGGAATTTATGTAGCATTAATGATCCTATTGAATTAAGTGTTGCAGAAATGCCATTACAAAGCTTTTCTTCTGAAATATGCAAACACATCCACATTCATCGATTCTCTTTTCCAGACCTTTTACTAGTTTTAAATTATGAAATAATGTTCTTATACTGAGGGGAAAATCAGGAAATAAAATATTGCTACTTCTTTGTCAATAATAAATAATAAAAATAATAATATCTGAGATTGTGTCTGTACAGGGGCCAGGACACATCTAATTTCTGAATAAATTGATATTGTGATAAATAAACCTTAACTACTAGGGTCTGCAGATCTAAGTAAATACTAAGACAATATACCCAAGGTACATTTGATTTGATATTCTGTACACATAGCTTGTGACCTCTTGTGTTTATAGCATCCTTTCACTTCTGTATTCTTCTAATGAAATTGATTTTTTTACCTAAGTTGAAGTGGGGAACCAAGTTTCCTTGAATAAATTTTGGTCATACAACAAACTTACAAAATGAATATTAGTGACTCTTAGGCAGTACACTTTTTCCCCTTTTTTCAGAACCTGATCATCTCCTGATTTTGTTTGTCTGTTTTTCTGATTTTTCAGTTATTTTACATGAATAGCATACAGTATAGAATTTGTCTTACACTTAGATACAATTACAATGGCAATTAGAATGCTAATAAATTGGTACTTACATACATACCAGTACTTTGCTTGAAAAATATACAGCCCATTTCACTTGGTTTATTTCTTTAGCACAGTGTCAGTGATTCCTCTCATATTTAGAATGAATTGTATTGTTGAAGAGATGAGGTCAGTGTCACATGAACAGCACCTTGCTCTGCACCTGTCACAGCTGGTTTTGACACTCTAATGCCCTACCTGCTGCCTCTCCTTTCTGTCTGAGACAAGCTATGGCAATGCAAGGTGGGACATCAGGTATATCAATGGAGGCATTTAGTGAATATAAACTATTTTTTCAATGTGGAGCATGTGTTACAAAAAGCAACAGAAATGAATGATTTAATGAATTGTGTGTAAGAATAAATTTAGGGGTTTAGGGGTAAATTGGGGTTTCCATTTGAAGCAAATGTCATTGACCTTTCCCTTTATCTCAAGAGGGTGAACTGAAAACTGCTGTCATTTTAAAATATATTTTCAGAAATGTAAACCATACTCTTTAAACACATCTCCAGAGTAATCACAGTTGCTAAGTTAGTTAATTTTGGAAGTGTAGTATCTTAGAATAATCGAAAGTGCCATCTTTGTCAATTTGTTAGAAATATAGAAATCTGAGGCATAATTTGGAAAGACATGATAAGTTTGATGTCACTGGGCATTTTCCCAAAGTCGTGCTGCGTGAAGTCCTCAAGATTTGGCTGACATTAATTATCACACAGATTATATGCTCTTTCACTGCTTCTGCATATAATGTTAATTTATGCTTGATAGATACCATCCCCAATAGGGAGTGAAATATGACCTCAGAGGGAGTTCCACAAGACACCTGTACTCCTGACAATCCCCTCCATGCCAGATGGGCACATCTGCTGCTACATATCTTAAAGGGATGATGTGATTTCCCTCTGCAGTTCCTCAGTAAAGCTGTCTGACTGCAGATCTGGGTGGAGCTAGGGAAATATTTATTTTGCTGTTGTGACTAATGCTGTTCTGATCACTGCTGTTATTTAAGTCCCTGGCATTTTGTCTCCGGTATTGTAACACGCTGAAGAATTTCCTTTAGACCGCTTTCTTACACGTTGCACTTTTTACACTCTTATTAAATTCTTATCTCCTTCTCTAATGTCTGTCTTGGCACTAAAGGCACTTGCCAATCCCTATTCTTAATTCAGTGCCCATGAGCATCTTGTGTTTTCTTCTGGAAGACATTTATGCAGATCAAATCATATTAAAAAACATCTTACAACATAACCTGCTCTGTTCTCTTGCACTTAAAATGTCCTTTCAGCTCTACTTGGTCCATGCTTGCCCTCTGCCACAAAATAAGAACTTCCAAAGAACTTTGTTCTGCTGTGCATGCGATCTGGGGGAATATGCAGGATTTATTGAATGGATATAATTAATATGCAGTGTAGTCACTTTCAGGGGGAAAGGGAAGAAGGAAATGTTTCAAGTGATCTGTGTAGCTTGCTCACATCTTTTTTAGTTTAAAAATTTCACATCATTCATAACTTCATTTCCAAATGCTTTACTGTTTAATAATTTCCATATGCCACATGCAACTTTCTGAAACTTTTCTGTAGACATTACCTAATTCGTTTTAAAATCATCTTGGAAACATTGAACTGAATTGTTCTGCATGCAGCACTTATAAATAAATTTGCTCAGAGCTTGGTTTTCTTTCCACTTTTCTCTCTAATCAGCTCAATATCTTTTGTTTTGTGTGTTATACTTTTCTGACAGAGCCTTATACAAATGTTAACAAATGTTACCTTATACAGTACTGAGAACAGGAACTTCTAAAATAATGATGAAGAATAATGTTAAGGGGATGGGAATCATTATAAAGTGTCTCAGCAGGTCCTACTGCTGCTGCTGTTGAAATATTCTATGATAGTATTATTTGCTACTTCTTTTGGTGTTTAATTTGAGGATTAAAGGTTCTGTCTTTGCAGACTGTAACAGAGAAGCACAAGCTAAATGTACCCGAAACAATGACTGAGGTCCTGGATGTTTCAGATGAAGAAGGTGAGCAACTTTGCTAAGTTTCTATTCCATATCACTTATGCCACCTGTAATATAGGCATAGGATAGCTGCTTAAGTACTTGGACATCTTCATTTAGCAGTGCTTGATGATCTTATGTAATAACTTTTTTTTATGATGTAGTCATTATGGCATTTGAATAAGGAAGCCAAAAGTCAACCCAAGCCAGAATCCTGTTTCATTTTCACAAAAACAAACAAACAAAAAACAACACCCTTACCATCTTATCTGAACCAAATCAGCAAATGAGAACATTTCTTGACATTTTAAAATTGAAATGTAATGCTCTTCTAAAGTTGAATTTGGCCTTCTCGTAAAGAGGAATTTAAGCAGTAAATATTTTGGCTCGCTGCCACTTATTTCAGATACATTTACCTAGGAGTTTTGTTTAATTGGAAACATGCATGTTAGAAGATGCATAAGGTGGAAGGTGAGGAGTTTGTTCCCTAGAGGGGAGCATTTGGCACACGCAAGTCACAGATGGATATGGCATGACATAAAGTAAGAACATACTAATAACTTGGCACTTTGATCCCGGACGTTGCTGTGTGCAGACAAGAGGCATATGTTGTATCGCTTAGCTAAGTTCCCAAAAACTTTCTGTGAACTTCTGTAGGGACTGATAAAGTACTGTGGTTTTAAAGAGAACAGAACTAAGGAAATAACTTAAAAATGTCCCTGATGAATGGCAGCTTACAAATTTTAATCACCATAGCATCTCATGAATGCAAATCTTCTTGCAAAAAAAGTAATTCTAAGTTCTTTTTGATGATTAATATTATTAACTAATATTATAGTATCTTACGTATGACATTTCATTGTTGCTATTACTGTTATTATTCTTTTGTATAAATAATTTGTAGAGTGACAATATTTCGAAAAATCCAAAGGTATTAGGAACACAAATTGAAGGTGTTGGTTGGTTGGTTCTGTTTCTTTTCTTCTTACAAAGAGCACAAATCTGCTTGTGCTTGTTCTAAATTGTACTGGACGTTAATGGCATTCAGATTCCTAAACTCCTCATATTATTCTGAGAATTATGCTGATTAGTGAGTTACATTCTTGAGAAAATACTGCTCCAGATACTGTTTGTTTACTTATTTTTTTTAAATGCTTGCAAAACTTCAAGTGAAAGGAACTATGTATAATTTTTTTAATGCTGAAGACCTGTAGCATCGCATTCACTTTGATTTCATTTCCTCTCATACTTGTGAACTACTCTCTAGCCATCTTAAATCTGGAAAGCATAGTGTGTTTTTCTGCTTCTGCAGAATTCATATTTAGGGCATTCTTTTTTCTCAAGTGAATTTATATGTTGCACAGCCTTTAAACACTCTGATGATGAACGCTTCAGTGATGGTGATGTATATAATGGCACAGGTGTCATTAGCAGAAATTCATGGAGTAAGAATTACAAACTTTCTCTTTTTGTTTGACTTGGTGTGTTTGTTTTTTGTGCAACAAAATGTTGCTTAGTCTGGGTTCCTAACACTGCTCCTTTTTGTTACTTTTAAAAAATGTGTCTTGGTGTGTGTTTCCTGAAAGGTGGGAGGAAGAAGAGAAACCAGAAAACCCAAGATTTATTACCTGTATTTTTAGTTAGTTGGCAGAAATTACTGTGGCCATGCAGCATGACTAATGCTCTCCAGTGCTTTAAATTAACATTCTCTACTTTCTGTTACTCTGTGACACATACTGTTTGTCAATAGCCAGCTGATACCATAGAAGTACTTTGGCATGTTGCCTCTCAAGCCTGTGCTGAGCACTTGTACTGATGAGCACCTCTGTGATCCTGCTGTGGGTTGCCAGGCAGGTTTCCAGAGTTAAAGCTCTTCATGCCATTGTCCTTGTAAAAACAGTTTCTAGAGGCAAAACACCAAGGATGTTGCAAAAATTGGTAATGTGGATGGTATTTATCACAAGAGCATAAAATATCTGGGGGCTATTTGGAGAACTTCTTAAACAAAGAAGATGAACCTTTTAGTGATTACGTAGTCTTTCTCAGAGGCTAGCAAAAGGTTTCTGTAATACTTGTTCTTGACAGCTTTCAAGTGGCACAACATGTTCTGAAATAAATTAATATGACAGAATAAACCTGTCAGCTGTAATCATACAATGATAAAGTTGAATGCAACAAGACTATTGGAGCAAATAAATATTTCAGATCCCGTTGTGGAACCTCTTTATCATGGGTGATAAGAATTCTGCATTTTGCCTGGGAAACAGTTGTTTTCTGTGGTTGGTATACTTTTACATTAGCAGTGCAGCATTCCTACTCCTAAAATCCAATCTTGAACCATATAGCCTATCAAACAGTTTGGCATGTAATTATTTTCACATATCACTTTCACATTTAGCACTTCGCACTGTTATTTGGAATTGTTTACCTTTTACTGTACCTTAACATGGTTTTCCCTTTTTCTCTTTGAACACAGCAAGGTGATATTTTTATTTTAAAATTGCTTTTGATTTGATTTTTTTTTTTAAATTAGATTATTTTTTTTTTTAATGTTGTGTCAGAGTTAAGTACAGAAGCAGGTGTGCCTTGTTATGAATACACACATGCACATGTGGCTTTTTGCTGCTACTTTCAGTGTACTGCATTCAACCACAAAGAAAGAAGGAAAGAAGGAAAGGTTAAGAATATGGTTCTCCTCAAGAATTAGAACAGCAGTTCAGATTCTTACAGGTGTAGATGTTAAGTGATGTGATTCCTGAAACCTGTGTCTGTGCCAGAAGAGTTGCCTTGCATGGATACAGGGGTAAAGGAAAGAAATGTGCATTTTTATCACTGTATGTGGTTTTGTCATTTGTCTGTATTACTACAGTGTGTAGTTTCTTTAAAACTGTTGCCACAAAGGAAGTAATTTGTACTTGATGTGTCCATACAGCAATAAAGGACAATTGCTGCAAAATATCATTTAAAGTGTATTTGAGTGAAATCTGCAGATTTATTGAAAGTAAGCACATGCAGATGTTTCTGTTAGGACTGAGCCAGTGCAGACACACTGTGAAATCTACGTTTACTTTTTTTTTCTTCATACATTAATATTGTATTGAGGAGCATGTTGCTGCTTGTCTGTACTCACTTCTTATATTACTTTAATGGTAAAAGAACTTCATGGACTACATGATTTACCTTTGTGATGCCCATCTGAGGCAGAACAAGAAGTGTAGCTCTCCATTTGGAACTTGCAGTACTGACCAGTAAAATAGGTTATTGAAGAGCTCTTGTTTATGTCTATCTGGATTTCCTTATCTCCAATTCAGTTTTCAATCCAATTAACTTCTAACAGCTTTGGTTTCACTGTCCCTTTGAGAATAAGTTCATAGGTGTAACCACACATTTCTACATCGTCTGTCAGCACAAATATTTCAGCATGTAGTTCTGACAAGCTATTTTTTTTTGGACAGACTATTCTGCAGGCAGAATGGAGTAGAAAAGGTGAAATAGAAGGTGAGATACTATTGTAGCAATAACATGCCGGAGGAGGCAGTTCACACTGCACAGATCTTAACTGTGATCTTTCAATTGCGGAAAAGGTTTAGACAAGAATTGAGCATGCTATCATGTGAAAATAATCAATGTAGTCTCAAAAATGAGATGGAATCTTAATAGCCAAATTTAAAGCATCCCTCTTAAGAGGAGTGCTTGTCTGAAGGTTAGTAAAGATTTATCACAGTGCCTGGTTGAGACACGAAGTGTTGTGTTGTAACTTCGTATTTCTTGGAAAAATAAAACAACCTGCAAGTAATAATCTTAAAAATAAGGTCAGTGGGACATTAAATTTGTTAAAGTGTTCCTAAAAATAGAAATAGCATCATGTCCTTAAATGATTTAAAAGATTAAATATAAATGCGTACAGTAGTGACAAAAAAGGTTTTTTTTTTTCTTTTTTTTTCTTACATGGTACTGTTGACATTATTTATTTATAATATATTTTTTATCCTTCTACCTGAGCAAAAGGAACATTTCCTTATTTATTTAGCCTCTATGTATCAGACGTGCTAATGAAACAGTAAATTTGAGAATTGGTTGCCTTTTTTTGTCTGCATCTTGTCAATGCAAAAGATTCTCAGTATGATAGTAAAGTGATCAGTTTTTCTCCTGTAGCTTTATTGATATTATTGCTAGGAGCTGTAAAGAAAAAAAAACACAACAAAGACTTATTTGGATTTGTCCATTGAAATCTTTCAGACAGAATATAGCTTTTTTTAGTATCTGGTATTGTCATTACAAAGGAATTAAACTTGCTTTTGTTAGGATAGAATCTGCTAAAGATTGCTCACTTGTCAACATTTTAGCAATGAAAAATTGGAGTTTGTGGGTAGGTTGCAAAAATGTTGGCAAGTTTTAAAGAAACTGGTATTCTTAATTTGTTTCGATGTTATTGACAGAAAATAGAATTAACCAAATTAGCAGAGAAATCTGCAGGCGTGACCGAAAGTACTGACACATTTTTTTGTGCAGAGAAGGAATAATGCATGTGCATGACTGGAGGACAGTACTGTATTTACTTATAGATTCTGTTCTAAATCATTACTGTATGAGCAATGTTGAGCACTGAATTATTTTCTTCAGAGACTGAAGTTAGAGAAAGACCTACAATAGATTCTTAATTGAAGTGTATCTTAATCAGCGAGTTAAAAAGGGAAAATGTATTTTTGACTGGTATTTCCCATCTGATCTAAATACATCTTTAAAGCTACTGGATGTTATTCCTACTCATCACTGACAGAAACCAGCTGCTTTTACATTTACATTAATCTTAATTAGCTAAATATTTTCCCAAGCAGAGTAATATTGCCCATTCTGTGCATAGCGGATATCTAGGTTGGCTGTTCCTTCTGGAATGAGATTGGCTGTGAAAAGTGACTTGGGTATCAGTATACAACATTTTACAAATCTTTTAAGAACTGCTACATATAAGAGAGGTACTTGCCATATGAATTTCACAAAGGCAAAATGAGCGAGTATTTTATGTCTCTCTTAAGAAGGAAAAGACCTTTGGTCTTTTCACTTCAACAAGTGTAAAATTTTGGTCACAGATGCCCATACAACTAGGGCAAGCTTTCCTTGCTTAGTGTCTGGTGTGTTTCATGTTGTGAGAAATTTTACTATTTCACAGTTAATACTTACCTGATGTACACTGCATTTTCTTCTTTCATGAGAATAAAGCATTACTCTGGTGGAAAAAACAAACAAAAAAAACCCCACAACTAAATCACTTCTCTGTCACTTTCTCCAATGTGTTCTTTTAGTAGTATTTTCTCCTCAGAATTCTTTATGGGGTTTGGTTTGTCACTCTTCTTGTAAACCATGCAAGGAACTCATTCAAGTCCCCAGTTGACTGTATATTACATGGTAGCCCCACCACACCTCAGGCTTGTCATCATGCCAGTTAATATCTATGACCTTCCAAGGTTTCTGTGGCTTAGAGAGGTGGGAATAGCTTGTCTCAGTTCCAAAAAGACAGTACTTTTATTCTTTGTTACCTAGATCCAACATAACAGCTTTACAAATACCATAACTATTAGCTCTTGTAATTCAGGGAAGCTCCAAGAGTGTGGGAGCCATTAAACTTTAGGAAACTGGAGGTGTCCAAGGCAAGTGTCAGGGAAAGTATGTTATGCATTTCTTTTAAGAAGCTTACATCAGGGCTTAATATTGCATTAAAAAAAAATCATGCTTGCCATAGCTGCCCCTTCTCCATCTGTTGCTTTTAAGAAGCAGCACATATCTGAGGAGCTGTAGACTTATCTGCACGATGCAGAGAAAACAGTAATTTTGGCAAATTCATATAGTTGCATATGGCTTTAAAAAACATCTATTTGAGGTAGTTTCTGTCACAAGTCTCTTTCTTTTATTTTTTAACATATATTTTTTTGTTTATTTTGTGAGAAGCCACTCCAAAGGAATTCTTATACAGAAGTTATCTTTTGCAATTCACTTGAATTGCAGAACACTGTAGGAGCAACCTTTGTTGCTGCTTCCCAAAAAGGGTTGGTGCTGTAGCTGTATAGCTAGAATGGTGTGGTAGATTTAAAACTGCTTACTTGATCAAACATTTGTATAGTTCCCTGATGACAGTAGGTAGCATAATTTGGGGGAAGGGGAATCTCTTCATTTTTAGAAATATTAATCAAGCATTTTTTCAGTACAGCTAATGCTGACTTACCAAGCTAGGGGTTGAATGTGGCTGCATGCCCCAAAGCTGTCTCATTAAAGTTGTCTCTTTAATGTTAGTTTGCACTTAAAGAAAAATTTTGTTTAAAGATTGTAAAGTGTTTGCCGACTGTTTTTTAATTTAATCCGTTACTTATGTATGAAATAACCATTCCCTTTTCAGAACTGAGGAAAACCAGGAAGGTAAGGACAGGAATATCAGTGTGAGCTTCCAGTTCAGGTGATTCAACAAAATTCTCTATGTTCAGCCAGACTGTCACTGAAGGAGCAGATCTGTGGTCTCAGCATGGAGCCTGTTTCTCTTAGTAGAGCATTACATGATTTATGATGCTCAACACTTGTGTTCAAGCATCAGAAATTATCAGCATCAAACTTTTTTTTCTTTCTCTCAATTATAGTAAGACAAATGCTTACTATTTGAGTGGCCATTCAGATGTTAAAGATCTGCTCAGGTGATTCCCTTTCTGCCAACAGACAGATGGAATGCAATGGATCTTAATTACTAATTTCTATATGTGGACATTATGGGTTAACAGTACACAGAAATAATATGTGATCTGCTTAAAAGTAACAGACAGGTAAGAGCAATCATCTATTACTGCTGACTTGAGCATAAAGTTGATTGCTTGGGGTTTTTGTGAGCTGATTAGGTTTATTCAGTGCAGTTTTTGAAAACAGCTCCACTGTAACTCTGCCAGTGTTAGCAATAGAATTTACTCCTGCTCCCTGGTCTAAACAAATAGAAAAAGCCTTAAGGCAGCTGCATTTTGAAAGGGCTGGTGGAAGAAAGATTCCCATTCATGCTGGGTCTGGCTTTTTGTGTGCCTACCTGCCTAACTGAGCAGTCAATGGACACATGCAGTGCTGATTGCTTCTCAGAGGGCGCATTTCATGCTTCCTGCTTCATGGTTGTGTGAGGCTCCACTCAAGTGGCATGAAGGTCAGCAGTACGGTTATGTGATTGCTGCTTTTTAAATTCAGCTTCTGTGGCAGCTGTGTCTTTAAGGTTCAATGTCTTTTGGGTTGATGAGAAACAAAAGGAGTTTTTTGGGAGTGCATTTCCAGCACAAAACACAGTGGAGTGGAAAACTCCCCACCTCATGATTGCACATCATGATGCAGAACTGTGTTGGGATTTCTGGTCAGGTCAACTGCGTGATGTTGCTGCTGACATAATAGCTCCTGCTGTGAGACAGTTTGTTTGCTGAGGTACGACACTGCATCACTGGCTTCAGTTTTTCTGAACCTGTGCAAGAATGAACAGCTCTACACTCTGGTATATGTGAATTCATGAGCCCTAGAAGCTCTGTGCTCATCTTCTCTGCTTGAAGTAGTTATGCCTTTGGTTGGCTTGATCATGGCAAATATAAATTTAAGACTAAAAGGTTGCTGCTAGCAACCATTAACATAGCTTTCAATTGCCCAGTTTTGGTTTCTGAATTAGGTTTTCCTGGAATTAAGCATAATAGCATTTAAGTCTTAAAGTTTATTGAATTTTTCTGTTCTGATTCTCAGATTTGCTCTCTTCTTTTACCTCTGTACCTAGTTTTCTTCTCCTTTTTCCTGTCTTCACTTTTGAAGCTGATCAGGACCTCACCGAAATGTTCAGCACCGTTTTCCTGTTCCAAATCTCCTTCTCCTCTTATTTTTCCTAGAAATAAGTCTGGAACCTTATGGACAACTTATCTCTGTGATCCCTTTTCTGTGCAACCTGATACCTGCCAATCCTACCCTTTTTTTTTCCATGTTCATTCTCTAAATGATCTCTCTCCTTCCTGATTCTTTTTTTCTTGCCCTTCTAAGAAGAAAGCATTCTGCATGTTGCAAACACCTACAGCATGCATGAGTTGGCTTGACCACTGAAAACAGATTAGTGGGTGAACTGAATCATTGGTGAGAGTGCACTGGGCCATGACATGTTGTATGTTACAGAAAAGCTACCCAACATAGTGAGAGTTATTTGCATTCTGCAAAATAAGAATAATAGCAGCAGCAAGTACAGGAACTCAAATATTTCCCGCTTTTTGTTTAAGTATTAAATATACATAGCTTCCTAGTTTAGCAGACTTTTTGTTTGACTTTCTGTTGTTCCAGTGTTTCTTCCCAGTAGAACCCCTGTGTTTTTTTTTCAGAAGAGTCCAGCCAATTGGTAATTCCTTCTTTCTTCCTTCTATATCTGCTCTAGAGAAGATGACATTACTCAGAAAAGCAGATTTTGACAAAATCTTTAGACATAGTTGGGAGATGAGCAGTGGCATTGACGAGGCTGAGGGTGAACATGAATTCTTTAATTGAGACATGGTGCAATTAGGTGTTTTGTAGACTGTTTTCCCATCAGGTAAGCCCCTAAAAAGTCTGTTGGTATCACTGAGGAAAGGAAGGTATTTTTTCAAGTAAATA
The DNA here is from genome assembly GCF_023343835.1 of Lagopus muta. NCBI lineage: Eukaryota > Metazoa > Chordata > Aves > Galliformes > Phasianidae > Lagopus > Lagopus muta. The sequence goes on along the minus strand of NC_064436.1, from coordinate 37,231,518 downwards.
GAAGATAAATCACTAATTGTGTAATTCATTGAACCTGTAAGTTCATAGACTGCCACTGGAAGTCACGGAAGATCGATGTACTCTGTTTCATGAACTGCTTAGTAAGACTGTCATTAATTTAGTGGAGAATGTGAGTGAAGCATTGCTGGCATGATTACACAGGGTAATTTCTTGTACTGATACAAAACTAAGAGGTAGTAAAAACTGCTAAATAAAGAAATTCACGGTCAGCTGAGTATATGATTTTTTCTCAGCAGATAACAGCTGTATGTTTTTATACAAATTACAGGAGAATGAATTGACTGAGGTTAAGGAGTATAGCTGTGTGAGATATTTTTATGACAACAGTGTTAATGGTAAGATGAATGAGTGCTACTTTACATGGACTTAATCTACTTTGTGTATATGCAATTGTCCTGCAGACAAGCCATGAAGACACTTAGGTACCCATAGTTGTATGAGAAGGTATATTGCTGCACAACCATTTATACTTAAATGTGTATATTTGTATGTGTATCTTGATACCTGTGTATCTTAAGTTTAAGTAAAGATGAAAGCATAGGGCTTAGTGGGGAGTGATGGATAAAATATTCTGAAGACATTCTGAGATATTCATCTACATCTTTACTACTGTTTGCAGATGTTCACATCACACAAAACAGCTAGTGTTGCTTAGACTTATTACTGATTACTCTTTGATGAGAGGCCAAAGCTGAAATAAGAGATGAGATATGTGGGTTTTTTTTCCTGAGGATGTGTGATCAAAGTGATGAAGACTTCATTTCTATTATAGATGGAATGTCTGCTGTGATTATTAGAATCTAGTTTATATGAAATCTAACTTGAAACTCCATTTATTATTTATTTGGTTAATGTAATTGCCTTAATATCTTCCAAGTTTTCCCTAAGCTCTATGCTTTATAACGTGACATTACTAGGACATAGGAGGTATCATCTGTTAGAAGAGGGGGAACATGCAATAATTAAATTGGGGGTTGGACTCGATGATCTCTAGAAGTCCCTTCCAGCCCCTACAATTCTGTGATTCTGTGAAATGCACTTTATGGTTTTCTATTAAAGTGTCCAGATTCTCCCTGTTAATGTGGATAGATGAAATTTTCAAGAGCTTGTTCTTGTTACATTGACAAGATTTAAAACTCACTTTTACATGTAATATTTGTGTACACAACAAAAAAATTTCTAAAACCTCAAATGTTAGTTGGTTTTAGGTGAAAAAAAATTGAAGTTATTTATTTGCCAGCCAAAGCATCAAACTAGAAAAACTTGCTTGATTTGTTTCAAGAAAATAAATATCGAGATGTCTTCCCTTAGAAGAGAGCACCATTCATAGAGTTTGTGATGCTAATAATGTTTTGCAGGGGAAAAAAAAAGACCCTCTACCAGAAATAGCTGCAGAAACTTTTTTTTTCCCCCCCAGTTTTGCTTTATTATGTCTTTAAATCATATGAATAGCAGTAGTCTATTCTATGATTCTATGATTCTAGTCCTGATACCCAAGTGAATGCTTTCTGAAACAGCGTTAATACCTCTTCCCTAACCCTTACAATCCTTTGGGATTCTGTGTGTATCAGGGTGAATTATTGGCTGAGATGTGTAGCCTCTGAATATAGCTCCTATATTATGACAGTTACAGACCTCTTCACATAACTGGAGAAGAACTTCAGGTTCTCAGTGTTTTCCTATGCAGCTAAGCAAATGAGAAAACCTGAATGTATTGATGGCTTACGGTTGTGTTGTATGGTTCTGTGGGCCACATGAAACCAGTGGCAGACTCACACTAACCCTTGTGAAAGTGGCTGCAATAAGTACATCTCCAGGAAGAAACTGCAGAGGGAAACCATGTTGCAAATGGAAATGAAAAATAAACATCTACACGCTGTTTGTCAGTTCAGAACATAATGTTTATCTGCCAGCAAAAGCTAACAGTGACTTCACATAGACAAAATTTCCTGGGGAAAATCATTTTGGGCCTGAAATTCAAGATACATGCAAAAAGGTTGCTATATCCAATAACCAATTATCATTTTAGGCATAGATTCATTATGAATTACTTTTGGATAAATGATCAATAAAATCCATACATGTAAATTTACTTCCAGGTTCTGGTTATTGCCTTGTTTTAGAAATATTTTTGTGCTTAATGCACAAAAATAATAATAATAAAAAAGAATAAAAGGGATGTAGAGGCTGTGCTTTACAAAATAGCAAATATATTTGCCCCTTGCCAGTATGTGCAACAAATGCAGAGTAAGTGTGATTGTTTTTTCAACTTTATTTTGAATTTTTTTTAATCTTGCTTGATGTGCCAGCTTCATTAAATACATTAATTGCTTGTGGTTTGCAGTGTTTCTTGACTGGAAAATGCCTTTGTTTTAAGTGTGCCATCCAGCTGTTATATTCCAATGTGTAAACAAAATTAAATGCTTACCTCTGTCCCTTCTGTGTTTGATTTAAAGGTGATGATACAATGACAGGAGATGGAGGAGAGTACCTTAGGCCAGAAGATCTCAAAGAACTAGGAGATGACTCTTTACCAAGCAGCCAGTTCTTAGATGGTATGAACTACCTGAGGTACAGCTTGGAAGGAGGGCGGTCTGACAGGTATTTGCCTGGATACGTATCCTTTCTCTTGGTATGAGTGTTTGAAATCCATTCCTCAGTTCTTCAACTCAAGGGAGACAAGGGATGATGCACTTAACATTTCTTTACTAAGTATGTCGAGGTATCAGTTGACACTTTGTAAGGGGAAGACATGGTCAGGAGAAAATTTCCTAACCAGTCAAGAAATTAATACATCTGGCACTGATACTGTATTCAGAATCTAGTGAATAATTTGTTTCTGACTCTTATTTGGTTCTTGAAAAAATGTGGCTTGCTTTATTGTCTTTGTGGCCCGGCAAAGGAAGAAGTCTTGTCTTGGAAAGGATTCATAAATCATCTTAATCTTCTCTTTACATGAGTCAGGGATTGTGTGGGAAGGTGAACAGTGTGTGTTAGTGTTAGATGAGCTGACTTTCTTTTGAGTGTTTTGTGAGAATTGACAATGTTCACTAAAAAATAATTTTAAAAAATGAGGTCTTGGCAACAGAAATAATTTGTAGCCAACATTTTCCAGCCTTGACTGTTACGCTGGCAACATTTCTGAAGCTCGGTGAAGTCAGTAGGATCCATTCTGTTTACTTCAGTAGGCTGTGAATTGCTGCTGGAACAAAAGATGTCAGGAAACAGTTCAGTTTGCTTCACAGCATGCATACACCCCTCATCAGTGAGGTCTTTTAAACTTGCAGCCTTTGTTGGTATTTAGCTTCCATGAATCCATTGAAAACAAAGTGACTATTGCTTTTCAAGTCTCAGATGATGTTTATGAACTGCATCAGAATGCTTAAAAATCAAAACCTTTTATGATGCTTTTTCAATGGTAAAAACGTTTTTGTGAGTTTTTATTTTTGTTGCTGTTTTTGTTTTTTAGGAGGTTGTATGAAATGATTGTGCAGCCAAATGTTAAGCCGGTTTCTGCAACCATTTAGAACAGTTTAACTTTCAATAAGCTGTCAGTGGATTTCAGTAGATTTTCACAAGCATATAATTGTTGTGTCCTATTTAGAATTGAATGAAAATGATTTCACATTATTTATCATGCATGGTTATTTTCAAATGAAGCAAAATGGTAGAGAAAGTATGAAAAGAAGTGCATCTTTCTGACTCCATGGTGTCATTCTCTGTCTCTATCAGGTTACTGGTTGTAAGAATTTTCAGACACTACTTAAATTGTTTTGTTGTAGTTGTTTTTTTTTTTTTCCTTGTAATTTTCATTGCATTACACCAACTTTGTTTTTTAAAGAAATTCAGCAAAGCAAAATAGTACTAGCAGCTTCTACTCATATAATCTTGTGCATTAACAATTTGATTTAAAAACATATTATTTTCTTTTGTAACCATCTTCCCTGTTTGTTTTATTTCTCTCTCCCCTTCATTCTTTTTCATATGCTTACATAGCACCATGCCCAGGTAGGTATTACATAGCATGAAAACATGTCTTTCTATCCTTTCATGGCACTTGTCTCTCTTCATTCATTTTGAAGGCCTGCTCTGTGCTGGAATGTTAATCTTGAGAACCAAATGAATGATGTTGCTGTTGCAGATGTTTGTCGTTTCAAATGAGTATGATATGCGTAGGTGAATACAGATACAACAGTACTGTCAGTAGGACTGTAGAAAGGTCACGGTATGACATCGCTACCGTATCACAGAAACTCCCCTCTAGTAAGAATCAGGGAAGCTGCACAAGATCGCAACAGCTGGAAATTTTCCTCACATCATGCTGCTGTGAAAGTTAGCTGTTTCCATTTTCTATGTGGAAGAACAGTGGTAGAATAAAAAAAATAAATAGAATGGGCTACATAAGTTGGATTCCCTCTTTGGATATGGAGGGCAAGAACCATTTCAGGCCATACGAATTAATCAGTATTTGAATATACTCCTTTTCAGTGTAGATGCCTTCCACCTTTTGTCCATGATATCTATGAGGAAACTCTTCAGTCTGTAATAGTGAGGTATTTCCAAGGCTGATTTATACTGTTTTTCAATGGCACCAGGTTATTTTCCCAGGTTTCTGGAACACTATACACTTGTCACAGCGATAGATACACTCAGCTGGACTAGAGGTTACTGGAGGTATCTGTCTAGGTGAACAAGTGGATGGGCAAGTAGTGCAGTGTGGTCTTCTAATTATCCGGACTAGAAAGTTGGCTAGAGTATACTGCTTTCCTTTTCTGGATACCATCTGGGGTTCATTCAGGGCTTAGGAGAGGTGAATGATACATGCCTGCACATACCTAAACACAGGCAAGGCATGCGGTAAAAGCTTTGTGGGGTCGTTGGGTTTCACAGTTCACTTGCTGTGGCTGAGGAGAGTGCTTCTGTGTGATTACACTACACTTCCTTAACTGGACTGACATTTCAGACAGTGTCTTTGTTTGTAGATCTCAGAATCACAGACTTCAAACAAACTACTCTTTGTTCTTCCTTCAGCTGGTGCGGCGCACAGAAGAGGGGCAGTGTTGTCTGAACACTACTTTTGAAATAAACAGTAGAAATTAACAGTAGAAAATTAAAATTAATTTATTGCAGACCTCAGTCATGTTTGAGCATACCTTCTCTTTTGATGAAGTCCATGCCTCAGAAGTATTGGGTGTTTACTGGAGGTAACATGCACTACCTACTGTAAATGTGCTAGGCTGCCTGTAGTGGTAGTAGAAGTAATGTCAGGCACTTATAGGAGAACATGGACAAAATCATCATACAGATGATCTATCAATTCTAGTACATATTTCCTTTAATTAATATTACACATTATATTAACTGAGTGGCAGAACCTACAGTTTGGCTGGTGAACTTCTTTCCAGCATTGCATGGCACAGCAAAGCAATTCTGAAAGTGTCAAGTGTTGAAGTGGAAAAAGTCAAATGTTGGCAAATGGGGTCTGCAATTGGAGCTTATTTTCCACCCGAAGAACAAATGTTCATTGAAGTACTGTTATTATGAGTAAGCAGCATGTACTCTGCCTACCTAGTTCACACTAAAATGTTTAACTAAAATATCCTTCTGTCAAGAGTCCCTTTCATATTGTATTTTTCTGGAATGATTTTGTGCAGACAGGGTGAACTACTTGAAATCAAAATAATTTTTGTCTTAATGAAATCAGAATTATATTCCAGAAATGCACGATCCCAGAAATATTCCAAATATCAGCCTAACCTGTCTTACTTCTTTTACTTGTCTGGGGGAAAGACATTACATGACATGTAAAAGACATTACTTGATGATGGGCGTTTTGTTTTTCTCAAGACTTTTCTAAGGTTGCTATTTGTGTAATGCTTATCTGTATTTCAGTATTGTATAGTCCGTCTGTTACGCTAAGTAGGCCATTGGTGTCTGCCAGTCATAATAGTGTTGATCATTCAGGGTTAGGTATTTGTATAAAAATAGGATTATCATTTTCTTCTAAAAAGGATTAAAGAAGGTGTGTGTGGGGGGGAGTGAAGTTAGCTATTATTCCAAAAGGCTGATTGGTCTGAACCAGAGGGTAAAACCTGATTTCTTACATGATCTGCATTTAAGTACTTGAATATCAAGTCCACAATGTAATTGAGACATTGTTATTGCTAACAGATGAAAATTAATTATCCTGCCATTAATTATCCCATTAATAAATGCCTGCTGTACTGATCCAGGGCATTAGTCATTATGAGTAGTACTCATGGATGTATAAGCCATGAAAAAAAGGCTACTTCCTTTAGTTACATGTACTGTATTCATCAGAGTACAGAACAATATCACGTACGTCATCTAAAGATGATGGATCCACTCTTAAAAGTCACTTTTAGATGCTCCTGCTAGTGAATGCATATAGAACACCAAGCTAGTGGTATTTGATAGCAGAAACTCCATTTACCTCAATATTTCTTTCTGTGGTGTGTTATTTGTCTTGTTGGCTTTTTGCTAGTGAATACTGCAGTTAAATTCTGATCCAGTGCTTGGAAGCAGCTTATTTACTGCCTTGCATCCCCTATTGCTACAGCAACCAGTTTTCTGTGGAGCTGTATGTACTTAATGAGAAAACAGTGCTGACATTCAGATTGCCTCTAAAGATGCTGTTGGCATACAGAGGAAGAATTTGTCTTATGCAGAAGCTTGTGGCTGGCCACAATTCACCTTGCTGTGTGTACCTTCCAGGGGACAATATCAAGCTTTACTCATTTAAAATTTTAATGGGGTTAGAGTAGATCATAACTAAGCTCTAGAAAGTGTCATTTCAGATTTTCTTTGGATTTAGCATTCTGTTTTTCTTGCAGTATGTAGCAGGAGAGAGAACTCTTCCAAAGAGCCTTATTTAAAAGGAATTTGTATTTCTTTTAATTAAGGAAATAATCATGCCACAAAGCCAAGTATAAAGCATTTGTGAATATAAAGTCAACTGTAAATCACCTAGATTAATCTCTAGGTTCTGCATTCGAAATGAATAAAAGTCAGTCAGAATGCTCTGTGGCCTTTGGTCAGAAAAACAGCTTAACAGATTTGTAAAGCTCTATTTTTCCCCTCTCATGACTACTATATACTCCCCCTGGAAGCTGCATCATATTGCTAATTGCACGCTTTTTTTCATTCTCCCACTTTATCTATCATCACACCTTTGCAACATCATCTGTACTGCTGATCTATTGCTATGGCATCCTACCAACCTACCAGCCTGCGATCCTTCAGTTCAGACAGGTCTCACACACTGAGCCATGCCTCCTATCTGAGGGACAGTGCCATGATTGACGACACTGTTGTAATCCCTAGCCAGCAGGTAAGCACATTCTCTTAACTTCACACTTTGTTTGGGCAAATATGGAAATACACAAAAATTACTGTTTAAATTGTACAGAGAACATATACTGTGTGCTGCTTTATCTTTTGTAATATAAACCTCTTTAATTGCAGTTGATACTTAATGTCATATTATACTATGCAATATGAAGCTCTATTCCAAAATAAATGACTATGCTGTATGAATATAGGACAAAGACAATGATGTTCTCCATTTTACCACACTAATAGCCATTGGGCCCAAGAGTTGAGTGATCTGATAACTCAAAGCCACTGTCCTCAAATGTATAATCCTGAAGCATACCTTAAGTTAAGAAAAAATTATTTGGGAAATGCCACTTTGATAAATCACAGTGTTTATTTCAGTTGGACCACTAACAGAAATGATTACTTTGGGCAAGTGTAAAATTTTATAGTAAGGGGTTTCTAATATCATTTTGCTACTATAGTTTGTTTACTTCTGAAAAGAATTCAAGCACTGCAAGTAGTACTATGCAAAATGCATCTTCTTATTGTTTCATCGATTAATGGTGTCAATTGTAGTAAAAACCAACAAACAACACATTTTTTTTGGTTTACCAAGGTAACTACTCTGGCCAAAGAAGCAGAAAGGAATTCATATCGCTTAAGCTGGGGGCCTGAAAACTTGGATAATGTGGCTCTTTCTTCCAGCCCCATTCATTCAGGGTAAGTGTATCAATTAGTATTGTCTTAAAATTAAAAAAAAAAAAAATAAAAAGAGAAAGAAAGAAAGGGAAAAAGAAACAGAATACCTGCAATGGCAGTAGTTTTAACAGATTCTTAACTAAGAGGTTTTTTTGTTTGTTTTTTGTTTCTTTGTTTGTTTTTAATTCATCCTCTCCTAGAGAAGTCAATGAATTGTTACAATCACTTAAGTTCTGGCAACTCTGAATACCAAGACTACCTACCCACTGAAATCACTGAAATCTGCAGGTTAGGTTTCTGTCAAGTTCCAGAGGAATAAGATAATTATCACATACACATGTGCATCTGTGTGAGTTTTATGGGAAAAAGTCATTTTTAGAGTTAGTAATAACTGAAGCCACAGGGCTCGTCAGTCTTGGTGGCAAAATACTTTCTGTGCTAATAAAGTATGTAAACACAAACTCTAGTGCTTGTCAGAATTATTAATTAAAAACAAAACAAAACAACAACAAAAACATAGAGGACTTTAAAGTACACAAAGTGTGTAATAGACAAGCACAATAAACATTACATGGTTTACGCATATTTGGCCACTGTATACAAATGTTTTCACAACTGTTTATGCTTATCATGGTTGGCCTCAAAATCTGTGCATGCATTTAAGTTCTCTTGCTTACTGTGTTTGGAGTAATTTTATTCTTTACACTGAGTTTGATACTTGTGCCAAGAAATTTGATGAGATGTGCAGATGAGTTAGTAACCAACATGCAATACAAAAATATTTCTGTGGAGCTATGTAGTATGCAGAATGGCTGGACATCACAAAATGAAAGATTTTTTGTTAATCTCAAATTAGTTTGCATTAATATCAAATTAGTTTGCAGTCCATATCTTTCAAAGATAATACTAGAGTTCCATCTGGAATAGCAGGCAGTTCTGGGCTAGAAGAGGAACAATGTTGTCATAACTGAGAGTGCAAATTGACTGATCTATGGCATATATGAGGAGTTTGTTAGCTGGTAGTAGGATATTTGGATGTAGCCAGTGTTGTTTGGATATGCTTTTTGAGCTCTATAACTAACACATGAAGTGACTATGCTTAGCTTGTACAGTATACATGTTATTATCAATGCTGAGATATAAGCTTTAAAATTGGTTTTGTGTTTATTCTAACTCTAAATGGTTTACAGCCTTTTTCCAAAGGATGTATTTCTTTTCAGTTACAGCAAGGTAGGTCTTTCTAGTGATTGCAGAGGATGAACTCTTTCGAGATGAATAAAATTTATTTCATGATAAAAAAAATGTTAGCAGTTTAGATCATTTTTGATGACAAGGATGCTGTTCTTAGGGTAAGAATATCTGATTTGAAGAGCAACAACTCTCTGCGTTTTTGTATGCAACAGTGAAGTTCAGCACCACACAAATTATGTTTTTTTCATATATTTTCTAAATACTGTAATAAAGAAATCTATATTAACAATTACTCAGCCTTTGGAAAAGGCTGTACAACACTTCATTTTTATCTGAATTAGATTTATCAAAATTATCATGTTAGATTTATTCAAGGTACCAAAAACTGCTGGGTTGCATCTTTTATACGAAAATAGATTGCCTACTAGAGTTATGCTTGTAAGACCCCTTTTAAAAAGTGAAACTATTGTAGAAGAATGGAGTGCATGATTGTTGCAGTCACTTAACTGGAAGAAAGCAGATCTATTTGTCATCTATATTTCTTCCATCACCTACACACTTCTTTAGATAAACACTATTATTGATAGGTTATTAGGAATGAGCAGTATTGCTTATGTTTTGGGTACAAGCACTGAAGTAGTGCATACCAGAAAAGAAACACTATATAAACATTGCTAATAGGTTTAAGCAAGAGTATGCCCTTGCTTTTGCTCAAGACACTGGAAATGTATTGAATGTAGACCACATTTTTTATGAACTAACACATCAGCAAAGTATTGGACAAAGCTTTATTTGGCACAGATTATCTTTGTCTTGTGTTCTCTGCAATCTGAGAGAAAATTGATATTCTCTCCTTGCACTACTTCAGTGGTTAACTCCAAATTGCTGAGTTCTTACCAACCTCCTATTGTAGAGAAGTGTTTCTGTGGATCACAGTGTAATGTATCCAATCAAAAAGACTTAGAACTATTCTCTGGGTATGAAAGTTCACAGGTGTATGTTTCAATTTTTGCATAACTAACCAAAGCTTCTCCTAGGTCTGATATTTCTGAAGGGGAAAAAGTTTCAACTATCCATTTAAAACTTAAATGTAACTGTTGTTTCAGTATGCTGATGAGTTCATCAGTATGACATGAAAGACAAAATCCTTGGTCAGAGTCTTTGGCAGCCATTTCAAAAACAATAAAACCATTCTCTTATTAAATGTAAAACACTCTTGGTGCCCACTGTCTCAACATAAACATTTCCTAGTCATTTTTACACAGTTAACCACTTCTGAATAGTTTAATATGTTAGATTAAGGAAAATGTACAAATTTCTGCATTTAAACTTCCTTTTAGCAAATCAGATTTACTTCTGATAAAACTATCTGATTTTACAAATTCAGCAAAGGTAAGGATTTGTCTTCGTACCAGGAAGATTGGTTGCTGAATGTTCAATAAGGTGGCATTTTATCACTCCGCTGGTAATAAAAGGAGTGTTATGCATAATTTCCTGCTGAAGCATTATGGGAGACAGAATTAACGCCTACATAAATGCAAATATGCTTCACAGTTTTAATCTGATACCTCACAGTATTCTACTGCGCAAGAACACATAATATTTTCATTAATTTGGAAGGCAAAAAAAATGCTGAACTGAATGGTTTCTTTTCACTTGCAGCATTTAGATATTTCTTGTCAGTCAGTATGGTATTCTTAGGTCCCTATCACACACAGTAGCTAAGTGTAAATGGTAAAGATAAGACTGAGTGTAAGATTTTTCAGGTATATGTAACGTGCAAAATTAAGTTGTTTTCATTCTTCAGTTCAGGTGATACAGTGAAGAAGATCTCCCAGTTTAGTTCTGTAGATTAGATTCTAAGAATTTTCCTGGCTAATACATAAAGATACTGTAGATAAGAAGAAAGGCAGATCTGTCATGCTGTCAGAAATGTGGCAGTGGGAGTGAGGAGCTTTGCGTTGATGTTGCGCTGATATTAGCTTGCTTCCATGTCCTGGAGCAAGATACACAGTAGCACTAAATGTTTTCCAGCTCTTAATTTGCTTTGCAATAAAACACCTATTTAATGAAAAATACTGTTTTTATTTTCTTAATTTGATGAAGGAGTTGTTAACGTATTTGACTAATAGGTGTTTCAAGTGTATCAGTATTTGTATCTGACAAAATTAAATAGCTGGACTATTATTAAATTTACCTTTCTGGAAGTTTTTTCTTCCATCAATGAAAAAGGGAGAAAGACAAGGGAGTTGGTAGCTGGTACTGTGACAAATAATGTGAATTATCATTCTTAGCTGTCTGTCTGCAAAAAAGGAGACTGGATCCTTACTAACAAGGTAAACAAAATATATTTTGAGTGTTGTATTTTGAATCCATAATATTGTTTCCCCAATGTGACATTCATTTCCCAGAAATAGTTATGGAAACAGGACCTGGCAGCTACCAGCTGATAGTCATTCCTAAAATCTGAAAACCTAAATGATTTCAAATTGTATTCTAGCCTTATTCAGGAAGTCACAATAAAGTAAAATGGGGTTTATTTCATTAACAGAAAATCTCTGTCAATGGAAGAAAATACAATAGAGATACAGATGATAACAAGCAACATCAGAATACTAACTGACCTTATAACACATTACTAAGAGTCTAAACCGGTCAAACTGAAAGTTTAAAATTTGTCATCCTGTAGTGGAGAACAAAAGGAGGACAATAAACATGTTGAAAAGGAACAACAGATTACATACGTAGGGAATTAAAATAGAAAATCATGATTGCCTGTGTTATTAGAAACACTGCCTGGAAATAGTCTAGACACATACTTTTAATATATCGTGGTCCAAATTTAAATGTGTTTACAGACACCAATTATAGTCTGTTTCTGAAAGATTTACTCAGATTCTAACTTTACATTTTATGCATCTGACTTCCAGTTTGAGAATGTATATAGAGAAAGCAGAGCATTTTAGCTTTACTACTGTTGTAGTAGTAATCATTTGTAACCAAGGATGTTTATGTAGCCTTACTTTTCATACCTCCTTCTACTTTCTCACCTGTAATGAATATGCATGCAGTATATATATTCATGTGTTTAATTTAGAAATCTGTTTCATTTTTTCCAGTATTTCAGTATTTTATTTAACTCATTTACTTTTCCTTTTCTTTTCTTTACTTTTTTGATGTTAAATCATCTATTCTGTTGCAGATGCTCTTCTCCATGTCTTGATCATGACAACAGCAGGTGAACTTCTGCATAATTTCTTTCTTTAACATGTTGCACCTCTCATCTGCCATATTTATCCTTCTCTCTTACCTCACTTCAGGCTGCTTTAGTGTTTTGATAGTGCACATTAGACACGAGGAAAAAAAAACCCTCTCTGTCTATAACAGTTACACACGGACCTATTTCTCTTGGGACTGAGCATCCACTTTCTCCCATCTGCTGTTATATCCTATATGAGAAAATGCTGGGCACATTACAGGTCTGCTGCAAACAGCCTTGTCAAACTTCCTATGCATTTCTAATTTGTTTTAACCCTTGATTTAATTAACAGTAAGTTTTCTTTATCAATGATCTGGATGAATATTATTAAAAGAAAGGGAAAAAAAAACCCACAAAAAATGCAAGACAAACTGTAAATAGGTTTAGTATCAAATTTCATTTCACAAAATTGGCTTTTGCTTTTTCTCTTCACTGTATAAAGAATGTCGCAGAACCACTTCCTATGCCATATCTTCCAAATTATGCCACCCTGTTGGAACCAGTAGAATAGCAGTGCTGTATTTGAAAGAAATGAAATTGGATTCCATATTTTTAATTGTTCATACCAAGTGCATTTTCTGTGTTAAGCAGTGATTTTATCACTGACACATCACTTCCTGCATGGAGACCTGAAGCGGTAATTTCCCATTATGTTCACTTAGCAAACAAGTTGTTCACTGACAAAAAATTTCATCTCCTTTAACATAATCATGGAAACAGCATAAGATTTCAAAAGTATTCAGCTATGCGAAATTAAGTGGCTAAATAAAATCCCAAACTACAGAACCATGTTTTTAGGTGATGTCATTCAATCTCTCCAGAGCTGACAAATGCAGCAAAGAGTTATTACTTCTACTGGATTCTTGTGTAGAATCATGTTTTTTGTCCTCCTCAAATGTGTATTTTGCCTTGTTTACACATGGCATAGCTGCAGCCTGATCAAAAGCACACTGAGGTAGTCAATTAACTTGCTGTTGACTTCAGTGAGAGCTGGAGTGAGGCCTTTTCTCTTAGTTTCAGTTCTATGGGTTTCCTTCTCCAGCTGAACACTTTACAATGGCTGAAGCACCCTGATGTCTGTTTCTGCTTCTTCTCACTGCGACTTACACTGAATGCTGCTATCTCCTTGTTTCCCACTGTCTTTGATAAAATTAAGATGACATACACGTGAAAGTTCTCAAATGTGCCTACAATGGATGTGCTCCAGTTGTAGCTTTTTGATTGTATCTTGCTACCTGATGAGAGCATGTATGCCTGCTTAGTTAGTTTAAAGGATAATCATATCTGAACTGAGCATATGAAAATGGTATATTGAGTTTGCCTATACTGATTTTGTGTGTATTAGAACTGCTGCCTGTCCTAGAAAGATACTTCATATTGCTAGATTTGCATGGCTCTTCAAATGATTCTGCAGAGTGAAAAGTGTGTTGAGTGCCGCCAACACGCTTGCATTTACAGCTACCTAGAAGCGTGACTCTTCTGCAAAGCTGTTTACATAAGTGGTTCTTTAAAAACCACACAGTATCTGTCTTCTCTCACCCTAGTGTTGACATATCCATCTTTTGTTTGTAATCCTCTATCCCTTAAATGAGCATAGATACAAAATAAGATTGCGCTAATTCCATATGAATAAAAATGGGAGAGGGAATAATGACACAAGATGGGATGTGAAATACAAAAATTTACGCATTACTGGAAATCACAGTAATTTCTGTCAGTATGAGGTGGATAAATCCAATGCATAGATTGTGTTTTGTTCAAGTGGAGCCATCAGAAAACTCACTGATGTTTGCTTTGTTATAGAAGGCTTGAAAGATATAGGGGGCTTTTCCATATGTCCTTAACTAGCAGTATGACATTGCTTGACATATGCCAAGTGTATTTGCCAGGTTTAGTTGCTTTAGAAGTAAAGGAAATTAACTGGTCTGTACTATTTATTAGTAGGTATAGCTAAATTAGAGGTGAATGGGTAATGCTTGATTAACTGCTAACCAGAAGATGTGTAGCATCACTTGCAGTCTATAACTTATTTCTTGAAGAGAATTTTCAAATCCTGATTTTTCCTTCATTCTCTTTAAAAGAGAGAAGGCAATATTTTCCCCAAAGGTAATTCGTTTCACTGATTTGGCTATATAAAGCCCTAATATTTTCACTTCCACCTTGCTAAGTCACAGGAAAGCTCAGTATCAGTCCCATGTGCAAGACTGCGTAAATATCATGTTTGTATCACGCATCATTTCTATCTCAACCTTTAAAGCTGTCAGAAATGAAAACTTTGAGTAAGTCTGTCTTGACTTCAAGTACTGACAAAGCTCGTGTCATTTTTGCCTTGTTCTGACACACAGATTTTAACTTCTTCCACTTTAACCCTTAATTGGCTTTGATTTTGAATTATCACTTAGTTAAAATCCATTTTTTGCAATGAGTTGTCAAGATAATTCAAAGTTAATGCTTAAGAAGGATGCCTCCACAGTATCTAGCTATCATGGGAAAGACATCTAAAATGTGCTCTGAAGTAGACTTTTTCTGATGAAGGTTACATGACAATTTGTTCTATGGCTTGATCAATCAGTTCATTGATTTTGGCTGCCTTTTAAATGACTCACAGGAACATTTTCAACTGCCCAAATGTTTTTTGCTATTTATATTGTTTTCCATCTGCTCAGTTTTACCTCAGTTCTCCTTAACTGTATTAATCCCTGCTAATGTTTTCCTTCCTCTACTGTGCCATTTTAAGCCCTTCTGAAAATTGTAGCTATTGTATTTCTGTGGAGTTCCTGTAATTTGTTGTTATTATTGTTTTATCTTCTCTTTTATCTTACCTTCTTCTAATTTTTAAAACTACAGTAGATTATCATAGAAGCATACATCTGCCTAATTTTTCTCAGAATGCCATTTTCCTCTCCTTTTCTGGTGAAAGTCTGTAAGAGCTTTCTGATGCCCTTTAATCCTATTAACATTTTTTCTTTCTTTTATTTGTATTTTTCTTCTGGGCTCTTCACAACCATTTGTGTTTCATTTTAAGCACCCCTCTGATCTTCATTTTCTGTACATAGATGCTTGTATTTCTTCTTTCTGCAGTTGGGCAATGGAGTAAAGTTTTGTGTTTAGTCCAAAGTAACTTTTTTTTGCAATGTCCAGCTCACATGACCAGAAGAAGTATATATATGGTGTTAGGGCTTTTTGTACTCCAGTACTATTTATTATTTTCTTTTTGACCTTAGAAATGATAAAGTACCACTAATTCCAGTGGTGGCTTAATATCTGCCAGTGTTCCTGCTGGTTTTGTTTCTTCTTTTGAGTAAGAATCTCTTCCTACCTTTGTCTTGCCACTTTACTTCTGGTAGAAGAAACATTAGGGAGAGAAGAAATAGTGAGGAAGGAGCAAATAATTAATCTGAATATTAATTTTTCTTTATATTAGTCATATATTTTTTTTCCACTCTCACATGTGTTTCAGAAAGTGTGTTTTATTAATATCATCCACAGTTTTGTATGAATATCTTTGATATTGATACACACAGTCCCTCAAAACAAAGACTTTCTAGTCCTGGAACAGTAACATCACAGTCCTGATGCCTTTCTATAGAGCAAGTAAATGGAAAAGGATGCTGCTATGATTCAGAAAATACTTCGTTATAAATTATTTTCTTAACTCTACTGCATATAAATATCCAAGCCAATGTGGATTGTGCTAATTTAAAAGGTTAAAATAAATTGGACTAAATAAATGGGTAAAACAATGAGTTCAGCAAAAACTTAAGAAACAGGGTGGAAAGGCAAAAAAGAATATAATTCCACATTCTTGCCAGCTCTAGAAATCCTACAGCTGTATGCTGTCTTTTCAGACTGTTAAGATGTGGCTTTTTGAACTGGGAACTTTTTCCCCTTTGCTTGCTTTCTGGCTGTTACTGTGTTAATGCTATCTCTTCCTAGTTCCTCAAAATCAGTTTGCCTCAAATTTCACAGTGGTGAATAGGTGCTTTTTGTGTACTAGCTGTTGCATACTTTTTGTATGATAATTGGCACCGTTCCTCCTCTGCTGTCTTCACACTAGGCTGTGTTTGCCTGAATTCGCTATATAGCCAGAAGCCACATAACCCTTCAGAAATCTCCCATTTCATCTGGGGGTCTGTTTCAGAGATACAGTACAAATATATTTTTTGCTATATACTGTGAACATCCCACATTTGCTAGATTTTATCTTGTTATTTGTTAAATATGTTAGATATTCTGTATGATAGAAACAGCTGCTTTTATAGTAAATAATATCTTTTTTTCTCATCATCATTATTATCTTTGTGTCCTACTTTGAGAGACCTTTGCCCGTTCTTCCACTCTTTGAAGTGCTAGTTGCTTTCAATGGCAGATAACTGAGAGACCTTGCTCTGATGTGCTTTGGCTGCTAGACAAATTCAGTAAACTTAAACTGAAAGAAATAGTTGCAACTTTAATTAAAGACTGAACACACACAGCTATCGCTTTACATCTCAAGAGTGTACTAAAGAGAAATGCCATGTTTGATTTTAAGTTGGTCTGTATTATGAGTATTGCAGCGTGGGAACACAGGGTTATTACTGGAGGGGGGAATTAAATACCAGGCTCTTACTGATGTTTGAATTTAAAGACTACTCCTGATCCAGCTTTTATGTTGGTCATACACTACATAGGGTAGTTATCTGGATTGTGTTATATGTGCTTTGTGAGAAAGCACTACTGATCCTGCACTCTGCTTGTCTTTAAGTAAGTCTGAGTGGTGCAGAGGAAAAAAAGCATCATACTATAAGGAACAGAAGCCATTACTATGGTCAGAAGTGAGATTATTAGATTATTAGCTTTGGACCCTTCTCTTTTGTGTGTATGTATTCTTCTAGCAATGAAGTGTTCTAGCAGCAGTGTTCTTGGCATTGCTGAGCCACAGGGAGATAAGTTGAGGTGGATATAAGACAGAGAGGTGAACTAGCACTGGTATTTTCAGTGATGGACAGAAAAGGAAGATGATCCTGTTAATGTATGCCATCTTGAGTATTATGTCAATAATGACTAATAAATGAATCACAAACACTGTATTCCTGACAGCTTATACAATCAAAAATGTGAATGCTTGTTTAATTCAGTAAGTGTACTCATCAGCTTCTGGTAATTAGGGGGGTAGTATTTCTGTTGCTCATAGTATTAGCACCGAAATGTGAATCTCTTCTTTGAGAACTCAGTGTTATTAAAGCATCCATTATAATAGAGAATTGGAGCGATTCTCTGAAACAATTCAAAACACTTTGACACCACTTCATACAGTTAAAGGAAAATTGCAATGCAAACTGCAGAGCATTATTGCAACAATTGAGCATTTAGTATCTGTTAAGCTCTTCTTTCATCTGTGCTTTAAAATGTATGAAGTATGTATTTTGTGAAGGAAACTCCCATTTTTTCTAAATTAATCCCCAGAGAATCAAAGCCATAAAATGTTTTCATTTTCTTTCTTTTCCCCCTTGTTAAAACCACAGAAACACCAACCTCTAAGGAATGAGATAATGGTTGTACTACCCAGACTTTTACACTTAACAAAACCTAGAGGTATATGAATGGCAGTAGAATAGGAGACTGCATGTGTGAGAAAGACTGGCATCCATGGTGCATGGTGTGCTTCTGACTGGCACTTGTGGCTCCTTCCCATCATCCATTTTTCTGACTTGCACGGTGTGTGTTGAGTGTTGTGTTTTTACAGCATGTGAAATTACTTGTAGCTGTGTGGATATTGAACGGATGCAATGTTTGTTGCACAGAATGGTCAAGGGGACAGTGGGAAAAATACCTGTATTTGTAACTCACACTATAAGGGCTTCTCTCTATTGCAGGTCCTTCAGTAGCATTTCTGCGACTCCCCCTGTGGTGATTCTATTTTAGTGTCTAGAAGTAGGCCTGATATCGTTCTGTCTCATCTACTCTAATTTTCACTTCCAGCAACCTGACATTCCCGTTCTGCATCAGGAATGATTCCAAGTCATATACCAGTAAAAAAAATTGAAGAAATTCTATACTTTTCCCAGGAATTTCCCTAATCTTTGTAGCACATCTTTCAAAATCTATCTCTTGGTTATATATGGAACTACAGGAAGTTCAGCCAGTAAGAAATTCCACAACATGTTTTTATCTCTTTTAAGAAAAAGATATAAGAATTTATCTTGTGCTACTGCCTGTAGCTATAAGGTTTCCACTGGGACATAGTATTGATGTGCAAAGTAGCACAAAAAGACAAAAATCCATAAGTAAAACTCATATATAATACCTGACAGCCATTGTCAGCTCAACAAAATCCGAATTTGTGTTCAAGTGATAATGACATGCTGTCAGTCCATCCCCACTCCTGTTTGAAATTCATTCTTTAATGGCATGGAGGATTATTTCTTTAATAAATCAAAGATTTTGATTGGTTCTACATCTTCTCCACCATTATTTTTTCATAATTTATTTGTAATTTCCTAACTTTTTTTAATAATCTCTTGCCACAGGGTAAGGAAAAAAAATGAGGTCTCTAAACCTAGTGTTAAACAGTCACTTATTTTTGGTAGTGCTTTCTCCTACCTTAAAACATATCTTTCAACAATCTTATTATTAAGGGAAAAGTTCTTTCTTATAAGAGACTAAAATTAAAGAAACGAAGTTTTTGACATAAATCGGTGATAGCTTCAGTGATTTGTTAAGAACTGCGTCCACACACTCTAGAATGAAATTTGATTTTTTTTTAATCGGAGAATTTAATCTGAAAATCATTCAGAACTTGCTTTAATAAATAAAATAAATTATTTTAAGATACACTAGTTTGTAAAGTACTTACAAGAATGCTGTGTGCACTCCAACGCCCCAAAGCTCACACACATCTATCAGTGACTGCTGGTACTTCTACCAACAGCAGCAATGTAATGTAAGACTGTTTCTGTGGAGAACTCTTAGATGCTAGTTGTCAGTTTAAGTAATAAATGATCATAGCATGCTTTAGCGCTTCACATGGGAGAAAGGCTTTTTCTAATCATGCGTTCCTAGAGAGAGAGCTGTATTTGTATTTGTTACGTATGTGAAACATAATCACAGGGCATTTTGATATGCTTCTGAATCTAATAATTTTTCCTGATTTTTCAGCTTCCTAGTTAGTTTCATGGTGGATGCTCGTGGGGGTGCCATGAGGGGCTGCAGACATAATGGACTGAGAATTATTATTCCTCCGCGGAAATGCACTGCTCCAACACGAGTGACCTGCCGCTTGGTGAAACGTCACAGACTGGCCACCATGCCTCCCATGGTGGAAGGGGAAGGCCTGGCCAGCCGTCTCATCGAAGTGGGACCATCTGGGGCCCAGTTTCTTGGGTAAGGGGTGCCATGTGGCCTAAAGGAAAACGTTCGGTATGTTTTCATGTTTGCAAGTTGCACTGAAATGGTTCCTCTTCCAAGATTTGAACAGAAAAAGATTATTCTGATATATGCCAACAGACTGCTTGTGTGAAATGCAAGTCTTCAGTTAGTTTTCAATGCACAAAGTTTTTTTAAGCCTTTTCCTTTGCAAACTGATTTTTTTAACCTCTTGCACTAAGGTTGAAATGCTTTCCTGGACTTAACTATTACTAAGTAAGTGTTGTAATATTTTAGTGGGAAAATCCCTTTGCAGCCAGAAAAGGCTGTTCATAGTATATTTAAATATGTTCAAACTAACAAATAATTAAATAATCTGCCTATTAGGTGTGAATAGCACAGCACTGATGTGAAGCCTGCTTCAAATACAACACAGGTTACAGCTGCATATCTGAGAAGCTTGTGTTGTGTTATCAGAAGTTTGGGCTATCAGGGAAGCACAGTACCTTTGATTTTTCTAGGTTTGAAATTGCTAAATTAAGTAATAGGACAACCGCAGAATTCCAGGTCATTTATTTTGTCCTATGCTGCAAAAACCATAGAAAGATCAGATTTGTGTCAGCTGCAGAACTTGTTTTAGCAATTTTCAGCTGAAAGCAGCAATTACCCATATTTTTTTTTTAATTTGTCTTACTAAATATTCTCCATATCAGCTGTGGCATCCAAGAGTGGATGACTGAAGGAACGGAACCCCTACTATTACAGTAAAAAACAACCTCATTCAGAAATTGAAAAAAGTGACCCTATAAACTGCAATGGTTTAAAGTCATCAAAATAAATCAGTTGCTTTAAAATGCTGTTGTAATAGGCAGCTATCAGAGCCACTATCATTGTTAATGATTTTTCTGAAATATTGAGATTAAGCAGAGAAAAAAAGTTGATTAGTAGTTTTTAACTGCCCACTGCTTTTATATGTAGTGTGAATGAAGAATAGACTCAAGGCATGTTTTGACCACTTCATTGCTGCTCTAATCTGATAAGAAAGCAAAAGCAGTTCTGGAGCACCTGAGAATTTAATATGAAGACCAAGCCAGCCATTTCTTTTCACAGCTAGGATACCTGTTAATATCACAAACAAACAAGTGTGCTAATGAGATGCTTTGTACCCCTTACTTGTTTCACTCTTTGGTCATTTTTTAAAAAGAAGCAGAACAAAATCTAAAGAGCAGAAGAAATATTGTGCTGTCACATTTAGTCTTCCCACACATAAAACAACCTTGAGTATCTCTCCTACTTTCTTTTTAATGGTTTTTCTGTCTAACGAGAACGTCTCATCTGAAAGATTGGGGTACAGCAGGGTGTTATTCTTTCTCAGAGCTTTCCCTGAAAGCATTTTCGTATATGTTGTACTGACAGCGAGATCAGGAAATGACTGTACTGACTGCAGAGATGCATTGCAAGATACAAATCCTGTTCCCATTGAGTTCACTGCAAAAATTCCTAAGATCCTAAACTAATTAAACACATTCTGCTGATTTTGATCACCAAATTGGCATCTCTAGGATGGAACCTTATTCAGTGTAGAGCCTAATTCCACTCTGTGGATCAGACAGTGGCACTGGCATTCTGGCAAAAAAAAATACATAAAGTTTATTTATGTTCTTTCTTTCACTGCTGCTTTGGATGTACTCAGTAAACTTCATCTGCCTACGGCTCCTCCCCCACTTAATGAGGGAGAAAGCTTGGTCAGCCGAATCCTTCAGCTGGGGCCTCCTGGGACCAAATTCCTTGGGTAGGAGAGACTTGAAACAAATTGATGGATGCTGACCTCCTCATTCTTCTCCTTTTGCAATATGATTTTTTTGTGTGTGTCATTGTGCACATGATATTGTCCCTTTCTATGATTTGAAATTTTGTATACCCAACCCTTAGTGGATCATTTTCGACCCTTGTGGTATGTGGTTTTGTTTTAGTGGTATGTTTGTATCTTTTTCTTAAAGCACTGTGGCCTTCATTTTTGTTTTGGCATGAGATCTTTCTAGTTATGTGCTTGATGTCTGTAGCAAAGCAACCTGGATTGTGACCAAGAAAAAGAATCTACTGTAAATTTAGGATTTTTTTTTTTCAAGTACTAAGGAGTAAGATACATGTTAAATACCACCAGTATAATAGAACAGATGACATTTGCTATGTACATGGTAACCTGTGTGGGTACTCTAATTAGAGAACTGTATATACAAATATATTTATATTTTCTCTCTTATTTTCAAGAGTATGTATTTTTATGTGCTTATAAATATATTGTATGTACACATGTGTGTATATTTACTTGATACATATAAATATATATACACACATATATTGATACCTATATTGACATATGCTTGTAAGACAAGGCAAATTCTTATCTCCTGTTCATAAATAGAAACCTAGATTATCTTCTCAGACATCCTTTCTCCCTCCCAGAGTGCAAATCCAGAATAAATTCATTGGAACTTATAGAACAACTAAAGTAAAATTGACACAGGACACAGTTGCCCACTGATTGCAATGAAGTTATTCTGATTTGCACTACTATAAGTGAGATCAGAATTTGTCCCACTATTGATATGCATTACAGTAGATTCTCTTTGAAATGAAGTTGCACAGGTTAACCCAGACAGTAGTGACAACTAAAATCAGGATGAGTTTTGAACAAATTTGCAAAACAATTCTCAAATTTCTCTTTAAGCCAAATACCATTCACACTGTGGAAAGAGGTGAATGCACTTTTGAATCTGTCCTTCAGCATTTACTGGGTCCCTGTGAAAATCTAATGTGTGTTAGTGATGTTTAGTTTAGGATTATGCAAAAGTAGTCCAGTGAATGGGTGGAATTCCAGGTCACTTTGTAGCAGACTGAATAGAGTTGCTGTTAATCCTGTTTCTTCCTCTCTCCCGTGTGCATTTAATGCGCTGTGTTGCTGTGCCAGGCCTGTGATTGTGGAGATTCCCCATTTTGCTGCTCTGCGTGGGAAAGAGAGAGAACTGGTGATCCTGCGCAGTGAGAACGGGGACAGCTGGAAGGAACATTTTTGTGAATACACTGAGGATGAACTAAATGAAATCTTGAATGGGATGGATGAAGGTATCCAGTGCGATGCTTTTTTTTTTTTCTCTGCTCCTGCATTACTACATCTGTTACTGGGAACAATAACATTTTACCATCTTTTCTGTTTTGCACCTCGTGTTTAGTCTACTCTGAGAACTTCTGACATACACTCCAGATACTTTGCTATAGTCATACTGGAGTACAATCATTTTTTAGAACACTGCTAGCAGAAGCACTGCTTTTCTTGCATGATCTACTGAAGTAGACTGAATCTACTCATTGTAAAGTTGAAAATAGATGTTATATATCTTCCTGCTTCTTTTCACAGTTTTAAACAAAAAGCTCCCATATCAAATATCTTTCCAAAACAAGGCAATTATCATACTAATCCTTTTCAAGCAGCTACAAGTGTGGGAGGAACTGTCACTCATGGGTACTCGTTTACTGAGAGAACAGAATGGACTGGGGTTGTCTAGGACCTGCAGATCCTAGAATTGATATTAATTTTGATGGATTTTTTTTTTTTTTAATAAAAATGAGCCAACTTGCATATTTAAAGGTTCACATATACTCTGATACTTCTTTGATTTAGAATTCTGTGTCCTTACTGCAAGTCCAAGCTCTAGTATAACATTAAGTGGAAAAGGCCTCTGACCAGTCCTCCTCTTAGCTTCTTTGCCTGCTAATTTGGAGCAAGCTATCAACATGTTATGAGTTTTAAGCTTCATTCAGTTAGTTGTTGAATGTGTATATTCCTCTTTTGATTTCTCTATTTTAGCTGAGCTTAAAATGTTGAGATGTTTCATTTTACTTCTATAAGTACTAGTTAAACTGTGATAGCTGGGATCTTCTGTATTGCTTCTATGAAAACCTTGTTTCCTGACCATCTTCTCTTTTGCATCAGTACTTGACACACCAGAAGAGCTTGAGAAGAAACGTATCTGCCGCATCATCACTCGTGATTTCCCTCAGTACTTTGCAGTGGTGTCTCGAATCAAACAGGACAGCAACCTTATTGGACCTGAGGGGGGTGTGCTGAGCAGCACTGTTGTACCACAAGTGCAGGCAGTCTTCCCAGAAGGGGCTTTAACCAAACGAATTCGTGTTGGCCTCCAGGTACAATGAAACAATTAGAAAGATATATATGTTGGGTTTTTTTCAGACTGTAAAGTTACCCATATACAGCTTATTGTATTGTATATTGTTGCCTACAATGTGCTTACTAAAATTCATTGCGAAAATCAAAGTTATAAAGGTTTGGGTATTCTAGTTATGCAGATTCTTGTCTTTTAGCCATCTATACGATCTCAGAAGAAACACCAAGTTATTCACTACTGAAAGGAGAGGTGGTTCCCACACCCCCCCACCTACATCCTTGCTTCCTGCTAAAGCTGTTGAATGGATCCACCGTTTACCTTGGTCAGGCTACTGTGATTGTTGTAGTCTTCTTTAAAAAGCTGAGTAGCTTGCTAAAACAGTTTAAAGTTTGTCCTCAGGAGAAAACAAAACAAAGCAACCTAACAGCAGGGTTATATTTACTATAGGTTAAATGCATTAAACTGGTACTGATGACAGTGCTAGGAAAGGCAATAGGAACAGGAGGAGTGAGGTGTAAGAAATTGTTGAATAGAGGACTCCCTTTCTCTGTGACAGTCAGTTGTCAGCTTGCAGGGAAACTGTGCCATCTAATGGAACAGCTATAACGTTTCCAGCAATATACAGATCCAGTTCCTCACGTACTCTGTTTTCAAGTTACTATTCTTACTGTTTTTTGCTTTGAAAAGGCTCAACCTATGCATACTGAACTTATAAAGAAGATTTTGGGCAACAAGGCTACCTTCAGTCCTATAGTCACACTGGAGCCCAGGAGGAGGAAGTTCCATAAACCCATCACGATGACAATTCCAGTCCCCAAGGCCTCCAGTGATGGGATCATGAATGGTTATGGAAGTGACACACCCACTCTAAGGTTACTATGCAGCATAACAGGTAAGTTGAGAATTCTAAGGTTTCTCTTCTCATGTGCTTCTTGAAATTTTGAGTCACCGTGGGGTAAATATATTAAACTGATTATACACATGGAAAGTTTTGTGAAAACCTGACTGAGATGAGAGGCTGTAAAAGTACACTACTTCCTAATCAATTAGTTTATAGTAGAAATACAATTTGTTGTTTGGGCTAATGAGAGACGTTACAGAATTGTACAGTTTGGGGTTGGGGTGTTTGCATTTCTCACACACTTACTGTTTCTTGAGTACCAACAAAGCTCTGCCTAGCACAGTAAGTGTGGTACAGACATAAGGTGGCAGTGTGCATCAGAGGAAAAATATTAGAATCAAACACTTCAAGTTACTTTGCTTTGAAGTGATTAATGCCATATGTAGTTTCATTCAAAAGGGAGCAATTAGCTGCATGCATTTATTCTGTTTAAAAGTTATCATCAAGCATCTTTGTCAATTTCCAAACTGACTTCAAAGATGATCCCAGTGTTTTAAGGTGCATTACACACTAAGATGTGCTAGTGAGTCATTCCAGAGCAGAGGTGTTAATTAGCTTGCTACACCTTTGTAGCAAGAAGGTTGGAGACTTGCTTGTTTTTCGTTCTTTAAACGCTGCTGTCATTTCAGGAGGAACCACCCCTGCCCAATGGGAAGACATCACTGGAACAACACCACTGACATTTGTTAATGAATGTGTTTCCTTCACAACAAATGTGTCTGCCAGGTACCTATAAAAACAAGATTTATAGTGTTACTTTAACATGCATGTCCTTTTTTCCTCTGTATTTTGTTTCAGTATTTCCTTTAAACAATTTCAGTTAGTATAGTTGAAGGT
This sequence comes from Lagopus muta, assembly GCF_023343835.1. Taxonomy (NCBI): domain Eukaryota; kingdom Metazoa; phylum Chordata; class Aves; order Galliformes; family Phasianidae; genus Lagopus; species Lagopus muta. The sequence continues at coordinate 37,205,741 of NC_064436.1, read as the reverse complement.
GCATAGATATTTTGACTGTGCCCTGAATGAACCGACCAGTTATTTTAGAAGCCACAAGGCTCCTACTCCAGGCAGGATGTGTGAGAGCTGTCAGCAGTACAGTCCATACAAGCTGAAAGAAATTAATGAGTATGTCATTCTCATCTCAGTTAGCACCTGCCATCATCCCAGAAATGAATTAATGACATGGTCTCCTTTCTAAAATAGTAATCTGAGGGACAGGTCAATTTTCAGATAACCAGAAAAATCTAGTTTGGTTTAGATTCTCTCTTCTCCCTCAGATGCAGAAACATGAAAATTTTCATGGAAATGAAAATGCCTTGTTTGGGAAGCTCATTATACACCTTATAAAAGATTCTCGGCATATCCAACAAATGAGAAATCGAGCAGAAAGCCTTGTAGGTGTACCAAACTGTGATCGTGAAGATTCTATTCCAACCATCTGTTCTTGTAATGAGATTCAACTGCTGGCTTTCTGGTAGCTGGCAAACAGAATTTCATTGTTTTTATTTTAAAAGAGTATATTAGTTTTTACTGTGTCTATGATTTTTACTAAAAAATCTCTATGACAGAGAATACATTTGGAGAACACTTTACAAGTTTTAAAGTTAGAAAGTTTTAAATTTAGGGTTTGTAATCTTGCAAACTGTTAAAAAGAAACTTGGATAACTTTGAAAGTAGGAGTAGGCCCATGAAAAGCAATTAATTTCCCTCAGTGTAAACATTCAGTGGGCACAGCAGTTACTACTATTAGATTTAATTAAATATATAATATTTTACATTAAAATGAATTGAGCTCCTGCAATCCAATCTACAGTGTAACTGTAACAGTAGGAAAAATGTAATTTTATTTTTCTAGACTTCCCAATTCAGAACTTCTGGCCTGTTAAGTTCAGTGCTTTGCTTATCCACATTTCCTGCACTTCTTTTCAGTTAAGCATTTTTTCTTTAATAATTACAGCCACAAGAGGGAGATCTTAAACTGTTTTAACTGTCATCTGCTATCATCTGCAGTGTTCTACAGGGAGAAATTAAAGATTAATTTAAGATCCAGATTTGGGGACTGAGAGTTCAAAATCTCTGAAACTGTGAAGTCCCCAGCAGAATGCACATGAAATACAGCCAGAACGAGGGTGACGATTTATAGAACTACAGCTCATTACAGACCCTAGTAGTGAGTGTTTCCTAATCTCACTGATGGCATTACAATTGATTATTATTGTAGCGTTAGGTACCCTGAGTCTAATTTAGAAATTTCAATGAGTTTCACATCTACTTTGTTATCTAGATGCATGTTCAATAGTATTTAACCCAAATGTGATTCTAAATGCTGTTGAAGAAACTAGATTTTTCATACCAGTCAGAGAACTACCCTCTCTGCTGAAGGACAAACTAACTTGAATTTCTTGACTTATGCCCTCATCTAAAAGTGCATCTACCCATTTTTATTTTTATTTTTTTTAGCCTTGCGCCCTGCTGTGAACCAGCTGGTACCCAACTCTTTGCTAGTTACAGTAATGTGTCTATGTCTAATTAAATCAGTAATAATGCAGATTTTTTTTCCTGCTTGTAAGACAAATTTTCTCTAAAGTGAGCTTGAGAAACAGATACTTTAGTCTAAAATACATGTAAATTAAAATGCAGACTCTGAGGCATAGATGTTTTCCATTACCTGAACTGCAAGGTTTTTTGTGTGGTGCTTGTTGTTGTTGTTATTGCTTTAATTTAGTGTCTGCTTTGGCTTCCTAGCCACTTGTGTACAGGAAAAATGATTTGAGCATAAAGGTGATTTCTCAGAGAATGTAGTCTCTTCAGTTTGAGTCCAGCAGAGCATAGTTCTCCCACATGCTAAGAAAGTAAACTATCAGTGTGCAACAACCTTCATGTACCAAACATGCTTTCTCTCTTCAAACGCCGTCAGGCTCTGTTTTTCAACCAGTGTGTTTGTTAAAAGTTGTACAGATAAGCACAGCACGATATGTACTATTACTCAACTGCAGATGAGTAAGACCAGAGAAATCAGACTTGAAAGGTTTGTGTTGTATGTTATAACGTCATGTAATCTACAGTAAGTGATAAGCTCCCTGTAGATTATATCAGCTTCTGAGGTGGCTTTGACCTCTCATGACTTCCTTCTCCATCCTACAGGTGTCAAACACAACCATACTTTCCACCCACAAAGAGAATTTTATTTAAAAGAAATGTCATCAGCTGCAGAGAGAAACTATATAAGATATTAGAGAAAGACAGCAATACATGCTACTTACTGTGAATTGAGTGATGCATTTCTGCTTCTGTTTGGGGATTTAGAAAATAAAATTATCTAAAATTATCTTCATCATCTTTAAAAATTATTTTAAGTGAAAGCGAGTGATCTTTACAAAAGAATAATTCAGTTGTCTTAAAAAAGGTATAAAGAAATTCTACCCTTTTTTTGTTGCTGGACAATGTTTTTCTGGGCTGAATTGAAAAGAAAGAAAGGCTAAAGCTCCTGTAGCTTTCAGTGAAGAATTGGATCATTTTTGGCACAAGGAGACCTGTACTGGAAGTTGAAGTTTCAGACATGAATTTCAGCATCCACATCTTCAGTAATGTTCTACATGCAATATATATCTATGATTTGAGGTTTCTAGTAATTTGTGTGCCCTAGCAGGAGGCAGTTCTCACACTATGCAGAGACAGTTGTGCTGCCACAATGGAAAAATTATAACTTTGTTGTGTAAATCTTTCTGTGTTGATTATTCAGCTCGTCATTTTATTTTACAGATTTTGGTTAATTGACTGCCGACAGACACAAGAGTCTGTTACTTTTGCTTCTCAAGTGTATAGAGAGATTATCTGCGTCCCCTACATGGCCAAATTTGTGGTGTTTGCCAAATCACATGATCCCATTGAAGCACGGTTAAGATGTTTTTGCATGACAGACGACAAGGTGGATAAAACTCTAGAACAGCAAGAAAATTTTGCTGAAGTTGCCAGAAGCAGGGATGTCGAGGTACAGTACATGAATCTTAAACAGTTTTCTGCATTTGCTAATGCTAATTTTAAGCTAATATTTTCTGCCTGCTGATTGGAACAAAGACTGAAAAATACAAGTGCTAACAAATACTCTTATGATGCAGTGTCATCTATCGTGGTAAGATGCAAGGGAGCACAGAGGTGCAAATGAATGGGCCATTACTGACTTGCTAGAACAGAGGGCTAGCTGAAATCTATAGTTTATATTTGGGCATTTGCATCTTCCTGGATCAGCCCAGATTGTGTTTCACTCATGAAGAAATCCAGTCATCTGGTTGCACTTCTAGAAAGGAATTACATTTGGCAAAGCTGCTTTTTTTACTTTCTCTGTAGCATCACTGACATTTTAAGGAGGCATGTAGTGTGTCCTCACAAAATGTTTTATATATATATATATATATATATATATATATAATATTTAAATATGTGGAATAGTAAGCTAGATTCAAGGAGAGAGGAAATAGGTTGGTTGAGTCTGAGCTCTCTGTTACAGGCCTAAGACTTAAAAAATGTATATGACAAAACTGCATTAGAAGAATTCTGTTTCCTAAGTTGCCTTTTTATGGTCGACTTGTTAAACAGCTACACTTAGAAACTGGGCTCATGTATACTAGGAAATCATGTAAAAAAATAAAGTTGGGGTTTACTATTTAGATGAGCACTTAAAAATTCTTTCTCCTTTCTTCTAGTGTCAGGGTCAGCGTTTCTTTAAGTAAGTCAAAGATTCAGAGTTAGAGCATCCTCCAACTACCCATTATTAAATCTACTTTTATGTAGGGAAACAACACTGACCTATGGAGATTGCTAGTTGTGCAAGCAGGAGAAGGCATTTTGTATGACTTTTATTTGAAAAAAATAGTCTGTACAAATTTTGCATAGGTTAGGGTTTATGAAAAATCTAAGACTTAGAAAAGTCACTTAAAAATGAGGTGACAGATGTGAATTGACTTTTTGCCTCAGGTAGCTCACTAGCCCTGGGTACATAGTGGTCATTTCTGTGATGATCCACATTGATTGCATAAGTTTTAATTAGTTCTGTAACAGACTGCCAGGAGACAAATCAGATTTCTCAGTAATTATCATAGGGGTTTTTTTAGAGGCAATATCTAAGTAAAGGTGAGATTTGGGGTGGTGTTCTTTGTTGAACAATTATGTTTCCTGAACCCCTGATACTAATAAGGTGTTGGGAAAAGGGTAGACAGCAAAAAGGATAGGTAAAAGCCAGCTGCCAGTAACTCCATAAATACATATTAATAACTGAAAAAGCAGTCAACAGCATATTTGTTACCAAATATTAAAAGATTCATATACATTCCTGCAAAGTGAAGGTTTTTTCTAATGTGGAATCCAACAAACTGCCTGTTAAAATGTTGGTTTGGCTTTATTTTCCTGACTCTTTCAGCTTCCTTAGAAGAAATGAGAAATTGAAAACACATTTACTGCATTCATGGCATTTTTTTCTGCTTAAAATGATCTCTTTTTTTCATGGTTGAATTCCACCTTTAAAAAAATTTATTCTACTATTCCCAAAGCCCTGATAGGCATTTGTTGTGCAGAGCAGCTAGGTAAAATATAGGCTCATAAAACTGAATAAGGCGGCTGAATTTATGGAAAGTAGTGTTGAGGTATTAATGTACTGGCTGGTTGAAGGAAATGGCTCCAAAACTGTTAAGATGAGATTTAAACATGTGGGGGGGCCACACAAGCAACAATCCAAAGACGTGCACAGCATCGTTACACAGGCATTTCGGAGAGGTATTTGCTAGAGGCCTGATTTTCAAAAGCTCTCGACCTTCACGAATTCAGTCAAAATGAACATAATCTACTAGTACATAGTGACTTTGCCTCCTGCAACAGATTTGCTAATAGATCAAATTCATAGGAAATCTAGTTTAGAAATCTTTTGAATTGAGAATTTGCACAGATTCATGACACTGAATGCATACCTGGTCATTTACAGTGTTACACGAGTATTACTGAATGAAATATTGATGAAATATTCCAGTTAGAATTTAATAATCTGAAATGTGGTGACTGTACATAACAATCCTTGCAAGTACTCTGACAGGTCAAGTCTTAGAAATTTAAGAATTTGATCCAAGCAGCTACTGTGGAACTAGGCTGAAGAGTCCTAACCTCATGACTGTGATTGTTACCTTGTTTCTTATTCATTTCCAATAGGTATTAGAAGGAAAACCCATCTATGTTGACTGTTTCGGCAATTTGGTGCCACTAACTAAGAGTGGACAGCATCACATATTCAGTTTTTTTGCCTTCAAAGAAAACAGACTTCCTCTATTTGTTAAGGTAATGTTATAATGTATAATGAGCTACTGATAATATTTTTGGGAATTTGTGATAAACTTAGCTGATTGAACAGTCCAGATTTCTCATAGTGGATTAAATTGACTTGAATAGACAGAGCTTATCAGTTGCATGGAAATAGGTACTTGAAATTTCAGAAACGTTGGCTTTACAGGCAATTGTCTGTGTCTCAGCTTTTGTGTGGCCATAGTATTCTTTCCGACACCAAAATGGTAGCTCAGTAATTCTTGCTCTCTACCTACAGTCTAAAAGCTTTGACTGAGTTGTATTTGATTTTCAGTATTAGGGTTCAGTACATTGCAGGAAAAAAAAAGCCAAACATGTAAGAATTGACAAAAATCTGTCCCACTATGACTGTCACACCAGGTGTATGTAAATATGGTTATGACTGTAAAGAGAGATGCAGTTGTTTTTCAGCTATGATACTCTTCATTAGCAATGCAAAACTTGCTTGGAAGTTCCGTAAGAGAAGTATGGGTCCATTTTAAATATTTCAAGTTATGGTTTTACTGTGTTTTTGAGAACAAAGGAAAAATGAAGTACTTTTGAATCATCATTTAATTGCGTTACTGTGGCATATATTATGCTACTATACTGTTGTAAAATCTTTGAGTAAAAGTCTTCTAAACAAGAGCTAAACCAAACAAACAAAAAGTTCAAACCAAATGAGCTAATGTTTTAGGCCCAGATTCAAGTGCCAGTAATGCAAAAACCATGGGCCACAGAGCTCCTTTGCTTTCATGAGATCTGCAGGGAGCAGATATGAAGCAGTGCTTTTGCTGCCTCTTTTGGACAGAGAGATTCACAGAGAGATTCACGTGCCTTTTCCAGCAAACTGTGTTTTTCTGCTGGCTCAGTCTGACTACAACAGAGTCATTAAGTAAAACAGCTTTAGAGAGAGGCATTAGAAATGGAAACTTCAAAAAATTGGAGAAAGTCAACCCACTCCCTCCTTAATTAAATTCACTATGCTGCTAGACAACTTCCCTCCTTCTCAGTAGTATTTTAAAGCTTGTTATAGCTTACTACTCTATGCCAGCACATGTGGCTTTGCATCTAGTACTTTCAGTCTGTTATCTAATCTTATCTAACTTATCACTATCTTATCTATCTTATCACGCTTATCTAATTGTGTCATATTTGTCTGTTCAGAAAACTGTATGAGGTAATGCTTTGTTTTTTCTCTTGTGATTTTGTGTCCTTTTTATACAAAAGCTAAAAGTACATTACCATTCTCCTAAGTGCCGAGGTTGTTTCTGCTAACAGCTGTGAAACATATTTTTCTGATTCAGTGCAAAATTGAAAATATGACATTCTGTAGTGTCAGTTGCAGATAGTAACGGTCACACCTATGCGTATATTCCAGCAAACTTCTTCGTTTTAAGAATAAAATTCACCAATGTATTTGAGAAAACCAGTGTCTTTTGAGAACTAGTTTGCAGAATATGTTAAGTTTAATCTTCTGTACAGCCCCTCAGCCAAAGAGTAGGCAATGAACAAACACAACATGTAATACCAGAATTTTGAGACTTATTGCTGATATCAGCACAAACATGAGGAAAAATGGACTTGGTTTGTTTCATATCTTAATAGAAAATAAGTCTGTCTACCACTCAGTCTGGGGACTATTTCAGTGAACAGCAGGTATTGTAAGTTATCATGGAAGACTAACCATACCAGAATATCTTTGTTCTTTTAAGGCAATGATAGACAGCATTATCACTGGCCTCTATAAGTAAGTTTCTACTGTCTAAGCATGCATGTGGTTGTGTTCTCTCTTACTTTGATGCAAATACATTTACATGTATGTTTACAAATAAGTAGGAGAAAAAAACGCAGAGAACTTTCTCTCTCCTCTTTCTGCTGAATAATTTGAAGTGTTGTGTGCAGTTCAAACCAGAAATTAATTCAATAAATTTTCTGTATGTTTGTTCCACCAGGTGCGAGACACCACTCAAGAACCCTGTGGACGATTATCATTCATGAAGGAGCCAAAATCAACAAGAGGTCTTGTTCATCAAGCCATATGTAATTTAAACATCACGTTACCTGTTTACACAAAGGTACTGTGAAATCATACTGGTATGAAGCATTGTAATGTGACTGAGGAAGAAGTAAGAGGGTAAAATATTGTTAAAGCTTTATAATCATGTATTTTAAGAAGCATAAATACACAGTACAAGGGCTGTCGATTTCTTGGTTTTAGTACACATTTAGCTCTCATTTTTTGAGGGCTCTTAGGAGAGGACAGTAGAGGATGACTTTGTACTGCGTGGCTCCCATGGTTGGCGTTGCACGAGACATATGCTGATTTTATTTTGTGCAGTAATTTTACCTACATCTTGCACGTCTGGGACTCAGAGTATTTCTGAGTCTCTTTCTTGGTTTTGCTGAAGACATCCCAGTGTCTAACTCTGTCTTGTGACACCTGTCTGGACAGGAAGTTAACTTTTAGACATATAAGTGTAAGGATACAAGCCTATAGATCTCACCCTGTTTTTAAAATATGAAACATAGAAGAACTGAAAATTACATTATTTGCCAGTCTGAAAGTTAACAGACTCTGCTATCACACTTCTCAGTGACTGCCTTTATGTATCCATGATGCTAGCATTCGCAAGCTCTAGGATTTAAAATGTTATGGCAGTGCCAAAAATATTTTCTTATATTTATTTTAACATCACGCTGATTTTGACGCTAAATTTTCTTTTTACATCTGATCTGATCTAAGCTGTCAAGAATCTGCAAATAGGTCAGAGTGTTGTTCAGAGTATTGTATCCTTCTGAGTATTGTTATAACAGTTAGGAGATGAAAAGTCTATCATGACTTACTATTTATAAATAACAGGCTCGGGACCAGATGAATTCTCATTGAAGTGCCCTTGGTTTCCATTTGGGAGAGAACAGATCCTAAGAAATATTAGTTTCTTTCAAAAAAGTTAGTTTATTGCCATCATGTGATAAGTAGGACACTTCTTACTATTCTTTGTCAGCTTAGGACCAGCATGCTTTTTAGAAACATCTTAGGCTGTTTGACCAAAATGTTGTTGGTGTTTTTACCATGTAATGTAATTCTATTACAGCTTCTTTGTATGATTTACAAATAATGTGCCTCAAGCTATTTTCAATTTAAATGAGTAACCTCTTGAATACTTGAAATACTTACTTAAATTTATGGGTATAAAAGCATGCATTAATGTCAAATTTCAGGACAAATAAGCATCATTAACTACAACACCTAAAAGCAACTTTTTTTGCAATTTGCTGGATTCTGTAGCATTTTGTTTTACACTGCCACTTTTTACACAAGAAATTGCATAAACTTACCGTATGGACTTCTTTCAGATCTTATCAGAAGTGTTGATAGAAGTAACTTTTTCTTACCCTTCTAACAATTCTGCATTTTGCTGCTCTGTTTTCTCCTTCTGTTTTTGCATGGCATTTTGGGACTGAAAGGAATCAGAGTCAGACCAAGAACAAGAAGAAGAGGTAATGTTGCCATAGCGGCATGTCATTGCTTATGCATACTATTAAAATACAATTAATAGATACACCTTGGAAGATGAAATCTGTGTGGAGTTTAAAAGGATCTTTCACAGTCATACTTCGGAATTTACCAAGTCTCACTTTCCTCAAATTAAAATCAAAGTTTTACACTGATTTCACAGATGCTTAATAGTATATATTCCTTCCAAAGAAGTTTCTCAGTTAAAGTATTTAAAAATTATCCTTCTAAAGAGCATCATATAGGTGGATTTATTTAGTGGATATTCCCTTCAACAACAGCAACAAAGAAAGAAAAAAAAAAAAAGTGGAGTTAATTTTTCTGTTTCCAAAAATAACATAGAGTTGCTACCAGACCTCCTACCAGAGCCAGTAGATGATTGATATAGCATGCATTTTGTTAGTACCCCATACGTATTGATTGAACATACTTCCTCTAGTGGAGGCAGAGAAGGGAGGCAGAGAGACAGACCTAAATACAAATATGTCCATGAGCCAGGTCTCTGTTGTGAGGAATCTGCAATCACATTGCAGTTATATGCACTGGATGTATAATTGAAAGGGATGTAACTCAAGAGTCTTGTCCATTTATAACATCTGGCAGACTGGATATTAGACATATATGAACTGGATAATGAGGTCTAGCATAGATTCAGTGTTAACCTGGAAGTTATAAGGAAATTTACCCAAAGTAAAATATACGGTTTTCTTTTTTAACGTGAACTGAATTGTATCTTAATGGAGAAATGTGAGCAGCTCCCAGCTTTGCCAGCTCTGTTCTGGCAGTTACAAATGTTTCTTAAGGTCTCACCCCTTCATGAATTAGTAGCATAAGGAAAAGCATCTCCATGTTTTTAAGGATGTTCAGATGTTGCAAACAAGAAATGCCAGCACTGTGAGACTAGCCCACTCCTCAAAGAGTATGAATGTCTTTGCAATTTACTGCAGAACAGAGTTCAGAAGTTTTGTTGTGGGGACTGCAGTTTTTTATTATCATTACAAAAACTAACAGTAACAGTCTGTAACTTCCTTGTTTAACCTGATACCTGTCTTCTATCAGAAGCTAACTGCCACTATATATATATATATATATATTAGGAATGAAACATTTATTATCAGATGATCAGAATTGGTTTCAGAATGAAACCAATTCTTTTAGCCTCCATAATGCTGTTTATGCATTTCCAGTGAAGTCCCCTAATGTTGTTGTGAGAAAAATCCATTAAAAACATACAAAGAATATTAGATTTTTTTTTTTTCTGATCTTCTTATTTATTGCGTTTTTATTTAAGAAACTAAAACACAGACACAAAAAAGCCAACTGACTGCTGGTGGAGGTATCTCACTTTTTAAAAGATTTTTAGTTTGTTTTATTCATTCTTATTTTAGTAATATTATTTCATATGCTGACATAATTCCAGATTAATGATGATGGACTTAAAGTAAGGAAAATTAAACTATCCTAAATGTGAAGTTTAAAGACATCAGCCTAAATGATTACTTGACTCAGCCAGTATTACTTTACTGGTGATTTTGTATACATTTACTATTTTGCAACTTTTTAATCTTCCTTTTTTTTTTTCTTCTTTTCCAGGTTGATATGACTTCAGAAAAAAGTAAGATTTTCCTTTTACTTTTAAAAATATTATAATGTAGTTTGTACGAAAGATGGTAAAGAATACAATTAAGCATGAAAATGAGTTAAACTTTAACAACTATTGCTAATAGCATCGATACATTTAAAACATAACAGAAAGCGATATAATATCAAAGCAGTTAACCAATTAAATACATTTTAATGTGTAAATTAACAAGTAAGCTTAAAAGAGTTCATCTAAGTACTTACTTTCCTTTGACATCCCTAGTGATCCTGCTATTGCTATTTTGCTTGTATGAATGCTCATCCTTCCATTCTCTTGTCCATTTGTTGATACACACTGTTGCCATTTGAGATAAATGGCAGTATCACTTTTAATGAAAACACGATTAGTATACTAATATATTTCATTAGACTTGTGAAATATAAGCATGCAAAAAAAGTGATACTGCCAAAAGTAATCAGGCTGTTTAACCCTCCCTTCCCGCCCTTTACTGTGGTGAAATATGACTGAAAGCTAAGCTTGGTACAACATATAAGCCCTTTGTATATATAGAATTGGGCCATTATTATTAGAAACACTGTCAAAGATCTCTTTTAATGAAGACATAATTAAACAAATTGAATTCAAATTGAAGAGTGTGCCTAATACTTTCCAATGATTCTGTAGATCAGTGACTGTCTTGTTTGCAGTTTAAAGAGTTTTCTTGCCTTTATTCTACTTTGCATTCTGCTGTTTGTTTATTCCTAGTATAGTAGGTGCATGTTCTAGTTAGAAAGACAACAGCACTGGGGTCACAGTTATCAAATGGATAACTATTCTACTTTGACACTATTCTACTTCGACCTCCTTTTTTCTAAAACTGAAATTCTTCAGCTAAAAAACAAAAGACATCAGTCTGACAAAAACAGCTAATAACCTGGTGGGAAGTAGCATAGATAATGATTTAAAACATTAGCAATATCTGATTGCTGCTCTATTTCATTAATATTTACACAAGGAGAACCAGTTTTCTCAAGGTGGAAAGCAGGCACCATAATACAGCTAGCAGAATGGAACTTCAGTTACCCTAGGGTTAATTTTCAAAGAAATGCAGATAATTAGGCATTGCTTACCTTCTTATTTGCATTACTACTTTGATTTTTAGGCTGGAGCGCAGAAATGTGATATAGTACCCTTTTAAAAATGAACTGTATGATTCCCTACAATTTCTAAGCATTGTTTACTGCTCATAAATTGTTTCATTGCTCCACTGTTTCATTCTGTTCCGTGTACATTTTCTAGTATTCCCTCCTGAAAGTAACATTCTTACTGGTTAGCAATGGCATACCAGGACCTACCAACATTCAATTCACTATTTATTGGCTGTACAGATTAGATAAATATTTCACCACAGTATACTTAATAATACTTTCACGTATCTTTATTTTGTAAGATTAATTTTAAAGCTATTGTTTGTTTGTTTGTTTTTTAACTGAAACTACATACACAGAAGCATTTGCAACACCTTTGCTTTGCATGGAAATAACTTGCCTTACATAAACTGTATGTATGTGTCTAGCGTGACTGTCTGATTTTTGGTTGCCATACATTACATTTTTTTAAAAACTCTGAAATCACTTCTAAGTTGATTCACAGTTTTTTTCCTCTCCTTTTCTTCTGTCTTCTCCTTCCCCAGTCAATTCATTAGTTGTCGATGAGGATGTTCCAAGGAAAGGACCATGCCTCTTAAAACCAAATGATGTTTGTTTCATTGTTTAGGTGTGAAATCCCCTTTGATGAAATGCCGGTTTGCAGCTGATTCAGATATCTACATATTTGATCATATTTTAGATTATTGCAGAATCATTTGTAACTTCTTATTTTGATCACTAATTAAAAAAATAAACAAATAAAACATGTTAACTGAATGTTATTCTGACAGTTTGCTAACACTGGCTTTCTCTTAGAGGAAATCGACTTTCAATCAGTTCTAATACTTTCCCCTTCTTTTCTTGTTTATTTTTATTTGAACATTGATTTGTAACATCTGAACAATCTTGAGATGCCTATCTTTGTGTAACTTCACTGTGTTTCTTCTATTTTTAATTTTAAATTTTGTTGTTAGTGGGTATTTTTTTTTGTTTGTTTGTTTGTTTGTTTTAATTATTATTCTTTTCTTTAACGGTGTCCTGATTTTGTTTGTTACAGCTTTGGTAATGTATGTGTGGCTGTGCTATATTGGTAAAGTTAAGCAAGTTATTTCCTGCCATTTTCCTTTTCAGTTTTTTTTTTCTTTTTTCTTTTTTTTTTCCCCTCCTGTTAGCTTTGCTTTGCTCTTGTACCCTCAAATCTTGTGGATCCACCATTCCCAGCCCATTTTGTAGATCTTCCTACCACTGCAACCAAAGACTGTCATTTTTAGTCCTGATTACATTTTCCAATCTCTATTTTTGATTTCCATTTTACTTTCAATGTTTTTCATTCGCATCAAAGATGATGAGACAGAATCTACAGAAACATCTATCCTGAAAAGCCATCTGGTTAATGAAGTCCCTGTACTAGCCAGTCCAGACTTACTGTCTGAAGTTTCTGAGATGAAACAAGATTTGATCAAAATGACTGCCATCTTGACAACTGACCCTTCTGATAAACCAGGCTCTATTAAAGTGAAAGATCTTGGAAAAGCCACTGAAGAGGAGCCAGGAGAGCCTTTTGAAATAGTTGAAAGGGTGAAAGAAGACTTAGAAAAAGTGAATGAAATTCTTAGAGGTGGATCATATACTAGAGAAGAACATGCTTTGCAAAAGTCTCTTTCCAGACAAGAATTTGTAGAAGAAGAATGGGTCATTGTCAGTGACGAAGAAATTGAAGAGGCCAGAAGAAATGCTCCTGTAGAAGTCACTGAACCTATCTGTGCAGAAGTTAGAATAGACAAAGAGACAACAGAGACGGTAAAGAAAGACATGGCAGGAATGGTAGATTACCTTACTGAGGATTTAAACAAATATGTTTCTCTTCATGAGGTACAGCCACAAGCTTTACAAGAAGACATGGTAGAAGAGAAATTTGAAGCTGTCGTAATAAGCAGGGATTCTGAAAAAGAAGGACAAGAGTCTCCAACAACCGAAACACTAAGTCCACAAGAACAACATAAGCCAGCCTTAGAAATTAAAAAGCCAGTTAGAACAAAGTTAAGAGACAAGCACAAACAAAAGGAAGGCAAGATGCACAGTAGTGAACAACAACCAGGACTAATGAAGATCAGTTCAGATGAGTCTCCAAAGGAGGAACATGGCTTAACACCAGCACCTGCTCCTGAAGCTAAAGCTGTATCCCCTGTCATAGAGGAAACCCCTATTGGCTCAATAAAAGATAAGGTTAAAGCTCTTCAGAAACGAGTGGAGGATGAACAAAAAATACGCTCTAAACTACCTGTCAGAATTCAAACAAGAGAAGGCACTGGTGAAAAGCCTTCTAAAAAAACAGTACCAGTCAAAAAAACAGTTGCACACAAAGCACAGCCTCCTGTTTCACCCTCTTCTAAGACAGAAAGACTTGAAGAGACCATGTCAGTTCGTGAGCTGATGAAAGCCTTCCAGTCAGGTCAAGACCCATCCAAGAATGTATCTGGACTGTTTGAGCACAAGTCTGTCAAACAAAAGCAACAACCCCCAGAGAAGGAAACAACACGGAGAAAAACAATTTCTTCACAAAGTGAAACAAAGCGAGTAACAAGCCACAAGACGGACAAACAGAAGGACAAGCAAAGCACAGTCTTAAAAGCAGAGAAAGAGCCACAGCCAAAGAAAGGAAGAATGCAAGTATCCACTGTTGATACTATTAAGAAAACTGTAGGCAAAGACCAAGTAAAACAGCAGAGCAGCAAAAAAACAACAGCGGAACCTCCCCCTCCAGTATTTGCTGATGAGAGTACCAAAGATTCAGCAGTTATAAAGGGCAAGACTTCTGACGACCACGGTGATACAGACTTTCAGATCAGCCCTGACAGGAAAACCTCAACAGATTTTTCTGATGTCATTAAAGAAGAACTTGAGGATAATGACAAATACCAACAGTTCCGACATCTTTCAGTGACAGAGGAAGGCGAGCTTAACTTGGAGCAAGTACTGACCAGTCCCTTCAATGTTGCTTTCCCTGCTGAGTATGTAAAAGATGGATTCCTTCCCGCTCTTTCTCTGCAAAGTGCTGCTTTTGATGGGAGCTCAGAGAGCCTCAAACATGAAGGTGTGGCTGATTCTCCAGGTAGCCTGCTTGATGGAACTCCTCAGATCAGTTCTGAGGAAAGTTATAAACATGAGGGTCTGGCAGAAACTCCAGAAACAAGCCCTGAAAGCCTTTCTTTCTCACCAAAGAAAACTGATGGGCAAATTGAAGAAGCTAAAGGAACAGATAAAGTACACACAACAGCAGAAACATGTTCTCCGAAGGAACTCTCACCAAAGGAAAATGAAAAAGGTATTACTGAAAAACAGCTAGATGCTGTTGCTGAGACTAGTGAGTCTCATTCTGACCATGTATCAGAAGAGCTTGTACCTACAGCCTCTGAAGAAGAGGCTGATAAACTTAAAGAAAGTAGCTCAGCTTCCATTATGGAAGATATTATCAGGGAGAAAGAATCCAGAACCACTCCACACTTAACTAATTCTTCTGAAACACATGACACTGCTTTAGAGAAAGATATAAGCTGTGAACACCGTGTTGTGGTTAGAAGCCCCCAGAAATTGGAACTTTCACTTGCTAGCCATGATAGTGAATGCTTTAGCCCAGTTGCAGATGACTCTTTGGCTATAAGTCATAAAGACTCACTGGAAGCAAGCCCCGTGCTAGAAGACAACTCATCACATAAAACGCCTGATTCTTTGGAGCCCAGTCCTATGAAAGAATCTCCTTGCCGTGATTCCCTTGAAAGTAGTCCTGTAGAACAAAAAGTGAAAGCTGGTATTTTGGGGCAGGGTCCTCTTCAGTCTATTCTTGGCAAAGGAGAAACTTGCCCAGAGCTGGCAACAGTACGTTCCAGGATCCTCCGTGACCCTGAGGGAAGTGCTGATGATGACAGTCTAGAGCAAACATCTCTCATGGAGAGTTCAGGGAAAAGTCCTCTTTCACCTGAAACTCCCAGTTCTGAAGAAATTAGCTATGAAATCACACCTAAAACAGCAGACTCACAGGCACTGTCAAATATACCAAAGTCAGCTGTGATCCCTGAAGTCAGTGAAGAACCAGAGGATGAATCAGAAAGTGAACCAAAGAAGAGATTTACCCCTGAAGAGGAGATGTTTAAAATGGTGACGAAAATCAAAACGTTTGATGAATTAGAGCAAGAAGCAAAGCAGAAGCGAGATTACAAAAGGGATTGTAAACAAGATGAATATTCTCTAATTGCTGACTCAGAAGTTGCATGTGAAACTGAAGAATCAAAGTCAAAAACCGCAGAAGAAAAAGATATACCCACAGTGGTGATGTCTTCAGCTGAATCTAGAAAAAGTTCTTCCTCTTCAGAAAGTGAGCCAGAATTGACCCAGCTTAAAAAAGAAGCTGATTCAGGTCTCTTAATGGAACCTGTAATCCGAGTGCAGCCACCTTCACCATTACCATCGAGTATAGACTCCAGTTCTAGCCCTGAAGAAGCAGGTTTTCAACCCATTAATTCAAAACGGTGTTCTTCCAGGATGGGTGCAGTTACAGCAGAACAGGACAAACCAACAGAAGATGACAAAGATGAACCATATATCCTTGGAGGCAGCTGTAAGGCTTCCACGAGAAAATCGGGCATTTGTCATTCAGACGGTTGTGTATCAGCAGAAACTGATGAATCAAAATGTGATAGTACAGATGACAGTGAGATGGTTAGTCCTAATGCCCCAGTGACAAAATGTGAGGGTACGCTGTGTCATTCCATTGGTGATTGTTCTCAGAAAGAAGGTCACATCGATTCTTCAACGCTACACCAAGATGATATCAGGGAAAATGGTATCAAAAGCACTGTTTTTTTAACACACACAACTCTTACTACTAAAGGAATGGTGACTGAGAAAGTAGATGATGATTCTTGTGGACACAGTACCACTGAATTCTCTATACCACAAGATGGCAAACTGACTGAAGATGATCTCATTGAACATTGTGATTTTGCAAAAGTAGATGCAGATTTTGACACACCTCAGAGAGATACTGAGGAACCCTTGTCAGAGTATTCATCCCTTACCACTGAAACAGTGGAACCTGAAGGTTGTGTAGTGGACGCTGCTGAAAGTAGAGCTCCTCATATAGTAAGCCCTTATGAAAATGTGTCTTCTGAACATTTTTTTACTGATGGTGGTGAAAGTAAGGTAGGAACTGGTCAAAGCCTGCTATCTAGTGAAGACTATTCTGTTGAAGAAACAAAAGATAAGACTGGTGAAGCTTTGCTTAGCAGAGGCATGGGTAGTGAGTATCAACGTTCAGAGGAAGTGCAGATAGAAACAGAACTTAAAACTGAGGACATATTTCAGAAAACCTCACCAGGGTCTTCAGCGTCAGATTCCACAAAGTTAGTCGAATCTGCCCTTACGGATATAAGAGATGAAACAGAGAAATTTATCAGTCAAGTTGTTATTACCAAGACTGACGTAGATTCTGACACATGGAGTGACATACGTGAAGATGATGAAGCTTTTGAAGCTCGGGTAAAAGAAGAGGAACAAAAGATATTTGGGTTGATGGTAGACAGGCGATCACAAGGCACAACACCTGATACAACACCGGCCAGAACACCCACTGAAGAAGGGACACCACTTAGTGAACAAAATCCTTTTCTTTTCCAGGAAGGAAAGTTGTTTGAAATGACCAGAAGTGGAGCTATTGACATGACCAAAAGAAACTATCCAGATGAAAGTTTTCATTTCTTCCAAATGGGGCAGCAGCCTCAGGAAGAAGTTTCTTTATGTGAGGAAATTAAAGAAGCAGCAGAGGCAGAATCTTCTAAGCCGGAGAGCCCACCAGATCCGTTTTCACTTTCAGAATCAGAGGACCTCGATATACAAGGAAAAGATACACTGAATCGTTCACCCTCACCATCTGAGCCTTGTGATAAATCAGAAGAAATGACTGGTGAAGGCGTCAGCTTAGGCACTGCAAAAGCAGAGCTAAAATCCAGAATACCAATTAAAATGGGTATTTCAGCTTCTTCAAAATCACCAAAGAAAGAAACTGCTGCCTCTGAAGCTGAATCCCTCTTCACAGTGGAGACTGACATAATCGATAGCAGTCAGGTGCCTTTCCCCATCTCTCCTGAGCAGTCTGTGGTAGAAGATGAGTTAGAATTTTCCAAAGTCACTAGATTTGTTTGTTCTGAAAAGGATGCTGAGTCCCCAGACTCTTCACCAGAGGAACAGAGATCAGTGATAGAAATCCCTACTGCTTTAATGGAGAGAGTGCCTTCTTGTGAAAGCAAATCCAAAATCCCTGTAAGAACAGCTGCTGCTGCTGCATCACAATCATTGCAACAATCTGAAAATGAGAACCTTCCCACTGATGGCTTCCTAGACAGTCTGCAGTGTGAAGGAAAAGATGACCAAGCAAAACCAAAGTCTAAAATTCCTGTCAAATCAGCTTTGCAAAGAGCTGAACAACAATCCACAGACACATCTGTCCACAAGCTAGAGTCATCCAAAGCTCTCAACATGACAAGCAAACTACCTACAAAACAAGATAGCCGAAGTAAATCTGAATCTGATGCAAGTATTCCCATGGACCCAAAGACCAAACGTTCAATAAAAGCTAGGAGTTATGCAGAGGCAGAAGCAGAGACCTGGGAGAGGGAGAGAGAGTTAAAGGTTGAGCTAGACTCAGATGAGGCAACAACAACAAGAACCAAGGTATTTTCATCACGAGTGCCAGTTAAAAGCAAGAGCACTACAGCCTCCCACAGTGCTTTTAGTCCTACAAAAGAAAGTAAGGAACAATTTTTTGACCTGTATAAAAACTCCATAGAATTCTTTGAAGAAATTAGTGATGAAGCTTCTAAGTTAGTGGAAAGACTTACACAATCAGAAAGAGAACAAGAATTAGTTTCAGATGACGAAAGCAGTAGTGCCCTAGAAGTTTCAGTTATTGAAAACGTGCCATCCATTGAGACTCAGCAGTCAGTTCCTGAAGACATCTTTGACACCAGACCTATTTGGGATGAGTCTGTAGAGACTCAGATTGAACGTATACCTGATGACAATATCCATGACCATGCTGAAGGTATTTGCCAACGACTGGGATTCCCTGTGCGACGCATGTCATAAATTAAAACTTTTTGGTTTTTTGTTTTCTTTGGTGTGTGTGTATGTGTAAGTTTGTATAAATGTGTGTAAAGTATGCGGCATTTTCTTTTACGCTTTTGATGGTTAGTTGTGTTTGTGTTTTTGTTTGGTTGTTTTGTTTTGTTTTGTTTTTTACCCCTATAAGCTGTGTTTGTTATTTTGTGTTGTCTGTATTTTCTTATTTGTGGAATAATCTCAAGATTGCAAATCATGAATGCTTATGGGAAGTGTTATTTTAATAAATAAAAACACTTCAAAAGACACATATTTACCATTAAACCAGTACTTCAGGTCATGTACACTTTGACTTTTGGCTTTCCCTGGCCCTATTCTGACCAATTCTTATTAATAATGAAAATGTGGATATTGATTAAAACCATGATGGCAAATCTATTTTCTTTTGAATTTTTACTCAAACATGGAAAATTAGAATAATCAAGATTTTCTTGTTCTATTTTTGATCCTCTCACGGAAATTCTATGTGTCATTAATAACTTTAGTACAAGTTGTAAGGTATTTGGTTTTTACTTGCACTGCTGTTGGGCAGCTGTGATAGGAATCCAGTAGCTAAAATGAAAAATGCATATTTCATTAACTTTAAGTCCTTTTCTGAATGGCGTATTTTGAAATCCATGTGTGTGTTCGGGGAAAATCAAAACTCAAATTCTGGCATCCTCAAATTAGCTTTGAGGATGGGAGAAATAGTTAAGTGTCACTGTTACTGGTGAATAAGTATCTGATTTTTCCTTGCCTTCGTTTTAACTATTTGTATCACTCTGTATTTGAAAGAGTCAAAGACATTTAAGTAAGTAATTTACTAACACAAACCATAGTATGAAATGTCAAATGGACACTTCGAACAGATTTTTCCCTACCACAGAAAAAAGCACAATTAGAAGCACCAGTCCAAATGAATTTTTCAGCCTTGGCATATACTAAGGAGGCGTGGTATATTATGGCTCTTGACTTAGTTAAAGTCTTAAATGTTAGAAGAAAATGCTTGGATAAATATAGGATAGTAGGTATTTCAATCCTAATTTTTTACATGAAAGTCTGATTTTTAAATAAAAAAATTCTAGATAGTTCTATACTGTTGGAAAAATCATGCGAGAAGGCTGGAGATTTATAGACCTTACTTTAAGTACCCAATTGTAGCAGCCCGTCCACATTTAGATTAGACCAGTCAGAAAAAATGCTTCCCTCCTTGGGCTTATCACCTATAAGAAATGCTTTTTAATTTGTAAAAGACAACTTGTGGTTGTTCTTTTTGAACCTTAGATCAACAGGATGATCGGGAACGGACCGAGGAAAGACTGGCCCACATTGCGGATCACCTTGGATTCAGTTGGACAGGTAAAACACACGATCTATTCTAGAGAGAAACAGGGCAAGTATTCTTCAGAATTTTCATTTTTCTTTCAGATGATTATCCAAAGTCATTCCATAGAAATATTTCAGTAACATATAGAAACTAGATGGTCTGTCTAGTGGTTACCAAAATTCCTCCAGCTTGTTAAGTAAGAAGTTGTAAGATGCAGAGCTAAGGACTCTGCATTTGTTGTGGCATCTCCAGAGGAAAAACTGTTAGGATGAGAAAAGTGACAAAGAATTGGCAGATATTACTCTTCATTTTCTTGCAAAGTGTAATGACTCTAAAAGATAAAGCGGCTGAAAGATAAATGAATAAACATCAGCTGTGTTCTGGAAATCCTGAGGCAGAGGGCCACTACAGCAAAAAGTTACATTAACTTATTTTCTGTGGAAATATGCTGAGGGAAAAGGGGAGAAAAGGGATGAGTTTGTAAGTCGCTTTAAGATAGCGTATTAATACTACTGGGAAAGAGCAGGATAACAGAGGATGAACTGTAGCTCTCTGTCACTGAAAATTGGTCCAGAATGTTCACAAAGAAAGAGCTGTATAGAAATCTCCATGCTGTGTTAAACTGCAATCCTACGAAATATTCTAAAGGCTATACAGTTCCGAAAACAAAACTAGGAAAAAAAGTATGTTCATCAAAATAGATGTTAGTGTTTTATAGGATTTTTGAAGGGACGGAGTAGTATACTGCATAAATATTCCTGCTTTGAGGTATGATGAAGATTGATTATGGTAAAATTGAGTGTGTCAAATGTTTCTTTGGGGCTACAAGACGGGTGACGAGACTGGGCTGCTGTCTGAGACTGTGCTTAGTCAGAAGGATACTGTTTTGTTTTTCTTCTGATGAAATAAGTCCAGGGGAGCAGTATGATTATGCCTTACTCTAGCCCTAAAAAAATGCCACTACTTGAAATGAATTCTTTCATTAGATTTTGGTCAAAGTTTCCAAAACGTTCAACATTTCAGGGGACATGAAACCAGTAAGCATAGTGCTGTGTTATGGTTTGGCCTGTAGTGTTGTGAGAACTGAGAACTCAGAATGGTACGCACAAAAAAGAAAAGCTCCCACAGGCCCATAACCTCTAAGCATAACACATTATCTTTGTCTTGAACATCTTGTTTAACATTCTCTCTAAACATAAGACACAGTACGTAGAAGTAAAGAGAAATTAGTTTCAGAAAAGTTTGTAATCAACTTTGTTGCTGACAACTGTAAAATAGATGTAAGGTAAAGTAGGAAAAATAAAATACATCTTCACAAAAAAGGATTTCTTTTTCAGAGTTAGCAAGAGAACTGGATTTCACAGAAGAGCAAATTCACCAAATCAGGATTGAAAATCCTAATTCACTTCAAGACCAGAGCCATGCACTCCTCAAATATTGGCTTGAAAGGGATGGGAAACACGCAACAGGTTCATTATCAGTTATAGTACATATCTACTGTCTCCGCCGTGCAAGATGACCTATGTGTGCTGTGAATCAGAAAGGGAAAATATGGGTAAAATTTAGGCAACAGAAAGAAGGGCTGCAGGTTGGGCTTTTTTCTTTTTTATAAAGTTTCTCTGTTTAACATGGCATGTCATAAGATTCTCAGTTAGAGAAAATGTTTAATTCTGTTTATTTGGAAAACAAGATAGAGCCTCTTCCAGCAAAGTAAGAATAGAAAAACACTGAGTCTTCTTTTTCCCTAAACAGAAAAAAGTATTTGTGGGAACTAAATCACTTTGAAAGAAGAAACAAGATTACTGGTAATGTTTGAATGCAGCCTTTCAGTAAAACTTAGATTTTTACATACATATTCTTCTAAATTCTTATCCTACATACATACCTCAAATGGAAAATAGAAGGGAGAGAGCCCTGGGAGATTCTTAACTCAGCTATCTGATGTCATTCTAATCCCACAGATACAAGCCTTACCCAGTGTCTTACTAAAATCAACCGAATGGATATTGTTCACCTAATGGAGACCAGTGGCATTGACTCTATGCAGGTCCATGGCACTCGCACGTATGCAGAAATTGAACAAACAATAGGATTGGACCACAGTGAAGGTAAAATGTTCTGATACAGTCACAGACTGCCCAGGTTGTGACCCTGTTCTGAGATGTCTGACTAGAATAATCTGTTCACTGTTGTGACTGAGAACTAGAATCTAATTTTGAAATCACAGTGTGTGTGAATGGAAGCGTGACATCACACAGATCACTATTTCACTGGGTATAAAATCTCTGCATCAGCTGATTCGTATAAGGAAAATAAGAGAATGTTATCAGAAAGTACTGCAAATACTTGGGTCCAGTTTATTTTTTTGCCTATACAGTTGCTCTCTTAGAAGTTAAGAAGGTTGCATTAATCTTGGTGAAATCTTTGTAAAAAGGAGATATGCAAGATATTGTTTGTAATTCTGCTACGATGCTGTTGGAATACTTGAGTTCACAAGTTCCATTTAAATCAATACACTAAAGAAACATCTTAAAATTGCATGAAGAAAAATCCTCTGTTTTCAAGTGATACTTTTGCACCCTTAACTTAGTATTAAACCAGTAGCTCAGGAAAGTATTAGACAGCTGCAGACATTCCATCTTTATGTAGATGATGTAGGAATAGCTCATATTTGCTGTATTTAGCATTCAACTATAACAACTTGTTAGTTTAAAAATGTTAACCTCCATACCTTCTTAAATTCTGTACAGATAGCTATACTTTCCACCAAGCTATTCTTTGGACTTCAGTTGGTTCCTAGTGATCGTGGCTAGTGAAGAAAAACAAGAGCTCAGACGCTAACAAACGAGTGTGTGTCAGTTGTCTGCTAGATACAAATGAACATGTTATTTTACTACTTCTGCAGGATTAGAGAATGTTTTTTTTTAATTTTAAATGTGCTTTGAAACATTCATTTAGCTAGTCCTTGCACCTTGCACCGTATGCACTTTTTCCCCCTCAGACTTGCAAAGTAATTATTTTTGCAGCTATACAAGCTAAGAACTTCTGTAAGTTTGTTTGTTTGTTTTCCTGTAAACAGCTACATGAAGGATGGGTAAAAAA
Source organism: Lagopus muta (assembly GCF_023343835.1). NCBI lineage: Eukaryota > Metazoa > Chordata > Aves > Galliformes > Phasianidae > Lagopus > Lagopus muta. The sequence continues at coordinate 37,182,582 of NC_064436.1, read as the reverse complement.
AAAAAAAAACAGTCACTAAAACCTCTTTCAGTCTGTGGGAGAAAAAGCTGTTGCAAATCTCCCACACTTCAAAGTGCCTGAGATTGAATGGTGTAGATAAATTTCTGTGTAGATTCTATTTTGCCTGTTACTGTGAAGATTCAGCACTGGGTAATTCCAATGGTAATCCAGTGATCCTTCTGCTTAGAGAGGTTATACCCTCTACCACTTGAAACTTCTAAAATTTTCAGGTCATTTGGTTTTCACGGATTTTAAATGCACATGGAGAATTAGAATGACTTTCTGTACTCTAAAGAGACTTGTAATGACATTTCTCGTTTCTTTTTTTAAAGGGTTTTCCGTACTGCAAGAAGAACTGTACAGTTCAAGACATAAGCCGGAAGAACGCCACAGAACGTCTAAAGACAGTGACCCAATGGAACACCCTCCCATTGTTTCTGAGGAAGATGTATCTGTCAGTTATTCTCCTTTTCAGGACAGTACTCCTAGGAGTGAGGCAGAGCTAACAATGGCTGAGCTCCTAAGGCAAGCACACAAAGAACAAGTGGAAGCTGAATTCTCAGGGAAACCCCACAGTGTGGTAGAAACAACATCTTCACAACATGAATATTTGTAAGTGTTGAAAGATGACGGTGAATCTTATGTAGAATGCATTCTCTCTTCTCTGTGTGATATGAAGATTTTAACATTTGGATTCAGTAGAATTTTCCTTCAGTTTTGCTCACAAGTTCAGTAGTTTCTTCTGTAAGTTTCCATTTTTGATCCATGTGAAAGAAGCCTTCAGGACTGGGAGAGAAAGTTGGTCCTTTGCACTGATTATGAAGAAATAAGCTAGTTCAATGCATTGAAAGAAAAGAGGTACTTCAAACTTTTTCCCTAACAGAGTATTTTTCATGTTAGATGGCAGGTAAATAATATTAGAGAATCCTTTCTTCAACTTCAGGATGTTTTTCAGTTGAGGCAAAAATTTAGCTAACATGATCATTAATTAAAAAGTTCCTAATTACATAATAACAACTAGATTAAAAGCCAATCTGCAAATCTCAGATGGCTAAAGGAACAGAAGGAGGGCTTTACATGGACAAGGCAAAAGTACTTAAAGGAACAACACATAATAGACTTAGATGACCTGTGTAACATAGCTTTCAATCCTGAATCAGCTTTGTCAGTGAAGTTGGTTTCATTTGGAAAGGAACCTGAAAAAGTTTCTTTCTTCCCACTGTCACTAATCTTGTGTTCACAGTGATAACACTACAGGGTTGATTCAGGTGTTCGTGGGCTAGCAAAATGAAAGATTTCCTTCCAAAGTGATTTTCCTAAGAGCAGTTAGCTTTGATACAGATAGCAGCTATCACAGATTGTAGAAAAGCTAGAGAAGACTTCACTGCAAATACTAACAGCTGATAGAAATATTATTTGTATATTTTGTCTATTTATTTGTATTTAAGGAATCCTTGTTCTGAATGTACAGAAAGCTACTCTTATTTCCAAGATAAAATATTTTGAGACAATATTACCAACACTAAAATGAAAGTAGCAATGACAGGAAAATTTCTAAACTTCATGTCTAGTTTAAACTACAAGAAAAAAAAAAAAAAAGGGCTAGATATAAACAGCTTACAAGGAACAGCTTTTTAAGTACAGAAAGCTTTTATTAGAAAAAGTATTTTGCAATACAACATTTAGCCCAATAAATGGGGGAAAAAGACTGGATCGATACTGTTTAACTTATACTACAATGAAATCTTTACTTTCTTCAGAACATACATTTTTGGAGAGCAGCAGTTGAGGGGCTTACAATAGATTGTTGAAGCCCAACTTGTACCAGGGAAAAAACAAGACATAACACATGCAAGTTATTCTGTCACTGCTATTGTTACTGTTATTTAGTCATGAGTTATGGTGATGGAAAAGGGAATCTGGACTAAGATATAACACATCTATATATAGATAGATAGATAACTAAGATAATTTTTCTTTTAGCATTGTGCATGAAAAGAAAGTCAGCCTCAAAACATGATTCTAGGCAGTGGAACAGTTAATATTTGCATAGCCTGAATAAATTAAAAGAGGGGTCACCCTGGCAGCAGAGTTGGACAAAGATTTTGTGATAAAGCTCAATTACATTGATTAAATTAACATCTGAAGACACAATTCACCTACATGCAGCAGAAAATTACTGCATGTACATGATGTTTTAATATATGCATCTGTATTTACTGCCAAGGAGTATCTGTTATTTCTAGTCTTTGCTAGATAGCATAACAGCATTTAATCAGTGCATACATGTTCATTTATGGAAGTTGGAAAGAACTGCATTTCAGTTATTTTCCTCGAACCTTTAATTTGCAGTGTCACAACTCCAGGAACAGAGCAGACAGCAGCAAGTGATACATCTGCACACTTCAGTGCAACAAAGGAAGGGAGAGAAAAAACATCCCCACAACCCACATCATCTGCTCAGAGAGGTGGTTCTCCCATCATCCAAGAGCCTGAAGAGCTCCATCTCCATCAGGATGACCTCCCTCCAAGGAGAACTAGTCTAGTGATAGTGGAGTCAATTGATGATCAACCAGAAAAGCTTGGAAGTGGCTATGAGGAGGAATCTTTAGAAAAGGTAAATACCAACTTTTCCTCAATTGACACAGAAGCACAAGTTTTATGTCTGGTTCATTCCATAAGATGGGAATATTTACAGACAGTTACAGACAGCCTAATTAATCTGTCTGCAAATGAGCTGTTTCCCTTTCCTCGCTGGTTATGAGAACATTTTAATCATTTAAATCCTTTGTATAGAGGTTTGAAAACAAAAGCAAAACCAAAATCCTGAAATCTGAACTGTAATTCAGATTTTGCTTCCCCTACCTGTCCTTTGGTGTGTGGCATTTATGCCACGCACGTGAGAAAGAATTACATGGTGCTTGTAAGATGTGCAGACACAGACCACATAGAAGTTAAAGCTGAAAAATATATGTAACGAGATAAAGTTACGTTAAAAGCTTAAGAAAGACAAGAGCATTGTGAAGAAAGTCATTGAAAGAACTGTAAACTTAGTGAGATGAAAAAAGAATATGACAGCAGGATGTGCATTAGAGAAGACTAAAGATGTACTGGAAGAAAAGACCTCGCTGTTTATATAGCCTACAAGCAGTAAAAAGAGAGATGGAAGATAAAAACAAGAAGTATCTGAGGTAGGTCTGTGCGGCAGAAGAAGGAACATTCTTGCACATTTGGTTAGGAGAAGTCCAAGGGGAATAAAGGAGAGCATCTGCATGGCTTTCAGTGGAGAAATTATATTATTTGTCAGCTTCAGGTTTCTGCAGGAAAGGCTGTCCTCAGCTATAACATACTACTTATTCACTATTGTAATCTCCATCTCCCCCCAGTCTACACTGCCTCTTGCACCTTATTTATTCTCTCACTTATGCTTTTTATTTTTTATGCTTTCCGAGTATTTCTTTTCAGCTTCTCTTTCTCTTTTCACCTCTTCATTTAAATTTTGAATTCTTTCCTGTGCAGGACACTCGCAACTAATTTTTCTTGGATCTCTCTGGTGCCAGAACTGTTGATATATTATACCGTCTTATATTTAATACTGTTTAGTCTTACTGTCTATATACTGTGCTATGCACTTCTAAGGATGAAGGATTAAGAGGTTTTCATACGATTTTCTGTGCAATACAGAATCTGTATGCAATACACACGAATTCCAGAGATGGTGGTAGTAACACAGTCTAGTTCAACTCAGCCACGTCATGTGACATATTTCAGGTTTGTCTCTGGCAACCTTAAGAGCACCAAGACTACTAAAAGCATCTTACCATTAGTACCATACCTTCTTTTCAATATGCTAATGAATAGCTGACTTACAGTTAAGTGGCAAAGCTTCCCTCCAGTTCTTGTGTAAATGTGTTTCATAGGTTAAAGACAGTTAAGAGGCCAAAATCCTTAAAGCAAATATTTTGAGAAGATGATTTTAGATAAAAACAAGACAGAGCCTATAAACACTGCTAATGCTGCATACAACAGAGCACTGTTTCCATGCTTCCAATAGGAGTTAGCAGAGGAGTTAGGTGAGCTGGAAACCAGCTCAGATGAGGACGAGATGGTAACTACCAGAGTCGTTCGTCGCCGGGTGATTATTCAGGTACTAAGTGTGGAATGACTGCATAAGCCAATGGTGACTAAGGCCAGGGTAACACCTTTAGGAGTGATGCTGAGACAACCACTTGGCTGGTATTGCAACTGAAGCTGGAACGCTCCTGAATAATGCATGATCATTAGATAAATAATTCTAATACCTTTTCAAGAAAAGAGGATCATAGCAATACCTGTTCTAACACAACTCTAAATGCCATTAAACACTTCAGCAGGAGGACAAAGTCTTTATTCAGCCCAATTCACAACACCATCAACTAACACGTATTTGCCTGTTGTGGTACAGCTTTTCTTTGCATGTTTTTAGATACTTATTTGCAGAATAACAAATTCTAATATTTCTAAATTTTTGAATTATAACTGATTTTAAAGTTGCTTATTTGAAAAAATTACCTGCATTAAGGCACTGCTTCATGAAATTTTGTTCTTTGTCATACAGGCCGATAGTATGCCTGAAATGCCACCAGAAACAGTCACAGAAGAACAATACACAGATGAACACGGCCACACAGTGGTAAAGAAGGTATTATCAGTTACACCCCTTGCTACCTTCTTACTGTCCTATAAAATGATGATAAATCCACATATATCCCCAAATTTCTTCTGTGAAGGTACATCATTTTTATAAATTAAGCAAAAAGTACAACAGGAGTTCTGTTCACGAGAGATTCCAAAATATGAGGATTTATTCTGGTTTACAAGATCATTGTGTTTTATAATTCATAACTTGATGTACTTTATTTTCTCACTTAAATCCATATAGACCTCAATTTATGAGAAAAAGTTTTCTAATAAAACAAACTACTGCAACAACAACAGAACCAAACAATTTTATCTAAGAGCATAAGTATACCCATATTAATGAAACTAATGGAAGGCTAGAACCACAAATCACCTAAACTCAGACTTTAGCCCCTTGAAATTTGTACTCAGCTGTGCCCAGAGTTTCCTAATTGTGTAGCTGTACATACAGTTAAACTTTTCTCTGTTCTCTGTGCCATAAATGATTTGTGTGATTGCCTCATAAGTATTTTCAGAGCTTGCTTATAAAATTTAATTTTGAGCAGAATGGAAATGGAATAGGAATTTCTATACTCCTTGCTTTACCTAACAGTTCAGTACTTAGACAATTGGTCTAGGACATGGCAAACTTCTCTGCTGTTTCCTAATAAAATATCATAGACACTCAGCTGGATAGTATCTCACTAGAAGCTGTTTGAAATAATTTTAAAATAAAACAACCTGCCACACTCCCTCTTCCCTCAGACAAATATTTCCAGGCTTAGGTGAGTATACTTTGACTTTATTCTTTTGGCTGCATCTGGCTGAGTCTGGGCAAGTATTACCTTCACCTCTTACACAAACAATCTGATCGACCTTCATTTCAAATGAGCTGTTGGATAGAGCAGGATGTAACTGCTTAGTGCCATCTCATCAAAAGGGGTGGGGAAAATATGAGAATGTCCAGCTAAAGATGCATAGCTGCCCTCCTGAGAGATTTATCTCATCTTCAACCCTGTTTTTCTTTTCTGCTCCTCTTTGTGTGGTTTGACAACACCTAGAAAGCTTAAGCGTCAGATTAGGTCACTTAAGCAGGTTAATTCTAGGTCACTAGTGCAGAGCAGCAGTTGGTACTATGATTGAATTATCACTGTAATGACCAAGTCACTCTATAGTTCTTGATACAGTACTTGATAGCTAAGCTCTTAGTTACAGAAGCCTTTTTATTGGTGTTAAGATACTTTTGAAAGTGACTATACCAATGCATTAGGTTTAAGTTACTGATACATTCTTAGCTTTGAAGATGCTAAAAAAACAAAACAGTTTGAAAATGGCTTTTAGCAGTTGTGCAATTTGCAGACAATGTTCTGAGATGCTATACCGTTTTAGCAAGTCATTCTAATATGTGTTGTTGTAAGTGTATTTGTATCTTCAATTCACTTGTGAAGTAAATTTATGGAATTTAAGGAAAAAAATGCCTTTTGACTAGAGCATGCTATTTAGAGAATAAGAATAAATTATCTATTGCTGTTAATTCTTTTGGGACAAAGCTCTATTTCATTCCTTCAGGTAACTAGAAAGATCATCCGGCGATATGTTTCTCCAGATGGCACTGAGAAAGAAGACATCATTATGCAAGGAACACCTCAAAAACCTGTCACGGTTGAAGAAGGAGATGGCTATTCCAAAGTTGTAAAACGAGTTGTGCTGAAGAGTGACAGTGAGCAGTCAGAGGTGAGATCTACTTTGCTTATCGTGGTACAAAAGTGCAGTAAACCTTGTAAGAGCACAAGTATCATTAGTATCATTTAGTATCATTGAATCATTTGCATTGAAAGGGTCTTTTAAAGATCATCTAGTCCAACTGCCTTATAATGAACAGGGACACTTACAACTCCATCAAGTACTCAGAGCCCCTCCAGCCGGACCTTGAACACCGAGTCCACCACCCTCATGAGCAACCTGTGCCACTGCCTCACCACCCTCACTGTAAAACATTTCTTCCTCATATCCAGCCTAAACCTTCCCTCTTTTAGTTTGAAGCTATTTCACTTTGTCCTGCCACCACAGATTCTGCCAAAGAGTCTGTCCCCTTCTTTCTTACAGCCCCTTCAGATACCAAAAGGCTGCTCTCAGGTCTCCCCAGAGCTGCCTACTTCTCCAAGCTGAAGAGCCCCAGCTCTCTCAGCCTGTTCTAGTAAGGGAGTTCCATCACTGTGATCATTTTTGTGGCTCTCCTCTGGACACAGGTTCAGAGTGGCAATAACATTCAGTTCTGGATGATTTTGAGAAGTTCTCTTGCAGATGAAAATGCCTCCAAAAAAAAGAAAAGGATGGAGGAAGGGGACAGCTTTCTTTGAAAACAAATCAAGATAGAAATTCTATAATTTATGTGAAATACTAATCTCAAAGAAAGCAGTTTTGTACTAAGTTGACACATAGATAAATGGAAAATATTTGCTATTATGTCTCTTACTCTAATAAGGAAATTAGTGAATACTGAAGTTAAATGATCTGATATTCTCCAAATTTCTGCAACTAAGCCAGCCTATGACTATACCATTGCATTAGGTTTAAGTTACTGATACATTCTTTGCTCTGAAGATTTTTGTTTTGCTAAACAAAAGGGTTACTTTTATGCAAACTGTTTCAAGGCCAGGTAGTTGGAAAAAAAAAAAAAACCTGAAAAGGTTCTCAGCTTATCTTCTCCTGCTTTAGATCACCATGCAGCCCTGTAGACACACTAGCACAGTTAAGGCAGCAACAGAGTGGCAGGAGCAAATAATAGGTTGATTTCAGTAGTACTGCAGTTGAAAGCAACATTTAACAAATGATCATTAGAAAAGCTAAGAATGTGATCAGTGTTCTCTTTCACCAGAGTTAATCATCGTCATTAATTCCCTAGGAATTAGTAATTCCTTAGGACTAAGGTAACAGAAAAAGTAATTTATTTTAGTTAGCTTAGCATACTATAGAACTACTCCTTATCCTGTGGATATAAACTAAATTTATATTTTGCCAAACAATCATATTTTTCACTTCCATCTGGTATTCTGAAATTCCAGCCTATGCTCCTGTAAGTTCCTTGGTTTATATAAAAGTGTTGGTCATCTCTCAGAAGATTATGGTAACTTTATGATACGGACTGATACCAATACTACCTGAGTGAATACAGCAAGGATTTGCAGCAGGAGGCCCACTTGTTAATTGGTGTTATTCCACTCACCTTGGAACAAACAAGCCAGTATGGCAGCCTGTGGTGTGGCAGAAGGCACCCTTAACCTAGTACAGGTTCCAGCAGTAGTTTTTTACCCTATTAGCATAAAATTTCCCAATAGAACAAATTATTCAGGGCTATTCCTGCTGCCTGAACAGGTACATATTTATAACATCTTTTCCAGAGTTATCAAAAAGGTAATAAAAATGTACACTGGTAATGTAGAAAGTAAAACATTTCTTGTTCTCTATGCAATGATTAAGAAACAATGGTAGAAGTACTAAAAGCTTAGCTAGCTAGTATCTGTTATGTAAATCATATCCAACCTGATCAATTTTCTAACCTTCCAGGTGACTTTGTCTGAACCTGGTGTTTTGCCCAGTGCCTCCAATTTCCAGTCTGAGCCAGTGGAAGGCCGCAAGGTCAGCAAAGTCATAAAGACTACTGTAGTGCAAGGAGAGAGAATGGAGAAACACCTGGGGGATGCGAGCTTAGCTACTGATCTTCCGTCAGCCAAAGAGGACTTTGAAGAGGTAAGAATACCTTTCTCATGTAACTATTAAAGCAGGCCAGATTATTTCACTGAAAGTTTTGGTGGTGCAGTATCAAACTCAACCACTAAGTACAAACCTTGGTTGTTACACTTGACCATGTTATGAAAAGCTTTTATTTAAAAGATTATATATTTACGGGTAGAGTCTACAATTACAGAATTAACTGCGAAACATTAAGATTCCTGGAAAAATAAAAAATGAAAGCAATCCATGGAGGATTTAAGTTGATGGAAATGTTTTGTGTGGTTACTCTTCAAGCTTTAAGTTCATTCACACATTACCCCTTATGTTGCTGATTTTGGTAATCAACGCTGTTAATTCTACTCTCCAGATAAACTGCTGTATCACAACTACTACTTCTTTTGTCCATGAAGAAATTGCTACCAAGCTAATTAGCACCTTGTTTTTGTACTTCTGATCAGGTTAAACATTTCAGTAATAGAGAAGTGCAGGAAGATGGCAAGAGCCAAAAAGCTGTTATGCCCAGAACAAAGAAAAACCCACATCCAGCCAAAAGGAAATAAAAACGCTGCCTTTCTAATTTTTTATTTTATTTTCTGTGAAGTATTAGTAACAAGATACTTGCTGAAACACCTTGCCAAACTCAATTCCCTGTTTCTTCCATTTCAGAAGTATCCCCCATCTATTTCTGTGCATGCCTGTCTATTTATTGCTAGCTCTCAGAGCAGGCAGCTCAGACTGACAGGTAGAAAGCATATAAAAGCATGAATATTTCCTGCAACAGGAAAGGGTTGCTGTATCAGTTGTTGTAAGCAGATGATGTAGTGCTCCAAGGCCCTGATTTGAACATTCTCAAACTTGGAAAAAAAAAAAAGTTGTAAGACATACTTCGGTAAAACTCTCAAAAGTATGAAACTATCCTACAGAAGAAATTGTTACCAATCTGTACAGAGGAAAAGTTGTAAGGAGTTCACCATTCAGCTTTGATTGTATGAGGTACTCAAGCAGTACCTCAAGAAGAACAATTACTTTCTGTCCTAGCTTTCTGTCTATGTTTTAATTGGAAGTTTATGTTTTAATTTGAGGCTTTGAGCTATACAGGCAACCAAATTAAAATCCAACTCCCTGCGTTAGTAGAAAAGGAGATCATGAAAGAGGATGGATCAATTATTAAAAGGTTTGGCTTGGCATGGCAGTGAACTGCTACCAGAAAAAAATTAACAAACTCACTCTGAATGTAAGCGAATTTAAGTGTGCCTGGAGTGAAGCCACTGACAGCACATGACTATTTATTTGCAAAACTACTAAACGTTACTACTAACACTGTGTTACAGGAAGGGAAGTGTGCACTAGGAAGGCCTTGCAAATAGTTGAAAGTGCTCAGTAAAAAAAAGGATGTGGTGGCTTGGCAAGAGTATTTGGCTTCCCATGGTCCTCTCTCAAGGACTCTGATCAGAAAGCAGGCTTTTGGTAAAGGCTAACAGAGACATGCATTTGCCTAGATCTGGAAGAGGCTCAGTGACATTTATGGTTCTGGCTAGCAGAGCAAAGCTATTTCCAATGGGGTAAGAGAATAAACAGTGAAAAGAGTGTAAGTCGCTAGATTGCCACAAATACAGTTTTATTGACTTAAGGAAGACTTGCATGCATTCAAGAAATTGTTAGCTTAAGAAGCTGAAAATACCATAAAGGAGCTTTAAGTATAGGACAACTTTGTAAGTTGACGTTAAATACAGCAAGGAGGGACGTCCTGTGCGAATGTCTTGTGTTGCATATCCCTGTACTACAGAACATTTTTGCTGAGCATCTACAACTGTATGCTTAATAAGCATGAAGAAATGAGCTGCTTACATTATGAAAGCCAGTTAAAGCTGTGGTGTGTGTTCTATTCAGAATGAATAAAGAACACCTGACCTTAGTTTAAATTGCCAGCTACAATTACTCTGATTTCACTTTTAAACAACAGCAAAAAACCCCTAAGCCTCCAGCTGTAGGGGAGCACGTTTTAAAGCCTTCAGAAACTACGGGCTATGAATGCTTTCTCGTTCTCTCTCTTCAGGACAACACTAAGTAAAGCCAGCACACAGAAGAGGACTGTGATGAAGGATCGGTATGGAAAACATGTTCACATAGAAGAGCTGGATGACACACCAGAAGCACTACCACAGGATGACCTCCAGCATGACCTTCAGCAGCTTCTTAGACATTTCTGCAAAGAGGATTGGAAACAAGATGCAAAATAAGAAGCTGTCACCCCTCAACAACAACATGTCCATCCAGTACACAGCATTCATCTTTTCTAGGTGTAGACATTATGACCTACGTAATCACTGGAAGACACTGCCATTTCTACTTGTGCAGATGCAGTGAATTCATTTTCTCCCCTGTATTTGATTTTGGGTTTTTGTTATTTTTTACCCTGTAAGCTAATTTGTGACCAAAGATAGCATCCTTCATTTGGGATGATTTATCCACCGAATTGTCGTCTTTGTGCTGTACTGGGACCTTGTCAGCATCGCCACTTGTTGCCGGTCCTTTGCTTCTGCACTAGCTTCACAAAACTGCATTTGTCAAGCCAACTTCATCTACAGGCCTCTTCAAGTGACTATGTACAGGCACCATGAAAAAAGGGAGTTAATATGTAAACTGTATATAGCAAGAGTATTTGGACTTACTTATGAGACTGCAGAAAACACACTGCCTACGAATACTATTAGTGTCGTGGATTACAAGGTTTGTTGACACTGGTGAACAATGGAAAAAGTAACATTAACATGATCAACTGCGAACACTGAGGAGGAAGCACTGCAGATCTACTGCATCCATAAGACTTCCAGTTTAGGGATCTATTATTATAGTTAAAGGCTCTAAGAGTCAGGCTAAAAACCTGGAAATTCAGCTGTTCTCATGAAGTAAGAGCTGATGGTGGCCATCGATACTTTTAAGACCTTTGGACAGCCACTTCAAGATTTCCAGAAAAGAAAAAAAATAATTAAAAATATCCAATTAGGTAACCAACTTGCTAGCAGCTATATCTATGGCACATTTGCATACGGTATTAAAATCTTTTAGATCTGGACATGTGGCAGGGTGTATTAAACAATTATAACTACAGTAGTTTCCTGTTTTCATCACTGCTTTAGCAAACCACATTGTCCTACTGGCCACTGCACTGTAGATAACTATGGGAGAAAGACTTACACTATATGAAAAGAATAATTAATTCACCATGTTTTAATCAAGACTGCCTCTTATCAGATACATGCATGTGGCATTTGAAGGTCAAAACCAAACCTCCTGTAATTGTGTCAACCTACTCTAGCCCTCCAAGCACTGAGCGAGCAGTTTTTATCTTTCAAATGTTTTTTAAGGAGAAAGTGCTCACTATCCTCGAAAGCCAGTTTCTGTTCATATTTTGTTACCTATCTATATATATAATATATATTTCTAAATCTACCCTCTGAAAAAAATCACGATAGCATGTATGCACTTTTACTTTAAAAAAGGGAACAAAGACCTGCCATATTTGGTATTCTATACCTTAACATTTAAAGGTGAGCACTCTGCAGCATTTTAGAATATATTACACCTGCAAACACACTAAAGGTTTTTGAACAGCTGTTTAATTTTTTTTTAATAGCATACTCAAGAACAGATTAAAAACAAATACTCTCCTTTAAGATTAATGCTTTTTCCAAGCTTACCTGGCCTTCTATGATTATGGTTTGGGTTTGTGACTCACTCAGTGCTCAGAATAAGGAAGGGCACTTCTCATTAAAGTACCGATGCCAAAAGCATGAGCACGTCTTGGGAGCTGAGGCTTCCTGCAGACAAAGCAACCTGAGGTGCCATGCTAACACTTTTTTTAGCAGGCAGGCAGAAAAAAAAAAAAAAAAAAAAAAAAAAAGTGTTTTGGCAGCCAAAATGAATGAGACCCTTGATGAAACATTTCATGATACATCGATGGCTTTCTTATTGTCAAAGCACAGGATGATCTTCAAGAATGGGGCTCTAAAGAAATGCATTTCTGTTGTGTTATTTGCGGTGCAGATGATGTTCTGTGTAACAACATAATGGTTATTCACCTCTTATTTTGATTTTTTTGCTGTGTTATCAAAGAACTTGAATACTGTGAGAAGAAGTGAATTTTAAGTTGATGAATCAGCATCTTGTTCCCATGGTGATAACACTAATTGAATATATCTATGAGGGCATGTATTAGTTAAAAATTAAAAAAAAAAATACAACACTAACAATACATAGCTGCAATGTGTACAATGGCTGATTTAACTAAATAAAAATGTACAAGTGTTAAATGTAGCAACAATGGCTCATTCTCTTTTACTGCCAACGCACCACAAAAGGACCAGCATATACATATTTAGGTACCTTAAATGAACTATCATGATTATAATTCCTCTGTACCCAGATCTTTATGATCTTTTAAATTATGCTGTTCAGCAGTGAGGAAGTAAAAGTCCCTATTAACAGTCAGACACACGTTGTGCTGTTTTTCATTTATTTATTTATTTATTTATTTTTTAAATCATTAACTCTTTTCCAAGAGCTATGCAAGATTTTCCTTCAAATGCAAGCTATATTATAGCCGGTTACTTTTTCAATAGCCACAAGTATTCTATAGTACTCACAAGAGTCTCTCTCAAGCAAAGGAAAGGTAGACAGCATTATAAATCTGTACTAATCTCCATGCTAATCTCCATGCTTGCAGCTGATCCCTGCAGCACAGGAGCCCACTCTAGGGCAGCACTGTGCCTGCTATTCATTTACTTACATTCTGCCTGCATGGTTCCCCAAAACCCAGCTAAGCTCAGTTCTCCTACTGACAGTCTCTCACACTAGAAACATCATCTATGTAAGCAGTTTCTGTACATGCCCTTAAAGGCTCACAATTCTAGTTACATGCCTAATCCACAGGCTTTTGTCTTGATTTTTTTCCCCACTTTTTTTCCCCCCTTTCTTTCCCCTGTGAAACAGTTAAAAAAAAAAAAAAGCAAACAACCAAGAGAAACTACAAAAACACAGTACTGCTCCCACCCCCTCCTGCCAAAAAAACCAAACCAAACCCACCACAACATTTACTCCATTGCAGCAGCAGGACATTAGCTTGAGATCAAAGAGACAAGCACTAGAGTTACACCATTATTTCAAGAGGTGAAAATGAATTTTTCCATGCAGGCTATTAAATACACTAACTGGAGCAGATAAAAAAAGCTTTATTTCTTCCACATCTGCCTATTAGACCACATATCAGTTGCACAAGCAGTGTAAAGGCAGTGGGGACATTACACATGAACACAGGTGGGCTTCAGCACAGACCACAGCTGTGCACCACTCCACATCCATGTGAACACAAATGGTCCCTGCTCTGTGTCCTGTCCTGCATCATTTTGTTACCATGGGGCTGCACAGGTGGTGGTGGGGACATGGAACAGGGGTAGGCCAGTATTGTTAAAATATTTTTAAAATTATACCCAAGCAGCTCTAGCTTCACTTTATCAGCACTTTTTAAGTAGAAACCACTTTGATTCTGGCCACTTCTGGTAAACAATATCTGAAAGCAAACACCTGTTCATGTTTGTTTAAAAAAAAGAAGAAAACAGAAGTCACCAAATCCAATGACTAGCTTTGTGCCTGTATGAACTGGTGAGTGGCATCAACAACGTGGATAACTTATTTCCCCTCTCTTCTCTTTAAGAGATAGGGCAGACTTCATTTCTGTAAATGAAAAATACAGCATCTACCATTTACCTTAAAATGGAGTATTTTTGTAAAGAACAAGTTTTTTAGTCAGATTGTAAAGCTCTGCAAACCAGCTTTAAAATATCAACTCTACTAGCACAGCCCCTGTGTTATTTCCTACTCCCCAGCAAGCCCTGAAAGTGGACTGTATCTAAGACTCTAAAATACATAAGTAGAACATTTTAACACCTCTGATCAACCTGGAGCAAGCTGACGCTGGTTGTAACAACATACAGAACACAGAGCAATGTGCCAACTATGATGGCTGCCTTATACTGATTAAGTTGTATACCATACCAACAAAATGAGGATAAACTCATATTCACATAGCATGCCCTGCATCTGCCCAGTGATATTTAGTTGACGTGGAATCATAGAATCACTCAGGTTAGAAAAGACCTTAAAGATCATCGAGTCCAATCACAATGTAACCATACTACCCTAATTCTAACAACCCTCTGCTAAATCATGTCCCTGAGCACCACATCCAAATGGCTTTTAAACACATCCAGGGATGGTGAATCAACCACCTCCCAGAGGAGCCTATTCCAGTGCTTAACAACCTCTTCTGTAAAAAGTGTTTCCTGATATCCAACCTAAACTTATCCCAATGCAACTTGAGGCATTTCCACTCATCCTGTCACCAGTGAGAAGAGACCAACCCTGCTCTCACTGTAAGCACCTTTCAGATAATGGAAGAGAGCAATAAGGTCTCCCCTCAGCCTCCTTTTCCCCCACACTAAGCAGCCCCAGTTCCTTCAGTCTCTCCTCGTAGGGCATGAGATCCAAGCCCTTCGCAAGCCTTGTTCTCCAAGCCCTTCTTTGGACCTGCTCCAGCACCTCAGTGTCCTTTTCTGTACTGAGATGCCCAGAAGCCCAGAACTGAACACAGTTCTTGAGGTGAAGCTTTGCCAATGCGAAGTACAGGGACAGAATTACTTCCTTAGTCCTGCTCACCACACCATTCCTGATACAAGCCAAGATGCCACTGGCTTTCTTGGCCACCCGTACAAGAAAGTAGAGCTCACAGAGAGGATTTTGGGGTGTTTTTGAAGTTATGTTAGCTAGAACCCACACCTTTACTATGAGCCAGAAGAGCCATGCAAAACTGAACACACATACAGCTAACAACTCATTGCATACAGCATAAATAGTGAGCTCTTTCAAGTACAAAATGCAGACTCGTCACCCCATAGTATATAATTTCAGGCCTTCAACAGTGAGCAACTTAAATGAACAACTTATTCCCCTCAGGGAATCAATACAACTACCATCTTCAACTGTATCCAGCTAGCAGTTTTTGCTATTGCTGTAAACACGTTAACACAGAACATATACAATAGCATTTGTGAAGAAACCTAAGCCAGAACATTTTGACAGGTCTCAAAATAGCTAATGAAGAGCAGATAAGCTGTTGTGAGGTGGTTGGGTTTTTTTGTTTGCTTTGTTTCACTTTTGGCCAAAGAAACATCCACACATTTTTCACTCCCTTGCACAGATTGGTTTTGTCTCCAGAGGTCTAAGCCACCTTCTTTTTGGCAGTGAAGGGAGCAACAGGCACAACCTACACCAGCTTTTCTCATCACTTCTGCCTCCCCCTCCTATGAGTGGAAGAGGAATTAATACCAAAGAGACTATCAAATACTGTTTGTTTTAATGACATCTCCACAGAAATAGGGAGTAAAACGACCTATTCTGGAATATATTCCTGAACCTTTGCAAGGATACTAAGAATATCATTCACTCTGCATACACGCTTCAGGGCTAAGAAGACCAGAGCTGTACCTAGAACTGCACTAAAAACACACCTGCGCAGCAACAACCAGATAGAATAAAACAACCACCACACACAGACACCTACACAACAGCCACCAACCTGACATCATTTACTCCATTAGAATTAACACATTTCCAAGTCACTGAATGTCTAATGAAGCCATGAGCTTTTTGAGTTCCATGACTGACACCCCTGTCCATCTAAATGCTTTTCAGTTTCACACCATGAAATCAATTGTTCTCTTGGTCAGTCTTACACTCTCTTAGTGAGGAATCGTATTGATTCTGTCAGTAGAGAAATCAGCATACCTCAGTTATCATTACGTGAACCCAAACAGAGCTGTTGCCACACTCTATGTAATTACTGTGTATGAAATCTAAAAATGGCATACTATTCAAATAAACTTAATTGAAATGGTTGAAACACCAGCATTTACTACCAACTGCAGTATGTCAAAACATAAGATGGGCTTAAAAGCAGCTCAACTGCATTGCCCCACAATAGCTTTTACTGATCTAATATGCTTGTAGTATTAAATACAGACTTCTCTGAGAATGTATCACATTCTGTCTGCCTAAGAGATAAAGAGCCAATAAGGATGTTTGGAGGTATCAAAAAGTATCAATAAATAAAGATAATTTTATCAGAAACTCCTTCAAGCTCTGCATCTTTGAGAAACTAGATGCTGCCTAGCTGCTTGATGGTGTAAGACAATACCTACCTCTAAGCCACTGCATCATCCAGTTGTTCCTCATCTCAGAAATAGGCACCTGAGAGCAGAAACTAATCCTTTCCCTTAGTTTTGTTGATGCGGCCTATAGTTTTACATGAATTAAATGGAAGCGGGCTATAAGGTGCTGACAACCCCTTTCTAGCATCCCGACTCTGCTAAGTAGTAACATACAACTTTCTCTCTGGCAGAGAAATCAAACCCACACATAGCAAGCCATTGCTCCCATCTGCTGAATTCTGCAGCCATTTTATACAGAGGAGAAGGAAGGTGCCTTGCTGGTGAGCAGCAAGCAGGGCTCTAGGCAGCAACAGGCTGGGCCTTGCTGCACAAACTTCAATACAAGAGGACACAACAACCACCACATTACAGAAAAATGCTCATTCATGTTTCAAGCTATGCTAAAACTACCTGGCCACTGCATTTGACAGAAGAAAGATTAGAGTAACAGAGATACCCCAGGCCTGCCTATTGTCCTGCTACCAGCACAAGAGCAGTGCTTCACAGCAGCAGATGCAGGTCCCAAATGATACCTCCTCTTGCTCAACCTAGAAGAGACTTCAGGTGCATTTTCATTTTTAGTTGTTTCTTTCATACAACTGGGTAAATACATCTCCATTGACCCGAGATGACAATGGATGCTCAGCCAAGACTGAGGGGAAAACATCACCTGATGGCCAAGGTTTGGTCTTGGTTCAAATTTTCCCTTCAAGAAAGAACAAAAGGAAGAAGTAATCTTTCCCCTCTGAGTTTTAAACAGTTAAACAGAGAACAGCAGGATTATGTCACTGACAGTAGCAGTACTTTTGAAGAGGACATGCCAAAGGGTATCTCAGAGAGAACTGACTGACTGGCACAGGAGAGAAAAGAGTGAATGGAAGCAAAAACCTGAGTAACTAAAACAGTATCTGGCGTTCAGGGCAGGAAAAACCCACAGCACTGGAGAGACTCAAGATGTCATCTCCTTTTCTTATTTTTTGTGTTCCAGCAGCACATCTGCCCTCCAGTCAGATTAGACACAGTCTGTTAGTTAAGGCCTATTTTAAGATGCTGTAGAAATAAATGCAATAACCATAGAGCCCTGCTTCAGAAGGTCATCACAGTTATGTGCTGATACAGCACAAAGTAATTTTTTTTTTCTTCTGTCATTCATATCAAGAGACACAGGCTGTACCCAGTCTTCCCTTCTCTGCAGGATGTGTCTGAACTCTCCAAATAGGAGTAAAACATGAAGAGAAAGAGATACAAAGAAATATATGATCCAAAATCTTCAAGGAATAATTATTCTTTGAAATAATGCAAATATACGGAGTCAGTCCCAGCTCAATTTGTTTGTATAATTACCTATATTTTGCATGACAAATTAAAAAATAACAGACAAGGTACAACACAGCAACAGGCAAAACCCAACAACTTACAATCATACAATCACAAAGATTAGAAAAGATCCCTAAGATCACCTTGTCCAACCATCCACCTACCAACAATACTGCCCACTACCCATGTCCCTAAGCACCACATCTCCGTGGTTCTTGAATATCTCCAGAGAGCCCCACGTGCTACATCCAGAAATGGGAAAAATTAAATAAAGTTTATAAAGGTCAGCCGAGCTATTCTGAAATCAGAAATGGCCTTTTGCTAACAGTAGCTGACAGCACACTGCTTCTTAATAGCCACTAGAGTGCAGCAAATCATCAGCTTTTAAACAGAATAGCCACAATCAAGAACCTCCATTTTTACTAACACCAGTATCAGCAAGAAAACCAAATTTTGATTAAAATCAAAGAGTGAAATGTATTTGCCCTTCTATTTATATGTTAGATGGTTAAGCCCTGGCAAGGTTTTAAAGATCAGACCCTTGTCTGATCCCTCAAGCAGAGGCCTGGCCCAAGCAGATCGAGTCCCACTGTATACTTCAGGTTCTGTATCAGGCCAGGCTCCCTGCAGTGACTGCAGCCTTGAAGGTTTGAACCACATTGTGGAACAATAGTTACATTCTAGCATATCTGTATTCAGGTTCCTTCCAAGGTTTCTAAAGTTGTCTGACAATTTTATTGAAACTGATTATCAGTGTCCTTTCCATTACTGGATGTGACTTATTTTTCCCCCTTTGAGTGCACAGATTTGCCTTTGTTGTGAAGCTACTCCAACCATCTCATCGCAGACAGGATGAACAGCTTGAGCCGAGGAAACCTGGCTATCGACTGCTTTATTTATTCCCACAACCATGGGAAGAAGATAGCCCACAACAAATGAGAAAACTCTTTATCACTTTTTAAACAACATTCTGCATTTGCACAGAAGCACAAGCTCTAATAACATGCATTTTCTGACTGTTTTACTGACATTCTTTACCTCAAATGATTCTTGGTGACTGAGGATAGCTGCTTTTTATTCCTAATCTGTTTTGAGTTGCACAAAGCAATAGGAATGCAGGTGCTTACCAAGAATTCTGGTCTAATAAAATTCTTGTCTCCCTCCCCTCCCTCTCCTCTTTAAGTACCAATCATTAAAAATTAATTAGGCTTGAGAACCATTGATGTGCTCAGAGTAGAACATGGATGGTATTCACTTAGCCTTGTTCCTCAGGAAGCTAAGCAGTGAACAGATAGAATTCTGTTCTCATCCATGAGCTCAGAGCAAGACTCAAGTATTACAAAGACATCTACTTACTTTTACTTTCTACAATAATGAAGCCCTTCACAAAGGGTATCATCACCAAGTCCAACAGAACAGGAAAATAATTGCAAAGAATTGGCTGCTTATATTTGATGAGACCACGGTGATGGAGTGATGCCACAGAGGAATGGGAAATACCAAGCATCACAGCTGTTTTCAAGGAGGACAAGGAAGGGGATCTGGGGAAGTACTGATTAGCTTCATCTTGGGAAGGTGCTGGAGCAAGTAATCCTGCAGCAAGTCGTCCAAACAGAAAGGACAAGAAAGTGACAGCAAATAGGCAGTGTAGATTTTGGAATGGGAAATCTGGCTTACCTAGCCTGATAGCATTCTACAGCAAGAATACTGGCTCAGTGGAAGAGGGGAAGGCAATAGAAGATGTTCCTCGTAAGTATGGGTTAAGAGAAACATTCTCATTTAAAAACTGAAGTATGAGGTAGATAAATGAACAGTGAGTCAGACAGAAAACTAGTTGCAAGCCTTTGAACCTGTCAATTCAATCAGCAATATGAAGTCCAACTGGAAACCAGTCACTAGTGCTGTCCACCAGAGGTTATTACTATATAACATTTTGACTGATATCTGGATGATGGGACATTTTGCCAACTATCATCAGCAAACTCGCAGATGATATGAAATCTGGAAGACTAGTAGATATTTCAGATGGTTGTGCTGCCATTCAGAGGGACCTCAACAAACTAGAGAAGAAGGCCAACAGGCACCTCCAAAAATGGAAATGCAAAGTCCTGCTCCTGGCCAGGAATAACATCTCCCTTAACCCTTCCCTAGCAGTACATAGTAGGGACCAACTAGCTGGACACAAGCTTTGCAGGAAAGGATCTGGGATTCCTGGTGGATATAAGCTAACCATAAAACAGCAAAAAAACCTTATTAAACTCAGAAAGCACTTTGCATTGCCCTACTGAATTCTTAAAGCATCTAGAGTGAGAAATGAATTTACTCACAAGCAATTTTCACAAGGAGAGTAAAACTGAAGTTCAAATCATACCATAGACCTCCTGCACAGAGCAAGGCTTCTCCCTCCTGCTCTGGTTCCCCAACTCCAAAAAAAAACAAAACAAAACAAAAAAACAAACAAACAAAAAAAAAAAACCACAAGCAAACAAAAAAAAAAACAACAAAAAAACACACCCAACACTTACATGCACGGTTTTAACAAATATTAATTTTTTTACCTTTATAATGAAATACTGAACAAAATCAAATTCACTAACAATGCTGCAAATATATGCAAAAGTATACATCATTTTCCACACATAAGGAGAGGTACAACTTCTGCACAGTACAATGTAGTTTATCTGTTTAACAAACAGGAACAGCCTTAAGTGTGGCCTACATCTGCAGTAATTATCAGAGTTGTGAATTCTGTATGTTCCCTAAGGAAAAGGTTTTACCCCTCTCCCCAGAGCAGAGTCTGAACAATCTTTATTATGGGCTGAACGCTGCTGCTTGATTCTTCAGTCACAAATACTTTCCACTCTGGCAATGTGGTACCTTTCAGATTTCGATTCAGGTTTCAACAGGTCACTTTTTACATACACGTAAGGGCACATGTTTTCTGCAGATTTCAGTAAGGCAGTCTGCACTCTCTCTACTTTGCCAGTATTCTTTCTGGATTGCTTTCAAGAACTAAGGCCAAATCTCCAAAATAAGTGACTGACGTTCCCATACACAATATACATATGACCAATAGAGAACAGCATTAAGTGAACATCACATAACTAAGACACCAATTGAAATTCAAATATAGTAAGCAAACAATTCCAATATTTAATCAATCCAAGAAAAAAAAATGTGGACAAAGGAATTCATCCAGTAAACTACTTTTGATAAGGAGCTGACCAAGGTTTATCCAGTAATCCAACGACAAATGAAAAAAGATTTTCACACACTTGTTCCCCATGTAGTTTGACCGGTATGAGGAGCACATGTGACACAGGGGAATAATCCATAGCAGATAAAGCATTTACACCCTCTCCCCAAGCTATGTGAACAGTTGCTCTAATCAGCACCTCATACAAATCACATAACTCATCTGCAGTATATATTTTGTCTTTGTTACAGTGTGGGAAAATCTGAAGATCTGGAAAATTCAAACATCACAGGTCTGATGTGTTCAGCAGAAATCTCAATTATAGCAGCAATAATAATTACACTTATAAACAGCATTACCATGAACAATGAATACAAGCAGTGGCACATTTGTCAGGAAAGGGCACAGAACTACGCTTTTGAAAATAAATCCATACAACTAAATTGCTCTCATACTGTGGCTTGTACTTACTTGAAGGTTTTAAAAAAATGAAACACATCATTTAAACAAATCTTTGTCTACACCAGTTGAATATTAAGTGCAGATGTTGGCTAGCACAGAAGGATGCTTGCCTAGCAAACAGATGCTTCATATCTTATGTTTCAAAGGCACTTCTTAAATGAAAGCCACATACTCACAGCACATGCAACAAAAAATTCAAACTACACTTTCTGGCATACTACTTCCAGATTGTTCTCTTTGCTACATAAGGTTTAAGGTTACTGCGCACATGTAAGCACACATACAACCTTTTATCAAAGTTTTTATAATAACAATAGTCTTTGTAGCAACAACAGATCACTGCTTCCCTAGAAAGCCTCTAGACCAGAAGAATAACAGCTCTCAACAACACATCCACACACCTTCACCTCCATTTAGCAGCCTCCTCCATACTCTTAAATCACACATTGCCTACAGAAAATACACAACTTCCCCTGTACAACTGTACACCTACTGTATCTCAGCCGCATATTACTGGATTCCTCCAGCCAGTACTCACCATTTGTAAATGGCTCACAGGAAAATCTGCTTGTCCGTAGGAAAATAGATAGAGATCAACTCCCTCTACGAATTCCTGAAGATTTCTACTCTACTTATTGTGAAGTTTCCCTCTAAAAGTAATACCCTCTACCTACAAAGCTCTGTAACTTCCCAGCAAGGAGCTGGGCTACAAGTGAATTGTGGGAGGGCTGTGACACAGCTGCCCCTAATGGGGAATGAGCTGCAGCTGGAGCCATAACGGCTGCTCTCTGCCCCAGGTGCATGCAAGAACTGAAACTTAGGACGAAGTGCAGTTACAACTGCTCTTTGAAACAGTACAGGAAAATTAGGAAAAAAAAAAAAAAAACCAAAACCCACCAAATGCACGTATATATGAAGATATGGCAGCCTATTAAGCTTGAAAACATTGGTGAGTATATGCAGGGACAGATCTACCCTTAAGAAAGTGCCACTGATATTACTTTTTAAATAGCACTGTATTCTTTATTCATATCCTGAGTCATTCCTAACTAGTACCACAGGACATATTTACTCCAGCTTTGTATTCTGCTTTCAAGAGCTTTGGGTGATTTACTCTGACCTTTAGCAAATCAACCCGTCTTGCACGGAAGGCTTGTGACCGTTACTCAAAATGTACAGCTGCAACCATACTGCCATGGATTTACCAGCAAAAAATGACCAGTTTCTTAACAAGGCACCTAGACAATTAACACATGGTCTCTCTCTTAACAGTTTCAGGCCAATGACTAAGCCATCAAGTAGCCCCTGGCACGGAATTACAGTAACCCATAGGATCTGGAAAAGCACTGAGCAGGAGGAGTTGTTGGATGAGATCAGTGAGCTGATGAAAGTTACAGATGATGCCACTGAGGATGCTTGAATTTCACTGGGACTTAAGAGAGAATTAGGCTCTAACAAACAACTGCAGAGAAGATCTGTGGACCTCATGGAAAGCAAAGCTTTGTGAGGCCATCATAAGTAACCACATCAGTAATGCCCTCTCAGGATGTTGTTGTTATTATTATATTCTCTAGATGACAGTATTGGAAATGCCCAGAGTAGGAGCCCTAGTAAAAGTGGGATCCTTAGGGAAAAAGTCGTCAGAGGCAAGTTATTTATTTTAAAGGGAAGGGGAGCAGAGAAAGTTTGGAAAAGGGTTGGCAGAAAGAAGGGTAAAGAAATGGGACAGGGGATATGAACTGGGTGAGCTATGGCAACCTGGCTGGCAGCTTGTGCTTGATGGCAGCAGGTGGAGCAGGACCAAAAAATAAAACCCACGTTCCTGATCACATCAAAAGAGTTACAGCTGTTTCTGTGGCCAAGAGGACCAGGGTGAGGCTCTCTATATCCAAAATGGGAATACTCAGAGAGATGATATGCTGTTATATTGGTGCCTGTTCCTGCTGACCAGTGACCACAGTTCTATGTTTGTTTGTTTGTTTTTTAATTTACTATTTTAAAAAATAATTAATAACTATCATATTGCCATGAGAACTCTATGGTGGTTAAACTCCAAGATGTACTTCCAGGGCACTGTGAGGCCTTATTTTTTATATAAAGTTTTGTTCACTTAGTATTCCTCCCCTCAAAACAGAGCTCCTTCCCAGCAGCATGCAGGGATGCTGCCTCTCAGTTTAAACCATCTCCAGCAGCACAGCTGAGCTTCTGGGAGCTGGACATTGTTTTTTCAGGTACTTGATGGTTTCCTAAAACCATTTCCGATTATCAAGAAGGTTTTGAGTGCTTCTTCAGCTACAGACCAATGCCTATATTTAATAGTGCTTTTAAAGATAGCCATTGGCAGGCAGGCATGATTTTCCCTGCTCTCATCTCACCAAAAGCCAGACAGACCAGAAATATGATTCCAAACAAATGAGCCATTAGTGCCAGCTGGCTATTTCCAATTGAGTTATATCTTTTCTGTGTGACATTACATTGTTGCCTAGGGGTCATTACTTCTATTCTTAATTTCTCTAGCCCATTTTTTTCATTATCCAAGAGTCACAGCTGAATAGCACACACCAGTAGTTTTAGTGCATATATACGAAGCACTGAAAAAAAAATAATTTGAAAGTCTCTGTGCACTTTCTCTGAGATCTCTGCAACAGAGTCTGAAATATACTCCTTAGAGTGGAGGCAGTTACAGGCCTACTTGGCAATTCAGAGACATTAGAAAAGCAGCAGCAGATAAGGGACATTAAGTCATATGAATATTGAACACTGTCCAGGTTCTCTGGCTAGTCTCCCAGATAGACAGTATTTCAGTGTTGAAGAGAGAGAGTTCTGTGTAGGACAACACTTACAAATAAATATGTTACAGAGACAGGAAAATGACTGATCCTTTGGGATGTTGAAACACTTACGTAGGAGGAGACTGCATATGGGAATTCAGATCCAGTTTGATAGCAGCAGGACCTCTACATCCTTTACAAATATTTTGGCTCGTAGCCCAAGTCTGCAAGCATCTTTATCATCATTTTGCTATCAGACTTGAACTAGAATTCAGCAGAAATTTTTGTTCAGCAAAAATCACTGCATATAGCCTAGAATTTTGTAACAAGGATGCAACAGTGTAGAACCCAGGAAAGTCTTTTTCTGCACCAAGGCCTTACCTCAGTCATGCTCAGGACTTCTCTCACCTCCCATTTCCATTAGTGTTAGCATGCATTTTATCTATTTGTTACAATTCCTCACGTAGTCTCAACTTTATATCCATCACTAGAATTTTTCATCTGTAGGTTACCACCTGCTGTTACACGATGTCTTTATTTGCACACCCTGAGACATTAGTCTAGCAAAAACAACAAAAAATCCTCTTTGTAGAAGCTGCTGATTACAAATATATTAAGCTCAGAGACACAAAATGTCAATGATCAACTATTGTAGGCAGTTCTGGACGGGATCTAAATAAAATCTATTCCTTCTTTTTAACTGAGGCAACAAATTTCTGTCCCCGGTTATCACCTAGTTATTTGTCAATCTGACCAGAGGAAGGTTACTGAAATGAGATGCTGGAACATATCTGCCTCTGAAGACAGATGATCTTTAGTCCATAAGAGGTTCTTGAATTAGGGGTAGTAAACAAGAACAACAAAAAAAAAAACCTGAAAACTTTTACCAGTCAGCCCACGGCTTTAGGCAACACGAACAAGAAAAATGATCACTTTCAAGGCAACTTGGAGAATAAGCTCTTTACTTCTACATTTATTAGATAGTTCTGAAAATTGTCTTCTTTCACTAATTATAACCTTTCCTTTCCTTTTCTATGCTTATAAATCGGTTGCATTACTCTTGAGCTTTCTTCAGCTCAGTATCAGTATCTATGATATCTCAAATGAGAAAGTACAGTTCAAAGAAGATACATGTTGTAAAGGAAGACAAGAAAGCCTACGCTGTGGCTGTTAGCTATCATTATACTGTCAGCTGTCATTTAAATTCACACTCCATTTTTTAGACCAAGAAGGAAAAAGAAGTGAAAATAACATAGTTTAAAGAGGAAACAGGAGATGTGAACACAGTATTTTTCTCCCTCACAGCTTTATTTTCTCTCTCCATAAACACTGTTTCATTCCCTGATATCAAACTCTTAGAAGAAGCTGCAGACCAGCCAAAAAAATTTATTCACATTTAGAAACTTTTCAAACATTATCCTCAGTTATGAATCAAAATCATCTTATTTATCACTCATCTGACCTAAGCTGACTCCTGATATGAGAAAGACAGGCTGGCAGCAGTGAAGCAGAACAAATGTTTCCCATAGATACAAATATGCACTTCTGTAGGTTGTATACAGATTTTTCTTCATCAGCATCATCACAGCTGTCACTGCTGACAACTATACAGGGTAGATATTCAAATAAATTATCTCAGAATTGATGAGTGTTTCCTCTGGGGTTATTTTAATGTTGTGGGACAGCTGATAACACCAGACTTTGACAATGGTGCAAAAAAAAAATAAATAAAGTACTCATTATTTTATGAAAATCAGCACTTCTGGTCAAATCCATTTGTGTGCAGCCCAAATGACATGACTGCAGCCACACAGGCTGTGCAATGACCACTTCTACTTGAATAACTGAAAGTGCTATTTGTCTAAAAGGGAAAAAGACTTCTGGAGAGCTAACCAAACCTGGTTCCGCATTTGTAACTTTCACTTCTCTTCGAGGTCTTCACTTTATTTATTTGTTTGTTTGTTGCTGCTGTAAAGACACACACTCTCCCAAATTAAATGGAAGTTGTAAACTGAAGAGATTTATTTCACATCATATGTACATAAATTCTACCTCCTGTCTCAGCACCTCCTGGAAGAAGGATGGCAGCGTAGCAAATGGAAGGAATTGACTCCTAATAATAAGAATGTCTCTAAACTGTGTTATGTAGCCCACTTTTCCGAAAGGCAGTAAAAAGTCAGCACTTGAGCTCTACAAATAGATGCTAATGAAAAGATGAGGGATGTTCATCACTCCTACTCCACTTTCAATCACACTTGACTAGAGATCGAAGAAACCACTTACTCCGTTGTTCACCTTGATTGTATCAGCGTCTAGACCGCATCAAGCACTTTCAGACAGACTAAAGGAGCAATGGCCAAATGACACAATCTCACAGCAGTGACCTGGATAACAACACAGATAATTTGTGCGCAGGTACTTGGAGTGGGACACTGAAAATTTGGTACCATCTCCTCATACTGATACAAGCTGTAACAGTATTATTAAGCTTGCCAGAGTTCCTTGATGGATACCCCTGCCTGCAATTCATCTAGATAACAGAAAGAGCTGTGTCTCTGTGCCAAAGAGTTCTGCTAACTCTCTGAACCAAGGAAATAGGAGGTCCTGCTAGAAATTGGTCACTGAATATGCAACATGCTTTTGGGAAACTTGCATATGTAACATACCTCTGAAAAACTTCTGCATGTGTAACACGAATCATGTATAAAACTCAAGATCTTTTGTGTAAGTGATTTGTGATAGGAGAGTATCCCTCATGTATCCAGTGCTGTTATTAAACAACGCCTACTCTCTAACTCTCCAACCTGAGTCTTAGTTTCTTGATCAAATCCTTTACAGTAACAATACAGGCTATTGGTAGTGCAGCTATCATGGGCTGGTCATTACATTTTTCTCATGCCTTTGTGAGCCCTAATCTGCAAACAAAATGATGCCATTATCTAGTTTCCTTTGTCTTTTTACAGATTTTTTTTTTTTTTTTAGTGTTGGAGGAACTGATGACAAAGATGATTCTTTCATTGTAGAAGCTCACTGAATATTTTCAAAGCTGTGAAAGATGACATATTGTTAAGAGACACACCTCAGGACCAGGAACATGGCTGGCATGTTGATTTGTATATATTTCCATTTGGGCAGATCACTGGGGGAGAGTGGGCTGCCAAAGGTAAAGGTTGTAAGACTTACATCTGCACCCAGAACTGCATAAGAAGAAGCAAACTTATCTGGCAGATACATGACAGGAGATAATGGCTTGGTGACTGTTTTATGGATACTGATTACTTGAAGAAACAAAGAGAAATGGACTTTGTCAACTACCTAGGGGATGTCCACAGAAACAATGTGAACCTGGCAGCAGGAGAGGTGTGAGAGTTAAAATTGTGTTTTTGCAAATGAAAAATCCCACTGACTTAGCCTCACACAGCAGCTTGGATAAGCTTGGATAGGTAGATAAATAAAGAGCAGCAGGCTCCAGTGTCAAGATTAGGGGAATAGATGTGGCAGATATGATAAATATTTACAAAACTAGCAAAGATCAGGAGGTAACAAATTTATGGAGCTATAACAGGAGTGAGATAGATAGCAAGCAGTGGATAGATTGTGAATCTGATCTGGAGCTCAATCAACGAGGAAATGTGAGGTATTCTTGGTGCGGGGGGGGGAAGGGTGGAGGAGGAGAGGGGAAAGGGGATATAAGGCTGTGATGTGCTTTTGGTTTTGTGCTCCTGCTTGCTGGATGCCCACCACTGCAATCATGAATTAAAAGTTTTTCACAAGAGTCCAGTCTCCAAAAAATCATTTGGGTTATTTCTTACAAAATTAAAGCATATTTTAAACTGAAAAGTATCAGTGTATCCATTTAAGTGAAAACCAAGAAGGCTTCAGGAAGTGGAAAGCTTGAAAAACACAAATTATTCAATAACTCTTAAAAAAATCACTTCTGTAAAAAAAACGTAACAGATAACTTTTTGTTCTGCTTCAGACTTTGTGCATATCATTAACTGTAGCATTACATTTTTACTAAGTCACTGTAAACCTGAAACCTTGCAATTACACCTCCTTCATCAGTCATCACTGTCTCAAATCTCCTTCATTTGTCTAACTGTTAGCTCTGAAAGATACATCTGGTGTCCAAAAATCAGATCAGGTTCTTTTTGCTTTTGCAAATCGGTATCAGTGACAAAAAGAAACAACAACAACAACAACAACCACCACCAACAACAACCAAACCAAACTAAACGAACAACAACAACAAAAAATCCACCCTTTTGTTAGGTTTAGTTTGGTCTTTGATTTTTCTGGGGAAGTGTTGTCTATGTTCCTCCTCATCCCGTTCTCCCCCCCCCCCCCCTTTCCTTTTTTTTTGTGATTGTACACAGGAAAAAAAAACACTGCTGATGTTTTGCAGATGTTTTGGTTTTGAACTGTTGACAAACAAAAGAAATTGGTTTTTATCTGATTAACTATTGTGCTCTGTTATGAACAGTTGTGCTTTGCTGCTACTCTGAATTCAAACACTGCCCTCAGAACAGTCCAGTGTGATGGGGCTTTCTCAGATTTGGAGCTGCTGCATAACTTCATTCTCTAGCACTGCCATGATCCATGAACTTCAGAGAAGAAAGGTGCCACTGGGGATGCCACCTCTTTCCCACTAAGTGAGAAAACAGGAAGGTTTCTGTGATAAAGATTTGGAAATTGAGCAAACTTTACAAACCATGAAGTGCTTTGTGCAATGGCATTAGGAAGTAAGGAAGGCTCTCTAAGTTCTCCTTATAATTCTGGCCATAAATCTTTCATACAGATACTGTAATCACTGTCATTCAGAGCACGAAACTCACCCTTGTACCTGGAAACTTGTCATCCATCAAGTTCATGAGCACCAGATAAATTATATAGTGTCAGGTTTTTTAGCCACAAAACCAGGTAGGTGATGTCTACCAACTGTCAGCAACACGACAAGGATTAAATAGCTAATGTTCTTTAAAGCCTACCCATCAAACACCACAGCACCAGCAATACTACACCTAGTAATGCTGCCTATTATTTCTGCCACTGACTGTGCTCCAGGAACTGGTCTCACATAAAAGGAAGAGACAAAAGGATAAGTCATCAGTGGAAAAATAAGGAGAATGAAGGGAATAGAGTTTCAGACATAAAAATAAATGATTCATTTTGAGGAGTGGCACATGTCATCACAATGTTTTCAGCACAATAAATGCCATGTGGTAATAACCTGGGGGTTTCTTGTGGGGAGCAGATGAGATGATTTGGAGGAGGGGCAGGCATGTAATGACAAGAATGAATTGCAGGGAAGCAGAGGAAATAGGTAATAGCATTCAAGCGGAGAAGCGGGGACCAGCAGCAGTATTGACAGAGAAGTGAAAGAATCTAAGAGAAACCTCAGGCCACTTTCTTATCTTGCCACCAAAATGCTTAGCTCTTTGCACTGGCTGTTTGTTCTCAAAGAAGAGCAGTGAGGAATGCTAAGGCCTTTCAATGAACAGCATGCTCCTCAAACCTATGGCACTTTTAGTCTCTCAAACGTCTCCCTTACTTTCTTTTGGCATCCAGTATAAGACTTGTGGGGTGGGTGTAAGGCAGCTCTATCTTGTTGTGTATGATAAGCTGGTTTTAACTATTGAAGAGCTAGGAAATGGTGATTATAGAAAGATGTCAATTCACTTAGACTCAGACACCAAGATGTGCTACGTAACTACAAAGGAGAAATATTGCCTTAGTTTACCTCAGGGTCCTCAACTTGAGAAACATTGCAAAGAAGAGATCAGTGAAGCAACCATTCGGGGTTTTTATAAGGAAAGACTCTATATTATTTGTATCTGTTCACATATTGAAACCATCATACACATTCATTTATATAAGAGACAAGAAACATTTTCTGCCCTCAGCTTCATGTTAATCCTCATTGCATTTTTCAGCCCTTGCAGCATCTTCAGTTGACAAGTGCTTAGAAGAAAGGGATCCATTCTGCTATTCTCATTAGAGAGATTATGTCAAATAGGGAGATTATGACAATTCTGGGGAGTTGCAATGAAACAAACACTGGATCCATCCCTACTTACTCTTCAGTGAAAATAACAGAGAAATGCTGTCTCAAATATGAACGTTCACTTAGTGGTCAAGAGAACTGGCATTGCACGAGGAACACTTATGCTCAGACTCCTGGTCTGAATGAAGAAAATCAAATATTCTTACTTGTGTCTTCCAAATCCCAGCCAAAATCTTCTATGCCCAAACCTGGAAATCAGTATGCTGCTATACTTCGTCCAACACAAACATAAATATTTAATTGTTGATACATAGTAGCTTGGCTAAAACAGAGAACTGAAACAGTGTCTCAAAAAATATTTTCTGTTATATTTTTTTTAGCTTTTGGCTACTAGCATGCAAGAGATCTCTGCCATTCAACTTTGTCCCAAACCTGGTGCACACATCGCTGATAATTTCAAGATGCCTCTAACTGTATTCAAAAAACTTCTCTGATCATGTTGTGCCCTGGAGAATTGCAGGAAGTTCCTGGAAATGGTCAATGGAACGAGACCACAGTCCCTCTCACGTTCTGGAAACTAGTTTCTAGTTCAGGGCTCTTAAAACACACATATCACAGAATCACAGATCACAGAATCACAGAATGGCCAGGGTTGGAAGGGACCTCAAGGATCATGAATCTCCAACCCCCTGCCACATGCAGGGCCACCAACCTCCCCATTTAATACTAGACCAGGCTGCCCAGGGCCCCATCCAGTCTGGCCTTGAACATCTCCAAGGATGGGTCATCCACAACCTCTCCGGGCTGTTCCAGCACCTCACCACTCTCAGAGTAAAGAACTTCCCCCTGACATCCAACCCAAATCTTCCCCCCCTCAACTTAAAACCATTTCCCCTTGTCCTTCTGTTATCTACCCGTTCGAAGAGTTGATTCCCCTCCTGTTTGTAGACTCCCTTTAGGTACTGAAAGGCTGCAGTGAGGTCACCCTGTAGCCTTCTTTTCTCCAGGCTGAACAAGCCCAGCTTCCTCAGCCTGTCGTCATAGGGGAGGTGCTCCAGTCCCCTGATCATCCTAGTGGCCCTCCTCTAGACACTCTCCAACAGCTCCCTGCCTTTTTTGTACTGGGGGCTCCACACTTGGACAGTATTCCAGATGGGGCCTCACAAGAGCAGAGTAGAGGGGAACAATCACCTCCCTGTCCCTGCTGGCCGCCCCTCTTCTGATGCAAGACATATATACGTATACATACATATATACACACCCACATACATATATATACATGTATACACATATGCATATGTATACATACACATATCCATATTTATACATATATATATATATACATATGTAAAGCACAGGAGTAGTCATTGTTCTGATGCTCACAGTTAGCGAGAAAAGCTTCCCAACAAAGAGCTAGGCTGTGTGAATTTTTTTATTTCCTCCCAACAAATAGAGTGAATTTAATTCTTTAACTAAAGAATTATTTTGGTCAGCTTTCAAAGAGAACTGCTCAGTCCACAGGTTTATCAGGGTCTAGGGAGACAGTCAAGCACAGATACAAGGACAGCAACAAAGGCATGGAAATTGCCATGTCAAATGAACGTTTCTACAATGTACTCTTCCAGCAGCCTCAAGGCCAACAAGAGGATCAGAAATAAACTAGCAAACAGAAACTCAGGTATGATACCAATCCCTATTATTATCTGTAAGAGTGCCCTAATGTATTCAAACTCCTGTTCAGAATAATTCTTTTTCAAAACATCTGTGGATGTTTTGTAAATTAATGTGTTCAGGTAGCTCACAGGACACAAAAGAAAACTATGCACTTAATTATTTACTTAAAACAAACAGATTAACTGTCACTAATTTGCTTTCCAAACAATTTCTAAATTCATTTAATAAATTATCTTCCTAACTTACCAAAATGTATTAATTAAAAATATTTACTTTTGGTCAAAGCAAAAGGAATATTCATACAACATTATGAAAGAAAATTAAGGCTCCTTAGGGCTATCTCCTATGGTAAAGTATTGGTTGAAACTACTTGAAAAAGAAATGAGCTCTTTCAGAACTTCTAATAAAATCTGTAACGTGGTTTTATCTTGATTTGGTAATACAGTGGTTTGATAGCTTAAAGCTCTGATAACGTATTGAGATATTAACTGAGCTTTTCACATACACATACTGTTTTCTTTTTTAAAGACTTGCTTCGAGTTCAGATAGCCACATGTAAAACAGTTCATCCATGAAGGTAAGGCAGTGTATTTTCCATAATTGTTTTTGCTACAACAAACAAGGCAGGCAAATTTTTGCACAGCCCAGGGTCTGTATTTTACTTTCTACAAACTTTTCTCTAGGAAATTTTTTTTGTAGTTCAAAATTTACCATTACTAGTTTCAGAGCTGCTGAAGAATGCAAAGACTTTGTTGAATCTAATGAACCCTCCTAAGAGGCCAGGCTATCGCCTGCTCTGCTCAGAACATAGTTTGGCTGAAGTTACTAAATGTTGTTGTTTTCCTGCAAGAAACTGGGACCCACTGCCATTGTCTGTGAACGAGTAAGAACTGCTGATTTAGGGGCTTCTCTAAATTTTGGTTAGACATTTTTCTTTCTCCTCTTGTGCCACTCAGTCCATTTCAGTTCTTCAGTTACAACCATCTTACTGACCAATGTCAGCACTTAGGACGCTGCACATGAAGTTGGTGCAGCACAAACCATGCTCTTCCCAGCAGTGTTTCTAACCAGTTACTTCATCATCAGGAATAAATGTTGCTCAAAAAGACAGAGACAATGTATTCAACAGAAAGCCAAATTCAGAAGATACTCAATTTCCATGGAGTTTGCAAAAATAATACACACCCACCTGGGAAACACCTAGCTTTCTAGGGGATGATCAAAGCAAAATATATTTGGTTCAGGAGGTGAATAAAAGGTGTAGGAGCTTAACTAGGTCTTGTAATAGAGCTTAGTTTCTAGGGGTGGTCAAAGTCCCAGGCACCTAACGTTTGTTTTCGCTTATGTAAAGAGGCACATCACCTATGACCAAATGGACATCTGAGCACTAGTGGGCTACAGGCTGAGCTTCACAATGCTACACAAGGTCTATGGGCATGTTGGATTTCTTCTACTCAACAGAAGCTGGTTATCTAATAGTTTAGCATTCCCTGAAAGGAACTAAAGTTGGTTTCTGCTCCCAGGACTACTTGTGCATTTTATTCTCATCTGTTCTTGTTATCGTGGCCCTTGAGTCGGATCACATTTTCTCAAAAGTCTACTTGATATACTGTATGGGAGTCAGGTGAAGTCCCTGGTGACTGGAAAAAAGGCAACGTCATACCCATTTTTAAGAAAGGTAAAAAAGATGACCCTAGGAACTGCCAATCTTTCAGTTCTCATCTCTGTGTTGGGAAAGATCATGGCTCCTCCTGTAAGATCCTCCTGGAAGCTATACTAAGGCACATGGTAGACAAGGAGATGATATAGGAGAACCAGCTTCACCGAGGGCAAATCCTGCTTGACCAACTTAGTGGCTTTCTATGAAGGAGTAACTGTATCTATGAACAAGGGAAGAGCCACTAGTTTTATCTATCTGGACTTCAGTAAGACTTCTGACATGGTACCCCAAAATATTCTTCTCTCCAAATTTGAAAGACATGGATTTGATGGGTGGACTGTTCAGTTGACAAATAATTGGTCATAGGATCGAACCCTGAGATGACTTCATGTCTGGATGAAGATCAGTGATGAGTGGTGTCCCTCAGGAGTCAGTGCTGGGACCTACACTCTTAGCACAACCTTGCCAAAAAGGACTAGTATGTACTGGCGGATAGGAAACTGGACATGAGCCATCAATGTGCCCTTGCAGCCCAGAAAGCCAACCGCATTCTAGGCTGCATCAAAAGAAGTGTGGCCAGAAGGTCACGGGAGGTGATCCTGCACTGGTGAGGCCTCACCTGGAGAACTGCGTCCAGGTGTGAAATCTTCAGCACAAGAGAGACACAGACATGTTAAAGTGCATCCACAGGAGGGCCACAAAAACGATCCAAGAGATGGAACGTCTCTCCTAGGAGGACAGGCTGAAAGAGCTGGGACTCTTCAGCCTGGGAAAGAGAACGCTCTGAGGTGACCTGATAGTGGCCTTTCAGTATTTAAAGGGGAGCTACAGGAAAGAAGGGGACAGATTCTTGAGCATGGTCTGTGGTGACAGGACAAGAGTAAATTAGTTTGAAACATAATTAATTTGAATAATTAGTTTGAAGCATAAAGAGGTTAGATTTAGATTGGATATAAGGAAAAATTATTTTACAGGTTGTTCAGAGATGTGGTGGAAGTCCTGCCCCTGGAGACTTTCGAGGCCAATGGAGCTCAGTTGCAACACATCACAGTGGCTTAGCAAACAGCTTTTCTAAAGGAATGCTGTTATCACGGGATATTGTGACAGGTCAGGGACAGCTGGCTTGATCAGTTATCTTAAGAAAGGAGGAGTTCTCAGGAAGGAGTGGAAGGACAGATGTGCACAGCAGAAGGACTCTCTTGACAGGTAAGATGAAGAGCACGTCCCAGGGATATACGGAGCACCAAGAATCATAGAATCATAGAATCACAAGGTTGGAAATGACCTACAAGATCATCTAGCTCAACCGCCTTCTCATTACCACTGCTACCACAAGCACTAAACCATATCTCATAGCTCCTCATCCAGATGCCTCTTGAACTCTGCCAGGGACGGCGACTCCACCACCTCTCTGGGCAGCCATTCCAGTGCCTGACCACTCTCTAAGAGAAAAAATTCTTCCTCGTGTCTAACCTAAACCTCCTCTGGTATAACTTGTGGCCATTTCCCCAGGTCCTGTTGTCTGGGAGAAGGCCTTTCTCCTCATCACAACCTCCCTTCAGGAAGTTGTAAAGTGCAATGAGATCTCCCCCGAGCCTCCTCTTCTCCAGACTGAACAATCCCAGCTCCCTCAGCTGCACCTCATAAGACTTGTGCTCCAGACTCCTCACCAGTTTCGTTGCCCTTCTCTGGACACGTTCCAGGGCCTCAATGTCTTTCTTGTAGTGAGGGGCCCAAAACTGCACAGAGAGACCCAAAACCAAACAGCAAGTAAATATAAAATCTCCCCTTGTGTCTATTACTCCCTATGTTAGGATTTTAATGAAACTCAGTTTAATCTCATCCATTCAGGCTACAATTCACAGTTTCACCCATCAGAGCAATGCTTCTTGCCCATTGATATCCTCTGTTACTTTGCAGAAAACCATAGCGCAGACCATCAGCTGCCTCTGGCACCAGTCTCTGGTACTCCTGATATTTTTGCTTATAGTGTGAGCACTGTAAAGCTTTCAGTAGATCTTCCACATAGCAAAGCCTCCTGGGATTTATTTGGGAATCCCGTTTTACATTGTGTTTAAGGTACTGGTTGCCAGGCTCAGAAAGTCACCATGGAATGTATATGTACACATCAAGATGTGATCATGTGCATACAGGTACTATCACCAGCAGATAAGGTAACATCAACAATGTCTACAAACAATCCAAGCAGTTGCTTTGTACCCTTCAAAATAATTTCTGTGCAAAGGCAGCAAGAGTTCAGTAGACCATTAACATCTTCCTTCATGAAAGTGTTAATATACTTATTTTTTCTTTACTGAGACTGTAAGCATTTTTAATTCTACTACCAGGTCCTGGAGCTGAATTCTTGGTTTTGTTCCCCTGCTTACCATGTCTCTATGGCAACAGTTCCATACGATGTTTGAGTTAGTGCCTTGTTGTATCACCAGAGATGGGTGCCTTGGAGTAATCCCTTCTCAGTTAGTGTTTTTCATTTTTGTTTAGGTACCAATGTTCAGCGGTGACTTTGCTTATAAAATGAGCCATCAGGCACAGGAACATGGGCTCTTACCTCTACTACCTTGCTGGTAGCTTGCTAGCATGATCCCTTGACTACATCTGTTACTTAGCAATCTGTGACTGCCAGTGCCTTGGTCCTGGGCAGCTGTCTTCTCAGAGAGCCAACCCCGAATGCCTGAGAAGGGTGGGAAAAGGAGTGGTGAAAGAGTGGAATGGTCTCTTCCTTCCCAGCGTAAGGTTGTTTTGTTTGCCTTGAACTCTCTCAGAGCAGTGAGCTGTTTACTAGAAATTCACTCCCCTCTCCTGCTGCACTAGTTTGATAGTACACAGGGGAAATACCCAATACTGATCAGGGAAACTGGTGACATATAGTTGCTTTTCTGACCTGAGGCAGTGACTTTCTGCTATAGGCCAAGTTCAGGGAATAGCAGAAATAACACCAATGCCCTAATAGCCCTTCTCAGCCATGAGCTGTGTCAGATTCATGATAATTTCTGCAACTTAATGCAACCTTTCAGAGGACATAACGTAGCTACACAGTCTCAGCTCTTGCAGCTTTAATCTCCTAGAGAAGAGAATTTGTTCCAGCCATTTGCTACACTCAATTATCTAACTAGAAGGCATTATGATCAAAAAGGGGGCCAAATTCCCAGTTAGTTCACAAGATGGTCTGGTGACATTAGTGGGTTCTGGCAACATCTTTAAAAAAAGAATACAACATTTCTGTAAATAAGGATATACTGCTCTCCCATCTTCTCAACTTGTAAACCCTGTTTTCTATCAACATGTCCTTTTTTGCACTGGTTCTTTTCCTCTCACACTGTGATTAAATGTTCTCCTTTTCCCCAAACTTACTATTTGCAATGCCTTTTGCCTAGGTTCAGGCCCTGTACAGGAGTATGCAGGAAATATGCAGCTTCATGCTGCTGTTCTGGAGCAGATGGGCAGGCAGTGTTCTCCTCCCTTTACATGCACGCTATCTTGGAAGCAGATCCTGAAACATTCCCACATGTTCTACTCTCAAGGATATCTGTGTAAGAGAGGGAGAGAAGAGAGGAAAGGCTTCTAGTTTGCTATACACAGGATTCCTTTCATATTGGGCATAGACAGTCCTCACTGTAGACAAGCCTCACCTCTCATGGACATCAAAAGCTCCTGAACAGGCTTCTGCCACAGTGACTATCTTTACAGGAACCGAACATTAAGCAGCTGGACTTTGCAGCACTGGACTTTTAACCCACTGCATCCTTTCTAAGTTTCATCCACTTTCTAAGTTTCATTCACTGTTTCCTTTTCTTGTATTTTACCACCAATTTGTGAGGAGGAAATAAGCCAAGTCTCCTTAAGTAATTTGGATCAATTATCCAGGGAATAGCTATTTTTCAGACTAATGCTCTTTTCTTGAGTTACATACAAAATATGACAGTGCAAGTTATTATTATTTTTTTTTAAAGACGTGAAGAATGGTATAATTAAATTTTCCACAAGCTTTTCCATGGAGAGGGTATATTACGAAACATTAATAACACACTGAAGAAATGGCTAAGTTAATTTCTGAAACAGTGAACTCTGGGTTTCATTTATGAACAGAAGAGAGACGTTTATTTTCTTAACTGTGAACTGAGAGCCCATTTTCAGAAAATTGAGTCAATCTGATTCCTCCAGGTATGTGTATGGTGTATTTCAAGACCAAGTAAATACCTGTTTTCAACCTGTGGGATATTGTACAGTCCTACTCACATTAAAAAAGAAGAGAAACCACTGAGTTCCTTTCTGATTAGAACAAATAGCATCATCTTTTGCCTTCCTAACTAGAAAACAATGTTAAAAAAGCCACCAGGAGGCAGCATATTAAAACTCTTGTGCTGTAAGACATTCAAAGCAATATAAAAATCACTTCTCCCCCAAATCCTCACCCTGACATTCAGCAAATATATTCTCTCCATCATTCTCCTGGTCATTATGCTTTACACACTTCCTTCTCATCTACATATCTGAAATTAGTAACAATTCCGCCGTCAAACAGTTTACTGCAAGCACACAGTTAAAATGGAAGTCACACTGATTTCTGGAACAGCAGTTAGTGGAAAAAATGAGTAAAGAAAGTAGGTAGAAGTGATATGACAAAATTTAAACCATCCAGACTAAACCATTTTTACTTCCTCTGAGGTTTACTGAAACATTCCAAACTTCTGAGGTCTCTCATAACTGTTTTCTTTTTGTTTACAGTTACATAGCTAAATGCCACCAAAAAGGAAGCACTGCAATTTTCAGTACACAGGAATACTCCTGTGCACCTTCAAGAGGCAGTGCTTCTGGATCACTGTCACACTGAAGCCACTGCCACAATTCTGGCTCCCAGTTACGCCACCCTAGGCGCAGAGCCAGAGAAATGATCCAGCTCTATGTTTCCTGACCCACGGAAGCTGAAAGTTGAGTCTTCTCCTCCTTCAGTCTCTCTTTTCTGCTGGTAGAAAAGAGCTGCTTTCAGTTGTGTCTCAGCACAGGATTAAAAAGTCTAAAAATCATAATAGCCATATATGAGAACTTTTAAATTAGTATATTATTTGAAACCCTACTTATTCATGGAATTTACTGCATTTTTAAGTCCTGCAACTGTAGACATATAACAATTATTCTTTCATAGCATCTTGTGTTAGGTGCTAAGCATAAAAAGGAGACAGAAAGTTACAGACGTAAATTATCTCAAACACTTCTGACCATGGACCTACAAATACAAAGCACATGTGAAATCTATCAACAAATCACTCTATAAACAATGTATAACTGGGTCCTCAGAAAAGACAGTTAAAGAGAATTAATGAAAAGACAGATCACAAAAGCAAATATTTGTATTTTCAAACGGCAAATCTGGCTTCTACGAGACCACATCCTTATTTCCGACTTCTTAATTCAAACAGACACTCCACATTTTCCAGCACAAAACCACAATTAATTGTGAAATCAATCCACAAGCACAGTGTCAGCAGAAATCACAAATTTATTAATCCTTAAATATATCAATCATTTACCATTATGGCAAGAAATATGTACACTGTATCCCATGGTAAACTGCAGTGTTTCAAAATGACAGAAATGTATAATTCAGTTGTGGTGGAGAGAACAAATCACAATTTCCTCACATCTTGGTGTGGAAGACAAATTTGATCTACAGTAATACGTCAACACCACATGCTATGTTAGAAGTATGTTAAAAAAACCAAAACACCCTATAACTAATTAGTTAATTTTAAATACAGTTATGCCACTTATAGCCGCTTCACAAAAAAAAGAAAAAAAAAAAGAAAAAAAAAGAAAATAAAAAAGAAAAAAAAAAGAAAAAAAGGTAAAGAAATTAATGAGAAAAAAATGAGGCCATTACTCTTTTTCACAGATCCCATTGGCAGGTTAATATGGCTCAACACATTTATTGTAGATGCTTATTTTAAATATATACGTT
Organism: Lagopus muta; assembly: GCF_023343835.1. Taxonomy (NCBI): domain Eukaryota; kingdom Metazoa; phylum Chordata; class Aves; order Galliformes; family Phasianidae; genus Lagopus; species Lagopus muta. Next base: position 37,142,863 of record NC_064436.1, on the reverse strand, counting down.
TAAAATCATGTAATAATTATCAGAGAAGCTTAAATCCATCTACCATACATCCACTAGCAACAACATCAAAATGTTTAAGAACTGCTTTTGATTAGTAACAACACAGAAAGGTGGAATTATACAAATTAGGAAGCTTTCCCATTTTATAAACTTCAGGCTGCTGAGTTGTGAAGTTTTCACTGCTAAAAAGAGCATTGAGATATCATGCACTATACAGCGCTGCAGAAAACAGTTAGCCCTGTTGGTAATAAAATAATTAACAAATGAAAAAGAAATAACTGATCCCTGCGTTCTTCTATGTAAATGGAAGGGAATAAGCCTAAATCCTTGCAAGGATGCACTCTCACAGCTCTGTAAGGGAAGCAAAAACGGTCCCTGTCACAAAGTTTGTGTTCCGAACTGACATTGAGAGCATTCCCTGCACAATGTACAGACATTTGCAGCCAGGGATAAAGAGCCAAAACAAACTAGTAAAGCTGCAGAGATTGCTGTCCTTGATATTGCATGCTGCCTGATGATTTTCATAAACCAAGAACAGAATGAGGGCGAAGTGGGAAAAAAACCAAATCTGTGGAAAGGTACTACAGCCTTACTAGAAAACTGGTGTAGATATAATACATTTCCAGAGAAGCAACAGCAACATTGGAAAGTAAACAAACTGTTCATACTAAGCTTTTAAGGCCTAATACTTCTAGAGTATATTAACCACTGATGTGGTCTATAGCTTAAACAAAAATGTAAAATGCTTTAAAGACTCCTTACTAACTTTACAGTGCACTCTAAAAGTGATAAAAATCTATTTTTTAGATCTCTTTAGAATCTCTTTTTAAACGAAACCTGCCTCTCAATTGTCACTTAGTTCCTTATGATTTTTAGTTCTGATTAATTATCCAATATAAATTTTCATTTAGCATAGTATGAAAGCAAAGGTAAAAACTTCAATGAAAAAAAGAAGAATGCTGACTAGCCAGAATATTGACAGTTAATCCTGAAGTAATCAAGCCAGCAAATCACAAGATTTTTCCAGTTGACATAGACTAATAAACTAAGAAGCCTTCAGCTGGTACAAAGCCAAGATATTATCACTTCCTCATTTATCAGTGATTTTGTCCATCTACAAGGTATAATAAAAATCTGTTTTATAATAACAGAGCTGCCAGCAGAAATCCTAACCACACCTATCAGAACAAAAGCAAAACCAAGGAGGACTCAAGGGAAAAGGAGTCAAAAAACAGTTCTTAAGAAAAGAGGATAAAGTGTATTTTTTGTTTTTCTTTTTTATAAATAGGATAGTTTTTGAAGTTGGCTGTCAAAACTTGGCATAAATGGAGAAAAGATGACAAATGTATCCTGTATATACTGCTGTACATGAAGTGTATTTTTTTTTGTCTTTTCTGCCTTGCTATTTTCTATTTGCTTGGAACATCACCTTCATTGAAATGTTAACAGTGTACAGATGGAATACACAGCAAAATGGTGCATCACAAATGTGTTACATGAAGAACCTTCACAACTTCATGCACTCAGAAACATTCATGAAGAGAACGGGATGGCCAAGATGGTACTAAACCAGGTGCGTTGGGTACAGACAATACAAGAGCGGCACCGCTGATAATTTTAGCTAGGAGGAAGGAGAAAAAAAAAGATTGCCATTACTGAAGTAGCATCATCACCAGATAACAATACATGCTCAAGTGCTAGCCAGTACTTCTTAAATAAAGCCTTCAACAGATCATTTAACACAGTCCTGTGAGGAAAACTAGACAAAGGAAGTAAAAGCCCCAAATGCTCAAGCAAAGCACTGTTTTATTTTTCAAACCACTTTACACACATTTTCAATCTTTACAACATGCCAGACAGAGTGCTAAAATAAAAATTAATCACCTCCTCAAAGGAAGGAGGGCAAAATTCAAATATAAGTCACTCTTCCAGTTAAACGTACTTCCTTAGCATTACAGTCACTGTGCAAGAGTGAGATTCTCACACAAAAACTGAACTGAGTAACAAGGAAGAGTCAGATGCCATTTACATGCAAGACATGCTAGAGGAATATGCAAAGAAATAAGGAAAGAAAGGGAAAATGTAAGAAAGTAGTTAACTGAGCTCACAGTATCTTCTGCATTACCGTAGCATTTAGGGGCCGAAGTCATGAATGGGATCCCGCTGTGCTAGGCACTGTACAAACACAGAACAAAGTCTTTACTCAAGTTTCTTGCTGTTTCGTATGTAACTTAGGAAAGTATAAGGAAGTGTAAGATGTGATAAAGTGAGTGAATATAGACCTGGGAATCACAGGTATTAAGGTTTGGGAACCATTTGCAGGTCCAATAGTTTTTAAATGCCTAAACAATGTATGTCCACTCATTGCGCACACATAGATACAGTTCTGTAGAAATACACTAGCACATACTCTTAAGATAACTGAATACAGAGAACGAGTTCCTAGAACCAGACACATCACTCAAATACAGAGAAACAATGTGCAAGACAGAAACTAAAATTTGCCTGGTCTGTCACTTACTATTTCAATCAATTATTTGCCCTCAGGAAATATCTCCATATACCTATTGCTACCAGAGAGCTCAATTCTGTCCTTGGATTTGTGCACTTGTTACTGCAGTCCTCAAAATAAATAAGCTAATCTGCTCAAACTGATTTGAAATAACATAGGATACTATGTTCGCAAAAGCAGATCACAGCTATAATTAACTGCCTTTGCAAATTTATTAGATTTGAAACTCTTCATCAGACAGTATGAGTAAGATTTTTTTCTATTATTATTATTACATAAATGCCATTATTAATTACTGGTATTTATGTATTTATATAATTGTTGGTAATAAATAAACTGTCATAGACTGCAAATTTCAAATACAAGAGAAGAAAACATGGATAATCTGGAATGAATTCAATTTGAATTTCTTTGAAAATTTACAAAAAATGGAATTGCTGGTCTGACTGGAAAAGTAAATATAAAGTCAAAGATGATCGTAAAGACAGCCAGGATGGTTTATGGAAAGTGAGTTCTGACACAGTGCTATGTGGGAATATGTTACACAAATTTGAAAAGATGTAGTTTAGCAGAAAAATACAAATGAAAATAACAAAGAAAAATGACAGTACTCGAGCTGGAAGGGGAAATACCTGACTAGAGGAGTCTCAGTCAATGACCTGAGCACAAACACATTTACACAAAGGTGGAAGGCATTATAAATAGAGAAGAAAACAGGAGTATTGTGTGAAAAGTCCAAATGACCTTGAAGAGTGGGTAATTCAGAAATAGTATATAAAGTAATAGGAAGCACAAAGCTGCACACGCTCAGCAAGTTTCCTTATAGTTGCTGGCTGGAAATGACAGTTGAGGATAAATAAATGGAAATAAATGGCTGTCTTGGACAATTTGGCATAGAAATGGGAAGACTCACAAAAAAAAAAAAAAAAAAAAAAAGGTCTCAGCTTCTTCTGCAACTCCTCTTAGTCCCATAATCCTTACTCTTCTTAGACAGTATGAGCAGACATAAAGAACTGACAGTCTGAAATACTGTCACAGCTTCTGTGGGGAGCATCTCAGGCCTGTATATGCAACTGTATTCCCTTGAGATCTGCATTCTGCAGACTCTGAGGCAGCCAGACACACTGTGCATGCTCATTATATTCCAGAGAAATTAGCACTGGTGAGTGTTTGCAGGAACAGTACATGTCACAGGACGCAGCAGCCCATCTTCTGTGATCACATGTGCTGTGTGTTATGTGAACTAGTACTGAGGCTCTTGTTACAGCATTATATCTCAAACAGAAGAAGCTGTAGAATCTATGTAGTACATCTCTGTAAATCATTACTGGAACTGTTTTCACATGTATTGATGGATAAATTCCATAATCTTCTATAAAAATAGTAACAGGATGGTTATTTTGTTGTCTTCTGATTTTTAGTGTCTAAGAATTAAGTGCCATAAATTAGGTCAGGAAAGCTTTTCTTTTTTAAAAAAAGAAAAAGATGTTTTCTTCCTATGCCCCAACCATCTCAAAAACAGAATAACAACAAAAAAAGATGAAATAATTCCCTACTCCAGTTCTATACAGGAGTCTGCTACAGACCCTGTCCAGGATGCTCTGGGACAGTTGATCTTGTCTCACTTATGTTTTCTGGCTCTACACATATCCAGGTCAGATCCCCTGAAAAAAGCACCCTTATGAAAACATAAAAAATAACTGCATTTCAAGAAAATGCAGTTATTCTTTCTATATTATCTGTTTTATCACTGGCAATACAGCTGTGATGTGAAAAATAGAACAACATGGTTCTCTCATTGGTTTCCCTTTAAAAAACAAAACACTACAGTTATTGATAGGTAACAAAATCACTCCTCTTCTAAATATATATATATATATTTCCTAAATATATACATCTCTGTATCTACCTCACTGAAATTTAATACTTTTTCTATTGCATTTAGGTAGTTCCGTGTGGAGCCAGGAGTTGGACTTTATCCTTGTTGGTTCCTTTTTACTCAGGATATTCTATGATTCTATGTTCCCTAATAACTGAGTATTATTTTGTACAGTAATGATTCTGCAAGTAAATTATGGGACATGATGAAGTTTGAAAGATGAAATCTAAGCTTTCATCATTCACACTGCCAAATTCAGCAATTATCCACATTAAGACACTTCATGCAAAAGTAATTATATCTTACACAGAAGGCTTGCACCCGAGCAAGTTAAAGCCTATGCCAGTGTTGCCTAATTGAGAAATGGTCTAATTTAAGTGTTTTCTTAATGAAACTGGCCAACCTGGGCTCCAAGAGACGCAGCAGAGTTAGTAAAGGCTAAAAGCAGAAGAAAAGCAAAGGACTTGAGAAGAACCACTTGAAGGAGCCATGACTCTAATTTTTTAAAAGAACTGTGAATGTGCTGAATATCTGGCTCAAGGAATTCAGGTTTGTGCACACTGAGTCACAGCATGACTGAGGGCATTAGAGTTAGAGGGCATTTGGAAAAAAAAAAGCCACAAAAAACAACAAAGAACTGACGCAGAAAAATGATGACAAAAGAGATGAGGGGTTTACTCATAGAAGTGGAGTAATTATTAGACAGTGACCACTCAGCAGTTAAGCAAACAGGAGCATGGGAAAAAAGGTAAGAACATGATAGGTATTCATAAGACATTACAAAGGAAATACATAAACTGACTCAAAATTGAGTTGCAAAGAATGTTGGTAGGCCTGAGTGGATAGAGGTGGCTGGAAATTACAGAAAATACTACTCAAATTTCAGGGTTTTTTTTCCTTCACATTTTCCAGTCAGCTCTAACAGCTCCATGTATCCTATCACTTTTTTTTTTTTTTTTCCTCTCCACATTTTCCTGGAATTGTATTTCAAGTTTTCCAATCCCATTTTTGTGACTTGTATCAACCCTTATCTATATTAACTCATTTTTCTCTACAACTCTCAACTCATGGACTGAGCTGTATCAGTGGGTATCACAGCCGAAAACAACAAGAACAAAACATTATTTTAAAAAAAATATTTACACAAACACTGCAGGCACAACACTGAATATAGTACACACCACATAAATAACCACAAAAAATTATGCTATCAGGAGGACTGTTTTGTAGTTTTTAAGGCCAAAAAAAGCCATTAGACTACCTGGTCTGACCTACATAGTTTAACCTCATGGTATGAATTGTTTCTTACTTGATAGGTACTGTTGGTGACCCTGAACGGTGAAAGTGAACATTCTGCCATTTCCCGTCACGACGGTGCCAGACCCGTGTTTCCTCTGACTGCATTGTCTTTGGCATCCCACTTCCATCCATGTACTGCGTGAGCCGTATGTATGCAATGCAAGCAGCATCATCACCCACAAGGTGGACATGAGGATTGAGGATAATGGTGTGGATTGGCTTATTACTTTTGGATAAAGCTAGGAAACAAAACACACACAGAGGACAAATTAAATTTTCTCTATGCAAGGCAGAACAACTTATCTCACCCCATCTTACAAAACAAAAATATCAAGGTAATAATCGCTGTTTATTGTTAATCATCCTTAACTCAGATACAATGTACAAATGAGCACAGTCACAGCATAAAGTACACCTTCACCTTTCCTGTCAGATAGCCAGTCAGATGTTTAATAGTACATATTACTTTATTTAAAGGGCCAAACAAGTTTCTGTAACTGATCATATGCAATTATTTGACTGTGACCAGTTCTGGGGCACCTTAAATAGTAACAACATATAGTAATGTATGCTATTATACGTTACTTCCCTCTCTTCCATCCAGCAGCACATTTGTTGGAAGGACTTCAAAATGGTTTCTTAACAATGGTAACAGAAATAACAGCGAGATGCCTTTTAAAATCCTGCTGACTAAACAAACAAACCAAAAGAACCAAAAAACCAAAAAGCAGGGTAATTTTATTTGCATTTGTACTTGATATTTTCAGTTAAAACGAAGGTGCTTTTTTTTTTCTTAAAAAAAAGAAACATGTCAAAGATTTATATGTTGAAAATTAAAAAGCTGAAGTAATGAAATCAAACATGTTAAAGGAAAAATATGGAAAATTCTGTTTTTGAGAAGGAAGATAATTTAGTAACATAATAATTCCATTTACTGATGAAACATTTCTCAGAAGTTACTGGATAAACTGGTTATCTTCATTTATAATACTTTATTTCCTTTTGCGTTAAGTCTACTCTAAATGTAATGCAATTTTCATTACATGACATTCCAAAACTTTATCATAAAGTTTATCCACTCTTTGGGTGATTTTTCTTTCTTAGAGCCGTCACAATTCTACTATACAAGCCAGTACACAAAAAGCTACATGTCTTCCCCAAAACATCACATAGTAGCAGTCATTGTAAATTCACTGGAAGCACTTTTACTTGTAATCACTCCATAGTCACACCATTTAGTGGTGCTCCTTTTAAGCATACTTGCCACATAACATAATGTACTCCTTTTCTGCAAAAGAAAAAACTTTATGAGAACTACTTGTTTACATTTTTTTTTTTTTTTTTTTTTTAAACATCTTATTATTCTCTTTACAAATACTTAAAACTGTTCTTCACCTTCTAAGGTACTCCATGATATGTGAATGAATGTAGCAGAAACAGACAAAAAAAAAAAAAATTCAACTGGAACTCCAAATGAAAAAAAAATTAATGCCACCTTCCTCTACCTAGATCAATTAACTCCCAAACAAAAATGCTGATTAGACTGGAGAAACACGCTCATAATGAACAGATGAATGCACACAGGGATGAAAAAGGAATGTTTACCATTTTCAAAGTAAAACCGATGAAAGTCCATCCCTTCTACTAGATTACCCAAAGCTTCAGGCTCAAAGGATGTAAGGCCTGGATCACAGATTTTTCTGTGGAAAAGAGGAAATTCAGTAGTAATCACATGCAGTTATGTAGCACGCTGCTGGACAAAAAAATGTTTCCTTTATTCCCACTGGAAATACTACTTACATATGACATCACAGTGGAAAAGAACAGAAACCAATGGGGAGCATTAACTAGCTTTACCTAAATCAGTACATTTGACAGCTTATTCCAGGGATACTAGATCTCGAATCAATCATCCTTTGACAAAAATAAAGACTGCCAAAGATGGCCCTACAAGACAATTCTATAGACTAGTTTTCACTTCTGGCTCTGAAAACTGCCTCTACGTAACCCAAGGAATATTTTTCACATCTTACACTATAGTTTATCTGAGATTTTAAATGTTTTTAATTTGATAGAAGTTACGTAAAAGTCAAGAACAAGTTTCCACTTGACATTTGTATAACACAGGTTTTAGTGCAATCGCACCAAATAAAAGTTTTGACTTATCTTTAAACAGGAAGAGCAGTGTCACAGTTGACCTATGAAGCTTATGCTGTAACAGGGCCGAATTTACCCAGATAAGCACAGGACAACAAAATATGCTGAGAAGTATTTTTCTCTACCTCTTTTTAGAGGTGGAAAGAGAAGAGATGTAAGTATGTCTTTGTTTTAAAAAGCAGAGAAAGAAATCTGCCCACTTTCCCTCAGCAAATTATTACACAGAATTGCAAAGTGCTCAGTAGAAGCTGGTGGAACTCATGTTACACATAATTACACATAGAATATCAAGGTCTTTCATGCTTTGAAGTACATATGGGATTCTAGCTACTAACAATCTCTCTTCCGTACTTTTTTTTTTTCCAGTTAAGAGAGCTTTCTACTCTGTTTTCTGTATTCTAAATCAAAACCACAACTTTACTTTCATACAGGAAGATAGGCCACTGTGTATTCTGTCAGGATGATGGTCCTGTCTCAGCAAAGAGGCACATCAGTTTTACACAGCATCTCCTCTGAAATTGGCATCCAGGCTACTGTAAAGCCAAGGCAAACTAGCAATCAAAAACTATGTTTCTTCTGGGTACCTGAGAATGATCTTCAGCAATACACAAATACAAATAAACACAGTCTTACATGCACATTTAGATGTGCATTTTGAAATGTTTGGAACACATCCAGTTGCCCAGCTCTCTCCAAAATGAGTACTTACGTGTAAGCTTCGAAGTCCCCATTGTTGATAGCTTCAATCAACTGCTCAGTAACCTTGATAATCTCCTGCTTACGAGCTGGAAAGAGATACAAATACAGCTATAAAAACAGTGACAGCTGAAAGGCTGTCAGAACATCTAAACAAAGGTATTCTGTCACTCCTTAGATGGTACAAATGCCTTTTCTCTTCCTGGTCTATGACCAATGGACATTATATTACTGCTTTGCACTATTTTCACCTCAGCACTCTTAAAGAAATTAAACACATCAAAATCAATTCCCATTCCTATCATGGATCTAATCCTCTTTCCTGTGCTGATGGATCTGCTGCGTAAAAACCAGAGCAGAATAGAACCTAGATCTCCCACATCCCAACTCTTTCCTTTGAACTAAAGGAAGCTAGTGGTTGTTTCACAAGCGATGCTCTAACGATTCATATGCGAATGGGACCTTCAGCTGCTAGGCGTATAATACTACTTTCAATTTTTTTTCTAACACTTGGTGTTTGCTATCCTTAAATGTACGCATTTGGCCAAAGAGGAATTCTGTCTCTAAGCATACAATTAAGATTCCATGGTGCAAAGCTCATGGATTACATATAATTTACACACACCCACACAGTTCTAATTACAACACACTGTGTCTCAACTCTGACTTCTATGATTATCCTTTGCTTGTAAAATGCTTATCATCTATTTTACATAAACCACAATCAGATCACTTGGGACTGTTGCAGTACAACTACTAATACCAATAAATGATAAATAGTAACAGAATAAGAAAACATTAAAAGCAGCAAGCAAAACATGCATTTTCTAGAAACAATACTCAAAAACAAATGCCTGTATTTCTAAAGCAAAAGTATGTGAAATGTTTTTTCTTTGATCCACTAGTCAAGAACCATAGAACATCTGGAGTTGGAAGGGACTCAACAAGGATCACCATATCCAACTCTTGGCTCCATACAGCACCACCCAAAATCCAAACCCTATATCTGAGACCATTGTCCAAATGCTCCTTGAGCTCCAGCAGCTTGGAGCTGTGCCCACCATTCTGTGCAACCTGTTCCATGCCCACTACCCTCTGGTGAAGAACCTTGTCCTAACATCCAACCCAAACCTCCCCCAACACAGCTCTATGCCATTCCCTGAGGCCCTGTCACTGTCGCCAGAGAGTAGAGATCAGTGCTGCCCTTCTGCTGCCTGTGAGGAGCTGCAGCTGCCATAAGGCCTCCCCTCAGCCTGCTCTGCTCTGAGCCAAACAAACTGAGGTACCTCAGCTTCTTCCTCCAGACCCTTCAACATCTTCAAAGCTCTCCTTTGGAAGTTCTCTAATAGTTTTATGACCTTCTTACACTGTAGCACCCAAACTGCACACAGCACTGGAGATGAGGCCACACCAGCACAGAGCGGAGTGGGACAATCCCTTCCCTCACCCAGTGGCAATGCTGGGCTTGATGCATACTTTTTGCTGCCAAGGCACAATGTTGACTAAATCCAACTTGTTGCAAACCAGAAACCTCAGCTGTTCTTAAAGCATAAAGCATTAAGAGCAAAGTACTATTAAGAAGGTGTCTTGAATGCAACAAACATTCCTAGATGCACAGCTTTTTTTTTCACGTGCTTTTTCATCAGTAAGGCAGTAGAAAAGCCTTAGACTGTGCTGTATGCAGCCCAGGTATTCTGTTAAACAGCAGCAAGAACATGGAGAAATCTCACCACATATATCCTCTTATGAGATTTTCACTTTAATGATATGAGTCTTTTTCTCAGGACTCTTACTCTAGACATAGATCACAGACCAATATTTGTTAACGATGATAGGAATGGCACAAAAACAGTGTGAAGTAAAAGAAAAAAATTCCTGCCCAGTGGTACAATTATCAGTAACACCAGTTACCAGAATGGCAAATTCTTGTGACTTTCAGATGGCAAACCTCATTGACACAATGACTTTTTTTTCTTGAGGAACTGAGGTTTATGTTTTTACTGCACATTTGTAAATTGAAAACTTCAACTTTATATTGATAAAGTTCAACCAGAGAGGCAATGCTCTCAAATACAGATTTTTATGAATGTAATGGGTAAGGATGGAAGGGATGATTTCAAAGATTTAGCATGGGTTCAACTCCTTATTAAACCTCACAATATCTATTTGGAAGATCAAGCTTGAATTAAAATAAAAATGCAGGCAATTTGGCTTTAGTAGCTCTCCTGTAGAAGCAACAGCTGAAGTTTTCTCGCGCTCTCCTACACATGGACTAGACAACTCATACACATCAATGTACTCAGAATGTTAAGACTATAGTACTGACAGAGTTAATATCGTTCAAAAAGAAAACATTGGGAAACATAGGTAGAATGTAAATCTCCAGTACCGTACTGCAAGAACTGGAATCAAAGTGTTTGAAGAATCTGTTTCTTTTATACTCCACCATTCTAAATTCAAATGCACACCTAACGTCTTCAGATAGAAAGCACCAAAAAGAAACCAGAAAGCAAGGAGGCAATGGAAAACAAATAGGTTTTGATTACCAGACAGCATGCTGGGTAAGAATATTTAGCATACAAATTACGTTATTTTTCATGAATACTGTGGAAACAAATAAGAATTTTAATGAAGAGATCTTTTGACTGTAGATCTGCAATGGTTCCATTGTCAAATGGTTAAACAACATGAGAAGAAACTGCGGACATTGCATGGCACAAGCCAAGTGGTAGGATAATTGTGTAAGAAACAATGGTGCTGTGTTCAGAAAAGTTGGCAAAAAGGGCAGAAAGGCAGAATGTACAGACATCATGCAGGGAGGAAATCACAAGTTTTGGATAGTATATCTCAGATGCATATAACTAAAAGACCAGAGTTAAGAAAGTTGTACAAAATGCTTTATTTTAAATAATACCGTTGATTTTGTACTATGTTAAAAGATTTGACATTAAACTGAAAAAAAAAAAAAAGGAAACAAGAAGAAAAGGAACATTGCCAAACAGCTTTTTTTCTGATTTTTTTTCTCTCAAAGTTAAATTTCAGTGGAACATGTTTCTACGAAGCTTTCCAATAGAAGCCACTTACTGATATAGAATATGGTTTCAGTTTCTCTGGGCAGTACTAACATTTAGTAGCACTGACTCTGCTGACTGATACATGAATGAAAAACATCCAACAAAATCTGTGCACTGGCAAATGAGATTAAAGGCAGTATCACTGACTCAAATCAACCATTGTCTGACTCCAGCACTAGCACCAGTTCTTCCAGTACTGGTGGAAAACATTGCAATTCACAATGGGAACTGTCAGGAACAGAATTACATTGCCAAGCCATTTGCATACCAACTCATTTATCAAGCTTTCTATAAAATTCCAACTACCACATGAAATTCTGTACGTGAAAGCAACTAAGCTACTCCTTCCTTTCAGTAACACACAGGCAATTACATATCTATATATGCAGCAAAGAAAATAAAAATGACAACTCCCAAATTAATGCCTCCTATTTTTGATGGTGGCCCATGACATCAGAAGCAGATGTTGGTCATACAGCAGTACAGGCTGAACCTTCCCTCCAATATTCCATTACATTTTTTTGCTGTGCGACAGACGGCAACAGGGGGGTAGTCAGACAGAATGGTGTCTGACATGGAAGTGCATCTGAAGCAAAGCTGTGTCACTGAATCCCTCCATGAGAAAAAAATTGCACCCACTGACTTTCATCAACACAGATTCAGCAGTGGATCTGAGCACAGTGAGGCAGTATGTGGTGCATTTCAGCACTGATGCCAATGATGTGAAAGACATACCATGTTTTGGACAACCATGCAGATTTCTATGAGCAGCATGCAGGCACTTGTTAATTGCTGGCAAGAATGCACTGCTAAAGGTGGTGACTATGCTGAAAATTAGCATTTTGTAGCTGAGAATTTGCTCTATAAATAGTGTTACTGTGCTTTTTGTATCAGCCCTGATGAGGCTGCATCTTTAATTCTGATTCAGTTCTGGGGCCCTCACTACAAGAAGGACATTGAGGCCTGGGAGCACATCCAGAGAAGGGCAAGTAAGCTGGTAAGGGGTCTGGAGCACAGGCCTTACAAGGAGTGGCTGGGGGAGCTGGGAATGTTCAGTCTGGAGAGGAGAAGACTCAGAGTGTCCTTATCACTCTCTATAACTGCCTGAAGGGAAGTCAAGGTGAGGAGGGAGTTGGCCTCTTCTCCATGTAACTAGCAATAGGACTAGAGGGAATGGATTCAAGTTGTGCCAAGGGAGATTCAGGTTGGACATTAGGAAACACTTCTCTAAGAGAGTGGTCAGGCGCTAGGATGGGCTGCCCGAGGGATATCATTTAACAGGAAATATCAGTGACAGGGGGATGGTTGGATCTTAGAGGTCTTTTCCAACCTTGTTTCTATTTGTTGTAGTTTCTGTGGAAATGAATAGGAGGCATTACTTTTGGAGCAACACTGTCTATGAAGCAGAGGCTTTACGTTGAAGGAAAGAAGAGAAAGGATACTGGAAGGACAGAGAGATTTGGAATACTATAGGCAGACAGATGGATGGAGGCTGGAAAACATAAAGGCAGGCATGTCCAATCTGTAGCCCAGTACAGCTCATACTGTGGCCCATCCCCTGCTGCTGCGTCATCATGGCAGCTGCTCTGCCTGGCCAAGTGGCCCTGCCCTTGACATGGGAACATGGGGAAGACACAGTGTGGTGCTGACTCCTCCTCTTGCTAAAGCAGCACAGACTCAGTCACAACAAACCTCATGTGTATTATATGTGTACTTCTGCTTGTTGAGTAAAACGCAGTGAATGCCAATAGTAATATTTTGAACTTGCCTAATGGAATCTCAAAAGAAAACAGAACCCCAAAAAGGAAAAATTATGGACGAAGAAACAGGGTTCAGCGAAAAAGGTACACCTGAATACTTTTTTGTCAAGACAACTAATATGGCACTTCATTTAATTTGCAAGGAAATCGTGTCAGTTTTCAAAGATTACAATTTCAAAAGACATTATGTGCAGAAACCCTCTGCCAAATTTGATGAATTGAGGAATGCTTCATAAAGACAAAACAGCAGAATAGAAGAAAAGTCTGTGACCTCAACATAATATTTAAAAAATCATTAAATGGACTATTATAAAGCTAGTTGCATGGTAACCAATCTGACTGCCAAAAAATCAAAACCTTTTACTGATGGTGAATTTATAAAACAATGTATGGAAAGCATGGCAGATACAACATGTCCTCATAAAAAAGAAGAATTCTTCTGGAATCAATTTGTCTCACAAGACTATAGCCAGGCAAACTGAAAAAGTAGGAAATCTACTGAAAGAAACTTGGAGAGTAAAACTGCTAATTTCTAATTTTTTGCTTTGGTGATAGGTGGAAGTACTGATACTACAGATATGGCTCAACTTGCCATTTTCATTAGAGGTACTGATAACGTACATAATGTCACTGAAGAAACGGTATTGTTGGTGCCATTCAAAGTCACATCTAAATCTCTTGAAGCAGTAAAAAAAATACATTAAAGCGATTTTCTTTAAACTTTGTCAATATATCTGGTCTAGCTACTGATGGCACCCTGGTGATGGTTGGTTAAAAAAAACGAGACTTAATAAAATTAACAGAAGACAATGTGATTGCTGCCAGCAACTCATGACTGATGAAGTATCACTGAATCATACATAAAAAAAAATTATTTGCAAAAGCATTAAAAACGGGCAATGTCTCGCAAACTGTCACAAAAGCCATGAATTTCACGAAATCCAAGGGGCTGAATCATCACCAATTCCAGGAGTTCCTTAAAAGGATGGATGCTGATTAAGGAGACATCATATAGTTTTCTAAAGGAAGGTGGCTTTCAAGGTAAAAAATACTTTATCATTTGTAAAATGAAATCAAGTCCTTTATGGAATGGAAAGGAAAATTTGTGCAAGAATGTGAACATTAAAAGTGGTTCACAGTTGTAGCATTTTTGGTGGACTTGGCTGCTTACTTGAATGATATAAACACCTGTCTTCAAGTTGAAAATCAAGTTATCTGTGCTATGATTCAAACCATAAAAGCATTTGAAATGAAACTTAAATTATGGCAAACTCAAGCTACAGCAAATAATTTCATGCATTTTGACGCTTTGGCTAAACACAGGCTTGCAAACAGAGAAAAGCATGCACTCTTGCTTTCCATTTTGATACAGGAATTTGAGAATAGGTTCCAAGATTTAAAAAAAAAAAAATCATCGATTTTTTTTGTATATTTGCAACTCAATGTAAATAAATCACCAGCAAATTTTCAGACAGAATGTACAGAGTTGCAATGAGACATTCAACTTCAAGAGAAATTTGGTCATGTCTTTTAACTAGAATTTCTTAAGACCTGTCTTAACAGAGGAAAATGTCCCTCCCTTCACAATCACACCTCATTCATGTCATTTTTTGGCACTACGTATATTTGTGAACAGTTATTTTCAAGAATTAAGTGCAAGAAGTGTAACATTTCATTGAAAATCTCTGCTGAAAACCTTGAAAACTCACTAAGAATTGTAACCACTTTCACTGAACTAGACATTGATGCATTAGTTTCATAAAAACAGGGTCAAATATCCCACTAGTTTTATGTTTTTGTTGCTGTTTTTTGTGTTTTAATTAAAAATACATTAAAAATGATAATATACATAAGTATATTATACATTATAATATAGATATACATATATAATATATAAATATATACATTATGCAGCTCAAGACAATTCCTGTTCTCCAAATCTAATAAACTTTGCTTGTTTTGAATTCTGTGAGAACTATGCTGTTTGATGTACAGTGGCAATTTTATGCTACTGTACTTTTTATTTAATATGCAGTAGTAATTCCATAAAGTACTTAAACTTAGGTTAATGCAGCTCAGATATCAACTATGCTCTCTCATTCTGTGATAATTAGACAAAACCAAAATGCACAGCTTCTTTGGCCTAAGTTCTACAACTCCTGCATATTCCGATTGTTAATTAAAAACCACTGATTTCTGCTATTCTACCTACAAAGTAAATGCTACCTGAAATACAACACTGTAATATTTGTGTGCAGTACTTACATACTAGTAATGGATTTGTGCTAATGAAAACAGCTAACAATAAACACCTTGGCAAGGTAATTATAACACTCACTGCACATTTTTAAAAAATCCTGGAGGGATGCTAAAGTCATAAGGCATTGGCAGCTGAAAAAAATACGACCCCTTTTTTGGCATGTAAGTAGACATATGACTAATACAAAGGCAGTTCAAGCAAAATATTAGGAAGAACAGTTATAAAGAAGATCAAATAATAGGAAAAGAACAAAAGAAAACATATTCTAACATTGACTAAAATTATTTCCATAGCTCTGCTGTGCCATGTGTTCAAATGTGTTATCAATTTCTAACACGTTTCACTTTTTTCTACCCCACTCAACTACACAGCTGCAATAATCTTTCATAATTAATTATTACAGTAATAACTTTAATACAGCACACTCCTTATTAAGGACATTGGCCTGATAAAATTGAAGAGCACAGTATAGGGGACCTACCTTAATCTCTTACCAGAACAGTCCCAACAAAGAGCAATCAGAGGAAAGTATGCAGCTACTAATACTATTTTATGCTCTGAAAATAACCACAATCTGCAAAAAGAGGAAGAGACTACCAATTTAATCTGTACTGTATGCTGAACTTCATCTGCATGGATGCACCAGATATTGCTCAGCTTCATATCATGAGCTGTCATCCCAGAAGTAGAGAAGAACACAAATGACACAAAATGTTTTAAAAAATCATTCTTTCCACACTACATTTGAAAACTATTTGCTGATAATTTCCCTTGTAATTTATTGCACACAACAAAAGCCAAGATGCTTATTTCTATGAAGGAAAAAAGTGAATGTTCCGCATGCAATAATGACAAATTGAATCTTAGACCTACGTGACATACATCCAGATCCTCCTAAGACAAGGCATGCATTCAGGAGTTTTATCTTTCAAGAACTTCATTGAAAATTAGCCCAAGTAAGATCAGAGGTCATCCTTTAGCCCATCTCTTGTAGTTCAAAATATTTTAAACAATGATTTTGAATAAGATATTTGAGATGACATCTTGTGAGTAACATCTCTTTCCTTGTGCCTGCTGATTTAAATGATTCATTCTGATTCAACAACTTATCATGTGGATGATTTGCAGGGGTTTCTGAGGTTACTCACTGTCTTCTACTTCTCGAAAACCCTGCAAGTCTATTGCCTGCCTATAAAAAAGTAATTCATTAGGTATGCAAGCAAATTTCTGAAAAATCATCCCAGCAATTCCATCTTATTATGGTGACAAATGAAATGAATGCATCTTCTATTTAAATCTTCATCATTTGGTGATGTTAAACTTGTCAGGTGCAGTAAATAGCTTTCCTTTTATTTATGTGAATTATTTCTAAATATTCTCTCTAATGTTTACACTGTGGCATATGTTGGCAAATGATTTTTTTTTAATGACAAACCATCCACAGTCTCAGAACAAAGCTGTTGTTATGGTCACTGCAGCTACAAGATATTGCACTAGTTTCACAACACATTAAATTAATCATGGAATCTGGCTGCTGACTCAAGAAATAATCATATTTAAAGACTCCATAACTGAGACATCAGTAAGCTTTGCCACTGTCAACATTTTTACTTAAATTGTGCTTCCACTCAGCTGATACTCAGAGAAATCTTTCGCTTTCCACTATTTTTTTTAACATGGAAAGTCAATGATCATCAGTTCTCTATCTCCTTCCTTTTAAATATTTTAATAAATTTTAAAAGCAATGAGTGTTGTGCTAATAACAATAATCCTCAATTATTTTATGAAATGTGGCATTTGCTTATTTTATTTACAGGAAAACTATGTTACTTTTAAAATTATATTCCTAACTACTTCAAGTACTTACTGAGATGCATTATTTTCCAGGATTTACTTTCACCTAGATGACAGACCTTCCTCAACACACCTGATTTATCTAATCTCTTTCTGATGCCTGTGATAGCAGATGGAAATCTACCAAGTTTACCAGCTAAGAAATCAATATTTTTCACACAGTTACATTTATAATTGCTACTTTACAACAAATATAGAGTAAATTCAGTTCTGTAATACACAGAACTAACACTGTAGTCTATTTCAGTTCACACTTTCTTACCGCTGTGCTGTCACAAAACAAGAGTTCTACTGGCCTGTAGTTCCCTGGGCCCTCCTTTCTGTCTTTCATAAAAATGGGGGTGACGTTTCCCTTTCTCCAGTTAACAAGGACTGACAGCCACAACTTTTCATGATTTATGATGGAGAACGATTTATGGCCACTTTTAAAACCATATTAAAATGGACATTTTTATCACTTAGTTGAGGACAACGTGTGAAGTTATAGGGACTTTACAATTTCTTCAGTCATTAAAATTAGTTACTTAACTAACTGAAATAAGATACTTATAGGGATAAAGTTATTTTGAAGGCTCACAATGAAAAAAAATATTAGCAAGTCTGCTAATATTCAAAGTATATTCAGATACCAGATTAAATTCTGGTGTTTTTCCTACTAGTATTTTGGCAAGCTCTAAACGTAAGTCATATAACAAATCTGCTAGCAGGCTAACTACCAAATGTAGTAGCATCACCCAGTAGATTTACCAGAATATTTTCACCTGACACTCTACCTTCTTGATAGCTAAGCAGCTGATTATTGTTTTTTATTATTATTGAATTCCTTAAACTGTATTTTATCTGCACTATTTTATAGGGGCTTTTTTGGAGAAGTTTATTTTGTGGAACAAAGTGACAAAGAAGCACGCTTGTTTCTGAAGTCACTGAATCAACAGAATACCAGATCTCCAACTTTCTTAATATGTCATACTATACACTGTGCCATTTCTACACCACACCTAAATTGTTACCTATATTTAGTAGCAAAATGAGTATGAACATCTGCATTTGAACTTTAACAGTGTCTTTCACACTATTAACTACTCAATGAAGCAGACAATGTGAGGCAGCTAGAATTCAGACCTGAAAATTTTGGGGATGCAATGGGATTTTCTGGGCATGTATACGCTGCAGGTGAAACAAAGCCTTATGGCAAATGTTACTAATAGTTTAAATATTATGCAAATCTGTCCTTCATATTAATTTCTCCCATCCTGAAGGCTCTGTGCAGTTTGCACTATCAGTATTTGTGTTCAACTTTGAATACAGTCACCTCACCTTACAGTACAAGAACAGCTTCTTCTACTCTCTGTGCAAGAAAATGTCTATAGCACAGTCTGTCACACTGATACACCATTAACTTCCTCTTCTGTCATGAGACAGTGAAAATCTTACTTAGATCAGAAAACAAAAATTCTCACTTGTCCAAATAGCGATCTAAAGAATTAAGAGGAGCTCTTTCACTGCACAGCAGTGCTCTGTTTTCAGTATCAAGAAGGTTCCAGGTTGCCAGTACCTAACTACCCTGTTTCTCACTATGAATAAAACGAATATTTTAGCATCACTTGTCAACTCGAGACAGTCACAAGTCTCATCATCTCCAGAAACAATTCCTCTCTTGCTTGCATTAGTAGCACTTCATTAAAATGCCACTCAAGTGCAAAATAAGGCTCAGGTCAATTACACACAGCTTATCTTTTAAAGGACCCATTTAGACCTCACCTTTACTAGTGCATATGTCAATTCCTATTATCCTCATAGTATACAAGATCAGAATCTGCCAAGCAGAGTGCATATTCTTATGAAATCATTCCCCATTTCAACTCGTAAGTTACTTCCCTGCTAAAGAATTTCTGAATGAATTTATAAACAGGAAATTCATCTACCCAAACCTCTTCTATTCTACCAGTGTGTAATCAACTAATATTTTACCATCTCCTCTCCTATTTACACTGTTCAAACTCTAAACATTTACTTAACAGCTGACTGGTCACAAATCATCACAGATCTCTTCTTAAGAAGACCTTGAAACTTTTCCATTGCCTTGGATTCATGCTGTTAATTTAACAACTGTTCCAGAGTTTAAAGTTTGGTTTAACAATGTTGATGCTAGAGAAAGTAACATGATGGCATTCATAAACATAATAGGTAATTAATTAATTTTGAGACCCCATCCAGGATTCATGCCAGAGTTGAAGAGGAACATCTCTAAGGTGAATACTACTGCAGAGATAATCTCTGCAATATATAATTTGCTGAAATAATATCTTTTAAGAATTCACTATAATAACTTTTTTTTCCTCGAATAATAAAACCTGGTCAAAAAATGAATTGGTTAAAAAAAATTACAATTTACTTCCGTAAGACCAAAGAAACAATTATTCCTGGATTGGATACATCACAAAAAATCAAATTTTTTGTGCTACTCTCAGTTGATGGGGGACGGAAGAGAAGGAGAGACAAAAGAGATCATCTGAAAAGATGACTCTCAACTTACACAGTGAAGAGGAAGGAGTGGAGTGGGAGAACTCAGACTCAAGTGAATGACTCTGTGAGTTTTTATTTTTCATGGACTTGCCCGCTGAATTCATGGAAAGAAACACAACATATGAACAAACAAAGATGAAGAGGTAGAGTGTGATCAGAATCCTCATCAGACACTGGCAGCAGGAGAGGCCGCTGGGGCATGGCAAGGATGGTAACCAATGAGATGAAGAAGCAATGGAAGAAGAGAGGTGGTGGGTGGAATATAAATTCTCCATGTCACCCTCCTTTGTGAGAGCTGTATGAGGGTCAAGCAGATGTAAAGGAAAAGAAAGAGAAGGCCAAGAAAAAAAAAAAGGAATAATTTAATTACATGCAACAAGAACTCATAAAACTTTTGAGCACAGAATGTTTATGATGCACTTCTGGGAAGAAGTGAGGGTTTTAAAGAACAGCGGTAAAGGGCATAGCCATAAATGACTCTGTTCAGATGCCAGTACAGATTTAGCCTTCTGTCCAGAACTGGGATATATGGGGTTATGAAAGATCTTAAAAAATAATAATTCTTAGAATTTTAAAGGTTTTTCTCACAAAAGCATGCTCCAAGTAGTTTACATTCATTTCTTTCCCTGGTTAAAAAAACACAAAAATGCAAACGTGCACAAAAGAGGTGTAAAATGAAATAAATTAGCAAAATATCTGAAATTACATACTTCTAAAAGGTTAATGTTTTGAAATTGTGTACCTTTTAGATTTATCAAGAGGCAAAAACTAGCCAGAATTTATCTAATCTGTAAGTGCTCTAGTCCTCAGCAATTCTGTCCACTGGAAATCATCTATTGTACAGGCATTTCCATGAATTCACCAACAGCAGCAAAACAATAGCAAGGGAAATCTACCTTTCCTGACCAAGATAAATTAAACAGCTCAGCCTTGCATAAGTTTGCAAGCACTGTCGGCAAAAGTAATGAGGATATTCTACAGCACTAATGAAAAAATAAAAAAATAAAAAAAATCAATCTTCTGTCAAAAAGATGCAGGCAAAGGATTCCAGTCTCATTAACAGAGGAAGTAGAAATCCCTCAAGAAATCCTCAAAAAAAGCATTGACTATAGCCCATTTTTCATTATGCTGTTTCTGTCCAGTCCTATCCTTATATTAAGGATTACTGTCATGCATACAAGCATGAATGACGAATCTGAACTATAGATTCAATTTCAGTCTCAAATTACAGAATCACAGAATGTCAGGAATTGCAAGGGACCTGGAAAAATCACCCAGTCCAATCCTCCTGCCGGAGCAGCAACACCTGGATCAGGTCACACAGCAACAGGTTCAGGCAGGTCTCGAATGCCTCTAGAAAAGGAGACCTCACAACCTCTCTGGGCAGCCTGTTTCAGTGTTCTTTCACCCTCACCATGAAGAAGATTTTTCTCATACTTATGTGGAACCTCTTTGAATTTATTAAAACTCACCAACAGTTGCCAAATACTATTTCCAATTAAAGAAATGTTCTGTTTCTAAAGATGTAAGTACATACGTAAGAAAAAGGTACAGACATGAAGATGCTCAATACTATTTGAGAGAAAACCTGTGTGAAATTTAGATGAAAAACAAGCCTGAATACAGTTTTCAGGGTAAGGATGCCTTCAAATGTTAAAAAACAGTGATATCCTGATGTGATATCCTGATGTATATATTCCCTGAAAATTGAGAGAGATAAGAATCTGCCCCTGAAGACAAATTTATAACATTTTATATTACTAAACTGCTTTCTTTTTCTTTCTTTCTTTCTTTCTTTTTTTTTTTTTTTTTTTAATCATAACAAAATCAGTTATCTGAGAGAATTCCCTCTGTCACTTCTGTGATCCCTATCACTTCAATCTAGCTGCACCTTTTGTCACTGTTGTCCTAGAAAACCTACATCCAGAAGTCAAGCTTGGTGTAAGACAGTATCTTTCCTCACAGTCCTGGCTAAAGTATATACTTTGAGCTTCTAGCAGGCAAGAATAACTATTCCCTGAATCATTCTAGAAATTAGACTGCTAGCTTTAATTCAAAATAAAACATTCTGAAAAGCAACTTGTCTTTTGAAAGCTAGAAAGAATGGATATGTCAGAGAAATACTATAGTGAAAAACAAGCAAGCTTACAAACAATTAATGTCAAGGAGATTAAACTTTTGTTTTTAAATAACAGAAAAATAAATCCCTATAAAATGAGCACACAATGTTTGATGAACAGGGCAGTGGTATGCCCAAGTATTAGGGCATGGACTCAATGCCAAAACAGCTGCACTGCTGTATGAGATCTCTGCGATCGTTCCAAATGTTACAGGTCACACTGTCATTCTTTGTGAGGAGAAAGCATCTCACCTTCCCACCACAGCAGATGAAGAACAACAGCATCCTACTGTTTTCTCTTTTGCAAGCATACTAACATCTTTCAGCCTTTTGTAATCTCCAGAAAAGATACAATGCAATACTCTTTCCAGAGTACAGTCTCAAATCCTCTTACTAGTTCATCTGCTTATTGCTCTTTCTATCACTACTGCAAATAATGGATCAGGAACCTAAAAAAGTAGAAAACTCCTTTACTTCATCTTACATCACTTATTAAGATTTTGTCCCTCAGACTTGTGATTATATACAAAATCCTTCTTTCCTGTTTTGAAAATGAAGCATATTATAGCCATCCAATCACTCCTAATTGTGATATTATAAAATTAAATCTAACAATTAGGCAAAATATACTCATCGTTGTTGTGTTTTTTTGTTTTTTTTTTTTTAATTGCCTTTGAGACCTAATTCTGCATGCTAATCAAAATTTTGCAGATAAAAGTTTTGCAGTTATATAACCAAGTGGGGGCCCTGTAATTAAGCTGTTCATTTAATGAGGTTAGCTGCTAAACTACAGACAGTGGTTTGAAGGAAGCCATACTAAGTGCTATGACTAAAAGTAAATCACACTGTTTTCCTCTGCATCAGCTGCACATACCTGTAATTGTTCTCCAAGTCAACACTTTGCATTAACTCAGATCTCTATTAGCAGGCTGCTATTTAAAGTGAGTGGGTACTGGCCACTAACATGCCCAAGATTTTGTTGAAGTGGAAGTGAAATGATTCATTAAAACTCTGGAAACCAAGTGCAATATCACCGACTTAACTAGAGCTAAATACAGTTTAATGTAAGTCACAATTTGCAGCTGCATTGCTCGTAGCAGTGGATAAAAATATGTCCACCAAAAGAAAGTCATTGTCAACTATGCAAAAGTTGAGAAATTTTTATCAGTGTGTAACACTGCAGAAATTAACTGTACACCAGCTGAGCTCTTCAGCTTTTCCCAAAGCAGTCCTAAGAGCAGCAGCAGAAGCAACACATTAAGCTGCCATAGGCTTGCTTTGCTTTCCTCTGCAAGCTGCCATGATGTAAATGACCAACAAATTCCACATGCACCATCATATAAAAATCTTCACTTTCAATACTGCACTTCATGCTTCAGATATTTTGTTACATCTCTTCCCCATTGTCAATGCAAATGGTATCTATCGTATTTTGGATACTGAAGTAATGCTCAGGGTCACTTATTCTATTTCTAAAAGGTAGATGAATGACTGACATGAAAAAGATAATTCTTTATACGTCAATAAAATAAGTATAAAAAACACATTGTAAATAACTAATCCATTAAATGGATACAAGGATTTGCAAAGGTCATGACAATTCTGAAGACACTTTCTGTTTTCAAACAATCAACTAGTATTTTCCACTAAAGAGTAATAGAACAGTAAATTAATTGAATGTGAAAGTCAAGAAACATATTTAAAACACAGGCTTTTCATTACTTACATAGTGAAAGCATCCCAATGAAATGTATCTGACCTATGCTGAAATAACAGCTAATAGTAGTTTCTAATTTCTCTGCATGTAGTTTTCCTGTGGCTGAAGCAAAAATAAGTAAAAGCTTCATGCATTGGAGAAGGAATTTGACAAGCGAAAGCCTGAAAATCAAAATTTATACTTGTGATCACTCTTTAGAATTTCACGAGTAAGTGAAACCGTGTAAAATCTACGCAGCCAAATATTACTGCAGAGGAAGTTTCTGAAATAACTACAAATAACTGCTTTTCTTATCCTGCTGTACTCTTGGCTGTTGGTCAGCCAATATAACAAAGGGGTACGCAAACTTTTTTGTTCATATGAGAATACTTTTCACATACATTACGAGTCCATTTTTTTCAAGAACTGTCAGTCTGTTCAATGAAACTTACAGTACATGGAATAAGAGTGTGACTTTGAGCTATGGAAGACTCTCATCATAGTAATATCAAGTATTTCTAAATGGAATTTACACATTTTTGTTTCTACTCTGCACAATTAGGAAATAACTCCCTACATAAAAGGTGTATGATCTTAAAATAGCCTAGAAGAAATCAGCAACCTACAATAAATATTAGATATTTTAAACAACATTTTAATAATCTAAGAAACTTTTCATTTTATTAACCTCTTCATAAATAGTATGTTGCAACTATCCAGATCCTACTGCTTGAATTTCTGTCTTCAAAACAGAACGATTTCTGTTTTCTTATTATTTTTTTTGAAAACCTTCTAAACATCCTGCAGCATACATACTGTCATCTAGAAAGGTTGTCCTTTGCTGCTTCTCTATTGAATATTTCTGGGTTTGTTTGTTGGTCTTGTATTTGTGCAGAAACCCTCAGAAATATAAAACAAGTCTAATGTGTAAGTCTGTACAGAATATAGACTTACTCTTCTGCCACTGTGCATTTCCTCATGCTCATTAGTGGAAGATAACCACGGGAGCAATAAGACCACATGAAATGTCATCTTTTTCTGAGCATATCAGAAAGAGAAGAAACCTAGCTAGTAAATATTTCATTACATTCTGGATACAGAATAAGTTTTGCCCAGGAGATACCATCTTGGTCTTTATTTTGCTCTTCCCTTATAGGGCACAAGGAAGGAATTAGCACTTCTAATGCTGCTATTCCTGACCCTCTGGTACACAAACTTTGCAGTAACAGAATAGTGGACTTGTATCTCCATGAATTCTTTAAATTTCTGTTATTGATTCTTCTCAAATATCTGAAACATAAGAACTCACTCTGCATAATAAAATATATGCTATACGAACCCCGGATATTATTTGATAGCACATGCAAGGCGAGTGGAATTCAAATCTGCTTGCCTTTAGAAACTGAAAATGTATCATTTCCAAAATAACCAAAGAAATTATTTACTTACAACATGAAGAACACACAATGTTGCCATGTAAATGATACTCATTTGAACTGTCACTCAGACAGTGGTGTCTCTCAATGAACAAATTGTCCTATATTGTATTCCTCATTTAATATTTGATTAGCAAACATCACTGAATCCTAAAACAGTATGCTATCAATGTATTAATCTGGCAATACTGGTATTTGCTTATGAACCATGGATAGCACCTGTACTACAAACCAGAAATTGAGTACTAGACATCTATGATACAATTCTAAATACTTTATGACTGGATCTCTTCTAAATTCTAAAATGCTCTCATACTCTTCTGAGACAAATGAAGGCCTTGGGTGGATTCAAGCCTGTATTTTAAGGTGCAACTTGCTAATACATACTGTTAACAAGGATTCCTAAGGGAATCACACAGCTTACAACATTAAGCAATCCCCATACTATATAATGATTAACTAAGATTTCCCTTTTCTATTCCCTATATTTCTTTTTACTACCATCTGTGGCTTGCATTTCACTTTTATTTGTAACATTTTTCTTAGAGGCTGAAAAACAATCATTTCTGTGAACCAGTGAAACACAAACTCAATATCTAGTTTGAAAAAAAAAAAAACTATTAAATAGAGTAATGACAAAATGTAATATTTAGTGGGAAAAAAAACACAAGCAAAACAAAAAAAAACCCCAACAATTTCTGTGAAATTACAGAATTAATTATATGGGAAAGTAGTTGGTTTTCCTTTTTTGAAGAACGAAAGAATATTAAAGTAACTGAATGGCCAGAACAAAAGAGGAATATGAAGAAACACTGGCATCTGAACAGAATAAAAATTAAAATAGTGGCCTCAAAAACAAACAAACAAAAAAAATCTACAAAAATTGAATATCCAAACCAAATGCATGTTAGAAATGCATGCTACATTCTTCATCTGCTACCACCACTACTAGAATCATTATTTTAGCTAATAAGCCTTAATTTCATGTTCTTCATTTCAAAATGTCCAGTCAAATGACATTTGGAGAACTGAAAATCCAGCGACAAGTCTGAAACATATCAGAAGTAATGAAGAATGTAAAGATAGCTTCATTTAAAAAAGAAAAATAGTATCTTCTTTTATGATTCATTAGGAGTTTTGTGTTTAGTAACCTAATGAAGTACATTCACGTAACTCATGTTACTGCTTCTCCAAATATTTCAAGCTTAAAATCATACCTTTCACATCTTCATCTTCAATGGTTGTATTGGAACTCTCTGTGGACTCCTGTTGAGAAGTAAATATAAGCAGAATGTATAAAAGAAGCCAAGACTTATCTGTGAGCCTTTGCAAATTACAGTTAGTTACAGACATCATGCAAAGCCTGGAAGCAGAATGGGATGTAGTTCACAGACAAATGGTCACACACCGATTGAGACAATGTCACCTTAAACTGATGTAAAACATTGTCTCTGACTACAAAAGGGAACATAATAAATACATTTCCTGCTGTCTAGTGCTTTTACTTCACAGGAATGTAAAGGAAGTGTTTTTTTTCTTTAACATCCAGCTGTACAAAATCCTTCTGAAATGTTAGATGAATTACTTCAGCCAAGTTAGAGGAGAGCTTGCCATTTTAACTGATAAATCAGTGATTAAACAACTACGTAAAGTAAGTCATTTTTTGTTCCAGTTTTTAAATATGCAGTCTTCTTCATGCTGCATATCAAAATTGTTTTTCCACTCACAAGACATATGCAATGTACATTACAACAAAGTCTGGGAGTGATTTTAAGAAAACCAGATATTTCTGTCACTTTGATATTGTGATTGAAAAAAATCAAAGGAGATAGAGAAATGGTAAATTTACAATAACAATTGGAGAAACTGAACAATCTGTCAAGCAGCCATTCAGAGAAATGACTCACCTATCAGATAGTTTAATTTAAACCTCCACGCTGTTAAAACGGCAAGAATACTGCATATCTGTCTTTCATGAATTACAAGATACATGAACTAATACAGATGAATTCAACAGGGCGTTGTCAAATCTAATAGGCAAATAGTTTTAGAAAGCATGATAGTTTTTAAAGTTGATTTTTTATCTGTACTCTTTTTTTTTTGAAAAGTACAATTAGCATTTTTTTTTCTTCTTTTAATCCACAGCTCAATAGCAAAAGGGATTAACTGGGCTATTTGATATTGAAAGACGGACACCAGAGATGGAATTGTATATAACTCTTTAAACAATTTTGCAGTTAAGTAATTAAACGAGACTTTGACAGTGCCCTTTATTTGCTAGCTCCTCACAAGGCTGAGAAGAAAGAATGTTCCAATAGTTAATGAATTACTTAGACCTTAAAAAACAAAATGTATGTGCATCCATAAATAAAACTACATGAATCAATTCACACACAAAATCGAACAAGTCACCATGCTTTTCTGGTACTAGCTGGTGTTAGACATTTCACTCTACACAGATGTATCATGCTCTTTCACTTCAAGTATTAGATATTGATGAGTAAACAAAAACCCCACACGAGTACAAGCTGTGAACACCATGCACAAGCTCACACGGCAGATGTAGCCTGTAATATTGAAGCATCCACTCCAGTTGCCGTACTATAATGAACAGACTTTCGCAAAAATTTAGGAGAAACTCTCCAAATTAAGTGGTTTGTTTGTCTGCTGTGACATTTTGGGACATTAAGTATTTTGTTTGCTATGATTATATAATAAAGACAAGTAGATGTAGTCACGCCAATATTTTGTTTCCTTCTGGTCTTTAGTGGACTTCAGCAAAAAAGCTTAGATTAGAATTCAAACACAGGCTGTTTGTTGTCTTTGAGTTAAAACTTGGGGAGCTGAAAAAGCAGTAACATGAAAATAAAAGCTCGAAGTTCTACAGAGGTACACAAAGGAACGGAGTATACAAGCACAATACACACCATCAGCATCGTCATGCTTGAAAATGTCTGCATGCGTTATTTTTTCACTCAGATTCAATCCTTCTCTCATAAAGAAATCACAAGTAGTTAGACTAGATGGACAAAATGACAATTCTTTATACCAGCACTGTAAACAGTGAAATTTTTGTTGAAATTTTTGTTCCTGCAAAGAACATTTTTGCAGGAACATATGTTATGTTCAAATGAATTATATTGCCTGGCCCTTTTCAAGTCCATGCATGGAAAAAAAAAAACAAACAACAAAAAAACCCCACAGAAAATAAACCACATGTTTCAGGAATCAGCTACCAAACACAAATGTCACAATACACACACACACAAAAAGAAAGCAGCAGGAAGAAAAAAATGAATAAAAAGTAAGACCTCTTTGTCACTTGAAATGTTAATTTGTTTGGAAACAGCTCAGCGATGTTACGGAAGAAAACAAAGACCTGCACAAAAGGCACGTCACAACATGATACATAGGCATGCTGAGAAAAAACAGATGGGATAAACTGAAATTATATCTTTATCTAAGGAGACAACTGCACATGAAACTTGTTGGTATAATCTCACCACACTCTGAGAACAACGTTCTTTTTTTTTCCTCTTAACTTAGAAAGGAGAATTTTCAGCTGAAATACACAGCACATAATGCTCCCTGAGCCTCGCTGCAGAGGGTGCAGAGCTCTGCCAATTGCTACTGACTTCCCTATGAGTTTCAGAACTGCAGCACCCAGCAGAACACACGCAACTGATGGACACAGATGAAACAGGCTCAAGAGATACCGGATGTAATAAATGCAGGAATGAGACTTTCTTCAATAATTTCCTGGAAAACCCTTTTTGCCCTATTCTGTTGTAGAACACTGAATGAATTGTGGGATTTGAAAGGCAAGATGGAGTTGATTCTTTCTGAATACCTTATTTCCATCAGGGTTGTGGATAACTGTAGTTTGGGGCTCCTGAGCAAGAACAAAATAAAGAGAAAAAGAGTTCTCATTGGTAAATACATTCTCATTAGTGTGAGGGATGCAAGAAGAGCCAGCTCAGAAATGCTGAACAGTGACAAGAGCTGAAACAACTGTTAACTGTTGCCAGAGAATGAAACTGGATGCCTGTAATATAGACTTCCTCAACAGCAAGCCAGCAAAAAAAGACCATCTCACCTAATGCAGCAGCATGCAGAGACCTTATTCATGACCAATGCAAGCAGGGCTTTGAAGCTCCTGAGACCTGCAGAGGCTTTTTTTTTTTTTCCCCACAAGGTCACACTAAACTTTGCTCCTTTTCTTGTCTAAACCAGGCCAGACAAGAAGGCCAGGAATGACCTCTTTACTTTAAGCACATTTGCTTGTATTAGTATTAACACAGCAGTGATGAAATAAAAATACAGATGGATTGATGAAGATTGCAGGAGCTAAGTAACTCCAAATGCTGCAGTATTTAGGAAAATATACCAATTGCTACCAATTGCTGCCCAGTTGGAGCTGCATAAAGTAAATGAAAGAGATCTTTGCATCACTTTCAAGTTAAATTTCCCCAAATCCTTTTCTCTTAACAAAAATATATATATATATATATATATATATGTCAAATAATGTTTGAAACAGCAGCTGGCCAGCATACTTTCTGCATGGACCACTGTAAGTGGCCATATCTGAGAACCTACAGACATATACTCATGTATGAAACCTCTTAACTGGCCCTTAACATTACTTCGCAATGTATGCTTCAGATTTAGGGGCACAAAAAAATTAAAGATGAAAAATCTGAATCAACATGTGTGACTTTTTCATGTTTCCAAAGTGATGCATGCAGGCATATGGGAAACCTCACTAAATTAGCTACTCATATATCAACACTTATATTTGTGACCCTTGTGACATGTGCATGCCTTAGAAACAGGAGCTTGCAATAGAATCTGTTACAAACAGCACTGATTGGTAATATGTTCCTAGCAGTGCTTGTTAATGAGTAATGTCTCCCGCAGATTTAAATGCAAGAGAAATAAGCTAGAAAGTTTAGGACTACATGCCTCTAGATTCCAGGGAAGACTTGCAAAGTCCTGCTGAGTCTCAGGAAATATGGAATGAAAATCTGAATAAGGTCTAGTTTACGGTTACCTAGCAATAATCTTGTTGCTGTCCTTGACATCAGTACTTATACTATGGCAAAAGCAGAGAATATATACATATATATATATTTTTTTTTTGGCAGAAGGCTAGCATTAAAAAAATTCAAACAACCATCAGGCAAAATGCTAAGAGCAACATAAAAGCGCATTCTACTCACTTTCTGGCAGAGCATGCAAAAAATTCAACTGCAGTTACAAATGCTACGACAATTGCATCCAGCTTCCACATAATGCTTTCTATTAATAAATACGCTGCAACAATGGACTTCCTCACACACAAAAAAAATCACCATAATTCAAACAAAAGGAGTTTTCAAAACCTGTTCTTAGAAAGCAAGCAGGGTAAATGCACGAAAAAGCAAAAAAAGATGGGGGAACAAACAGAAGACAGTAAAAAACTTCAAGATAGCATGAGAAGGAAGATTCCAGGTATACCAGCGCAGGGGTAGGAATATTTTCCTTGGGGCTGGTTACCACGTTCGTTTTGTTGTTTATCTGTAGGTATGCAGAAAATAGAAACAGACAGGCCTTAGAACTCTTAGTAGACACTGTATCTATATCTCTCTGTATAGAACATCCATATACAGATATAGATATCTATATATAGATATAGATATGGAAATAAAGAATCACAGAAAGATGAACTTATGAACTTGAAAGAACACTAACAATAGATCTTACAGCTAGCTGCAACCCCTCAAAAAAAATTAGCTACGACTTTTCAGATGCACTATATGAAGTTCTGTATACTGCATAGAAGATTTTGTCTGTGACACTTAAAAGAACAGAGAGCCTTTAAATAGTATTTAAAAACATTCAAGAAGAGAAAATAATTAATATGGGTTCGAGAAGAGTATTAATTTGTCACTATGACTTCGTATCATGCAACACTATTAAAAAATTGCACTCTACTTTTTATGTCTTAATTACTAATCACTACCATAAATAATATTTGATTCTTCATAGCTTTTCAGACATCCATAGATTATTTCTATTGTCTTTTGGGAACAAACCTGAATAAATGACTGATGCTGGAAAGAGACTAGTGTCCCTTCAACTTTTTTTGGTGTTATTTTCTACAAAATAATTGCCAGCTGTGAACTTCGTCAACTAAAGTTTTCTGCAGTAACTGAACAGCAGCCTCTCAATTTTGGTACCATAAATTGAAACATAAGGTTTCACACTACAGTGTCTGTAGTCTTAAGCCACAAATCACTGCAGATCTGCTTAACTTACATCTAGGTCATCACGCTAATTCTTAAGCTTAGTGCAGCATCACCTTTACAAGACTTTTGACTTTTGCTTATATAAACTTCCAGTGATGTTAGCAGTAATTGTAAAGTTATCTGATTCTTTAAATCCATTTTTTTAAATTCAGCTTTCATAAATATCATGGTATGAAGAGAACAGAAATATTGAAAATCATGTACCAAGCCACTGTTTACATGCACTAGAAAGCAAGACTTAATTATCAGTAAAATTAGTTAGAAATGTGTCACTTTTTCTTTCAAAATTACTAGAAAAAATTTTCATGTATGCTTCCATCATGTTTAATTTTAACAAGAGCAGTCCAAAGCAGCATGCAGAATTGGGTGCATAAACATAAGCCCTGAAAGACTTAGATCCAAAAAATATCTACTGAACCTTTTAATCATAGTGCTCAATAAAAAATGTGCAAAGCAAAGAAATAAAAGTACAAAATTGTTTCCTTAATGAACTGTTGTATAACTTCATCATTTAAAAGAAAAAGCTCTAATAAACTTGTAAGGTATTTTTTCTTCCAAAAGAAGAAAAAAATGGTTTTCTTTCTGAAACCAATTAGCAAATGAAGATGTGTTATGTAATATATATGAAAAGATATAAAGAGGAAGTCCTAGAATAGGACTGAATAAAGAGAGCCATAACATCTGATTTCTCATTTAAACTACCCAGTGACTCTGTAGCCTCACATGAAGTACTCGGCTTCTCAGCAGCACAGTGTAGCACAGCGCTTCTGTCTGTACTAATGCTTTGGTTAATTCAAGTCACTGCAAGTTAGCACTGCTGGCAAAGTTCACTGAAGTCTATTAATGTCCTCAACAGTTTTTTTACTATTATTTTACTTTGGTACAGGTGTGGCAGGTGATTTATTGATAGTCTGAATTACGCCTGCAGCTAAACTGAAGTCTCACATTGACTGTGTCTAGATTATAGAAATGTCATCAGGGTTTGCATTACCTAATGACAGACTGCAAATTTCCTCACCGTAACAAAGATTGACTTTGAAGAATACAAAACAGCCTAGCTAGTTAATGGCAGGGAATGTTGTTCTTAAACTACAAATTATTTAATAATATTTGTGATAGGGCCCATTTCCCCATGCAGGACAAAAATAAATTTCATTGATTTAAAATTGAAGTTCACATTGCTCTACAGTAGAATGACAAGAAACCAATTTTTCTTTTTAAATAACAGTCTTTCTACAGAAACTGTCATTAAGAGAAAATGTAAGTCATTATTGATCTCCAAGTGTTCACTTTATGTTCCAAGTTAGCTTAGTTATTCCAAGTTAAATTTCATTTATCTATTCACTCCTACAAACTTTCAGTCATATTTCAGCTGTAAGTTGCATGGGTGTCTGAACTCAAGACAGGGAGATAAAAATACTTTGGTGCATAATTTCACTCACACGGAGAGATATTAGTGAGTATTTCATACATTATTAACTTATCGAGATATTTATGGGGCTGTGAGATTGGTAAAACCTGAACTCCTTACTCAGGAAAAACTTAAAAAAAAACACCCCACTACTTCAATAAATAAAAATTCTCTACAGGAAAGCTATGGAATAGTGAGTA
Source organism: Lagopus muta (assembly GCF_023343835.1). NCBI lineage: Eukaryota > Metazoa > Chordata > Aves > Galliformes > Phasianidae > Lagopus > Lagopus muta. The sequence goes on along the minus strand of NC_064436.1, from coordinate 37,109,694 downwards.
CACATAGAACATTGCTTGACAGCATACTGATCTTCTAAAACAAGAGAAAAAATGACTATTATGTTGTGTAATAACAGTTCTTATCTGGCAACAACATAGTCCTTAGAAGACTACAAACAAAAAGCACTTAACAAAAGGCACAGATGCACATAAAGTAAAAATATGAGAAAAGAAACAATTTCACCAGATTTCATACAGTCCTATTCAGTAGTAGCTTAATAAAAATGAAATAAAATAAGAAATGATATGCCAAACAAATGCTTGCTGTTGAATATATAATGAAAACGGGTTAATCAAATTCCAATTCCAATTTTGCCTGAGTAAGGAGAGCAGGCTTGGGTCCATACTCCCTTGATGAAAGCCCTATAAAAATAAATAATATCCATTACAGCTACTGCTGAAAACTGCAGGAAATATATTCAGAACTTCTTAAAACATAACAAGAATAGATCATTCATTATCAAAAGCAGAAAGAGAAAACAACTAAAAATTAATTATTCTGTATACACAGAACTCTGAAACTTAGAGAGAAAACAGCAACAAGCCTTATACCTTCTCTCTCATAGAATATATACTTGTTCATCTATTAATGGACATTGTGCATTTTGCGCTTATTTTAACAGGAGAGGGAAATGATTCCAAAAGGAATAAACAATTTTCATATGAAAAGTTCAATTATACTGATGTGGTTATCTTTTATTTGTTGTGAAGAAGGAAAACTAGTGCATCACTTGTCAAGTGCCACCCTTTTAGGTCTGATTGCGGTGCAGGCTGGTGCACGTACATAAATATGCCAACAGCTGAGCATGACTGCAGAATAACTACACATCTTTGGTCAAAATGTTACAAAAATATTTTAAGAAACAAGATCTGCAGCTTGGGGCTTAATCTTTCTAATAGTACTTCTGTAATGAAAAGATAAAACCCACTTCACATTTGAGATACTAAAAATATCGTCACCGCATGTTTCCAGTAATTCTCATTTGGGCACTGTAACCACTGATCCTCTGTCAGTGAAACTCTCCACTCACCCGAAGAGCAGACAATTTACCTACATAACTGCATGCCTGCTCAGACCAGAACAGCACTTTTTGCCTTTCAAGGAGAGTTGCACATTCCAGTGAAAGGTGTGGATGAGGAGCATTTGCATCTCTACCTGCGGCAGCAGCACAAGATGCCTGGGATATCACAGCAGATGATCACAGACCTCACAAAAGTCAGAATCAAAACCATAACAAACAGGAATACAACAGGTTGTTGTGCACGATCGCAGAGGCCAAATGAATCCATAGCTATAGAGTAGGCTGAGGAGAAAGAAGAGAGGCTGACTGCCAGCTGGGATGTCTTGTGACAAAACTTTGAGCCACGAAGGAAGTTAGTTGGGAGACTGTAGTATAGAAGGGCTGTGAAATTGTTTTTTTGACTCCTAAGGAATTAGTATGGCATCCTGACGTATAGCTGCTCAATTAAAGAGGTTCACTGTGCAGAACAATGTAGTTTGAGTTATGTAATTAATATTATTAGCTTTAAATAAAAGGAGATTTTAAAAATTAATGGAAGGCTATTACAGGATTGCTATTCTGTTACTATTTTTATTTACTAAGGATAGCTGCATTGGCCAATGTTACATCTACTTTTTGTTTGTTTTCATATGTCCCCAGGCAAAATAAATAAATAAATAAATAAATAAGTATCTTGCTTGGAAGAACTGCAGAACAATTCAGTGTGGATGGCATATAGCAACTGCAGGCTTAAAATTCACAAGGTTGTACTGTAAAGTCTTGCAGCTTCTTGCAGTATGTTGACAAAACTAAATGCAACTGTTTGATTTCTAGGTGTGAATGTTTCACCAGAGGAAAAATCTGTCAGATAAAGATCCTCACCATCATTTGAACACTCGAACTGGACTTCCTTTTCTGAATTGACCAGTCAGAGAGAAAGGAAAAGAAGAAAATGTGACTGGTTGGATTTAAAGTATCAATGCATGGCGTACAGTATATTTCTTTCTTTTTTTTTTTTTAATAGGAAAAGACAGCTTAAGCTGTAGGAAAGAGTAGAAAAGCGCTATGGAGAATACAGTACCTCAATAAAATAAATGACAAAAATAAGACTTCCCCAGATGTAAATTTACTCCCTTTGCTCCACATGACCATGCAGGCAAACAGTAGGTACAAAATGTGCTGAAAACCAAAGTATCAACTTAGGCAAAATTTTGGCAACAATTGTTTGTAGTATTATAATAAAAATTGAGATAGAATAATACCACTGTAGACCTGTAGGAGGAATGATATTTAAAAAAGAAAAGCTGTTCAGCTGAAGTACATAAAATTTATATATTCCACAATGACACGTATTAAGGATTTTCCACAGACATGACAGAAAAGTACTGAATGTGTGCTTCTCCAGATAAGTAAGATATCTACTTGTCAGTGAGAAGCACTGAAATCATGATGCATTCACTTCATTTTCAGTCAGTCAAGCTTATTTTATAGGAAAAGCGTGAGTATTTGAGAGAATAGGATCAAATATACTGTGAATCCATTATTTAAGTATACAATGTTTTGTTCAGGGAAAAAGTTAATAATAATAAATTAAAATTCAGGTCAAAGATACACTCCTGAGAAAATACATCGAGAACAGAAGAATTTCTTTTGCATCATACAGTGAAAGCCTGAGGCACTTATTTTAGTCTTCAAGATTTCTCCAAGAAAAAGAAATAAAATATTTTTCTCTGCTGAGTGGTTTTTTTTTTTCTGTCTGTTTTTCAAAGTATTTTTCCAGAATTTGTGAAGCATCTCTCCTCCTGCAGGATCAGGTGACATGAGAAAGGAGTTCTAAATCGTGTATGAAAGCTGCCAAAATGTTCCCTTCTTAGCAAGATCTGTTCGTCAAGATGAGCTGATTTGTTGAGACAGTAAACCCCTCCAGTTCTGCCAAATATAGCAAGTACATCTGGCAGAAAACACCTCATATGGAGCCAAGAATACCAGTAAACCTTTGCTCTTCCACGGAATCTAATGAAAAGTCAAGGGGAAACATGGAGACAAGAAAGCTACCGGTAAGCTCTTAAACCTTGAAAACAAACGTGCCCACCACCGAACCATCAATTATATTTACAAGCTAGTTATTAGCATTGAGTCACACAATCATCCTTCACTGAAATATCAAAAAAAAGTATTTTCTCCAGCAGCTTTCTATTTCCCACTTATTAAAATCCTTGTTTTTCAAATATTTCTTTTATTTCATTTCTTAATTTTCATCTACTAACTTTAATAATTTCAACATTATATAATGAAAATAAATAACGATATTCAATTCCAAGAACCAGCAGAAGTTACAATTAAGCGATGACTAAGTATACATATTTTAAAGCATGCATTTAACCTACCTTAACTCCGTCTGGCTTTTTCAGTAAACTCTTGGCTGCTGTAAAACGAGACAAGTAATTTCAGTGTCAGATGGTTACTATGGAGGTCAATCAGCTGTTGTAGCAAATCCCCATTTGCCTCCCAGCTGCAGATACATTTTCAGTTTTTATTTCCTCCTTTTGTTGTTCTGAGTGTGGGAAATAAATGCTGAAAATAACTAAACTACTAATACTTCAGATTATCATACATTTCTTCTTCCACTGATTATTAACTGCTGGTTAACTGTACTTACAAAATTGTACCTATAAAATGAGAAACCCAACTGTTAGGAACTTTCCTGGGTGGCATACAGGAAAACAGTTGCGTCTGGTATCAATTTGAGAGTGCCACAAAAATACCCAATATCACATCAACAGAATACCTTAAGAGCATAGAGAGGTACATTACTGGCTATTTCATTTAATGAAAAGTAAACTGGATTTTTTAAAAAAGCACCTCTGGCTTTGATTCACTGGGAATTTTCTACCATAAAGCATCAGTTCCTCATGTGATAGTCTGAGAAGTCACACATATGAAAGAACAACCTGTTAGTGGCAGGAACTGATGACAAACCATGATTTTATTCAAAGGTTTGTCAAGCTTTAAATTCTATCACTTCAAGTGGCAGCAAGAATCTGGCCAAATTATTCCAGAGAGAGCTAATGTTCAAGAAATGACACCACAGTTCAGAACCTGCAAGCATTTACAGCAGAAAAGCATGATTAAAGACCTACCAAATTATACTATTCACAAAAATGCTCTATGACTCTCTGCCAAAGATTTATAAGATAAGCCTGGCATCTTTTGTTTTTTACTGTTGTTTATGAGCCAATTTTCCTATCAGAAGGTACATTAAAGCTTATGGTGAAACTGCTCTTCTCATACAGTTTCACTCAGAAGTAGGAGCCTTTTTGGAAAAGAAAAGCTCCAGTTAGCAATCCAGCATATCAAAAGGAGGCAGAGCTGGCATGAGCTTCCATCATTATTGGTATCCTTCTCTTAAAAACAAAACAAAACAAAACCCAAACTGAACAAACAGAACAAATGATTTGATCTTGCTAGACTGAGGCTATTCAAATGAGCTGAGGATTTTGAAGTTAATGAGTTATCCGGCTTAAAGCTGAAGTTTGTGTACTTGTGGCTCATACCCTGGTTATATCTGCATCAAGTGCACATTTAGCTCTGTGCAGAGAACAGAAAATGAAAAATCACCTAGAACACTGTAAAGAAATAACTGCTGTCCATTACTGTGTTATTTAAATTAAAAAAAAAAAAAAAAAAGCCTGGAAAATGACATCAGGCAAATGCATTGTGTTAGCTACGGATATCAGCTATTAGACTGATGTTCTCTCATAAGGCCCATGATTTCCAATTAAAATTAACAAATACTAGATTTGCCAGCATTATGCAACAGACACAGTGCATGGTTGTATTTACAGAAACATTCATATTTTTTAAAAAAAGTGTCTTATAGGATTTGGAGGGGACAGGGTACACACTTCTGTAATGTGTGCTTATAGGACTTGATACTTGATATATGGCCATATATTTTATACCACAGCAAACATTCCAGGCACTCCAGAAATTCATTTAGGAGAAGCAAAGGGAAGGAGCTATTTCTTGAACTTCAGGTAAAAAAAAAAACAGAAATTCTTTGCTTTCAAAGTCTGTTTTCTACCATTAGAGCTTATAAAAATGTGAGAAAACATATATTAATGATTACAGGCTGCTGCTCATAACAAACTAGGTCCTTGGGCTACAGCAGTGTAATTTATCTTTTCATTACATTCTGAGTTCTTTCAATGCTAAACCAACATTACAGGTTATATTAAAAAACAAACAAACAACAAAAAAAACCCAGTAAAATGTAGGCACTGAAAGCAGTAACTGCAAGTATTGTGTTTATGGCATTGCCAGCATGTCCTTTGAAATGTGCCCAGTAAGCAGTATGGATTATTATGCAGTATTTTGTGTTATAGGACATATTTCATATTCAACTTCCTTTGCAATTGCTGTTTTTGTCTTGGAATGTGTATATACATACATATAAATATTTTAATGCATCTAAGCACAGATACTGCATACAAATCAAGTATTTAAAGAATTTGCAGTAGCAAAGCAATTAGCATATTCTAAATTAAGCCCACAATGAAAAATTTCTTGCAACTAGAAGAATTAGCTATAAATAAAACCTACAGCAGTGCTAGTAAGCCAGAAAGCAGACTAAAGAGAAATGGCACTGTGACAACATGAAGAAATTAAAGTGATTTACAGCAAACGGCAATTTTGAAGAGAAAAAAGATGTTCCTTTCACGTGCTGAGGGTCTTACCTCACAAGAAATATACATTCCACATAAAAGGAAGAAAGAAAAAGGAAAATAAAACACTTTTATAACCACATTGTTATGGACAAAGGACGTTCAAACACATGCTTTGCGATGAATTACAATGAGTAAACAACTTGAAAATAAAAATACATTAAGGGATATTATGGCTCATTACAATATAAAACAGAGAGAATGGGTGAAAAAAAAAAAAATACCAAGGAAAAAAAAAGCCAAAATCCTGTTTGCTTTTCATGCCAAAATCATATTTTAAAATGACTTCAGATTCTTTTCCTTTATGAAAGGTGAAATTGACCCTTACATACATAGACAAAGTTATGAAAAGTGATGAGAAATGACGTATTTACTTGGCACTTAAGAATAATTAATTCCTACAAAATAGGAAGCCTACAACATTAACTTGAAAATAAAATGATACTGGCAATTCATTAAGCCATAGCCTTGTAAAATTTACTTGAAAGTAATCTTCTGTTCTGTGTTACATGTGAATATTAAATACTGCAGGCTAGGAAGGGGTGTGTATTTCACGTGCTATGCAAATTGAACAAACTGCTTCTGCATTCATCATCATTTAATTTATTGTGAATGATTCTGCGCTTATTATTATTCAAAATATTCAAAATATATAAAATTATTCAAAAGCATTATCATGTTTTTGTCTATAAATTAATTTCTGTTCCACAGTTGCATTATAGGGTAGGAAGACTGTAATATTACCGACTTTTGAATTTGGCTTTTTTTTTTTTTTTTTAAACTACGCACTTAAGATCTCAAATGGTAAAATGAAAAATTCAGCAGAGTATCTTAGTTCCAGCCACAGTGCTGTTGAGGACAATTCTAAATCTATTAATAGTAAACATATTTTATCTTTGTCTATTAAAATTTATGTTGCATAAAGATCTAAATCTTCAGGTACCCTCAACTACAGAATTATTTTATATAGAAGAAACATTTATTGCTTTATTAAATGAGGCAATGGAAAAGAAGGGAAAGAAGGACTAACTTTATTACTTTATTAATTTATTACTTCTTAGAAAAGCAGTAAGGAAGGAACGTGTGTATTTCTGCTTTTGTTTTAGAACAAGATGCAATAAAATCTTTGAATGAGATTTGAAATACATACTTACTCATATGGAACTACATGCATTATTTTTGATTTTCCTCCACCAAAATAAAATGGGAAAATTCTGTCTTTCAAAACATAACATTAAAAATACAAAGAGACACATTCTACTTAAAAATTACACCACTGAGGCCTGCTAAAATTTGTTCTATTTAGTTCAAATAGTTTAAATTCTCTCGTTTCTACAAAGAAAAAAACCTGAAGACATATCATCTTTATATATTCTTGCAAAACAAAGGTTTTTATGTGCTAATAAATCCTAATTATATTTTAGTCATTATTACAGACATCAAAACATAAAGACCACATGAACCTGGAGCTCAGTTAACATACCTGAGAAATTTCTGGTAGCCAGCATCGTTGTCAAAATGGCCCCCTGTGTAGACATACATTTTTTCAAATTAGTAACATACTTCTTTGAAGTACTGAATGATAACACAACGGGAAAAGAGAAGTACACGCGTGGTAAATCACACAAACTGCTTAATTACATAAACTATTTAACCCTGAAAGAATGGATTGGCTATGCATTACCTGTCATTAACTGTAATTCAATCTTAATTGCACAGCTACTAGCAATCCTGGAAATCTGCTATTAACTGTAAGTTTGTAATGCACAGGCCACAACTACTTAGAGACACAGTAACCAGAAGCATAATATATAGTTGAATATGAAACAGACTTCACTCATTTGGTTGGATTATTCTTTTTGTAGGTAGAGCAGTTGATCTGTAATGTACTAATCGGAAAACTTCACAATTTGCAAAGTTATCCTGTCCATGCAGGAGAAAACAAATGATAACCTAGAAGAACAATCTTAGGGATCTTCCCTAAGATTTTCCCTAAGATTTTCCCATTTTTAATGTGCATACAGGAAGATGATTGTTGTTATTTCGAATCCAACAAAATCATGCAGTACACATTTTAAAATTTCTTTCTTAAAACACTCTTATGTAGTAGGTTAGAAAAGTGTTTAGATTTGGAAAAAACATGTATCAGTTCCAGCATTACATAGTTTCTAATGTTCAGTATCACAGCTCACATGAAAATATAATGTTCTATTATCTTCTGTTAAAAATCAAAATCCTCATGCTCAATAGCTGCTCATCCATCCAACAGTTCTTATTACAGTAGCATTCAAGAAAAATTCCCCTGAGGATCATTTATTTCATAGATGGACTAACAGCCAAACTATATTTTTCATGCCATCTTTCCAAAACTATATACTCGTCCTTGCAGTTGTTTTCATTCTTACCTTTAGTTTTCTTCTTGCGTTGAATTTCTTCAAACAATCTACAGTCTCCTGTCTGTGCATCATAGAGGCAACAGTAGAACGTTGCTGAAGAAATTAAGGAAAGAATGACTTTAAATGCATCCAAACAGACATATTGCTTTTCATTTACACTACGACATATGTGTACGTTGACCTATATGGTCCAATACTTAAGTTTCCAATTTCTACCCTGTGTAACTCTTTTCTGCAAGCTTCTACGCATAAAAGAAATTTCCAAACCAACAAAAAACAAGGTCTCCTTTTACCTAGCATTTGTCAGGTGTAAAGTCCTCTTGAAATAAGTTTTCCCCGATTTCTTTAGTAAGGACTAAGAAAAACACAGAATCCTAAGAGTTTGGGCTACAGAGTATAAACATAATATACTAAATATGAAAATCTTTGAAAATATGTTTTAGAACAGGAAGACAGATTTTCTTTAACATTAGTGACACTAGGTAAGGCACAGAAGCAGGAAATATTTCAGAGGAAATTCAGCAGCACTTGCATTTTCCATGTAACCCAACTTAATTTGCATTATATAAAGGCCAGACAGTGCAGCCAATGAAAACAAATAGAGCTGAGAAACAGCTCTATACACCTCACTGTGACTTTCAAAGCATCAGCCCAGATCATCTGTAAAGTCAAAACCTAGACTGCACTGAGAACTGGGAAGTAGTCCTGAATCCAGTAACACAAAGGTAGCTTCTGCTAGCAGTAATCTAACTCAACAAGTCCATTAATTTCCTGCTTTTCAATTTCATCATCATAGTTATAAGAAAAAGATGTAAAACACTGTGCAACTGAAAATTACTTTCTTGTACATCTTTTCTTTTCTTTGAGAGCTTAAAATCATGCTCTAATTATAGCAGTGAAATTCTGCACCATGAATCCAAGGAAAAGAAGTTTGCATCTGCAAAATTTCTTCTCACAGGCTGACATACCTGTATAATTACAATTTTACACACTACTACTTTAATAACTGCAACAGAACACCACAAAAAAGAACAAAAATTACCCTTCTAACTCTTTCAGGAGATACTGAAGTATACCATAAAGTGATTTGTCTTTCAAATTATTTTGTCAAATATGTAGAAGTTACTTACACAGATCCATGGATGCTTTAGTGCTTCTGAAGCCGTGATACGTTTTGCAGGGTTGATGGTAAGCATTTTATTGATAAGGTCTTTTGCTTCAGGAGTCACTGTATCCCACTCTGGAGAGGGAAACTTAAAAAAAAAGAAAAGTATGTGTGTATTATCTTGCATGACCACTACACAATTTTATATAAAGACATTAATTAATAACAGGTTTGTGATATTAACAGCTAGTTTTAAATTAAATACACTTTTCCACAATCAAAAAAGATTGAATTAGCCAGATTTATATGCAGTGTTTTTCTACATCACTGTTTTGGTTTTTGCAATTTGGTTCAGATGCAGAACATTTATGGACTTGCAATATTATGATAACAATTGATATTCATAGGATAAAATATCATCAGCAGACATAAAGGAGATTCCAGTCAGCTGTGAGGAATATGATCATAAAGCATCTCAAACAGTCCTAATCTCACTTTGAATTAAGACAAAAATATTGATCACTATTATTCAAACTCTTTGTTTGCTTTCTTTCAATGTTAATATTAATACCAATTGTATAGTAATGGTATAGAAATGAAAGTAAAGAATTTAACGCCTCTTTGCTCAGCAAAATATTTGCACGTGCACTCAAAGTACTTGCTCAAATGCAAATGGAATGAAAAAGTGGGTACATCTTAAACTGTTGCTGTGAACAGAACACCTTGATCACATCATTTTCCAATAATAAAAATGTTTATTCTTGGATTAGAAGAATTTAATATAATCTAAATGCAGTACATCACAGTTTGCATTAAGTACGTATAATACAGCTTCACAGTTTAGTCTCTGTACTTACTAATTTCTTACCCTCTCAGCTGAAACTGTAACTCCCACTGTAATTCTATTTGTTACTGTATTACGTGTTCAACTGGAAGGACACTAGACCACAGCATAACATAGATGGCCATAGCCATCAATTCTATAGAATTGGATTCAAATAAGAACTTCAAATTAGAAGGTACAGTATCTTCAACATTCACAAATGACTTAAAGATAAGAATCATGGTCCTCTGTTTTTCTATCTGCTTAATTTAATATAAACGAATGGATGATGTTGCAAAATTCACAATGCCACAAATGTTTGGGTACTACTTATCAACAGGCACAACGCTCACTTTCAAATACACTTTCAATTAATAAAACTGTTCTTTTTGAGAAGGTCTATAGCTGCCTGTGTTTACAAAAGTGGGCAATATAAAAGTATTCGAGTATGTTTAGACAGTTTAAGAATTATTAAAAACAATTTAGAATAAGTGACTGGCTAAAGTGATAACCACAAGATGTTAAGAAACATCTATTGGAAGTACAGAGGTATCAACAGGTCAGGATAACAAACTTGCACAATTTATACAATTTATACAAGGACCAGAAAATGAAAGCTTGGAGTTGTAGGGAAACTGAATTTATTTTTGCAGAGATGTATCCATCTTTATAAAGCTCATGTTACTAAAGTGACATTTACTACTCTGAATGATTCATGACAGTCAATCAAAAAAAAAAAAAAGATTACAATATAAATAATCTAACTTTTCACTCTAGGAGATTTCTACATAGAGGTACAATTATAAATAATTCAGAAGATAGAGCATGGCACATACATCATAAGCACCAGCCTTTATCTGCTGGTAAAGTCTGTGCTGGTCTTCATCCCAGAAAGGAGGATAACCCACCAGGAGGATATACAGAATGACACCTGCAGAAATCACAGTAGTAATTAAGTAACTGCAAGACAAAAACAAACAAATAAACAAACAAACAAAAACACCCAAAAAACAAAGAAATTCATTTTGTACCTGATAACCATGTGAAACTATGGCTCAAAAGAAGGATCCCAACTACTGAAAAACACTTCCTATCCATGCTGGGGATTAGAGTAAACATAGGGTTCATGGGACAACCTCCTACAGAGTGTGAGCAAGAATGTGCATCTGACACAAAATCGGATTTGTTAAACTGAGAATATTTAGCTAGCTGGAGAAATAGATTTGTACTTTTCAAAGATCATGAAAGTTCTATGAAAATAACATGTCTGGTGTTGTCATGTTATCTGTACTGCTGTCTATAATACTACAACTAATGTCAGGCAAAGAAAATTTGGGCAACTCAATTTATATTTCTATAAATATATGGTTGATAGGAAATAAAGAAGTTCACCTGCTAGTTTTACAGGGATGATTCATTATGACTAAAGAAAAATGCTTTCCTAAATACAACCAAATAAGTGTGGGTAGAAGTACAAGAAAGAAACTCATCATTTGTTCTCACATAGGTAGCAATCCCTTTGCTAGGACCATAAATTACACTGTTTGAAGAACTGGGTGATAAAGTAATTGCTCTCTACTCAACAAAAACATTAGTCTCAGACTTCAAAACTGCAGTTCCAACATTTTGATTTTTTCTAAAAGTTAATATTGAATTTTAACTAATACCTATTTTCTGGTGTGGAATATAAGGTATTCCGGTATCCTTCCCTTAACATACTTTACAGTTGACTGAACACTGTCTTTCAGAATAATTCCTTACCACATGCCCACATATCCACAGGTTTTCCATATGGATCTTTCCGTAAGACTTCTGGAGAAAGGTATCCTGGAGTGCCAGCAAAGCCTGTCACAAGGCAAGGAAAGTACTCTCAAAAACTGTATGTGCTCCGCAAAACGCAAGTCATTTTCATGTTATCCAAGAACAACCAGGATCTTCACAAACTATCCAGCAATAACTACTTCATCTTAAACTTTTCGTTCTATGGCAAACTGCCCAAAAGTAACAATAACATAAATACAAATGCAGACCTGTCGCATTCCCTTTTTGTCACCATCTCTACATGTCTACAGTCAAGAGGACAGTGAAAAGCCAGCTGGTTACCCATCTATTCTAACACTGCAGATTCAACAGTTGTGTCAGGGGTGACAGTGGAAGATTTCCAGAAAGATTTCCAGATAGCTGAAAAAATTTCACTCATGACCTGTCCATTACCATAAGCTATAGAAAGACAATCAGTAGTAAGGTACAAATATATCTGTTCAGGTTCAAAGTAAAAAAGAAGTCAGTGGAGCAGGGAAAACATGGGCAGCACAGAGTGATCCCCTTGGAGATATCAACTGAAAGACAGCAAATGCATTCTACGCTTGCCCAAACCTATGAATACTGTTTCCAATGTTTGTTTTTGTTTGTTTGTTGCTTTTAATCCCTACCATAATCTAGTCTATTTTAAACTAGCGCCAAATTACACAAATTATTTTTGTAAAGATGACTCACTCGGGACTTCTGAGTCCATCTTCTCTCAGCTGTGAAGACAATTTTACACATAAAGTACTACTTCTGGTGACATTTATGGGGAACTGATTAACAAAACACAGGGGCATTTCAGCAACACTACTGAAGCTATAAGGAACATTTTAAAAGCCCTACTCAAACCTACATGAGGGTTAGTTTCTGAGAAAACATATAATACTAAATTTAGAAAAGCTCACATATGGAGCAATTTCTCATTTACAAGAAAAAGAGAGTAGAAATACTGTTCTAATTTCCTTTCATAGAAGGAGAAACTCAAATCAACCAGGGCCTGACAGTGGCGAAGTAAATGCTCAGAAACGCTCATGATTAGAATTCTTGAGAGCACAACTGGCTATTGCTTTGCATAAAGACAGACAACTTAGGCTTCAGTCATCTTACAGCCTTTGCTGTTCATATTCCACACAACTACTTCTAAGGTTGCTTCAATGAAACACTCACTTCCTTGAAGTGATGCAGCCTGTAGAACCCCTTACAGAAGTTCACAAAAAGCATCTCCAAAGTCATATACCCTTTACAATTTGGATGTTCTTTCTTTATTCTTCAGCAGCAGTATGATCTTCAATTAGGAGAAATAAAAAATGTAGGTTTAAATGTAGTCATTTCTCAGAATACTGTAATAGGTAAAAGCTTCATGATCCATAATGCTCTGTAGTGTTTCAGTTAGTATATATGCTCTTATAAGTATTTTTCTCTAAAATTGTATGCTTGGAAATCCTTGGAAGGTGAGATTTTGAAAAACCACCTGTTATTTCTGAAAGACCAAATGTATACCACAAGATTTGTGCTAAACAGAGGATAAGCAATGAAACTTATGAAAGATGGCGATAAGGTGTGAAGTAGACAGCTACAGAAAAAGGAAGCCTTTGCCCTGCAGCTGGCAATCATTTTAGGGTGGGAGGAGGAAATGAACAAACACATTGTGTACTCTACTCAGAATGTACCTAAATAGTTTAATGAAAAACAGGCTTGCATTTTTCAGTATCCTAATATGAGAACCATGAATTATGAAGTACTGTCGTACACAGGAAACACAGTTTAAGCTCCTTTGAGAAGTTAATGAATTCATGTTCTAATTATCTTTAAATAGAGTGGTTTCATAATTTTTCCTGGAAGTAGAGCTTTACATTAATATTTTGGTCCATCTTAAATGTAAAGTTGTATTGATGTTCAACCTTACCACAGCTCCACAAACATTATCATACATCAATTGGAACTAAACGTTACAGTGAAGATATAACAACCAGCTAACTTTGTCTTTTGATGAGGTTACAGAAGAGTCTACGCTATCAGAAATAACAACTCAGAAATAAGTCATAACAAATATGAGTGTACTTTTCAGAGAACTATTGCTAACAGTAGCAATCAACTTAGCCACAAAAAAAAAAGGACTTTCAAACCTGGAAATTGTGACTCTATATAATCTAGTAAAGGCTTATCACTACGTACTACTATTATCACGTGATATTAAATACATATGCAGAGGCCCAAGAAAAATGCTGCACTGTGTCTTGTTCAATGGTGCATACACACGAGATGGCATGTTCCTCAACCCAAATAGCTTACAGTCTCAAAAACCTCTGCAAAGATAACATACATACTTCGTAAGTGGTAAGAATGTCTCGAGTCAACCCTGCACTGGAGGATAAGTATAATCCCATAAATTAAATTAACAAAAAGAGATGTATCTTAAAACAGAGAAACAAATTATTGCATTAGGACCTGCCCTATGCTTTCATCATCCCCTTTCTAGACTTATGGCGTCAGTGGCACTCATACAAGCATTCCAAAATAAAGTGGTAGAATAAATTATGCCAGTTCAAACAGTTAAAGCTGTACATCTTTGCTAACATAACTCCTTTTGACTCAAGAATAAATGTTCAAATGAGTAGCCTGGTGAGAAGATATGAAAAATGAGGCCGCAAGGGGTAAGAGCAAGCCTCTGAGAGCAAATATAGGGCAGCAGCCTTCACATCCTGCACAGCCAGATCTAAAAGAGTAACTGTATACAATCCGAGTTTAATACAGCTACTACTAAAAAAAAAAATCAGTGGAGCTACTCAAATGAACAATGTGTTGCATATTTTAGTCCCAGCTTCAGGGCTAGCTGAAGACGAGATGCAGCTGGGACTAAATCCAGCTACCAGTGAGTCAACTACAGCCCCTAGACAGACTTGAGTGAGACTCGCCTGTTTCAGTGAGCAAGTGGAGCCTGCCAGACACTTTCCCAGCACACTTAGCACCTGCTAGCAGGATGGGGTGTTTCCACTAAACAGATGAGCAGTTTCTACAAACAGTCATGAAACAGGTTTGCTTTATAAATATGTGAACTGTGAAAGCATCCCCATAGTATCCAAGCTTTAAGCAAAATATCATGCCACAGGTTTACATGTACACAAAAACAAAAAAAGAAAAAAAAAAAAAAAAAGAAAAGAAAGAAAGAAAGAAACTCTGATGCTGAGCTATAATTGGAATCAGACCATGCTATGAGTCACTAAGTGGTGCAGAATCCACTGGAAAGCAGAAAGAACACTGGAAGGAAGACAAAGTTCAGGACATCAGAGTGTTTTTGCCTTGTTAAAGCAATCATAAGAAGATTAAGGAAGGCACTCAGAACATTACTGAAAGCTTTTGCATTTCTATAGCAGTACAGAACTCACTTATTTTATCAAATATTACAGTTTTTACACTATTTTCTGTCACTATTCTTCCAGCTTCTCTGTTGACTGTATATGTTATTATGAATCCATTCACCTCACTCTCTACCAAGCTCAGCATAAAGATCTCATGATGCTAAGTCTGAAACAACCACTTCAGATTCTCCAACTGACCAATAAATAAAGTGCAAGATTTTACAGGGAGCTGCAATCTCATGTGCATTATCTGCATCCATATAGACAGAACATCTAGAGAAAATAGTCCTGAAGCTCATTCTGCTCATTTTTTCTTGAAAGGCTTCCTGTTTTCCAGATGTTTTCATCATTTTAACAAATTATTTGTATTTTGTTTTCTCTCTATTCAACTCTTTTTATGCTAGTCTATTCATTAATGTGCAAGACCAATCTCCTCTCTCTTTTGTGGATTACTGAAATCCATTTATATAAAGGCTGGGATTTAAAACAGCAGGCTAGCTTATAAAGCTACCAACATATGTCCAATGGTACTGCCTGCGCATGTGGATGCATCCTAGATTTCAAACTCTCAATCTCTCAACACACCATTTGCACAAAATCCTTCGTGCTTTTATTCTAAGCTTTGATAGCAAGCTTGCAATTGCTTTGTTCAATTTTAAGTTGCACTTTCTAGCTGCTGTAAATGAGAACATGTAGCTGCCACAACTATTTTATTGTGTGTTTTTTTCTTTCTTAGATAGTGACTTTCTTTGAAAGTGACTTTGTGCTTGCACTTCCCATCTGTTGAAATGGTGGTATTTGAGATTGAGGAACTGTATTTGGACATTTCCTGTATTTAAAATGACCAACTGAATTTACCTACACTTTTTCCTTGGGCATCTGTGAACTGTAACAGATGATCTATAATAAGCTTTTATTTTTTTTTTATTATCATTAACAAAAAAAGGAAATACTTTAGTGGGAGTAGAGAGAACTGTGTGATACTGAACTCACTACCCCCATCCTTTTTCCGATCCTGAAGCAGAGCTTTGTACATTCCAAGTATTGACTTTGAAGATCTAGTTTGAACAGAGTTGCCATCTCCAGGAGAAAAGAAACTCTCCAATCCCAGCTTTTCATGAACTAAGCTGAGTGCCTCTTAGAAAGTGCACTCTTTTGCTGGTGATATACACACACAGCTTGTTTACACATTCCAATACATCTTTGTCACCTTTGCCATCAAGGAAGTACTCTCTCAATTCCTCTCAGATCAAGATTATATTTTCAAAAGTATCACAGTAGCAGAGAAACTCCAGTGTAAGCTTCCAAAGATAGTTGTAAGTTATGGACAGATAACCTTTCCTAGACACTCTAAACCATTCTCTCATTTCTTGGATTTAAGGTGTCCATGGTCTCCCATATGAGATGCTTCTATGTTAGCAGTTGAACATTCTTTATAAGCTAGATTATTTTGAACTAAATGGGTCAAATAAAGTCTTGTGAACAGCTTTACTAGCAGGTCTGAAGGGGCAGTCACCTCTAGAACAGCAACATAAGCAGCTGAGGCATAACTTGGACTGTTACAGTGAGATGTGGATTACTGTCTAAAGTAAAATTTTCAGGTATTTCCAATGAACAAACAGCTGTTCAGATAAAGTGTTTTGACTTCTGGATGTAGGAATGGAATGTTCCAATGTTTCTGGAATGGAATTGGAATTAAAAAGACAAATATTTAACTAATAGCTCTTTTCAGAGGGGTCTTCTTACTTCATCAGGGGTTTCTGATAGTCTCTGCATGCTCAGCAGATAGGTGAAGTAATTTATAGTCACAGAGATTAGATAGATGGAGTAATTTAGAAGTACAAAGACAGCATCTCCTATCTATCCACCTATCTAGAATACCTCTGAGCCTTGAGTCAAAGATAAGCTAGACATCCCACTCCTAAACACTGTGACAAGGATATCAATAGGCTCATTATATTGAAAGACTACTAATTTTTGTTGCAGGATGGACAAGACCTGAGTGATAGAGAATTTAGGAGGAGAAGTTAAATAATTAGCAATATATATGTTTAGATAGCAACAATTTATGTTTAGCCAGTATCCATACGTTAAGTGTAGGGAACCTGAAGTACTCAGCAAGATAAGCATTGGGCAATAGAGCATAAAAGATGTAACACTCTCTCTCTCAGGTGCACTCCTGCTTGCAGGATGCTCACCATTCCAATTGTGAGTAAAATCTGCTTTTATCAGAGATACCATCCTGATAAATTATTTGGATATTTCCAACATGGGCAGCTGTACTCAACAGTATTAGCCCACAGCCTTATTCTTCAGTTACATGAGTAACTAAACGGAAATCAGCCACCTCCTTCCCAGCCTCTGTGCTCATATTTCCTTTCCACAGATACAAAAGAGAAAGCGAGGAGGAGTTGTGATAACCTAGTTTCTAATCAAACTTACAGGCAGACAAAAGGCAGGGCATACCAGAAGTTAGTAAATCTAAGTTTCAGAGTCAAGGAACGTCAAAGACATTCTGTGCCTACAGAAGAGACTCCTGCCAATTCATTTTATGCAGCAGTTTGGGAAGATGATTTAGCTTTGCCAGTGAAGAAAAGGTTATGAGGCTGAGCCTCTTCTTGCCTAATCAACCTCTTTTATATGGAAATTTACCCACGGGTCATTCCTGAAGCTTTGTCTTTTTCTCTTCTCTCTCTCTCCTGTTTTGTTGTTGTTTTTAATAAATAAAGACTGCTGCCAAGCTATCTTTAATTCTGTGAGAATCGCAGATAACATTCTTCCTAGAGAAAAAGATCTAAAGTTTACCATGGCGTAGAGTTTGAACTATGAACAAAATATCCTTATAAGCTACATACCAAGTCATTACACAGCTATATGTTTTACACTAGAGTGAGAAGCTAGCAAGTTTGGGAGGCTTAGTGCCAACACTAAATAAATAATTTAAAAAAAACCCCATACTTACCAAACCAAGCCTGTTGTTCCCCTTGGACTTCTATAGCCAAACCAAAGTCTGCCAGTTTTACTGCTGCTCCCTTGGATTTGCTAGCTAAAAGTAAGTTCTCAGGCTTCATTTGGAAAGAGAAAAAAAATTGAGATTAAAAAATAAGTAAACATAATTTAGACAGCTTTTTCCCCTTTTTTTGTTGTTTTTGTTTTGTTAAGGTGGTCTGGAAAAGAAGAAATACTTTAGAGAAGTGAAAAAGAAAGAAAAAACACCATGCATTTTCTCTATAAAAGTTAAAACTGTACTTTCCACTCTTCGGAAGAATCACTAGGTCTGTAAGCTACCATCATGATCCCATATGACAGCAAGACTGAAAAGTGCAAATCTTCTGGAGAAGTACATAAGCTAGAACTGCCACACAGCATTGTGATTACTGTTTGTTTGATAGGACAATTCAGAGAGCCCTAAGAACTCACTGCTTGGAAAAAGCAGCTGAAAAGCCCCAAAGCCCACATACCCTTTGATTCGCAGTCTGTCCTGCACAGTTAGTAGGATTTGGCATTTCTAACCACAGACTGTATGTTTTGCATGATAACAACAGCAGCAGCCATTTTCACATTCGTATTTAGAGGGCAGGTGTATCTGCAGCGCAAATCTTTCTACAATAAAACAGCACACCCACATTTCTGCTTGCCGAGAACCTACTGCAAATAACAATTTAAGTCTGGGAAAGTTCCCACTTAGCTTTTTTAGGGCATGCTGGACACATCTGAAATCAAAGGCTTCACTATACCTACACAGTTAAAAGTAGAGATTTGATAACAGCGGTGTCATTCTAACCTTCATGAAGTATCCTTTGAATGTCAGTTAGCAAGTACATAGAATGTTAATCATCCAAAGATAACTTCATTCTAGGAACCCTAAAATTTTTTTACCTTACAAAATACTGAAGAATTCTACAGAACATTTCAGAAAACTGACTACTATTTTGTTTTCTTGACACTTCTTTTTTCTCTATATCTATTATTATTATTATTATTTTTAATCAGCACTTCTTTAAGCAACGCCACAATGCTTATCATTTAATCACACTAATTTAAACATATAGTCATGCACGTTCTTGCAGGTTCTCTTGTCACAGTGAGAGAAGTTTACAGTAACTATTTCCCAAAGCAATGGATGATCCTTTGTGGTTATGATCTTCAGCAGTCCAAAAGCAGTGAAATGTCTCATTCTCTTGGTTGAAAGAGAACTACTGATCTACCAAGCCCTTATAAGTTGGAACATAAGGTTCCATTTGAAATAGTAGTTTTGTGTTCTTTGTTGTTCATTATTTATTTATTCCACCACACACTTTTATCTGCAAAAGTGCTCTACAAGAAACACCACCATCATGGGTGAATATTTTTCAACAGAAGATGAAGCAGATTTACTCGTATGCCACAGACAACAGCCTTTTGAGGAATGTTGTGTGGGACTATACCCCTCAACAACACACAGCTGTCACTTCTGGATGATGAGAGGCATACCAGAAAATTATCATGCATGAACTTGGAATGACTGCAAGAACTTGGAAAATGTTAACAGCCCGGTCTGGGCCATTCAGGACCCTGGATGCAATAATGTCACCCCATGTTACTAGGACTGGCTGCAGTCAAGTATGCAGAACAGCAGTGCTAACTACTGAAATTACTTACAAATAAATTAACATGATTTATGCCTTATTTTTTCAAAGGATTTTATTCAAAGAGATCAAGTACTATTTCTCTGCGTATTTTTCCTGGAATACAATTAGAGTTGAGTTGTTATGGTACTGTTGCCATTTTTTAGAAACTTTAACTTCCACAGGGAATGCAAGTGGGTAGAAATCACAAAGTTTAATAAAAGCAGCTAATTGCCAAGAACTGAAATTCCTTCATGGAAGTGCATTTTTACCATCTGCTAAAGACAGACTTCCACTAGGAGGTCAGTTTATTCCAGACATAGGATCCACCACTACTCTGACTTACACAAGAGAAAGTAGCAACAAGCAATGTAGCAGTTGTGAGAGGCTGCAAACGCTTCACTCTTTTGCCACCATGTTCTACTTAAGGATGATTAAATGAAATCAATTGCTCAACTGTTTGAATCTCCTTTATCACTGCCCTCATCACACACCCCCACATGCAACATCAAGCAGTTTAAGGATCCATGCCAAGCCATAACCATCTTCTATGTGTGTTGTTGCTCTGCTCACAGGTCTCTGCATCTTCTTTTCTGCACAGGGAGTTCTGCTGGGATTTTACCACAGTCTTTCATTTGACTTTTTTTTTTTTTTCATTTTGCCAGAAAGGAGCAAGTGAAGAAAGAATGCTCACTCTTTCATGAAGTTTTCACTTTCAGAAAAGAAGCTGGGTACTGCAGTTTGGCAGGAACACTTTTTCCTCATAATGTTTCCAGTTCATCCTGTATTTGCCAGAATCAGAAATCCACACATTTTGCCACAGTGAACAGCTGGATTTAATGCATAACTGAAGAAATACATATTTCATGGAAGTGTATGAAGGGCTCTAGAAAGCATTCCTTACTGTAGCCTTGTAAACTGACTTTTAGGCTATAATCTACTTCTTTTATTCCTTTTAATGCTAAAAGCATCAAATGATGTGTGCTGTGAGGACAGGAAACCGTTGGAGCTGCTGGACAAAATTACATTTTCTCATTTAAACTTGTTCCATGTTCCATGTTATCCTGCCAACCAAGAGCTAAAGCCTGGGTAAGGACCTGCCCATGTTGTACAACTGTGACCTGGGGAGATCCACAAGTGCAAAACAGACTGAAGATTTAGTGTCTCTCCAAAATTTATTATTCTCTAAGCTTTCAGAGCATAATGTTTTATGGTCACAGATGACACAGACCTTTCCAAATTCAAACAATAACTGTAACAGTTATTTACTGGGAATTAGAAGGATGGCAATATATAAGACAGCATTCTGAGTCCAAAATTATTATTTATGATAACTACCAGAACTCTCCTATCCTGGGAGGAAACTCCTACTCCATGTAACTCATATGGGAAGAAAAATAAGTGACAGGTAAGCCACGCAAGAAAGAATTAGTGTGTTCCACTGCCTTAGCCCACATGCCATTTTTCTTCTGTAAAAAATCTTCTATTTCAGATGGTATGCTTCCACCTGCTTCCAAATTGAAATCTTCTTTTCCTTGATATCTTGAAGCCCCAGCATCCAAACCGAGATCTCCTCCTTTTCCACAAGGCTGGTTTCCTACTAGCTCTGAGAGACTTGTCACTGACTTTCCCAGTAAAAGAAAACAATCTTCAATGGTTTCTTTCCATGCCAATCTGTTTTAAATGCAGGAAACAACACTCTCCAGCCATTTGAAAATGTACATAGCTAAGAAAGAGGTAACACTCAGTGCAGGAGTTTTCTTTCAAAGGCTACTATTCCAATGCTAAGTAAATATTCATCAGGTAGGACCGTCACGGTGGAAATGCCGTAAAATTTCCAGCTTTCTAGAGACGTTCTATAGCACACACATCCGGAGGAGAGACATTTCTGTGCCAGCAGTCTCACAGCAGCTGGCCTTTTCTCACTAACGTGTGTGAAGTGCAAACTGACAGTGTCCACTTTATGTTGATGAGAGACAGCTCTGGATGCCCCAAAAGCTCTGAAAGACTGTGTATTCACTACATATGTCAAATGCTTGGAAAGTAACTACTGTTTTCCCTGGTACTGAGCAGAGGATGGTGGACTTGGATGTCCAAGTTCCCGGGGCTCAGCTAGGTATTAGCTTGTGACAGGCAAGCCACTGCGGATTTCCTCCAGCGAGCGCTAGAGGCTCAGTGAAACAATGAAAGTAAAAAGGAAAAGGTTTAAATTTCCAGATCTCGCGGCTGTGAGTTAGTTCGCTGTTCTCCGCTGCCTCACGGCGCACGCCGCCGGGCAGAGGCTCCGGCTGGGGAGGGCTAGGCGGGGCAGCAGCACTCACCTTGAGGTCGCGATGGACTACGCCCATCTGATGGCAGTGGAGCACAGCCTCCAGGATCTGCTGAATGCAATGACTGCATGCAAACACCAGGGGCGCGTGTTAGTTAAAGCGTGCACCGGCCGCCCGCACGCCCGCAGCCAGGCGTCGGGGCGGCGACGAGGGGCAAGCAGCGCGGGGCCGTGCGGGCCGGGCAGGGGGCGCCGCTCTCCCCCACCGTTCCGTTCCGCACCGCTCGGCTCCGCGCGTACCGCCCCGCGCCGCCCGCCGCTCAGAGCACGACGGCCTCAGGCTCCGCCGCGGCGGCACTGGGCCGACCTCCGAGACGTGCCTCCCTTGGCTCGCTCTGCTTTCTTTGGACTTTTTAAATTTCAGGTTTCCTGTTCAAAAGCAATGTTTTCGCAAAAGCGCGTGGATTTGGCCAATTTGGTGAGATCACAGCAAAGATTGGAGCTCGTCTGTACATTTTCCTGTTCATTTACTAAGGCCTTACAAATAGCAGCTGCTGAGATAGAAACCGTTGGAGGCCAGGTGTTTTAGGTAAATCATTAACTTCTCTCTGTCCAATTTTGCCAGCAATTAGCATCACTTGCCTGAGGGTTCGTCATACTCTAAAGCAGCAGTGTGCGACCGGCTGTTCTGCCACTGCAACCCCGGGCTCAGCGCAGTGTCGTGTCAATCTGC
This sequence comes from Lagopus muta, assembly GCF_023343835.1. NCBI lineage: Eukaryota > Metazoa > Chordata > Aves > Galliformes > Phasianidae > Lagopus > Lagopus muta. The sequence goes on along the minus strand of NC_064436.1, from coordinate 37,086,871 downwards.
AAGCTGACATACATCACAGCCAACGTTCACCTCCATGGGCGTGCACAGCGATACACGGACAGCCTCAATAAAGTACCAGACACGTTTGACAGCATAGGACAAATCCAGAGCCGTGGGAAGAGACAGGTTTTTGGCAACCATTCCCCCTTGTGCCATGATGTATATTAGGCCTGTAGACTTGCAAACTGGAAAGAGGCATCATGCATTATTTGTCGGTCTAGCTGTTTGGAGTGAGTAGGATAGGCAAGGGAACATTGCAGCCAACCCACCCCCTGCCCCTGCCCAGCAGAAAGAAACAAAACTCTTTATCCATTTGATGGGCACCAGATACTGACCTTCAGGTCTCTGTGAACTATGCCATTTAGATGACAATGATTAACACTTTCTAGAATCTGCTGTATACAATGACTGCAAAGATACAAGGGCAGAATGGAAGGGAGAACATTTTAAAGGCACATAATCACATTAAATACAAAATAAAACTAAACTTAAAAAATTATAAAGAACGAAAACAGTTTTACATCTCCTGACAAATCTTGATTGTACACTGAACTGGAGCAAAACAATGCTAAAAACTGAGATATTTCTAGCTCTAAAACATTAAAAAAAAAAAAAAAAAAAAGAAGAAGAAGAAAAGAAAGCAAAAAAAACCAAACAAACCAAAACAAACAAACAAACAAGAAAACAACAGCAAAAAACAAAAACAACAACCACAAGAACAAAGTCAAAAGGACCAAACCAAAAAAGACACTTGACATGGAACATAAAACACCTGTTAGAATTACAGAATCATTAGATTGTATTTTCATTCAGCAGTATGGAAACTTTCTCCAGCTTCCAAAAACTGCTACTAGAAAAACAAACTAGAGACAATAAATTATTTGGTGATATCTCTTATATTTGTTGAACATTTTCACAATGAAGTTAACGTTACACAAGTGCTGAAGCAAGAATACATTCAAAAAATGAAATGAAAAACAAAATGAAACAAAAAGTCAAAATTGAGGGAAAGCAAGGCATTTCTCATTGTGAATCTAATGGTTTCTTAAAAACTATTATCAGAATAAATAGCTAAGTCATTCTAAAAGGTGGCATGCATTTTCATTTTAAATTTTTTTTAATTGTCAAGCAATAGTTTAGTAAAGAGTCGCTCATGAAATGGAAATCCACATTAAAAATGGAGACAGGCATTTTGTTTTGGCTATTTAAACAAAAAAGCACCTATTTTTTCATGTCCAGGTTTGCAAGTTTTGGCCAGCGTACAATGCCAAAAAGCACAACTAATATATTCATCTTTTACAGCACTGCAACTTTTTAAGATGTTTTTCAGCACTACAAGAGCTCATGAATTTTGTTTTTTTTAAGACATCCTTGTGGCAGAAATCAGTGACTGTAAGAAATAAACTGTAGTAATGGGCCAGAGATTTGATTTGGTTCATCCAAAATGTTTTGGCCATGGAATTCAGAAGGAATGGTCATAAATCAGTAACTGGAGTCCAAACCTGAAAACCATTTCTCATGCAAATAGCTCACAACTTGCTGAACTAGATTGCTCATATGAGTAAAGACTACTTGCATGAGTAAGGGCTTGCAGGAGCAGACCAATATTAAAATCCTAGGATATGTATCTAAAAAGTCCATTAACTATTTCTAAGGCATACACACACTCACAGACATACAGGCACATATGCACTATATATATAAATATATATATATACACACAAGTATATATATATATATATATATATATAAATATATAAAAATAAAGATACAAAATTAATAGAAATTTCATTCATTTGATCAAGTTTTACTGAATATATAAATGCATATATATATATCTCCAATATATACATAAGCACAGCCCTTCCAATATGCAATAACTCTAGAACAGAAAAAAATCACTGCAGTTTTCACTTTCAAATCACAATTATCTTAAAACACACAATGGCACCATATAATGGTCTTTGGCATCAATATTATAAACTTTGCCTGAATCTCAGCAGGCAAAAATCACCAAAATTTTCTTGAAACATAGCTCTTCTTCTTCCACCCAAGTAAACTACTAATCCTGTTTGCTCTTCTACTCTATGTTCTGCTATATTTTGTTCTACATTTAAATGTTTACAATACTGATGTTTCTTACCATTCCCCCAGAAATTAGTCAGAGTATTGAACAGGGGAAGCTTCCTAATATTCTGCCTAACTTCTTGTTTGTTCATTATTACTATTATTATTATTAGGGACACTTAATGTTTTCCAGTTATCTACTAATTCCAAATATAAAGAAATCTAACTGTGCCTATTTAACTGTGCAAAATGTATATCAGTGGTGGTGTGTGGCTATGAAAGCAGAAAACTATGATGATTCTTCAAATTTAGTCTGAATTAGATTTTCTGTATAAAATTTAGTTGTAGGACATTTCTTCCTTTAAAAAAAAAGCAACTGACCACAAAGTTTGAAATTCATTATTGCATAGAAATATTTAAGATTCATTATTGTATGAGGGCAACTAGATTCTGAGATGGAAAAATAGCCTGATGTTTTATGCCAGCATGCAAATTATGATAATCTGCCATTTATTCAAGTTTTTCAACAAGCACTTGCAGCAAATTACTAGAGATTTCAAATCTGAGCTCAGACAATGAGATACACAGTATAATTGCTTATTGATGAAACACAACAAAAAAAAAGTTTAAATATGAAAAGCAAATTAGGACTTCTGAACCTAGAAAAAAAACGATATTTAATGTAGTATTCTTTTAAGACCAACATATATTCAAATTTTAATCAGCAAATATAAGAGCCATCAGATTGCTGAAATATTATGTCCAGTTTGCAGAAGGGAAAACTGGATAATGCTTTTAATCCAAATCACTAGTTTCCAAAGATTTATCAAACTGAGATTTAATTTGAGCTTTTGCAGGCCAGCAGACATCAAATCTTGTGTGATCATCACCACACAGTCTTGAGCTCAAGACCCCAAACTGCCTCTTCCCAGGTGTAAGAGAACTCTAGGAGAAATCCAAGAGTCTCACAGACTCTGCTAGTCTAACTGATGCCAAACACCATGAGATATTTAAGTACCTATACTTGTACTGGTACATTAAAGACAACATCAGAAAAACACATTACTTACCTGGCATCTGCTTCACTGTAATACTCTCTTGCAACTATATCTTCAAACAATTCACCTCCAGTGACTCTGTTAGAAAAAGTAAGACAGGAAAGGGGATTTCAGAAGAGAAGACATATCTTAAACGTAGCTTGATAGAGAGAAGTCAGAAAGGAATAACTGAAATATTTGTACAGAAATGAAAGAGATTTTGACCTGCAAAGTGAAGGGACTAAATTGGTAGGTTGGACAAATTACATGATTACATCAGCAGCAGTGGAAGAGCAATCATAACTGGAAAATAAAAGCAAAGAGCAGCAATTATTTGGAATATATCAGTTAAGTGTATCAAAAGCAAGCAGTAAAACTATGTGAATATAGGGGAACTGTCCAGAAGACAAGATTGTGGCTTAAGTTCAGAACAGCCCAGGATAAGCTGAGAACTGCAACGTAAATTAGACATAAGAAAGGATACAATAATACTAAAAAGGGAAGTATAGATTGAAACAGAACAGAGGTTTTACACATGTACCAGATCAGTTTGGCTTTTGTACTTTGTTAGAAAAAGAATTTCTGAGCTGGAGGGGAAAGTGTCAAAAGTAGTAGTGTACTATACAGTGTAATAATCAGTTAATTGGCATTTCTTTCCATAAAATATTTTCAGTTGTCTTTTGTCTTTGTCAAGAATGCTTTAGTGAAATTGCCACTTAAAGTAAGTTAGTTAGAGGCATTAGTAGTGCAAAAGAAGTATATGAGATAGAGAATTAGTAACGGAGGGAACTGTGCGTGCTTATGTATTCAGGATTTCACTGTATAACCAATAGCTTAATACTAGGACGTGGCTAAAAAGAAAAAAAACACGTGTTGTTACAAATGAAAGATGACAGCCCAGAATGAGTCACTAGCAGGATGCTGCTTAGAATGCATTTAAAGTAGGGTAACAGCTATCCCTACAAACAACAGTAAAACCTTTCCTCATATATCATACACAGTTCTGCCATGTTCAGAAATGAGAATTAAAACAGCAATGAGTGGAAAATTGCTAATAGGCTATCCATTCACTTACTCATCCTGCCAAAGGAAAGTCAGCTAAGCTTGGCAAAAAAATATTTTAAAAGACTAAAAATGAATAATAAAAACAAAAAGCATAAACCATTCTCTCTATAAAAGCTAGTTATAAGGAGCAGTATTGGTACAACACTAAGTAAGCACATTGTATCTGAATAAATACAAGCTTGAAATCAGGAGAGGTTTAGTAGCAATTGGTGAACTGGCATAATGAAAATGGTTTAGTTAAAGTAGAAGAGACAGCTGCTCTGTTTTTAAGATGAAGATTTATGAGCTTTGAAATAAAATCATACATTTGTCTGCCTGTGTTAACTGGACTCAGAAACAGGAAGACCTTTCCAGTACTATACTCTTACTCCAGGGGTCATCCTCTTCTCTCAGGTAACTAGTGATAGGACAAGAGGTATTGCTTTTAAGTTGCACCAGGGGAGGTTCAGGCTGGATATTAAGAAAAAGTTCTTCTCTGAAAGAGTGGCGAAGTATTGGAACAGGCTGTCCAGACAAGTGGTGGAGTCACCATCCCCAGAGGCATTCAAGAAAAGGGATGTGGTTTAGTGGGCAAAGTGGTGATGGGTTGATGGTTGGGCTAGATGATCTTAGTCTTTTCTAACCTTAATGATTCTATGATTTTTCTTTTATAGAATGCACTGGAATGCTTTCACAGATAAATGCAAATCTTTGTATACTTAAGGTGTTATGCTGAACTGTTGAAAACCAATGCAAACCCTGCAAATGCACAAAGTGGAGTACCCTCGTGCATAGCCTAAACAAAGCACCTCTGAGCAGAATGCATGAGTCAATCTGATTCATGCTTTCCAAAACTTTGATCCTACTGATAGGCCAACATCGGTAGTTCCTACGTGGATGATCAGTGTTTGTATTTCATGCCTATTTATGAATGTAGTGAACTTTCATATAGCAGCACATTGTTACCTCAGAATGAAGGTCCAAAGTCAAAAGCTAGAGTAGGCTATGAGATATTTAAAGATTAAAATGCTTAAAAATCTAAACAACAATGAATGTCTTTATTGAATACAATTAAGTCTAATATAATTAGGAAATTAAAAGTAAGTAAATTTGGAATCTTCAGAAACAAAGCATTCATTTGCAACTTGATATACTAACAGTTCCTCTTAGATCTGCTACTTAGATGATGACAAAAGGCACTCACTCAACCAGTAACACAATCTCTTTCTTTGAGAAAGCCAGTTAAAAACTTGTTTTTGTGTTTCCATTTACATTTGAGTTACATCATCCTTTTTTTGAGTTCACAACTTATTGACTTTGGAAGATAATCACTTCCAGGTAACTATGCTATTTTGTGCAAAAGTCTACAATAAAATCTGGAAGAGATAAAACAGAAGGTTCTCTAATTCAAACTCTCTTTCCTTTGCCTTCTACCTTCCCAAAACGCTTTGGTTGCTCTAACACAAAATGCTTAATTGATGCATATTTTGACAGTCTTCGATATCTCTGTTCTGCATATATGTTTCTCTACCACAGTTCTGGTAAACAATAATAATTCTCACTTTGTGATGTATGCAAAAACAAAGGATTCTTTGATGTTATTCTTCCCTAAAACAGTCATTTTTGATCCAAGCCAAAAAAGAAAAGCAAAAGCTTTTGTCATCAAAGCAAGTTTGAGTTGGATAGAACACCAAACTGATGCTTCTTGAGAGCGCTAAACACTCTTATTTGCTGACACAAAACATTTGCTTGGCATTCATAACCATTATTAAAAGATGAAAAAAATGAAAGCAAGAACAAAGGAGGGGAATTCAACTGACAAGAAAACAAGTAGTCATGCTATCACTGCTGTCATACATTAAGAGTAATTCTCAGAAGATAGCTAAATGGCTATAACAAAGGTAGGTAGTACAGGGGACTAAGAGACACCAGAACGTACGTGTGTCTTCTGAGACTCTGGCTCAGAGAAATTCTTCACAGCAGTGTTAGTAATCTTTTCTAATTGAAAGTGAGCAAGCCATTTGCCCTTCTAGAAGTCAAGAAGTCTAGAAGTGAACTGTACCATACTAAAAACTGTGTCTTCCTTTGCACTGGGCTCATGAGACCCACAAATCCTCCCTTTTGTCATTCGCAGTGTACAGCTGATACTGATGTTCTGAATTGAGTGTAAGGGAAGGCAATGAAGGTGGTTAGAGTTGGAGCATGAACTGTACAATGAGTGACTAAGAGAACTATTAAAATGAGAAACCTCAGAAGAGATCTCATTGCTGTGTACAACTCTGTAATGGACGGGTATGCCGAGACAGCAGGAAAGGCAACAGATACAGTGGAACAAGAGAAGTACTAAATAGATAAAAGGAATTTTTTCTCCTATTTATTTTTTTTGTGATGCACATATTGCTCACAGAGGTTGCCAAATTTCCATGTTTGAAGATGTTCCAACCTCAACAAATCCCTGAGAAACTTGACTCAGTTGGACTTGGTTCAAGAAAGGTGGTTAGACCAGATAACCTCTAGGGATTCTTATCAACCTATGTTTTTCACTGATTGTGTAAATAAGAAATGCAACCAACATTACCAACAGCCTTCTCTTAATACAGCATAACAGTTTAATACCAAAGCAGTTTCAAAGCATTTTACTACTTACTAGACATCTTTTTGCAAAGTAGTTTTTTTTGCCCTGCATTTACAATTACAAAACACGATGACTAGTGAAAGACCTGTGTTAACCAGCATAAACTACACAAATACAAGAGGTCATCCATGATGAGGTTTTTGTAGCCTAGCAAAGGCCACGACCTGAAATGAAAGTGTGATGTGCTTTTTGGAGAATGCATGGCTCAGTGATAGTGCTCTGTTACCAGTAAGAGCATTGAATTGCCTTACATGGAGAGGTGTGCTGAAATGAGAACTCTTGGAGGTGTTGCTTATCAACAGAAATACTTAGGCTGATCTCTAAAATTAAATTACAAAAGGATATCAAAATGGGATTTATTTATAGTTTGACTACTACTTCTGTAAAGTACTTTCTTTTCTAGACTAAAATAATTAAAAACTGATATATTGTGCCATTCAGGAAAAAAATGCCTGATACATAGATCTTAGTCTACAATACATAAATTAGAAGCAAGCTATCGGTAAAGCTAGATTTTCAAGTATTTCCAGACAGACTGTATACAATATAAATGAGGATTGTAAAGAAAAAAGAAGTAAAAAAATGAACATACAAAAAAAAAAAAACACCCAGCTAATTTTGATCCTACACTAGAAAGCTACACGAGCAGCAGCCAACCTATTTTCTCCTCCCAAAATTAAAATACAATGTAAATGATGAGGTGGTAGCTCACATCAAGATAATCATGATACAGGTTTCAGTATCCTCTAGGGTACAACTAAAAGCCACTGGCTCTCAAATTCTTCTTGTTCTTGTGTAATTTTAAAGCATACTAAAAAGGTAACAAATAAAACATATGGATTTGTTTAAACAATAGTAGTGCAAGCACCATGCAGAAACAAGAAGGCTGTCTGCACCAGGAATATCTTTTGGAAGAGCCACTGAGAGGCATGCACTGCATATACAAAGGATGCTATTTCTATTTAATCTCCAAAGATGTGTAAGAGGCAGTTTTTAACTGCTCTATTCCAAAACCTTTTGGACATGTCTTTCTAAAATAACTGAAAAACGTTACCACATTTAGAATATTGAATACCACATTTTCCCTTTTGGAAACATTCACAGCAATGCATAAAAGAATATTTACTTCATATGCCATAATCAGTTGGTAAGGAAAACTTCTAAATATGAAAAAATGAAAAAGTCTTCATGATTGTATAGGCTCTTTCTAATTTCTTAAGCTGCATAATAAAGGTGGGGGGAAACAGTCCTATAAAAATGACAGCATGCATCTTTAGTTTTTTTTTGTTTATCTGTGACACAAAGTTTCAGGCACTTATCTAGGCAGATTGTTCTGCAACTAGCCATTTTTTCTTCCTTCTACACATTGCAGTCCCTCCACTTGGAATTCAACAGCAATGCCAGGATTCTAAATGTGCCAATTGTTATATCTCAGCAAGTGCATTAAAATGAGAGACACTGAGAAAAGAGAATTTCATTGACTTGCACAAAAGAGTCTTCAAGTGCTACAGCTGTTTCCATTGAGATACTGCATCTGACAGAATTGGTTGGATTTGAACTCATGTAACATTATTAATACTGAAAACATTATTGATACTGAAAACAATCTTCTGTATGCTTAGCTACTGAAATGGGTTGATTAAGAGACACAAATCCTAACTACAGTTGTCCTAACCATTAGAGGAAGAGGAGTAAGAAATGTTATAAAGTCCATTACTAATTTTATTATGCACACCTTATTATCAGAAATCACTTTACCTATTTGTAGAAAATTAACTGGTGCAAGTACTTTGCTTGGGAGAAGTATCACAGAAGGCTGCCCTGGTTAACTTTTTTTCTTTTTCAATTTTCTTTAATATGGAAGAATAATGTTAATAGATCAGTAAAATGACTGTTCCTTGGTCATGACACCAAGGAGACACTTTTCTAATTTGCCCAGTAAAGTACAAAATAGCACCCATACTCCAAAATTAAATGACCATTTACATATTTCAATTGTATATTCAGAGTGAGTCAGCAACCAAAAGAATTATATATGGTATATCAATACTTCAGGACAGCTAATTCTCTCATAAGCAGTGCTTCTTACAGGAACATCTCAATGCTGCCAATAAAAGAAGCATTCCTTCTAGCAGAAAGCATTTCATTAAATGTTAATTGTCCAGATTCCACAAGGATTTTAAAAGACTTCCACCTTCCCATTTTGCAATTAGAACTCTTCAGCCAAATGCAAGCCTATAACAAGGTACCTTAATCACTTTTTTTCTCTCCATATGAAAGTAGAATAATCACAAAGGTACACAAGCATAGCAGCAGGCTTCTCCTTCAGACATCTCCATGACATTTATTTACAAGAATCATTAGAAATTCAAAATAGAATGTGACAGTGATCTTTTTTTCTATTTGCAGAAAAAGATCTCTTCCTCTGCACTTTATGTGGGATGCAGGTTAAGGGAGATTTCTCAGGAAACTGTAGCAGCAAATCCCACACAGTCTGAAAGAAATCATTAAGATAAAAACATGATAGCACGTGTGGGTGGAGTGACAGTGTTATACTACGATTGAGCTTCAGCAGGAAAAATAAATAAATAAAAGTATGAACTTGGCCTTCATATTAAGAAGTCAATATAGCAGCTCTTTTATGCTCATTTAAACAAGCCACTCAACTATATATTTATAACTGTAGTAAAAAGAAGTAGTTTCAATAATCAATAGTATTGTTAAGTAACAAAGCAGCAATTTCTTAGTTCGAATGTAAAATGAACTATGAAAACCCATCTTTGGCAATGAGGCAAAGTTCAAGAATGGAAGAGGTAGCTTTTCCAAAGATACTACCAGTAAGTACAGTTACCACCTTTACCATTTAGACGTTTTGCCTTTGCAAAAATAATTCACTTTGATTAAAAAAAATCCAAACGTAAAAAGCTGTACATATATGTTAAAGCCATCCTTGTTGGAAGAGGCTGAAAAAACAAATGTGTGGACTGCTCTAGATGAACAGCAGATGTATGAATCTATCTCTGTTTGTCCTGGACGGAACTGACACTGAAGTAAAGGAAGTTTCAGCCCAGTGCAGAATATTTGATACACAATCTTTTTTTTTGTTTGTTTGTTTTTGGCAATACAGTACTTAGCTGATATCAGATACATAAGTTAATGTAAAGGTACTCTAAGTGCAATTACAGTAGGCCACATTAACATTACACTAATACAGTACAAAACTAAGATGCCACCAGTTTACAAAAGGGAGACTGCTCCCAGAACTAGAAATTCTATGTATATTTCTTGAAAATGTTCAGAATTAAGAATATTTTACCAATCCTACAAATAAATAAATAAATAATCATTTGTAGCCCTTACTTTAAAAGAAAAAAAAAAAAAGTATGTGTCAAAAAACAAGAATGCACATTATGCCCTAGAGCTGCTTCTACACCAACAGTTGGAATGCTTACCTGCAATATGTGCAAATCAGATATAAGTTCCTGTTGTGCTCACTTTAGATCAGAGTACCAAACGCTGAAGGCCTTCACTGCAGACAGACCATGTACTTAATATTTTTGTATTGCTAGTCTAAAAGTTTTGAAGGTCTTGAAGAAGTCCTCTCCTAGTGGGTGACACATTGGCCCATGAGCCAGCAGTGTGCCCGGGTAGCCAAGAAGGCCAATGGTATCCTGAGGTGCATGCATTAAAAGGAGTATGGCCAGCAGGTCAAAGGAGGTGATCCTCCCCCTCTACTCTGCCCTGGTCAGGCCTCACCTGGAGTACTGTATCCAGTTCTGGGCTCCCCAGTACACAAAAGACAGGGATCTCCTGGAAAGAGTCCAGCGGAGGGCCATGAAGATGATAAAGTGCTTGGAGCATCTCTCTTATGAGGAAAGGCTGAGCGACCTGGGTCTGTTCAGCCTTGAGAAAAGAAGAGTAAGATGTGATCTTATTAATAATCTTATCTTATGAATATCTTAAGTGTGGGAGTCAAAGAGACACTGCCAACATCTTTTCAGTGGTCTGTGGGGACAGGACAAGGGGACATGGCCATAGACATGAGCATAGGAAGTTCTGGAGCACTGGAACAGGCTGCCCACGGAGGTTGTGGATTCTCCTTCTCTGGAGACATTCAAGACCTTCCTGGACACCTACTTCTGTAGCCTGCTATAGGGGGCCTGCTTTGCATGGGGGTTGGACTCAATGATCTATGGAGGTCCCTTCCAGCCCCTACAATTCTGTGATTCTGTCAAATATTCCTTTAAAAAAAAATTGTCATAAAATAAAACAAATGTAACATGAACATAAAAGCTACTGACTGAGGAGGATCTGGGTTCTAACTTACCTAACATGAATATAATTTTTTTTTGTTTGTATGCCCTGAAATGAGCTATTTCATATTTCAAACACAACAGTGTATTCTTATTTCAACCAGGAAAAAACATGTTGGGCCTAAGAAAGCTCTTAGTAGGAGAAAGAGGAGGAAGAATTTGTCACACCTGTAAGCTGCCCTGGAAAAATATGCAATTGAAAAGAAAAAAATTTACTTAAATATGTCAGTTTTGCAAGAAAATTCCCAACTATTTGTGTTTGTGTTTGCCCATATGCAGAACCAAAAGCAGTAGCTTTTCACATGAACAGAAAAGAATATTAGTGTGTCTGCTTCTAAGTTTAGAGTCTGCTACATGTAGGTTTATGTTGTCAAACACTCCTTTTACTAAACAGGATTACCTGGAAGAAACAAGCTACTCTCCCCTCCTATACTCCCACAACATCCCAACAGCTCATAGGATTCAAATTTGTGGAGTAAGATGAGAAATAAAAAAGAAAATTCTTTCTGTATGCTGGGTATATTTCATTCTGAACAGAGTCAAAATGAAACTAGTTTTCCATTTCAGTAAAACATAAATCAGTAATAAACTACTGATGTAGTCTTTTTTCTCATTAGGGAAATTAGGCTCACCTTTCAATGCAGCAATGAGTATTTTCTACCACTCCACTTGCTTATGTTTATCACCAGCTTGCTGTGAATTATTTTTTCTGAATTGTGCATTGGTTCAGCTTTGTCAGGTATCATGCAAATTTTAATTACATATCTAAATTTAATATTAAAATACAATTCAACAGCATCTATACTTATTTGAAAGCTTTAACATGGAATTCTTACAGTGACACTTAGAAATCAGCTTTTACACATGCAAATGTTACCATCCTTCTAGCTGTTCATATTTATTTGTTCAATTCATTGTACCAAACCTGCACATTTGTCTTGTGAGTTTGTATTTACATCTAAGAATTTTGAACACCACATCCCCAGCATGGTAAACACATGTAAAAGACATACTTACAAGTCAAAGACTAAGTAATGGAATCCCTCTTCTGATATGCTGTCATGAAGCCGCACTATTGAAGGGGAAAAAAGATAAAAACCAGTCATCTTTTCCATGTCTTTCATGTCTGACTTCGATTTTTGGAGACTGCTGGTATTCTACATCTATGTATATGTTCTCATCTGTTTATTTTGTGGTGCATTTTTTGCTCATTTGTTTTTATTTAAATTCTTTATCCTAAGAATCATCTTTCTCACAAGATGAGTTAAGCAATGATGTTGTAAGACCGTATATGCAGCTACTTTTAAAGGTGCTCTGCTTTTGTCATGCTACCACAGAACGCTGCAGTCATTTCCAATCAATTCCTACATGTATAGATACATAAGACACAAACCACACACAGCGTACTTTACCTTTGCCCTTCATGCTGAATGATGGCTAAACAAATACTAAAAAGCACAGTCAGACTTCATCTAAATCTATTGCAGTGATATTTTTCTACTCTTCTTCCTAAGCAGGACCTCCAATCAGTCTTTCAAATAGCATATGCAGGAGTACCCAGTCACTGGACTTTTATCTTAAAATAGTATTCTTAATCTCATACAGCTGTTTTCCCAACAGCATTACATCCCAGACATTGCTAACAAAACAAAATGAAACAAATACCAATAAAAAAAGCGCCTCAATTAGCTATCTGTTTCAGCACAATCACAAAATTAAAGGGCTATATTAACAAATTCTGTCATCAGACAATAGGTGTTGATTTTGAAAGAGAAAGCATCATCTTTGCTGAAAGTGTTGGACTATTAAAAAATGGAAATCAGAAGTACACATTCAGTTCATAGCTCACAATTCTTTAGCTAATCATTGAAAAGGAACTTAAAATCACTGCCAGTAGTGTCTAGTTTGCTTTTTTTTTTTTTTTTTTTTCTTTTTGGTCTAACATTTATCTTAATCTAAATTTAAATTATATGCCTTAAATTTTAGTCCAGATAAAATAGTCAGTTCAAATATTTGTCTGTGTAAACTAACCAGACTAATTAATTATACCTTAATGCAGTCATCTGCAACTGCTCAGAAATACAGTGCACCCTCCCTTTAAAAATCAGTTTTCTGTTCCCTGGAAACATATTCTTCTTTGTTAGGAACATAACACGCTTGAAGGTGAAAAAAAAATAATAATGAAGCAACCTAGTGTGAATGTTATTTACACTCCCTTAAAAAAACACACAAATACCAAATCCACCTGCTCATCCCTTCCTTAGCCAGTAAGGCCAACTAGGTAACAACTATATGCATGCCATATCTTTGAGAATAGTCTCCAAGAAAAACGTTCCCTATTGAGACTCCTTAAGTAAAATAACGACACACTCATGAAAAAAAGAAAAAAAAAAAAAAGGCAGAAGAATACATAAAATACTGATTCCACACACAGTGTAAATCAGCAGTGTATTTTCTCAGTGAGATGTCTGTGCACCAGTGCATGGGAGACAAAAAAAAAAAAAAAGAAAAGAAAACAAATCAGTGTAGAAAGAGATTTTTATAATAGCAAACTTATTCGTACAGGCTTACTCATATCCATTGAAAACATGGTATTAAATATTGACCTTAGTTTTAAGAAGTTATACATTCATTTATGAAAGCAGACAAACAAAATATATATAAAACCTTCAAACTCTAAAACTAGATGTATGTGAAGATGCTCAGAGAAAAAAAAAAATATGAGGAAAGAATTCACTCGCAATTCATCTGAAATGAACTGAGGTGAAGGGTATGCCAGCTGGAAACCTGGAAATGGGGATATGGATGTGAAACAAAGAGGAAGCTAAAGCCAATGCAATTACAAATTGAATCAATCTGAGAAGAAAGCAAGCTCTGATTGAAAGTCTGGCTGACTTCTGTAAGGAAGATGCATTTTCCTGCTACTAAGTAAGTAAATAAATAACCAGCTGCATCAAACTTTACTGACTCCATCGCTATCTGTCTCTAAACTGACACTTCTAAATGGTTTCTAAAAGGGAATGTGCTATATTCCCACTCATATTTCTATCATGTATGTATCTATTTCCCTCTGATCTTCTTAACGGTCATCCACTTCAACCACGTGAATGGTTTAGAGCTGTGCAGAGATAAATCTACTTGCAAATTGATGCCTGTCAATGAATGCCCAATTTCCACAGTGGCAGCCAACAGTATAGTTGAAAGACTAAAATGAAGAGACTACACAATCTCCTGGCTGCTGGTCCTTGGCCAGAACTACAGACAGCAAGGATAGTCATGAAGAGTAAAGGAATGAGTGCTTGGGGATATGACAGCTCAGTAAGCCAACTGCCTCTTGTTGTATCGTTTTGAAGAGTGATTTCCTGAAAAACTTAAGAGTGGACTTGCCAGAAGCAGAAAGACGTGATGTCCAGGAAACACTCATTACAGTGCTAGTCATAGCTTACACACTCACAGCATTCCAGTAAGATTAAAATTGTGCATGATTGTTGTAAACCGTCGACAATCTGCCCATGTACTTACACTTTTATTTTTCTCTATGAATGCACTACAAGTCAGTTGTCAAACCTTCGTTTTCAATTAAAAAAACTAAGTAGAACTATGAATTAACGTGCGGTTTCTTTTAGTTGCTTTAAAGAAAATTGCAATTTCCAAAGCTAATTGTCCCTCATTATAAAGAAGCTCTGTCAGTACCTCAGTCCAAAGCATCATTGCTTACAGAACCAAATAAAAAAATCAAGATACCCTAAAATCACTTTGTGTTCAAAACTGAGCTAATTAAGAAAGTACAGCAAAATTATTTTTAGATTTCCCTATAAGGTAGCTTCATATGTTATTTGGTTTTCATACAATGTATGACATTTAAAACAAAGTGAAATAAACATGATCTTTTTACTTAATAATACTTGGCCCAGGGAAACATCTTGTGTTTACACAACACTGACAAAACGACTAATTTTTGGCTGACTTGCTCCCCTCAGCTCGTGATGATTCACAAAAGCCAAGTAGGTCTGAATCAGAATCTGGTTCTGTATTCTAGATTTGTCTCAGTTTTTACAACGTAGCGAGCCTCAAGCATGAAAGGCTAAGGTAGTGCATTGCTACTGCAGTAAAACATGCCATATTTATAGACATTAGAGGGACACGCAGATTAGAATATCAGATCACTCAGTGTAAATGTCAACTTGTATGAAATATAATTGATTGAAAAACTGGAGCGTGCCAAAAGTGTAAGTACGACTAATCAAATAACAGTGCAGTAGCAGCAAGAAATAGAAATCTTCCAGTTCTTTGTACCAGTGCATTTCCAAATAACTCTAGGGAATATCACTCATCACATGCTATTTATTTGTGTCATTTTTTTAACCTTTATTTTCAATTGAGTTCTTCAAGTTCAAATTTCAACATCCCCAAATGTCTGCTTTTTAAAGCAAACCAAATGTGGGATGAGAACCAAGTACTTGCCTAGAACAGTAACCTGAAACTTCTAATTCAGAATCGAAACCACAAAAAACATTTGGCTTTTGAGTGGAGTACTTCAAACAGCAGTGTCAAAAATACTACTGATGAATAAGTGCTCAGAAATTAGCGATGGGAGTTGGTACAGTCTCTTGATTATGTCACAGCAATGCAATACCAACCTAAAACAGTGAACTTAGTAAAATCATCTAAAAAAATCCAGCTAGCACACTTTGTATCTATTTAAAATTAATACATAGAAAATTATATCTTTTGATAGCAACTGAAATGGCTAAGAACTTCAACCATAGTTTTTCAGTGAACACTTTTTGTGTCATTATAGCAACCCTCTCCTTGTTGCTTGCTGAAAGCCCTCTATTCAGACACACAGAAGCCTTCATATTTGATTTCCCACACCACGTACAGCTATTCAGAAATACCAAATACTTCTCTCTAGGCAAGATATTTGCTACCAACTGCTTTTTCAAAGAGATCTGAAACATTTAAATCAACCTGAATGTTTCAATTCTCTAAAGACATTACAAAAAGCATTGCTTCCTAAAATTTAAAAAAGAAATGTACTTCTAAGATACTACTTTGGTATCAAAACAGCCTTGAGCTTGCAGCTGCAGAATAGTCAGCAGCCTATATATTCATATACACACAATTTTCATATTTCACTCCTTCCACTGCTACAGCATGGAATTTCAGATAATCAGCTGAAGCAGACTGTATTCTTTAATTATCACTGCATTCTTAAGAGAATTAATTTATAACATGCCTATATGAAAAAGCTTCCTGGGAAAAAAACAAAGGCAACATGGACTTACATTCATGAAAGCACAGTTTAAAAACTGTGACCTTGAAGTCAACAGTACAAGTTTTATCTTGGATAGAAGCATCTGTCATACTTTTGCTACTAGGTAGACCAGTGTGGCATTGTGGGAATGGGTTTCTAGAACTTTCCCTCCTGCTTGAAACAGGAGGTGCACTCTCTTCATCATGCACTTGTGTAAATGGCCTTTTCTTCGTTCAGTGTCATGTCAGACCTGTAGTTCCCCTCTGACTAGAAAAGGATTGGGTTTTGAGATTATGAACTATGCATTTTCTCAGGCTGGCGAGGCTATTTTATTACTCATCAAGCTGTAGCCTGACATGTCCACAGAGATTTCTTCTTCAAAGATCTTTTTTTTTTTCTTTCCTCCCATCTGACTCATAGGAGTGAGACAGGACAAAACCTCTGAATCAGGATCACATGCCTGTGATTGTCTCTGAAAAGCAAAACAAGTTGAGGCTGCCAGAAAAGATCAAAAACTGTCTTTTGGCAAGTGCCTTTGTTGAATTCTTCAGTCAGTTCAAATACAGTTTTTTGTCAGTAAATCTGCTGAATGGAAATTGCAAATAAGAATGGGCAACCAAGAAAAATCCATGGTGCAGATAAGCGAGCCTGACAATCTGGAGTAGAGGGTGCACAACTGCACAGAGGCAAATGCAACGCGGCCCAGATCTTGGCACTGCACTCTGCCTGCAGGCAGCCCCCAAGTCAGCTTTGCACTGGAGAAGACAAGAGATGTGGTGGTGACAATCTGAAAAGTTATTCACAAAGTCTGAGAAGTGATTCACTACAGAAAGCATTTGTATATCTATTTCTAACACATACAGTTCTTTGCACACACGTTAGCAAGCAGGATTCAAGCACGACAAAGCAAGAGGCAACAATTATGAAGATTATTCATCACATCTAAGGACTCAATTATGAAGATTATTCATCACATCTAAGAACTCCCATCTGTAACCCACACTGCAATTCCTCCAGAGTCACTAAAAGCAATCAACAGCAGAAAACGTTTCCATTTATCTTTTTTGAAATGATTACAGCTACATCATCTAATCATTATCAACTAGAGTTGGATAATCCCTGAGTGCTTCATGAGTACTATCATGAACAGCCATATTATATGGCTGAAAGAACACAGGATTTTTTTTTCTCTTCCTCCCACTTCTGACAACTAAGTTTTTGCTCTTCAGCAACTTGAAATACCTGAGAGGAACTGAGGAAGCACACAGCTCTATTGGAGAAATACTATAAACAAATAAAAGATTGGGATTATTTCCCTCTGGCTTCTTCACTTATTTTAATCTGAAACAGTTTTTAAATGCCATTCTGTGATTATCATTTTATTAATTTAACGGAGAGCTTATTTTGGCTTTATTAGTTATGTATTTATCCATTAGTTTGGATAAGGTCCAATCAGATTGAAAATTAAAAATCTGATTTATAGAACTCGTGCTCAACCATAATATTTTGTGTCTGTTACACAGAGTACTCCATAGTATAATAACCAAAAATCAATCTATTCGTCTCATTTAGCTCACATCACTGAGAGAAAATATTTGACAAACCTCCATGAAACAGAAGTTACAGCTCATGAACAGCACAGCACCTGCATGACTGTACAGGGAATTGTCAACCTGCCACTTCTTAAAGACTTCTGCAATGCAAACTCACTTGTTTATTAACAGAGCATGGAAAGAGGCAGTGTAGTTAATAGTAATATAGTTAAAGACAATTACTTTCCCTTTGCTGCTAAACGATGAAGATCCACAGACTCTAAGAAGCATCAAACCCATAACTCTGTTGAACTACTGCACTGTCTGAAAGTTATGGGGTTCATTTGTCAGTAATACAAGTTTCAGATGGGTTTGAGAGGCACAAAAAGATTGTCGTATATACTGACACCCACAGTTTCCTCAAGCTCCTGTCTTCCTGCAAGAAGAGTAAAACAAAGGACAGATATGCTTTCCTGACATGTTTCCAAAAATGCATTAAAAATCTTTATGCAAATCTTATGCAGTCATTATCATCAGAAAAAAAACAACCGCTTTTTAAAATGAACTATTTAATGAAATGAATTTAATGGAATGACTTTATTTAACTTTTTTCTGAGAACTGGTACTGTCTGCTACTGCATATGGGATAAGCTCCTGCGCTTGGAAATAGAGGTAAAACAAAAAAACTATACCTCATTCATGAAAGGTGTACCCAGACATATTTATTGCTAATATCTGAACCACTAAGTTTTCTATTCCAAAACACTTGTCTATTAGTATTTTCTGCTTTCTCATATCTGACAAAATAAGCTTCTCACTCAGCAAAACTGCTTTGCTGAGAAGTGAAAGATCTGTACTTGCTGACTACTGTTAGGGCTCAGATCTTCCTGGAAAGTCACCCTTGTCACCTCTTCTATTCCATCAAATAAACTCAGGGGGACAAGGGAACGAAAATAAAGTGATGGCTAGAACTTAATTAGAAACTCACACAGATGTCAGTGCACAAGTCTGCCAAGTCAGCAGTGCCAAGAACTGAGATCAAGATCTAGATTAATCCAATAGACTTCAGTTTAGATCCACAGTTCCCAAACTAAACGTGATGACCACAGAATTGCAGATGGGAGCAGATCTGCAGATACAAAAGCTTCTGAACTGCTGCTCAGGATTGTTACTGTGTACACTTATCAGACATGTTTTTGCAAAAAACAATAACAATCAAGCAACCTTCACTGCAGCCTCACACTCTTTACCTCAATGCCATAGATTTTTTTTTTTTTTTAAATCACTGTCACTACCTCCTCTCTTTTGATGCATTGTATGAATAATGTCTGGTGAGCAACCAAAACTCCTTAGATCACTGGCATGCAACACATGTCACAACTATAGCCTGCAGACATTAAATTCAATACAAAAAAATATGCCTAAGTGTATACTGCAGTCACTGCTATGGCTACAGCTCCTGTTTGTCCTGCCTACATGATCAGCTTTGATATTCCTGTGAAAATAACTAGTAATAAGTATCAGTCCAACCTAAGCAAGCTGGATAAATACTCAAGTACTCTGCACTAAACCTCTGCGACCACTGACAGACCAATGTCCAATACCCATATCAGGTGGCTAGCAGCTGAAAAATGACTCAGAAGAGTCTGTATGGAATGAAAGAGTTGGCAATGTGTGGAGCACACGTCCTCTGTCATCTACTAACGTACAGAATGATGGACGTCAAAGTCACAGACCACTTGGCTCTAGGCAGCACTCCTCTGCATGCAGCAGTGTCCTTTTTCCCTTGCTCACCTCTCAGAAGCTCGCAGAGTCAGAAATTTGGGCAGTACTGTTACAGCTGAGATTGTTCAGCTTCATCATGAAGAATACTATTCTTCTGAGACCATGAAAGCCGGGGGCCCTCTACAATAAATCCTTTCAGTTATAGTAAAAAGAACTTAGCAAAGATTAAGATAAGATAAGAGCCATTACGTAACAATCTGAAATATTTAAGGGCTTATCCGTTAAGAGTAGTATCATACGAAAGCTCAAGGGTAGATCATTTCTGAAAGACATTAAACAGCAATATGTGTGTATCTAAGAAATAACCCTCCCCCATGCTGTTAAATACACAAGTGGTACACTGTATTACTTACTATTATTAAATGGCTTTTTGCAAGTCAGCAGTGTGTTCTTTAAACAACTACACATTTTGTAACAGTGAATGTAAGTTAACAGCTTCTAAATTCATTCAAAAGATAAACCATTTTTTATTACAGTGCAAGTTCACTGATATTTAGGATCAGGAACTTGAAGGGAAAAAATTCAAACTGTTAATCTGAGTATGTACTGACATAATGATATGTAATGGAAAAATTAGGCAACAGTATTTGGAAAGACTGCATTTTTTCCCATGTACTGTAACGGTAAGTGTTAATCAGTATGAACAAAATTGCATGTATTTTACAAGTACTCATTTGCAACTAAAACCCTCACACCACAGACCTTAGACAATAAACTTCTGTATTCTGACTAAATGCCAGAAATATTTAGACTCACTGCCTTTGTTATAAACCCCTCAAGTCTAATGCATGCTTGCAAGTCAGTTTGTCAAACCTATAACTTTCAATTTTGCTATACAGAAGATAAAAAACCTATTTCCCAAAGCAGATAAAAGGTGAAATTTTGAAGTGCAATAAAATCAAGGTACCAGTGTCAAAGCAGATGGCCTTTGATTGCCAACTCTTTTGTCATGGTGAGAAACTCTTAACTCATTCCTGCAGGATCAAGGCTTACAGGTTAAACATGTCAACACACTGCAATGTACACGTTATGGGAAAAGTGAGAGAAAAGGGAAGAATGTTTTAGCGTAAGAAGAGGCTTACTGAGCCTCTTTTAGCTGCCTAAAAAAAATAAAGCAGCTTGTCAAGTCATAACAACTGATGTATAAGCACAGAAAGACCTTCAAGGTGCAGGTTCTATGCATGGTTTAGCATACCAACAAAAGAAACTTAAATCCAGAATCTGATTCAGCCCCAAAATCACGTGGTAAAAATTAAACATCTCAAATAAAAGTAACCAATAAGAAAACTGCAAAGAGCAGCCTGAAACTTGGAAGTCTCCAAGAAGAGCAGTTGCAATAACCCTGCCACTTCTTTCTTCAACCTACAGATTTCTGTTCCTTTTCAGTGTCTCCTAACATAAGAATGTGTGCCTTTATGTGTGTATGCATAGGTGGACAAACATAAAAGAGTACTGTGGAATCATATTTTTTATCCTTAAAGTTGACAGGAACAGCTAGAATCACACATCTTTAATTATTCATATCAAAATACAAAAACTGCATACAGCTGTTAAAAAAGAAGTGTACTAACATGTACAGAAGTATCTTTATGTTTTTATTTAACATAAAATCACTTCATTTATTAGAAATCCTATACTTCTGGTTGAGCTAATTCCTCTTTGCTGTTAAATCCCCAATTTTGTTAAGTTTAACAAGAATTTTATAACAAAACAAAAGGCCTTACAAATGTCATCAATGTGAGTCATATGAGGATAGCTGCCTGGATTAAAAGCAAGCCTGACATAAATTTTCGCTAAGAGTAAACTGATGCCTCAGCTGTCAGTGTTGATGCTTTAAGCATTAACATTTTTTAACCATTTTAACATTCATTTATACATCAAGAAGAGGAACTGTGACAATCTGCACAAATTTCATGGAATGTTAAATAATAATAGCAAAGGCCATAACATAGAGATGTTGCATTACTTAAAATTAACAAGTTCTGAAAACCACTCATCGTAGCTTAATGGAGGGAATGCAATTTGTTTAATTTTTCTAAAGTAAGGACCTAGTTCTCATGGTAGAGGAGGTCTGCCTAATAGACCAGTTATTCTGAAACTGCCAGAATGGTTGTGAAGCTCATCAGTTGCCAAGATTCCTTATGAAGAGCGATGAAGATCATTTCAGTAATTCAAGAAACTGTGCTGACATAAGAGATCAACTGAAAAACTGAATGAAATCTGCTCAGCGTACCACATGTAACATCCTAATTGGAGAAGCAAAAATAGTCGACTTCTGCTGGAAACAAAATTCTGTATCCTTTTGAGATATACTTTTGCCAAATGTAGCCAGCTTACAACTGGATGCATCACAAGATAATTAAACCTAAGTGTTACCTAATAATTAATTAACTATTAGATAATTAAACCTACGAGTTAAACAATTGTCTGGCTGCTACGTCCTTTCAAATATTAACTGCACTGCCCAACATTGAAAACAGATCGATACCAATGCTACATAATCTTATAAAATTGGATGTTGCAGTTGCAATGTTGTAATCATTGAGCAGACTACAGTTTTTTTTCTCCTTTAAAGCACATTAAACACACACATATAAACAATTTACATAACGATCACTGAGAGAACAATGTTTATTTTTTAAATGCTCCCCTATAATGACAGCTAGGCCCCAAGGCATTTAAAGGCGTCAACTTACGAAAACAAAGTCCCTTGCTTTCACTATTTTAAACAAAAAGAAAAGCAGAAAATTGTAATGCTGTGGCCTGAGTCAGGAAGTAACGCACCAAAGAAACGTCACCTGCTCCACCAGAACCTCTCCTAAGAAAGCAAAAGCACACACCAGGCAGTTTTAGACAATGTTTTCAAAGCAATTAGCACTGTATTTAAGGCACCTTTAGTAACACTTTCAGAAAACCTAGGCTAGGTTATTTCAGTCAGAAGCGACAATTACCGTAACTAAATTTTCTGAAACTTTTCATTTTTAGCTTTTCTCAACCTTAAAAGTTTATCAGAAATACATGAAAAATAAGATTGTATCCAGTTACTGTAATATTTTAAAAAATTAGAAAGCATGCAAACAAAACAGCAATTCTACATTTCTAAAAGAATCTCTTCTTCTTCAACAGTTTCTCCATAATTTGTACCCATTTCAAGATGCATCAAGTGAAACAGAAAAAGGATGACACCTGTATTCAAGCTATCTTAAAAAAGTATTTCATTTGAAGAATAGAACCATGCTAGCTTGTAGAATAAGGAAAGATAAAAGATAGTCCTGATATTTATGTCAGATACTGATTTTTTCTTTTTTCTTTTTACTTTTTTTTTTTTTTTTTAAATAACAGAGCAATAGTTCAGTTCTTGTATGCAACTTGATTTTGGTGACCAATCCTATATGACTATCTTAACAAAAAAATATTTGTAATTAATCTGAACTATTGATTTGACCAGAGCGAACACTGACAATTACGTATTTATATGTGGTCATTATTTTTTGTTCCACAATGCTTTAGAAGGATTTGCCAATTTTAAAACTTAAAACAAGTCATTCTAGAAGTTGGACATAACAAAAGAATGCAGCTATTCTTTATACAAACATCTTTCAGATTGTACTGCACAAACTTGTTAAAAGCCTGGAAACGCTGCAGGGCTGAAGAACATCCTCTACAGTCTGATGAAATATATTTAAATGCATTGTCTTATTGTTGGAAACTGCCTGCAAATGTACATGAACTGAATTAGCGATGCAAGAACAAGCATTACTCACCTCTCCCCCCCTGAAGACTAACTAAAAACTTGACATTCCAGCCCACTTCTTCCCCCAATGTAAACAGAATTTTTTATTTTACTATTAAAGAAAGAGAATAGAAAGAAAATAATTTTCAGCCTACAGAAATGAAAAATATCAACTACCGAATTTGAAATGCAAACATCCATTTTGTTTAGGAAGTATTTTCAGATTTTTGACAAATTAAGCTTTTTGCTATGTAAAGCAAATATATTATGGAGAAAAAAAAAAAAAAAAAGATTTGAAAAAATTTCTCAAGTCAAATTAGAAAAACATCCCAGTCATTTTTGGGGAATTTGACCGATAAACTTTGGTAAAGAAGAAATTAGTAAACAAATTATATTCAAAAGAAACTTAATAAATGACCATGTAACATCATAAAAAGCTGGTCTTTCATTATTTGATTGAATATGCATTTTATTTATGAAATTATTAAATTCCTTCCTAATTGTGGTAAAGTAGTTCATAGAAAGCATTACACTTCATTATATCAAAGCAGTTAATTACTTTAAGAACCTGAACATAATACAAATCAAATATACAAAGACGCACATGTAAATACTTGTAGAATTCTCTTCCACATAGACTACATTTCTTGAGAAATTTTGCATGCAAACTCATTTTTTCATGTTGTACTTTTACACTCCAGTGCTCCTAAGCGTGTGTTCTGGTGGATACCAATATTAACGCAGACCTTCGACAACAGCTAACAACCCTTATCACTCCCTGTTTATTCACACCATTACACAAAGTTGTAGTACTGTAGTCAGCCAAAGAAGACAATAACTCAGGTATTCACATTTTTTAAAACCCCCTGAAGAACATGTGTGCCCACTGCCTTTGTAGGGACAGACTCTCCTCTAATTTCTGTACATACAACCTTGCAAAGACCCTACAGCTAAATAAGCCAACGACTTAGTGTCTTTCAATAGCTTCTAATGCTAAGTGTTCATCATGCATACAAAGGTGCATTTTTATTTCACATTTGTGAACATAAAAACTCCTCTGAAAATCAGCTTTTGTAAGTAAGGAAGATTTATTATCCCTATGGAAAGAAATCCCCAATCCTTGTGGTCAAAGCATCCAGGCAGATTTATTATCCAGTTGTAACTAAAGTACCTCATTGGAAATAAGTCTCTAGTTAACAACAGGAACTTCTCATTGCATGCAATGCTTCCCAAAGAAGATCACACTTTTTGGATTACTCGCATTGTGTATAACTTCATTCTCCTAGTCATATTTCTTAATTAGCATGCATATGCTAATGTGCTCATGTGCTCATGTACGCATGTACTGACAAAAAGCCTTCATAGCCTTGCCCTTGGCTCCTCAGGAGACTGTTTCTGCTGCTGCTGGGGCTTAGTGTCTCTGCTCACTCAGACAAATGCCAGGCCTCCTCCAGCCTCTGCCTAGGCCTGTGGCATGGCCCTGTCCGCATGCAACATGACCTACAAGTCCACTAATCCACTGTGATGGGGAGCTAGAAAATGGGACAAAGGAAAGACAATTCCAGTTATACCTTGTTCTGAATTTTGTTGCTAAAGCACTACTGTATTAGTGGAAAGAGAACATGCATACTGGAATTTCTTCATTGAAGTTCCACTGCCATCCCTCTGCTGGTCCCAGTACTGGCCATGAAGCAGCCCTTTCCAGCAGCAGGGAAAGGTTGCAGCAGATGTTCTGGAATAAACCACTTCCAGGCAAAGGCCACATGCTTGATTGGTATTTACAGGGAAAGAAAGAAAAACCTCATGGGAACTGCAGCCTAACCTCTATATAAAACAGCTCCCTGCCTGATCTTTGAAATGAAAATATGCTGCGGTCTTTCTCCCCCTCAATCAAGACAAACATTTGAGAGGAAGAGGCAACAGACAGTTCACGCACCAATGTGAACAGGGAGGAGTTCTTTCCAACCCTTGGGAACAAATTATTTTTGAGATGTAGCAAGCATGTAGCAGCACAGTACTCTGGTTTAGCTCCAGGCTATTGTTGGGATCCGGGTAACAAAGAAGGTCTAGGCTCTGGCCTTAAATATACATTAATGCATGTTAGAGACCATGCACAAAATAGTTGAATGTAGTTACTTTTTTTGTTATATTAATTTTCCTTTAAACTGGGAAAGAAGCTTCTGGAATGAAAACTTTACTATTCCTTTTATTAGAAAATATAAATGGACTATAAAGAGCCAAAAGACACCTTGATGTTATTTTAAGTCCTGGTTTTTCCAGTACAAGGGAAGAAGCAGTGGGTGGACACTCCAGCCACTCGCTGCGAGCATCGTGCCCCACTGCCAGAGGCCACACATTGCAGCCAAAAGAGCAGTGCAGAGGTCAGGATTGCTAAGGTGCACAGAGCTGCATGCTCCTTTGGCACAACTCAAGAGCCACCACCAAATGCTGCATACAGGCTGAAAGATGAGTTGGCAGAAGAAGAATTAAGGGAGACTTTACTTAACATCAGTTACACTTCAGGGAGAATATAAATTAAATAGCCTCATCGCATTTAATTCCCAACCTTAGTACTAAAATAAAAGAATTTAATTTGTTTGCCGTGATTTTCTCTTTTGCCTTTCAAGCTTTAACTTATTCTCATGCAAGGCTGTCTCGTGGGGTTCTTGTCGTTCCACTCTTTGAGAAGACGACAACAGAATATACAACGAAACTTTATTTTAACTTATTTCTTACTGGAAACTGGAGACAGTACTGCTTATTAAGACCTCTGGATACAAAAGAAAAATGCTCTAGTTTACACTATTACATTGGCACAGAAACAAAGTTTATATGCTTTTAATTCATCTTAAAACATCAGCTAATTTAAACCAAAACAATTTCCTAGTTTACACAACAGTAGATGGCCACAAAAACTAACTACATCAGTTTAAAAATAGATCAGCATTTGCTCAAGTTGGAATAACTTCCATATGCAAATGGACATAAAATTTCACTTCCTACAGAATAAGTACCGTTGTTCTGATACAGAGAACCACGCTGGTGTTTAACCAAACGTAGCTCCTATTACCAGTCTCTAATGAAAGACTAAATATGTTTAATCATTAGCTTTGTGAGCAACAGAAGTCAGCATGATCTTGAAACATTCCACTTATGCAGGGAAGATAATACATTTTATAATTATCCTTTCTATAAGACAGGGAAGCTTAAGAGACATTAATGATGTTATAAAGGTAGTTACACCTTTTAGCAAAGTGGCTATAAACATCAGACACAAACAAATGCATCTGAGCTCAGTTTTTAAGATCAACCCATCTTTATGAAGTACAGTCACCAACAGTGCACACAGATTTATTTGATCACAGTAGGTATCACCTTTGGAAAGCATCTGGAATTTAATAACTGTCTACTTAGTTTGACATCAAGACAAATCATTTATCCTCTACTCCTCTAAGCATTTTTAACTGCAATATTAAACATCAGAATGTGGGATTAAAATGACTTCAATATTTTTCCAAATTAAAACCATAAGTAAAAAAGCTCAGATACCAAACCACTACACCACCTCTAAACTATTTCTAGCATATGTTGCATAATATTATTCTAATGTGCAACAGTTCTTGGAGATCGGAAAATGATGTATTCTGAATGCTTTCAGGCCATGGATCTGCTCCAGCAAAAACTCCAGCATGAGTTGAAGGGCAATAAAGTCATCTTCATGGAAGAGATTCACACTGCTACTAACATACATGCAAATTCATTTGCTTAGGAAGCTCTTGGCCTACAATTAGTGGAGAGCAGGAAAGCATTATTATACATGTCCCTCCATGTTCTTCCCCAGGCCTCTGCACATACTCCTGGGGACACCAGCTAGGCTGGCTTTCAGTATGTTTCAATACAGCCATTCCTACATGATTCGTAAGCAAAGGATCCAAAGCAAACACAAAACAATTCCACCTTTTCAGATTTTATAAACATGTAGTAAAATTTCTTGCAGTTCATGCTTACTCCACTAATCTTTCAGATCTGTGAATCACAATACTGTTTGAAAACTTCTGTACATACTGACTACACTTTTATTTTGCAGAAAATGAATCCTGTGTAAACTTTTCTAGAAAAAAAACTAAACCTTTTCATTAATAAAATATGAATAAAAATATTGTTTTGTAAATGACTTGTACCAGCCAAGATGAATAGCAAAAAAGAAACATTTTTTTTGCCCCATTAACATTTTACATTCTTTAGTTTGGGGATGAAGCTGGTGTTTTCCTGTGTTTATACTGTACCACTGTAAAGTTATCCTCTGTCATTTTATCTGATAGCTGTTTTTATATCTGTGCATGAAAAAAACAAAGCCAAAGCCGAATCATAAGATTCGGTCCCCAAATGTTCTATTTCATGTTGTTAGCTCTGAGGAAAAGACCGAAAACAACAGAACTGTAACAGGCACACAAATCACATCTCTGTCCCTGGTGACAACTTTCATGAACAACAGTCCCAAATATCCTATGATATGAGAGTAGTAAGGTAAACCCAAAGATGGACTCCTTGTGTTTTGTGTCATATAAAACACTGATATCCCTCAGACTTCAGATTCAATTTCTTATGCAAAAACTTTTTGGCAGCAAGAGGAAAGTTGAGAATACACTTCTTCATTCATCAGTTTCCTGAGGAATCTACAACTGTTGTGGAAAAGAACAATTACACAGGTTTTATTAGGATCTGATTAGAACCTGTGCAGCCAAGAAGAAAATATGACTCATGTAGCTTTTTTGAATATTAAAATAAAGTTGCACCACTGAGTTTTCCTTTATTGCCACAAACAGAGCTAAAACACCATATCTTGTACTGCGTTAATGCACAGAATGGCAGATTACAGGAGGTGAAACAACTTACCTCTCCCAAACAAGTGGCAAAGATAGAACATCCCACATGGGCCACAGCACAGAAAACAACAATTCTAGCTACCTCCAACTTGCTCAAGATGTTTCCAAAGATTATTGATGAAGCAAAAGGCTTTCTACTCCTACTTCCCCCTCTTCTCAGCAGGGCATAATTTAGCACACAACAATCACAGATAAATATTTTAATTTGTAGTTGCTATTGTCACAGCATGTTTCCTACGGTATACCTTTCATGCAAATGGTAACCTGGTGTGGAGATGCTCAAACTAAACAAGCTGATGTGTTTTCTTGTATTAGTTTAATTGTATTGGCATGACTATCTTTGCCTGCTCTTCGACAACAGCAGAAACAAAAATCAAGAGTAGGCTAGGCATCTTCACACTGTGCTTCAGTTTGCAATGAGGACAAAAAGAAGTCTGTTCTCTGTGATCTCTAACAACTTGAAAGATCGTATTGTCTGAAAACTCTTAAGTGAAAAAACGAGGTTACCATAACTGGACTTCTATTTCTAGCTATCAGTATAATACTGCAGCCTTCTATACAATGTCAAGTCTAGTGAACAAAAATTTCCAGTAACCTAAATAACCAAATGTTTTTACTATTAATCAAGATAACATATAAGCAGTTAAAATTTTCAGTAACTTAACAGTGTAAGACAGAGCAATACAGTGTATAAAATCAAGACAAAATGCTTTGGTAATAATCCCATTTCATCTCCATCCACTTGGCTGAGCTCAAAAATGCCGGTTTTAAATTTCTGAGTCAGTGTGGCTTCCTCTCTATCAATTAACTACCACAGTAAATCATGCAAACAGAATGGAGGACAACTATAAATTACTATGATTTTCATAACATGCAAGTTTACAAGCAAACAATGATTCCAAATGATTGAAAGGGTTTGTTTTACAAAAGGCGGGGAATGCATATTAACTTAACAGATGACAAACTTGAGGCTTATGATGAAAAACTGCCATTGTCTTTTAATCACCGTCTCACAATAAATGGAAATTAGACAGTTTGTCCTGTCCCACGGGACCATTTATAAGATTGTAATTAGCTCTGTGGAAACCCACACAGACTTGGATGGAAAAGCTGCAACAAAGAGCGGGAAGCCAGTCTATATTCATAAAAACAGACTATTAGTTGCTGTTGAAACACTCTTGAAATATTCTTATCGTTAGGCTGCCTGTTTAGTACAACCAGTAACTCCCAAAATATATAACCAACAGAAGATAGCTGCCAGCTGGTCAGCTGCAATCATGTCTTTATCAACCTACCTTTCCCAGTTAGATTGCACAACAAAATTCAACATAATATCAGCAATAACTGCACTGACAGAAGATCAAGTGGTGAAGGGATACAGTTCAGTAATTCTCAAGGTCACCTGGTAAGTAAATGCATCAATAAATTCATTAAAAAAAACATTGCTTGGACTATACAACTCCTGATACTCATGACTGCTACTCGCTGCTGTGCAGCACAGAAGCAGAAGCTGCGGATTTCATTACAGTACCAGAACACCTTTGATATACTAGCATCACGAACAGAGAGCCATGTTTAGCTCAGTATGACTGTAATGAAAAGGTGGATGTATTTAAAGGAGATAGTCATCCAGAGGACAAACTAAAATTAGAAGCACATTCTCATGGGCAGTCTATGAGAATACTAACACACTGGTGAAGCCACTAAAAAAAGAACTTCCAAGTTTGGAAGGTGACTGGGAGGAGAGAGGTATCATTAAACCCATATCAACAGAAAAAAAATCATGGATCAGCATTTTAGAAGGAGTAAGAAAAGCTCCAGTGCACAAATCTGCAAAAACAAACTGAACCAAGAAATTAGGAGATATTTATCTATTGGCAATAAGGTAACACAGTCTCCCATTTGCAGGGAAAAAGCAGTCACTCTACATGTCAGGTTGCGGTATGTCAAAAACTGAGACACCAGTCCAGCTAACATCTTTTGGTACACCATGGCTTTGACAGCTATTTTCTTTAGCAGCAGAACACAACCGCCTCCCTTCATGATGAAAAGTAAACTTGTGATTTTTTTAAGGCAAACATGAACGAGTGAGGAAAATCCTAAAGGACATCTGAAATGCATGCTACAAGTTAGACCATGACAGGAGATGGTTGTGGAACAGCTGTCGCAGTTTGAACCTGATCAATTCTTTCCCCGCACCCACTGCGCATAAGGGTAAGGCTAGCCAGACTGGCACCAGCACATAGCTGCCATGCAGAGAGACATCAGAGGGTAACACCCCAGCAAAGTTACCAACACTACCAAATAAGCAGTCTGCTGGGAATCCTGATTAGGACAGGCCTACAGCTGTTTAAAAAACAATAAGTATTCATTTTGCTGTGGCAAGTACTTGTACAGGAGAACTCCTCTTAGGGAAACACAGGAGTAGGCAAGAAGCTCTTCAAATTCTTGATGCAGTTTTTGTGCATTGGTCAGCATTTTAACAGAGGTGGTCGCTCTCATCATTAAATCACCACAGTTACCACAACCACAATCTGAGCATGGAAAAACCATGCAGTGACTTCTCTTAGGATTCCTTCAGAACAAGAGACCAGAATAATCTGTTCTGTAACCAGTCCCAAAAGTAGCAGAGACAGAGAAAACACCCTAGGTCTGCACTGGTAAATCGAGGAGAACCAAGGACTCAGGTTTGGCCAGCCTTCTACTGTCACAGCATTGCACAGTTTCACTTTATTCATTTCCTTCTAAGTAAAATTCTACATTTTTAGTAAGCAACCAGTTTTCTGTGTGCAACTATCAATATCCAAGAGATTGTAAAATCTCTTACTAAATGGGCATTCCATGGTAAAGGTAAAGAAGAAAACAATATGACATACAAGAAGAATGAATGAGGAAAAGGAGTTTTTTCCATGTGATACAACACAGAAGTTGTATGTTTATAAAATGCATGACTTAGAACTAATTAAAAACCACATTCCAAAAGAAGCCAGGCTCTGTTTACAGCTTTTGTAAAATTACTCTTTCATTAAGAATGTATTTTACTGTCCACTTAAACATGAAAGCGGATGTTTTTTTCAAAAAGAGAACAAAAATATTCTGTAGAGTTGCAGTTGTATTGGAGAACATCCACTTTTCATTAGCTTGTTCACTGATTGATAATTCTGCCCACTATTAACATCTGATTTATTAGGGGAAAAAAAAAAAAGGCCCTAAAATAATTTTCCCCTGTAGTATCTCATCCATGAAACCATCCTAGGAACACAGTAGTGCAATGCTCAGATCTAGGATCAAAAGCACGCAAACAGGCAACAACCTGAATTACATTGTGTCTGGCGTATTTGAAAAAACTCAGGAAGTTTTTGCATCAGCACACTGCAAGGACTTATTAGCACAGCTTTATTTACTTCTAACTACAATGTCTTCCATGCACTCTCCAGCAGATGGCCACTAAGAGGACCAGGGTCCTGCAGGCAGCACATGAGGAGGGGCCAGGTCAACTGCGTTACATCATCCTGCTGCCAACAGGGAGGCTGTTGAGAAGACAGAAACAGCCTTCTCTAAGATGCAAATGGCAAGGCAAGAGGCAACAGCCACATGTTGGAATATGCAAAAAAAACCCAGCTGGGCATAAAGACACTTCTATTTATTTATTTTTGTTAACAGAAAGATGGTCAAACATTGGGACAGAGCCCAGCACGGCTATGCAGCCTCCTTCACTAGAGATGCTTCAATGTCAGGACGGGGCCAGTGTAACTTGATTTTACTCAGCATGGCTTGTGCAGGAGTTTGAGGCTGCATAAGCTCCACAGGTCCCTCCCAACTCTCACGACTCCATGATTTGTGACACTTGGCAGGGAGTGGGACATGTAAGTAAAGCAAAATGTCTGGAAAGATGCAATAGCCCCTGGGATTGCCTCTCTTAATCATATTCTTATGTATTTATCATCTTTGGAAAAGGAGCAGTATAATTCTTAAGTTGAACCCAAGCCATACTATCACAGCGAGCTCCCAAAGTTCATGTCCTGATTTACAGTCACTTCAGTCAGAACAATCCTTTCTGAAAATCTGGAGACCTTCCTTAAGCCTCTCACTCCTCCTAGCTCATATACCTTAGCCTTATCCTTTTTCCTCTCCTTCCCACCAGCCATGCCACCCTTTCTGCCTTCTCTCTCCTTCTGTTGCCATCTCCAAATGTCCTTTTTGACACATGGCAGGGAGCTAAAGCAGCAGCAGTGTGGAAGGCTGAGGATGGGAGTCAGCTCTGAGGTGCAAACAACAGGCAAACACTTTCACCTCCTTTTCCAGGAGCACATACATCCCAACTCGCCCCAGCTTCCCCACTAGTAATGTTGACATTCCACTCTCTTCAGATTAGGATACAAAATGCTCTGAATTGACTGATTGAGGTTGCTTGGGGAACAAATGCTGTCTGAATGTTAATTCTGTTTTCTTCTGGAAAAGGAAGCAGGCCGAAACAGAATTCAAAGCTGTAATTGCATTTGTATCACTCATGCGAGGGTTGTGCGAAAGCTATCCAAACAATGAGATAAGTCCACACTACTGAATATACTTCCACCTTTTTTCAGTTTGTTTTCCAACTCAAGCAAGACGTCCACAGATTAGTTTTTAATGACATTTTGAATATAAAACATGAGAAACAATGTAGTGTTCACCTAGTAATCCGTGAACAATATTATCTGTAACAAAGCAAAGGGAACAGAACTTATAATATCCCCTTAAAATGCTCTAAAAATATCTGCTAGCTTTACTGAAAGAAAAAAAAAAAAAATAGCTTCAGTAACAGAGGTCTATGTTTTTGGAGGAAAGGGTCCAGAGGAAAATTACATATTTGTGGTTAAGCTGGGAGTCATGATGTCTATGCATATGTATAACATGTGGTTGCAGATTCATAATACACAAGCCCTTCAAACAAAAAAAATGTAGATTTTCAAAGATCAATCCGTAAAAAGAGTAATTCATTTTCATCAGTCTTATTTCTATGGTTCTTGAAGTCAGAGGTGCAACAACCAGACTCTTCCTTCCATTAAGCATATACAGACAGTAAGCAGAAGGAAAATCAAATGGGAAGTGCAGCAGCTCTCCAAGCACAGACCCCCTGCAGTAGGTTCCTCAAGAGAGATGTTAGAACTCCACTTTTTCTTTCTGTGGATTAGTCTATTTTACATTTTAAATTACTAGCTACACAAGCACAGCTGATTTTACGCAAAGAAAACATACTCAGAAAAGGCTGGATACATTATGAAAAGAATTCTCATGCGTTTAAGAAAATGTACAAAACTAACTATAAGCAGGCAAGGAAAGTCCTTCACAGTCTGGTTCTTGCTTGATTTGTACTTTATTATTACCTGTTTTGGTGTAAATTATGTATATAACTTCTAAGGTCAAAAATGACAACATTTGCAGTCAGTCTTGGTGAGGTCTTATTTCCACAGCACAGTATTGAGATAGAATAATCTTGTCCTCCATTTAAAGAAAATAGTGTAGTGTGGCAAAAAGTAACATTATTGCTGGTGCTAAAGCACATTTTTATGTTCCACAGTAACCCAGAAGAGTAAAACCAAAAGACTCTGTGGTGCTCTTAACAAAATAAAAGGATTTTGCTTTAACTGAAATAGAAATAGAAGGTGCAACACCTAATAAATTTGCCTTTACAGTTCATTGGTCTGGCATTCAGACAGATAACATTATCTGATACCTGGCACATTGAAAGTTACTGAAAAAAGTAATAATATTGAAAGAAATACCACACAGGCCTTTCCCCAACAAATTCTTAACAGCAGAGGTGAAAGCCTTCAGTCTCTTCATCTTAAATACTGACTTTACATTCCCAACTACTTCAACTATTTGAAGAAATGAAATGCATATAAAGAACCGCTGAGAAAAAAAGACTGCAAAAAAGTCAGTTGCAATGAAAAACATAATGGTCCCTCATGCATTCCTGCCTACGTCAATGTTATGACAGTGCATTTAATTTCACAAATAGCTGTCACAAAAACAGCTTCTGTATTCTACTGATGCACGTCTGCCTACATACTGTAGACATAGTTGAGTGTGAATACTGTATCTGTGCTTTTATTTTTAATAACATGATTAAATTGCCTGTTACATTAAGTATAAAGTCATGTAACATCTTTGGTTTATTTGTGGTTTTTTTTCTGTTTTAACTCACTCAAGGGCTGTGGTTTATCTTGTAATTCACAAAAATTATAAATTAATAAAATTCAATGCAAGAAATTTTAAGTTATTGAACTGATTTTCTTATCTAAGCAGTAAACAATTAAAGTAAGCTTTACACACACTGTCCTATAGATTTCTGGTTTCTACAAATACTTAACATATAGTTGCTATATTCCCATTTACTGAGTACCAATTTACGTAGCTGAGAATTTGATTTTCACTGTATAAGGAAAGAATTGTGTTATTACTCTTACAGGCTGGTTTCTGTTGCCTTTTTGTTTTCAGGTGAAGAGTAAAAAATGTAATTAAGCTCAGAGAAATACTGTGCTGAAGAACTACACCTACCAATCTGAAGAAGCCTCATTTGTATTCCACATTGGGTTAATACTGTAACTGAACTAACACTAGCTGAGTTATTCTCGACTTTGTCACAGTAAGTCAAAAGAAATTCAGAAAGGATTTACTGACTCCACCTTCGCTGTATACTAGAAGTGTTTCTCTTCACACAAATTTATGTGAAAGCACAGACTTGGTGAAAGTAAAACATAAAGGACAAGGTGTCTCACATAAAGGGTGACAGAAATCTACATCCTTAACTACCTTTTGTCCAAAATGGATCAGACAATATGAAGTTTCTTATTTTTCCATCACATGGGGCATTTAACAAATTCAGTGCTGATTATCTATTTATTTGTGCTGATGAGAACACCTCAAAATGAAGGCTTTACCTCCTTTCCTTCATGTGTTAAGCTGTACATCTGAATAACTAAGATGAACACAAGCATGATTAAATGGATGAGGAGGAATTCCAAGTCTGGTTGCTACCAATTTCCTCAGCAATTTATAGGACGTACCCAAGTCAAAGTATGGAAACCAGAGTAGACTGCAAACAGACACCAATGCATTTATGAAATTAGCTAAGAGATTTGTTTTTGCCTGGCATAGCAGGCATCTAGACTGCCTCTTCTGTTGCAAAGCCATGTTCCATTAGAAAAATACTGCCCCACATTTTCACATGCAGGTCCAGCTATGCGACTTCAAAAACAAAAAAACCTTCTGCCATTCTGTCCTGAAAGTACAGCAACTTATGCTGGTCAGCAGTGCCACAGCTCCACTCTGACTGCAGCTATGCAAACAGATCTGCAAACAGCTGGCTTAGGCCTATTAGAGTTGACATGGCACCGTTTTTGCTTGGCAGTCCTACTTACCTCTAAATATCCTGGCTTACAAAGCCATTTAGGGACAACCTGTCCTGTTGCCAGGAGGTCTTCATTTATCACCCAGAGGGCTGCCACATGTCAGTAAAATCTGCTGTGGCCTTTTGGGAAGGGTTGAAGGTTCATCAGAGCCAGACTTGTTCTGTCAGCTAGTGGATTCTGTTTGCTTAATGTACTTTACACATCATGTACTGAGCAGGGGGAGGAGGCAGCAACAGCAGAAAGGGAAGGAATGGTGCACTCCAATGAAACCAGATGTGTTAGTACTGCCATGTAAAAACCAGGAGGTTCTGGTTATTTACAACTTTTGTTGTGTACAGCTTTTGACAAGTAGGAACATAAAGGTGGCAATAGCTTTTGCATTAGCTAAAGAGAGAAAAAATTTAAGTCTGATTGAGGAAAAAACTCCCCAGTTCAGTATAAACCTGGAAAGGACAAACTCAACCTGGAAACAAAACCAAAAACAACAACCCCAAAACAACTGAATCAGCAATTTTTCCAGAGTGGGTCAGGACTTCTATCATTGGGCTAATGTAATTTTTAATTAACTGTTGCTATCTCATAAACCAGAATTACTGCAGTAGGCTCTAAATCAACATCATAAGAATAATAAGATCATGTAACAGTGTTATATTCGCAAAAATACACAGACTACTAAAAATCAGACTGCTAAAATACAACTTCATCTAAAATTGAAAGATCAAGAAATAAAAATTTACCAAAGGAAGATAAAAGCTGAAAAACAAGTCAGTGACAATGGATTTCATGATGAAGAGTTGAATAACTACATGTTTCCTTTAGAAATTTCTAAACTACTAAATTGGAAGCATTAGTACATTGAATAGCCATAAAGATAATAGTTGCTCAAGATAACAAAAATCCTCTGCATTTGCTCAGTAATAGAGGTATATTTTTAGCATAACTAAAGAAATCATACAAATAGAAAGTACTAGGTTCTCCAAAGAGCAAGATTAACCAACAGTCACGTCTTCAATTTTAAACTAAGTTATGTTATTAAGACATAACAAGGAAATAAATTGCGTATACAGTGATGTTGCTACAATAATCTAATTATGGTAAGAATTGGAGAAATCAACAATACTGAAAATCAGACAGCTGTACAAACTGCCGTAGTCCAGCACAAGTTGATGGAGCATTGTGACTACAGGAGCTTGAGCTGTTTGCCCAAAGTTTGCTACCACAATTTAATAGAGGCAGCAGCTTAAATTACTCAAGAAATGTTAGCAAAGGAGAGGGGTAGCATTCAATGTTACTGCTAGAAAAAGAAAGTAGCACTGTGATGAGCAAGAGGAAGGTACTCAGAGCTGGCATGAAGTTTCCCTTCAAGGCCTGAAGTTCAGCCAATGGATTTGTTTCATTTTAATCCCCAGAAGTCTGGAGTGACAAAAATATACAGAACCTTGATTAACTGTGTTTCAACAGAGTAATGTCACACAAAAGGAGGGCACTCAATCTTTTACTATACTAATAAGCAATCAAAAATAAGGAGAATAAAACGGTCTACGAAGGAAGCGGAATTTTAATTTTGTGGCAGATAAGGATGTTTGCGTATTTCTGAAGTATTTCTGGGTAAATAAATAATTTTCTATAAAGAAAAAATGGGATAAAACTCATCTGCCAAACAGTAAGAAGTTATATGTTAGAACAGCTACTGTTTACAATTTCATGCTTATCCAAAGAACACACGTGGAAGCTGAAATGAATGTATGTTCTTTTAAACACAAAATTCACTGGCTGTCATTATACTACAATTGCTCCAATGCAAAGGGATGAGGGATGAAGAGGCAGAAATCAGAATATAAGCAATATGTATTGCTAAAGAATAACTGTCTGTGAAGATGATGAGGCAGTCTTGTATTTTCTAAATAAACCTCCATGTACATATTATGTAAGACTCAAATGTCAGAGATGGGAAAAAGGAGAACAGAAAAAATACATATTTTTAATCCACTTTCCTCTTAGGCATTTTTTCTACACTCTTCACAAGGCATCTTGACTAGATAGCTAGATAGTGAAGAAGAAACCATGGAGCAAAAAGTAAGTAAAACAAAAATTCTGAAGAACAAAACTAGTTACGTGC
This sequence comes from Lagopus muta, assembly GCF_023343835.1. NCBI lineage: Eukaryota > Metazoa > Chordata > Aves > Galliformes > Phasianidae > Lagopus > Lagopus muta. The sequence continues at coordinate 37,049,066 of NC_064436.1, read as the reverse complement.
AAAGAAGTATCTGGATAGCGACAGAAGTACTGAACCAGACCTCTATAGAACTCCTCTACAGATAATTCCATCATGTGAGAACCACTGTCTTACATTTTCATTTTCTCTTTTTCTTAATACTTCTAATAAAAAATACACTGATCTTCCTTAACAACAAAAGCAACAAAACACGCACACAAAAAAAAAAAAAAAACCACCAAAAAAAACCTAAAAGCATAATCTAACTGTAAAACAAATGTGTTACAGAAGACAGTTGATGCTAACAGTGCTAGTAGTCAGATTTGTGACTTGGGACTTCACTAAAAGGATATCAAGTACACCTGGAAAGGTCTATGCCTTAAAAAAACCAAACTGCTGCACTCAAAAACCATATTTCAAATGACTGTATGCTTTCATAGGCTTTGCTGAACTTAGGCATGTGTGTCCATATCAAACAGTAAAACATCTCCATACCAAAATGAACTATGATGGATTTCTTTTATTTTTAAATATTTGAAAGGGCTGGATAGCTGGATTTTGACTCAGTTACTCTTCCTTCCTCACACTTGTCTAGTGAGGATAATCAGCAGTTTAAAATCTTCATACATGAATTTAGAAGTTGCTGCCTTTCCATAGTTCAAAATCATTCTTCCAGTAGAAAAGTCTAGCAGCTAATTCTGATGAAGAATCTAGCTTCCTCAGTTGTCGTCGTTTATACTTAAATTTATACATAAATTGTTCATCTGTGAACATTTGGTAGATCTACTGAATCCTGAAAAAATCATGTTTCAAATACTTCCAAAAAGGCAGTATTGCATTTGTTTCTTCTCAGTGTTTTTTGTGTTTAGTATTTCACAGCGATTAGTTTCAGAGATTCAAATCAAGAACTGAGATGAAAATATTTTCACGTGCATCTTCTTAATTTCTAAATTTCAGAGTTCTATTTCTTTTACAGAAAGTATGTCAAGTTAGCCTTCTCCTAATTCTTTCTCCATATGCTGTGCTTTTCCAGCTTTTGTTCCAAATCCACATTTAAAAAAAATAAAAACACTCACGACTAGTTTAAAGATTCCTCTGCCAATACCAAAGGAGCTTAAGGTTAGAGCGTATGAATACGGATTAAAATTGAAAGACTTCCTCAAAATTCCAAGATTTCTTAACTGCATGTGACTCACTAAAAACAAAACAAGCAAACAAAAATCAGATCAGATATGAAATGATGATAAAAGTGGTATTCTTGTAAAACTAAAAATAGGTATATTGATTGTTCAGAGGTTTGAGGTTTGGTCCTGAATTACTTATTATCCTGATGAAATAACTTAATACTAAATATTTTTTCTAGTTATGTACCAGTTGGACACCTACCCTGCAACAAAAAAAAAAAAAACAGTGATCTGTAGAATTTTCTGACAATGTTCTGTTTTCTATGGAAAGGCAAAAGGAAAATAGTTCCAGTGGTTTAGATTGTTTTTAAAATTCCATTCCTCTAAAGAGAAAAACAAAACAACAAAAACAAAACAAACAAACACAATGTTTTTACTCACAGGCTGAAATCTGAAAGTGTGATTCATTACAGCAGTGCTGCTTTTCTCTGACTGGTTTTCACCCCATAGTATCTGGTGGCAGTCTCAAGATGTGAAAGATAATTTACCAAATGGATCATAAAACACTCTCAAGAAGAATAATAGCTACATATTGCTTTAGAAACAAAGATAAGCTAAAAGAGATCCCTTTAATCTGAGTCACCTTAAAAGCGTAATTTAATCAAGCTAACTAGGAAAAATAAATAGGAGTATGCCTAAAAGAAAAGAGAAGGGATTAGAGAATTCTAACTTCAGAAAGGTGCCAGCCTGCAGTGAATGTGCAGTGATTAAAAAGACAAATAACAGAAAGTCTGCACCAGGGAAAAATAAAGAAAAGCACTGAGACTATGAACATGGAAAAAAAAAAAAACATATAAAAAGAAATCTCAATTTTATGTTCATGAGCTTGTTAATACTTTTAAACACGTACTCTTTATCATATGTAATAGAAGTATAATTTGTTTACAAGAGTTAATCTTTATGACACCGCAATGTATGGAATACAGCATAGATTCTGTGGCTACAGCTAAGTAAAGATAACCTGTAAACTTCCTTTTTCACTATTAGTATTTTCTTATGTGATACAGTATTACCCTTTTTCAGAAAACATACATGGAAGTAACACAAGAGCAAGAGATTCAGCTTGCTAAGCAGGCAGTATGCACCTAGAAGGACTTCAGGACTCCCGCTTAGTTGGCTGAAGGCATGTCTACAGAAGCAGTGAAGTGCAGCCAGGCTGGGCACACGTGGGTACACTGCCTGCCACAAGGACAGAACAAGAGAAGAGTGTAGGCAACTCACTGAGGTAGAGACTGGACAGTCAGCTCACATACACACCTGAGCCCCTTCAGCCCAGCAGCATACCTGATACAGCTTCAGAGGTTTAATATTACTACTTTTGGAAAGTTTCTTTTATCCATTTACAAAAACAGTTCTCCTATTCAGACCACATTTATAATTTTCCTCCAAGACAGAAACAAGAAGCAAAGTGTCCTTCACTGTGACAATTATGCAAACAAATTAACTGGAAGAGCCTTTTTCAGGCAGATACGGCGGAATAGTTGACTGCAGAAATTGAACAAGGACAGAGTTTAATGCCTGCTGTTAAGCCCCTGGCCTGTTAATTCTGTATCATGAAAATTTTCTCTCAGGCAGGCCTAGAACATGATGGCTTTTCCTACTTCACAGTTCATTCACTCAGTTACATACCTTGGAGCAGGTAATGAAGCATGGAACTTGTGTTGACTTACATAACCCTGTCTGTCACCAAAGCTGTCATATCTTCCCATTTCAAGTCATACATTCACAAATATATAAACACTACATGAATTAGTTGGTCTGACAAAAAGAATCTAGACTATGTCCTAATGTTTTTTCAAGCTACTCAAAGCTAAAGAAAAAAATAGAAAACAATTAAGATATTTGCTTCCATAGAGTTCTGTGCATTTCAGCTCTTGCACTTACTCAGTTTATTATCGTTTTCTATTCATCTTCCCTGAGAGGTTCAAATTCACATATATACTCTAACAAAACTAGAGCAAGGTTGAACTACTGTAGAAAATTATCACTGTCATTCCCTCCACTGTCTTCCATCACTTTATAATGCACAAATTTTAGGGACAAAATAATGTCCATAACACTACTCTTCCTCATTATCCAAATTTGCACATGAAACCTCTAAGCCCTTGAGACAGTATAAGAGCTTTTTCAAAGATTCGATACTCCATTTTGAGCTGTGGTTTATCTGTTTTCCATTTACAATTATTATTAAAAGGAAGAAGCTGTTTCTTTCCCAGGCATACAATTGGATTAGACTAAAAAGGTCACAAAGGTCACTCTTGTTAGTTAAAAATGAAAAGGAGAACAGCTAATCAGAAGGAAGAGCAAGGAGACTGCCAAGAGCTTCGAGAAAACCAAATACATGCACTGGTTTAAAGCGCTCACTGTTTTTAAGACAACCAGCATGCAATTCAGTGTCTGAAAATCTTAACTCCAACTACTGAAAGTTCAAAATACTCATTTTTTTCTACTCAAAATCAAACAGAAAACCCATGGGGGAAAAAAAAAAAAAAACAACACACTTTTTTAATGCTTTTCACGAATGCTAGAGTAGAAAACATACAGTTCTAGAAATAAAGGGAGAGGAGTTTTTTGCATCAACTTATTCTTCTACAGGAGAAAAGAATATACAGAGTAAAATAGGATAAAATAAGCAGCTCAGTAAAAACAACACTAAGTTTATTGACATTGGTCTGTCTCTTTTTGCAACATATGCTGGTACATGAAATTCAGCAGGTCTCAAGAAGTCATGAGCAGTACTGGAAATAACTCCTCCTACACACTGCTCAAAAAAACCCCAAACACCTGGCACAGACAGCTCATTGATGGCAGAGTAATAGCTCAAAGAAGATGAGAACATCATGCATTGCTCTTGGTGATCTGTTGGGATATGATATCTCATAGAAGAACTACATAGGAGCACCAGAGTATAAAGAAACAGTCTTGCCTGAAGATATTTCCATTTCACTTCTCTGAGCTGCTATTTATATGTTATTTTGTGTTTCTCCTCAATTTTCAAAACTCTTATCTACCGTATAAAGCAATTAAATGTTCCTACCGATATTAGGATGCTTCAAGAGACGACAGATTCTAGCTTCTCTTTCCAGTTTCTGGTGATCTGCAACAAAGGAAAGCACAGTATTTCCTTTTAGTGTAAGTTGAACATAATACAGCACATTTACTTTATGAAGAAAAAAAGTCTTTAAAAAATACTTTATTTAGATCCATTAAGAGTTTACACTGTTTGCAATACTGAATCAGGTTACTACATCTAACCTCTTCTTTGATGGACTACTGCAGGCATTGCTCCAGTAGAAAAATCAAACTGCCAATGTCATGGAAATATTCATGGCTTGACCTATAATTATCAGGCTATAAACCATGTTATAGCATTAATCAAAATAAAGACAATCCGCATCTCTAGTACTATCTTAATCTCTGTTAACTCTTTTAATAATAATACCAGGTACACTGTTCAACACATGGCAATCACCCCAACAGCATGCCAGCATTCCTCCAACACTTTCTCACTGCAATGCAATTTGTTATTGGAAATTTCTGTAGAAAGTGGTATGTTCATTAACCTGAAAATATTCTAAACACTTGTGTCCAGGTATATCATCTCTTCATCCCTCCTACCCTTCTGCCATTCAATCCTTTGCAGCCTTTGAGCAGAAGCAATAGGCTGTAGGTTTGAACTTTCCTCATGCCACCAATGCCTAAAAACAGTAAGAGGCAATATACCACTGTATATGTTTAGCTTCGTTTTGATTAGATTGTTGGCCCTGCCTTCCCACTAGATGCTCAACTCTGGTTCAGGCTACATCTTAGCATTTCCACAACAGGTTAACAGAGTAATACAGTACTTGTTTTATACAATAAATGAGAGCTTGGAAGGTGTGTAATTGTTTACACTGGAAATACCTGGAGGTTTTTAGGTATATTACAATATCTATTGTCAGACAGTAAAGATTAAACACGTGCAAATGAATCTATAGTTTGTAACACAACGGAATATACAAAAAGGTTTCTTTGGGCAATATGGATAGAGAATTATGACAGAATGACAGGCTACAGAGGAACTACTGATCAGAACTTGCCTGAAATGATTTAAGTATGGTATGAGAAAATATTTCATTTTAGTATTTGTACCCGTACAAAGAAAACGGCCAATACTATCAAAATACTATCAAAACTACACCAATAATATCAACGTTACATATGAGGACACAATCCTTGTTTTCAAAATGCTATGGGCAGTAAACACATAATGCTTTCTAATTCTGATTCATTTTTGTATCTTATTGACATTGGTTCATTTTGTTACTGTCTTTAATGCCACGATCCAAAACCGACACACACAGCAGAATGGAAAAAAGACTGAAGCCGTATTTTAGGGTCTTACATTTAAGTGTTTGGCGGGACCAATTCAGATATTTATTTCCTTATTTCATCATCAGCAACAGTCTCTCTAGACCCCAGCTAGAGGTAACTCAGGTAATTAAATACAAAATTTGAGTATAATTAAACTAGTCAGCTACTGCCTACTACTTAGTTCTGTAATCACAGATCACAGAATCACAGAATGGCCAGGGTTGGAAGGGACCTCAAGGATCATGAATCTCCAACCCCCTGCCACATGCAGGGCCACCAACCTCCATGTTTAATGCTAAACCAGGCTGCCCAGGGCCCCATCCAACCTGGCCTTGAACACCTCCAAGGATGGGGCATCCACAACCTCTCTGGGCAGCCTGTTCCAGCACCTCACCACTCTCAAAGAACTTCCCCCTGACATCCAACCTAAATCTTCCCCCCCCCAACTTAAAACCATTTCCCCTTGTCCTTCTGTTATTCACCCTTTCAAAGAGTTGATTCCCCTCCTGTTTGTAGGCTCCCTTTAGGTACTGAAAGGCTGTAGTGAGGTCACCCTGTAGCCTTCTTTTCTCCAGGCTGAACAAGCCCAGCTTCCTCAGCCTGTCTTCGTAGAGGAGGTGCTCCAGTCCTCTGATCATCCTAGTGGCCCTCCTCTGGACCCTCTCCAACAGCTCCCTGTCTTTTTTTGTACTGCGGGCTCTACACTTGGATGCAGTATTCCAGATGGGACCTCACAAGAGCAGAGTAGAGGGGACAATCACCTCCCTGTCCCTGCTGGCCACCCCTCTTTTGATGGACCCCAGGATACCATTTGCCTTCCAAGCCGCATTTTCAGCCCCATACTTTCTATGGGAGCTCAGAATACTAAGCATTTATCAAGAGGCAGAAAAGCAGCTTAGATCCAACTTCATGACATTAGCTAAATAGTAAGTATAGTAAGTTGTATAGTATAGTAAGTTGCTCTGAAAGTTGTCTCTGAAAGTATTGCCTATTTACTTCTATGAAAACTATAATAGGTACAAAGAACACAATAACATTATTTGACAGAGCAAATTCTCAGCTACAAAACACTATTTTTTCAACATAGGTCACCACCATAACTATGCATTTTTTCCAGCAATGAACATAAGCCTGCACGCTATGCTCATAAAAATCTGCAGCAATGGAGGTGATCCACTGCCCCTGACACCACCCACCACCTCACTGTGCCCACATCTACTCTTTGGTCTCCAAAAACATTCAGCAAGTGCCAATGAATGTCAGTGGATGCAATGTTTTCCACATGGAAGAATTCAATTTTTGTTTTATATACACTTCCATGTCAGGCTGCCCCTCTGCTGCCATCTGTCACACAACAACAAAATGTAAGGGAATACTGATTGGAAGGTTCAGCCTCTGCTACCATACCATCAACATCCACTTCTGATGTCACGATCCAACATAATGAAATAAGAGCAGACTTTCAGAGCAGCCCTCATAACTCTTCAAAATTAGAGGAGAAATAAGCTGTAAAATGTTCCTGAAGATGAGTCTGTACTGCTATCATTTTAACTAACACCAATTTGATATCTAAGTATGTTATACTGACCAATCTTCCATGAGAGTTAAAACTTCAGATGTCATGTAAGTAATCTGGGTTATGCTATCTCTGCAATCTGAGCTATCTGCACTATATTTGAGAGTGCTCTTAACAACTGAAAGGGGAAATTCTTAACTTTTCTTACTCCCCAGTAAGTTCTAAGTTGAGTAACTAGCATTCAAGGAATAAGAAAGCTTAATCTACAAAAGAACATTAGGCATCAAAACACTACAGCATGAATGAAGAAATTATCTGTTTGGTTTTTTTTTTGTTTGTTTGTTTTTTAAACCAACTCTTATAGATCTACTATGGTATCTGTTCTTTCTCAAATTACAACAGTGTTATTAAGTTATCTTTCAAAGTAATTACAGATAGTCCCTCTGATACCAGTCTGACATTGGAGTCTCCTGGATAAGAGTTAAATAAGGTACAAGAAAAAAACACTATAAAAGCCCCTCCCCTGACGTGTCTGCATTCCACAGTGCAATCCTGAAATCCTCCTCTTAGCTGGTGCTCTACTCCATAAATTGCTTTGGCACTCTCCCCTTTCCAGTCATAATTTCTCCTGTTCAAGCTCAATTACAGAACCATAAAACATCTTCAGTTGGAAGGGACTCATAGGGACCACCATGTCCAATCCCTGGCTCCACGTAGGACCACACAAAATCCAAACCCCATGTCTGAGAATGCTGCTCAAAGGCTCCTTGAACTCTGGCAGCTCAGGCCATGATCACTAACTGCCCTGGTGAGTCTCCTCCATGCCCACTGGTGCAGAACTTTCCCAAACCCCCTGACACAGCTCCATGCTGATCCCTCTGGCCCTGTCACTGTCCTCAGAGAGCAGAGCTCCTGGGAGGAGCTGCAGCTGCCATGATGTCTCCCTTCAGCCTCCTCTGCTCTCAGCCAAGGAAACCCAGGACCTCAGCTTTCCTCATATGTTTTGCCCCCTGGACCCTTCACAATCCTAAAGTTTTCCTTCCTCAATCAACTGAGGGCTGACAGGGAGACTTGCAGACATGTTTAACAAATGAGCAGTTACTGGGCTGTGTGGAAAGCATGCTTACAGCTACTGCTCTACTCCTTCAAATCAAGCATTAGGGGCTACAACTTTTAGATAATTTAATATAAATATAGATGCAGGGCAGGTCCTCCAAGACTGAGAAAGCCAAATTCACAGAAGAGCTACACAGATGGTTCTGCCAGCACAGCTGAGACAGGACAGTATAGTGCAACAGCAAAGGAGTCTGGTGGCCTGTGTTACTGCCAAAAAACTGTCTTATAAAATTGCAACTTTACTTTCCTAAAGAGTGCTCTGTCTTCAGACTATGCACTACAGAAGTGCTGCTCTACACACAGCTTGTTAGGCAGGACGCACAGACTCAGGATGAGATAAGCAGCAGCAGTAGGGCAGTTGGGAGCAGCAGGTACATAACTGTGTGCAGCACTGATCCTGAAGCGGGATGTCAATAGCCCCCCTCTGCAAGAAGTGTCTCACGTAAAATATCAACAGCCCCTGCAGAAAATGCATAAACTGTGGTGGGAGTATTGACCAAAATCTAGCTGAAGATGCAGCAGATATCTCACAGCAGAGAGGTGCTTGGCAGACAATGTCTGAAACATTCAGAACCAGCTCCTTAAAGATAACGTCACACAAATCTCAGTGAAGTGAGACAGACAGGCCTATTTTACATGCATTGGGAAAGCAAACTATCAAATCATATCAAATAATAATATAAGAGATAATACTAAGACTGGTCTCCTGACAGATCTTGACAACTTAATTCCAGGTAATTGTCTTCAACTAGCGAACGCTTCTTTTTTGGTGAATCACTTCAACCAGTTAAGGCATTCTTAATAAAAACATCAGTAACCACATCTAATTATGTCAAGAGACAGGTCAATGACAAACAATTAATTTTAGTCCTGTAAAATTACATCTGTTCAATACTGCAACAAACTTTAATTTAAACTCAACAGTCCAAATAATACTTCAAGAAGGAGGAAGAAGGCTATCAGTACCAACTAATCTTCTTACATTACAAACAAGCAAATATGTATTTGTGATAGTAGCACCACTATGCAAACTACAGCAGAAGAAATACGATGAGAGAAATGCCAAAGCACTCTTCCAAAGGGAACAGAGTGTTAGTTTTCAAACACACTGGCTGGCAACTCAAGCAACAAAGAACCTGAAACAAAAAGTGTAAAAGAATGTAAAAGGACAAAACTATTTGTAACGATACTCAGATTGCTGCAACACATAATTTTCACAGAATATCACAGAACCATAGAGTGATTTGGATTGGAAGGAACTTTTAAGATCATCTAGTTCCAATGCCCCTGTTATAGGCAGAGATACCAGGGATACCTCCTTCTAGACCACTCTGCTCAAAGCCCCATCCAGCCTGGCCTGGAATGCTTCCAGGGAGGGGACATTCCTAAACTCACTGGGAAGCCTGTACCAGTGTCTCATCGCCCTCAAATTTAAAGAATTTCTTCCGAATATCTAGTCTGAACCTACCCTCTTCCGGTTAAAAACTATTTCCCTCGTCCTTTCATCACCTATCCTTATAGAAAGTCCCTCCCCAGCTTTCCTGTAGGCCCCCTTCAGGTATTGAAAGACTGCTGTACTCTCCAAGGAGCCTTCTCTTCCCTGGGCTGAACAGCCCCAGCTCTCTGTCTGTCCTCACAGGGAAGGTGCTCCAGTCCTCTGATCATCTTTGTGGCCCTCCTCTGGACCTGCTCCAACAACTCTATGTCCTTCTTGTGTTGAAAGCTCCAGATCTGGACTCAGTACTCCTGGTGGGGTCTCACAAGAGCAGAGGAGAGGGACAGAATTACCTCCCTCCATCTGCTGGTCACGCTTCTCTTGATGCAACCCAAGATATGGTTGGCCTTCTGGGCTGCAAGTGCACACTACCAGCTCATGTTGAATCTTTCATCAATCGATACTCCCAAATTCTTCTCCTCAGGACTGCTCTTAAGCCTTCTCTACCTAACCTGTATCTGTGCTTGAGATTGCCCCAACCCAGATGCAGGACCTTGCACAAATCTGTATCTGTGCTGGAGATTGCCCCAGTCCAGATGCAGGACCTTGCACATGGCCTTGCTGAACTTCATGAGGTTGGCAAGGGCCCATCCCTCAAGCCTGCCCATGTCCCTCTGGATGGCATCCCTTCCCTCTAGCATCTCAACTGCACCATTCAACTTGGTATTATCTGCAAACTTGCTGAGGGTGTACTTGATCCCAATGTCCATGTCAAATACAAAGACGTTAAATAACACTGGTCCCAATACCAATCCCTGAGGAATGCCACCTTTCACCAGTCTCCACTTGGACATTGAGCTGTCGACGGCTACTCTCTGAGAGCAACCATCCAGCCTTTTCCTTATCCAGCAGGTGCTCAATCCATCAAATCCAATTTGGTGACCAGGATATCATGCAGGACAGTGTCAAATACTTTGCACAAGTTCAGGTAGATGACATCAACTGCTCTTCCTTTATCCACTGCTGCTGCAACTCCATCATAAAAGGCCATCAACCACCAAGTTTGCCAGGCACAACTTGCCCTTGGTGAAGCCATGTTAGCTACCACCAATCACCTCGTCTTTATTTTTCATGTGCCTTCATAGAGCCTTCGGAATGATCAGATCCATAATCTTGCCAGATAAAGAGGTAAGGCTGACTGGTCTGTAATTCCCTGGATCTTTTTTCCCCTTCTTGAAAATGGGGGACCCGTTTCCCCTTTTCCAATCAGTGAGAACTTCAACAGACTGCCATGACCTTTCAAATATGATCAATACCAGCTTGGTAACTTCAATCATCAGTTCCCTCAGAACCTATGGACGGATCTCATTGGGTCCCATAGACCTGTGCACCTTCAGGTTCTCTGGATGGTCTCGAACCTGATGTTCACTTACAGCAGGTTGATCTGCCTTCTCCAAGTTCTTACCATTGCTTTCTGCAACTTGGGCAGTGTGGCTAGAGCCCTTGCTGGTAAAGTCCGAGGCAAAGTCATAAAGCAGTTCAGCCTTCTCATATCCCTAGTGACTAGGACTCCAGTTTCCTTCCACATCCTTCCTCATCTTTTTTTCATCACTGATATACCTGTAGAATTTCTTCTTGTTCCCTGTGATGTCCCTGGTTAGATTTAATTCTGTCTGGGTTTTATGCTTCCTAACCTGATCCCTAGTTGCTCAGGCAACTTCTTTGTAGTCCTCCAGGATAACCCATTCCTGCTTCCACTCCTTATAGACTTTCTTTTTGTGACGAAGTAAGTTCATGATCCTCCATGTTGATCCACGGAGGCCTTCTGACACTCTTGCCTGCCTTCGTTTTTCTCAGGATGCACTGCTTCTGGGCTTGGAAGAGATGGTCCTTGAATATTGACCAGCTTTCTTGGGCTCCTTTTCCCTCCAGGGCTTTCTCCCATGTCACCCTGCCAAGCAGTTCCCTGTAGAGTTCAACATTTGATCTTCTGAAGTCCAGAGAAGCAAGCTTGCTGCACACCTTCTTTGACACCTGCAGAAATTTGAACTCCACCATTTTCTGGTCACTACAGCTAAGGCTGCCCTTGAGATTCACATTACTCACCAGTCCCTCCATAGCACCTTTTCTCATGGATTCCTGTACTATTTGGAAAAGGAAGTTATCATTAACACATTCCAGGAATCTCTTTGATTTCTGCTGCATTGCTGTATTGTCCCTTCAACAGATATTAGGATGGTTGAATTCTCCCACAAGGACCATGTTTTGTGAATGTGAAGTTGCTCCTATCTGTTTACAGAGGGCCTAATTCACCCAGTCTTCCTGATCATGCAGGCTGTAGCAGACTCCCACTACAATTTCTCCTTCCCCTGCCTTCTCTTTAACCCTAACTCATAAGCTGTCAGCAGCATTTTATGTGGTGGCTTTTAAAACAGGACCTTCACTAAAAAATGAGAGTAATTGTATTTGCCAGGAAACAAGAAACATCAAAATAACCCAAACATGGCTGTCATGAGCTCTTTAAAAAAATGCAAAAGTAGCAAAAAAAAAAAAAAAAAAAAAAGGAAATATGACATTAATAGTGAAATATATAAAACTATAAAAGCACATTGTTTACCATTCTGTGAAAGTGAAGGAGACTTACAAAGTCAAATACTAATAAAGTAGTCATTCAGTAGGAGAGACCAAGGCAAACACTGACTTCTAATGCTCTAGCAATTCTCTCTATAATAAAAAGAAAAATCAGCTGCAATGAAAAAAATGTTGGCCTCTACAATTAGAATTATTTTAAAAAAATAGAAACACAGTAAAAGTTCTTGCTCAGAGAAATGCTCACTTTTTGGTTTCTGCATTGCAAATCTAACTTGTTATGTTGACAAGACAAATTATCAATTTCTTAGAAAAATAAATGCTATCCTGTAATACAAATTAACTGCACCAGAGAAATAAACTCTGAAAGCAGAGAAGCATACAGCTTAGGAATACTAAAATATCAATTATTTAGAAAGGAGTTCTTCTGTACATTTCTCCTCCAGGGATGCTATTTTAATCTGGTTTTTTTTTTTTCTATTTAATAAATAGATAAAACATAAAAAGCTACCAGTTTTAATTCCAATTATATCAATGAAAATGTCCTTTTTAATACAATATTCTTTCCAAAAAGTTTTCAACATTTTTTGAAGCCCAACATAAAAGCACAGCATAATTCAGCTTATTTCCTCTACAATAATGTCACACTTATAAATACAGTAGTGAACATTTAAAACATTTACTATGACTCTACTACAATAAATGTCCCAAATTTCCTAAAATACTAGCTTTGAAAAATAACATTTAAAAATATGTGAAAATTGAAATGTGATAATTAAGCCTTAAATAAAACTATCTTGAGCCACAACTACTGCATGTCAAGGTCAACTCTGAAACTGCTAAGAATGGACGAGCTTAGAAAAATTTATTAAGGACAGCATCAATAAATTTTAGAGTCAAAATGCTCAAGCCTTATTTGTAATTAGATACACATATTTGAAAGAACTATGATAACAGATTTAAAGCAAAGTATAAAAAGCAAGTTATTTCTTTAAAATAGTAAGCACTTAAAGTTTAATTTTTTTTTTTTTTTTTTAAATTGGAGGAAAAAGCATGAAAGGAAACTTCATTATTTTTTCCATAATTTGTACTTCCCAATATTTTCAAGTCAACTTTAACAGTAAGAACAATTGAATCAACTCCATGTGTTCACAATTTCTATACTCTTGTACTAGCATAAGCTTGCAACGCTAAAAAAAAAAGCAGTCTTTTGCCCAGAGGTGTAGTTTTTGAGTCATCACTTGCCAACTAAACCATCATAATTCTCTGTGAAACTTCAAAGCCAGTTTCCTAGTTTCAAGGGAACCAGTTTCAAGGGAAAAACTGTCAGCTTAACCTTCTTTCTAATCTTATTAATTAAAAAAAAAAAAAAAAAAAAAAAAAAAAAATCAAATTGTAATTTTAAATTTCTTAAGTTCAAAACACAAAAAGATTTTAAAACTTAGCAAGAGCTCTGTTAGCTCAGAGCTCTTCTATAAACTAGCACTTCCACCAAGGTTATATGGAAAGATTTTTAAATTCAGTTGCTGCAGGTTTGAAATCCAAGCAAACCTACACACCACTATGGCATCTTACTGCTCATCTATTTCAGATGCAACTTAATAGTAGCTAACCAATTGTAATCCTATATAGAGCAGAAAGGGAGATGATCTGAAATACAAAGTAAACCAAGTTTGTTTTAGGAAAAAGCTGGAAATACGACCACTGCCTCAAGGAAAAGAAACACAAGAGACTACTGGTCATTTGGCATAAGTCGTTTGATCTCCAGTCTCACCAGCACTACTTTAAAACATTGTTCTGTACTCTCTCTCAAAGTACATTTACAGAATGAGTCCGCATAGCTAGAAAGTGGGGAGGTGTTTGTCTTCTACAAAGTGCCAAATATGTCAATTCTTCAGGAACAACACAAATACAATAAAAGCAATTATTTCTTCTCTGACTTTTTAAATGTTTACATGCTTACAGTTTCTTTGCTACCAGTTGCTATACCATGGCTTCTGAGCTGACACCGTCACTAAAAATTTTTACTGGTCATTTAACTAAAACAATCTGATTAGTATATTCTTTTTCGTAGGTCATGACTACATAAACTACAGCTGAGAGCATGCTGAATCCACAGAGAACAGGCAGGTACTACCCGGGTAAAGAAGCCTGGAGCGTAACTCACATCATGCATGCTGAACTTTATACAAATGTTCTTCCTGCACCAGTGGACAGATACCAAATTAAACAAGAATAAGAAAACAAACAAACAAAACAAATAAACAGTATAAAATTTATTATGTGAAACAAAACTCTCAAAGCACAAGCCAGAGCAATTAACTGAAAATAAATTGAAGTCTAAATCCACAAGAGCCTGACTCCCACTGATGTCACCAAGATTTTACTATCAATTGCCTTTTCAAAAAATTAAAGCAAACAACCAAATTGTTGAATATGTGTTCATCTAGTGGAAAACTCTGAAGTAAAAGCCACTGAATAATAGACTCCTTGTATTTATTCAATGACATAAATTATTCTTGCCTACTGAATTTCATATTGCTAGCTCTGATATTTCAATTAGTACTATTCTCTGAAAAAAAAAAGTACTCTCCCTTTATAAACTAATACGATTTCTTTGATATAAAATTTCACATTGTATGGCATGCCAACTAAAATCACACAGTGAATGCAGGCGCTAACCACACTTTCAGCTTGCACATCAAAGCAAGGACAGGCTCTGCTTTGTAGATGCACAAAGTGCTCCAAGCCAGTGTAGCTGTCCACATGCAAACTGTTACAGACTGTGCAGCAAAACATAAGGAAAATTCACAAAATGATCATGTTCTAGTAAAAGGATTCCTGACATTACACACTGTGCTATGGCAGGGTTAACATTCACCTCTTATTTACAGATTTAACAGTGTGCTCTAATGACAAATAATATAGCCAATAGATGCTAGATATGAACACTGGGTAAATTGCTACTTCATGTTTTAATAACAGTAACAGTAATTATTAATAAATCAATCCAGATCTTCTCATAAATTACACCTTACTCAGATATGCACTAGAATAACAGAAAGTTACATTCTTGCTATGAATGACTGTGTTACAATATTTACAGATTTTTCACTCCACACTTAACTTGAATATTGACCAGAGCTGGATAGGTGAGGTCTGGTGTCATGTACACGATACTAATAAGCTGCATTTACTTCATTTTGCTGCTTTTATCAAAGCAGTACCAACAACATGAACGGAGACACCTCCCCACTGTACACACTGTGCCATGAGACAGCAGAAAGAGTTCTTTGAGTCCAGGAGTTAAGTTGATACTGAGATCCAGAAGATGACAGTTTCATTTCCACAGAAATAAACACATCCTTAGAGTTGGTAGAGAGGTATCCGAAACTGTCTGAGTAAGTGTGAAGCACGTCAATTTTTTCAGGAGGAATCAAATACAAGTTTAATTCTGTAGGGTAATTCTGTAGGGTACCCAAGAAGAAGAATTTTCAAGTCTGCACGTTTCTTCTACATGTTTCCTGTGTTCCTCTCCTTCTCTACTGAATATATTTACAAGTACTTCTAACTGTGAATGCTGTACATAAATATCTATTTCTGTTGTGCTGTTTTCAACCAAGTTTCAATTACAGTTGATCTGAAGATGAATGTCAAAGGGGAGGTCAAACTGAAACACTAGAAGTTCTCCGTCTCCCAAATATCAGAAGCATAAGGTGTGCCACTTCCCTGAGAGTGGAAGGAGTGTCCTGCCACAATCAGTATAAGAAACTGCCTACCAGACAGCAACTCCTGAAGAATCCTAAGAAAGATTTTGACACTGACTAACATAAAACATTTACACTACAACAACACTGCTGGAAACTCTCTGTTAAAAAAATAAATAAAATAAATAAATCCTTGAAAATGAGTTTCAAGACACTTAAAAACAATTTCTCTCACTTTAATAGTACTGTCAGAATGAAAAAGGAAAAAAGATTGTCACTAACAGACAGACAAGTCTTTGTGCTTAACATATAAAAGAGAAACATGTAAGAATAGATCTCTATATTTACTTCCTTTGCTCTCACTTGTCTTCTTTTGCACTTTTTTTTTCTCCTATACTAAGTGGATATAGTATTATTCCATGTGAGTTTTCTCACAAAGTTCACTCAGTATTTCTTAGGAAATACTCCACAAGCTACTTCTTACCTAGTACAGTACAATGCATTTTTCAGATTTGGATATTTTTCTTTAGACAGCTAAATGAAGAGCAAACAAGGTGTTCTAAGTCCTGAGAGATTCTCTTCAGATTGCATTGCAGCATATCTTAAAGCCTACCACAAAACCTCTTAGTCCCGTTACAGTCTTCCATGGAAATCAGAAGAAAAACACAACAATTCTGGCATTTGGATGCACTAGAACATAACTGTATGTTGTTTCTTGTACTGGTATTGTTTTAATAAAAATAGATTTTATTTTGCTCACTCATCTTCACAGAAAAAATGTCCTATTAAAGAAAACCTTATAATTCATTAAGCTCTCTAGGTCTTTCTGTTTCTCTATGAATTTAAAATACAAGTTTCCTGTTTAAAACTACAATCTTCAACAGAAGTACAAAACATTTACCCAGTCCTATATTCTGCTCAAGAAAAGAGATTGGTAAAATCTTGGAATGTATAAATCAGTGTAGTTCCATTTTCAGAGAAAATAATTTAGGTTACCTTAAGCCATAAAGAATCAGAAGATTCTTTATGTCAGTCAAGATCTCTCAAGGAAAGCACTACCAACACCTACTTAATGCTAAGTGAATGACTGTGTGAAACAACAGTGATAACTTCAGCTTCTTTAATACCAGATAAGGAGAAACTGGAAAAATAAAACAAGAGGGCCTCATGACACGAAGGATTTTGATGTAGACAGAAATACTATCAGAGTTAGCCTCTTGGGTAGCTAACTGAAGGAGCACACCCTTCTTTGAAAATAACTTCTTTTGTCTTATTGGAAAGTAATGAAAGCATGAAGTTTTAAATAAGAGAAACCATGCTGGGAGCAGAAATCAAAACCAAGTACTTTAGTAATCAAGCAAGAGGTCTAACTGGAGAACTGCTCTTTCCTCTCTTTGCCCCTTTCCCTTCAGACACCCTTAATTCGCTATTCCTGAGCACTTTCACTTAACAGGATACACAAGTAGCTTTTCCCTTCTGAACTTTGACAGCTATGGCATTCTCTTAAAAAATGGGTCACTTCAGTCTGGGCTTTGTGCCAGTAAGATGTAAACAACACCCTTCACCTTGATTGTGTTTTTACAGGTAATGCCTATTCAGGTAGGTTGGACTAGACAACCTCCACGTATCCCTTTCAACCCTCAGCCATTCTGTACATTCTGTGGTTCTGTACTTCTTCCCCATTTGGGAGAGAAGAGCAGGTGTGCCAGGTTGTTTGTTTCTCAGAAGACGGAGATGCCTCTCCATGTTTTTCAGGATAACTAACTTAATGTAGCTTCCAGCTATCACCAGAAACAGTCCCACCATAGCTGACATATGTTCCTTCTCTCATCTCTTGTGCCAGCCCAGGTGCTCACCTGCCCTCCTGCCAAGCTAGCTCACATAACTCTGCTGGCAAGAAGCAGCTCAGTTCTGGGACTTTCTTACAGTGGGGAGGAGCTGAGTACAAGCATATGGAGTTTTCAACACAGCTAACTACCATCTAGCTCTTGGGAACAAGTGGGGAGTTTTGCCTCATAACTCTATATCCCAACTCATGTAAACAGCTATCCCCCCTCCTGTTTACACACTTCCTTCAAGTTCTGGAAGGCCACAATAAGGTCTCCCCAGAGCCTTTTGTTCTCCA
Organism: Lagopus muta; assembly: GCF_023343835.1. NCBI lineage: Eukaryota > Metazoa > Chordata > Aves > Galliformes > Phasianidae > Lagopus > Lagopus muta. The sequence goes on along the minus strand of NC_064436.1, from coordinate 37,031,083 downwards.
AGCTAAACAAGCCCAGTTCCCTCAACCTCTCTCCATAAGAGAGGTGCTCCAGCCCTCTGATCATCAATGTACTCTCCATATTGACAGTCATAGGAGAATAGCTATGAAAGACTGGCATACATCCTGAGGCCCAAACATCCATGTGTGTAGACTTCTAGGCCAAAAAATGAGAACAACAACAACAACAAAAAATTACAGAAAAGAAATGCATTAAACACAGCATTGTCAGTGAGTAAAGAGCTGTGAGCCTCCCACTGCATTCAGCATTGGTGTGGCAACACCTTGAGTATTGTATGCAGTATTATTCTTCACAGTATAAAAACGGTGTTAAGCCTTGCAGTGCCAAAGGAGGCTCAGACCAAATATTTCGCAAAATTTCTTTAAAGTGATGGTGGTCAAAAAATGGAACAGTCTTCCAAGTGAGGCAGCTGATGCCCTATGCCCGTCATCTGGACAACGCCCTGTTATACGCTTTAAAATTTGATTAGCCCTAAAAGTGGTCAGGCAGTTAGACCTGAATTATTCTCGTTTAACTACAGTAGAGTCAAAGAAAGCGTGTAATTCAGCACTATAAAAATGGTGTCAAATGCAATGCCTGAAACAGCAGCCATTGACACAAAGATTATTCTTCCCTGGCAGTCATACAAACCAATCAACTCTTTCTAATTCAGTGGGGAACAAGTTAACAGGTTAACAAAGTAATACAACTTCCCCACCCACCACCTTGACTTGGACACCTTCTCCAACAAAACAGAGAACAATAAAATACTCTAGGTGCTGCGGAACGTAAATATTTGTGGTTTAAATGTATACCATGTAATAGGAATGGTGTTGCAACAGTGCCTTGCTTTAAATCCAGGAATGTGGTTTATACACAGTTTAACTGCATCAAATACATTTTTAAAAAATCTCTTCGAGATTTTTATTTAGGCTCTAGAAGCAGTCCAGTTCTATTTCTTAGAACTGATTGTTTATCTAAGATGAATTCAGTAGTGGGGACCAACAATATTGCCAAGTTCCTAACTGAGTTGGTTCTTATTAAAGATAATTTAATAGTACTTTGCACCTTTAACATTTTGCAATAGTCATTTCTAGCCTATTATAAAAAAAACAAAAACAACCCATACTTACAGCAGTACCATCATGTAGACCATTACATTTTGCTACCTTCATAGAGAAAGTAAATGCTAAGGAATACAGCCTTTCCATTCCCAAAAGCACTACTTCTAACTGAACGCCTTTGCATTTGCTGCCTGCTTTTGAGGAAACATGAAACAGCCTTTACTTACCCTCTTCCTAGTATTTTTAACTAAGAAAGTGCAACATTGTTATAACAGATGATTTCAGACACCAAGAGTAGGGAACTGATTCACCCCTCCTAACGTTCCTGACAGAAGCACTACCAGGTGTTCACTGTTATAAAAACATCTTTCCCATGGATACCCAAGTCCATCATGGATAAGAGCATGCAGTAACAATAGCAGAGACAAATCTTTAATTAGGCCATTGGTGAAAAGCATCAGCAAACCAGAAATTAGGGCACAGAAAATGCCTCCAGTTATTTCTGTGGCTATGTTCATACAGCAAACAGGCTTCTAAATATCAAGGAAAAGCTAAACATATTAATCCAAGATGCTTTGTAAAAAAAAAAAACAAAAGCCACACCTGTTGATTTTCACAATTCTACCTCAGGGCATAAGGAAAACAAAAGGCATATTTGTGCTCAGCTGTGAAGGCTGCCAACAATAGCAGTTTTCAGTTGTCTAATGTTCCTGTAGGGCTTTCTTCCACTTCCCACCCACTCTCTTTTTTAATATTTTAGTGTTCCTAGTGTGTGCAAATTTGATAGATAGTCAGATTTCATTTCTACCTATAAAGCATGGACTACATAGACAGATGGCAAGTGTTTCCAGGGCATTTTATCAAAATATTTATCAAAGAGATTGATGCTGAAGTATGACTCATAGAAAAAGTGCAGGGTATTCCTTTGTTTCTTCTGATTTCAGTACCACTGCTAACACTGAAGAGCATAAGATTTTCTTTAAACCAAGACCACAAAGGGGTTGCGAGAACATGTAGCATTAATAAAAAAAGCACTTAGCCAAAAGATGTAACATTATTGGTATATAATTTGTTTTAAAAAGGAGGCCAAAGAGACAAAGAGAAGGATGTTAATAACTCAGTCGATTCTACTTAACTGCTTGAAATCTTTAAACTCTTGTTAAAAGCAAGCACTCACGTGGTGCTGACTTCAGGCCAATAAATCCTAATGTTTTTTTTCCCTTCTAAATTTACAGTAAATTAGGATATAAACAGCCAGCTGGCAACCCACTCACTCCTCTCCTTCCAAGAGAAGAAATGTAGAAATGCAGTAGAGTATCAGAAGAAGTTTGAAAAAACTTCCCATCAAGTCATACTGGCAGAAATGAAAACAACTTGTAACAACAGTCCATAGAGAACATTAAGCTATTTTCCTTTATACGTATTTTGCCTCTTTCTGAGTTAAACACTCAGTATGAGGAAGTAAGCCTTTATATTTTATTTTTATACATAAAGACAATATATATAGAAAGTGCATATTATATATATATATTAAACAGTGCATCCACTGAAATTGAGTGACATGCTGTATGCAAATGTAAACAGAAAGGCACTAAATACAGGTTGATCACCTAGATACCTACAATTGCTTGTCAACCAATATTCACCTGATCTTTCTCAGAATGTTTCATCACCTCTGTACTGTGTCACCTCTTTTATTCTGATCTGTTCAGGTCTGCATCTTCTACCACCTCACATTTTCATGGAAGACCTACATTTGCCTTAAGAGGGAAACATGAATACACCTATCAACCAAAATCTCCTCCTTACTATGCTTCTGAACAGATTATGTATGAGATGACTGGAATTTCAGGTGTCAACCCCACAGGTTAACAAGCACTAAAATACGTGCTTGCCCTCAAGTACTTCGCTGGAGAAGGATGTGTTCTTTCAAGTACACATACCTGAAAGCCTTGCTAAACTCCAGCCCTACAGACCTAACCTTAGAAAGGAATACTGCAACTCATCAACTCTAAGAGCATTTATAAACTCTGAACAGATAGATGACTAAACTTTTGATGGCATCCTCAATCACACACCTTCAGTTTTTATACTATTTCTTATAATAGAACACAGAGCAGTGAATCCCAATTTTTTCACATCTGCATCTTGGAATATTTTGCTATTTTTAATATTAAGTGCTGCTTCTGGTTAATTCTCAAGTTCCTAAGCATACCTGTAACAACATTTCAAAGTGAGATAGCACTGTGGATCTTCATGTACGTAAGCCAGTTTTGTGGCTACAGTTACAGGAAGCATAGCTAACTCTAACTATTCTAGTTTAGTTTAGTACATGAAGGTAACTTAGTTTAGATTTTGCAAATAAATATTTTTCTGTTCCGCAGACCCCAACTCTAAGCAGTGGCTCAAAAGTTTGAATTTAAAGCAAGAAAAATCATAATATTCTCTGAGATTAGCTGCATTATTTTTGTCACTAGATTGCTGAAGGAAAGTAAGTTCTGATGTGCAGTAATTCTTAGTACTTCTTCCAGAAAAAAATACTTGAAAAATTTTTAATCTGAGGGGAAGGAAATTCAGTTTGTTTTTGTTTTTCAATGGTTCCACACTGTTGAGGTGAGAGGAGGGAAAAGGAGACTAAAGAATTGTCAATTTGGCTGTTTTAGGGATAAGAACAATGCATGTTTGCAGTATGTTACTGCTGAGCAATCATCCAACTGACTCAAAATGCTGTGGCTTTCTGGATTTTATACAGAAATGAGATGTGAACATGAATTTGGCATTAAGAAATCCACTGAAAGGGCTGTTCTTACGCATTACTTCATTCTGACAAAGGTAAAAAAAACACTTTCGTTATCATACTCATCTTTACAGTTTTACTAATTTTCAACCTAACATCCTGCTCAAACATATTGCTAATGTTCTACAATATTAAGATAACTTACATTTTAAATATCATACAAATATGTAAAATATTGTAGCATTTTATTGGACTGATTTCATCACTGCTGAGAAAAGTACCTGGAATGATTGATCACAAAGAAAAAACTTGCCTGAAAAAGTGAAGCATCACTATACAAACTTTAAGATATGAGCACTGATCTGACATTAATACCTATTTTGTTAGTCCACAACAGAGGCAGCTGGTGGTTGAACCTTCCCACCAATATTCTGTTACACTTGCTGTGTGATAGATGACATCTGACATGGAAGTGTGTACGAAGCAAAGGTGCATCACTGAATTCCTCCATGCAGAAAAAATGGCACTGCATTGGCACTTATCAGTGCTTGAGGAATGTTTATGAAGATCAAACAGTAGATGTGAGCACAGGGACGTGGTGAATGGTGCAATTCAGCAGTGGTAACAGCAACACGATAAACAAGCCACATTCCAGACAGCCATGCCCAGCTGACACACTACAAAATGATGAGCAGCTCCATCAGCTCATCCGTGCAATTGACAGATTATGACCAGAGAACTGGGTATGGAGCTGAATATTGGCTTCAATTTGTTGGAAACAATGGTAGGAATATTGGAATACTTCTAAGTTTGCACTGTGTAGATCCCATGGAATGCTCACACAGGGACAAAAGGAACAACACATAAGTTTGTCAGGACATGTTGAAGAAATATGAAACTGAAGGTGTCAGTTTCCTGGAATGCATCATTACCGGTGACAAGATGCAGAGTCATCACTACAAGCTGGAGTCAAAACAACAGTCCAGGACTGTTGGCGACATGGACACGTGGCAACGTATCAATTCCCTAGCAAACATGAAGTTCAAGACACAGCCTTCAGCAGTTGATGTGCACTGTCTTCAAGGATAGGAAAAGGAGAAATCCAGAAGGATTTTCCTGGAAGTGGGACAAGCTATCAACTCTGACTGCTATACTGCAATGCTGACTAAGCTGAAGGCTAAAGCTTCCAGTCAGGCCAGAAAAGATGACAACCTTTCTCTAGCAACATGATAATGCCAGGCCCCATTCTGTTTTGAAGACTGCACCACTCCCACAGTGCAGTCCAGATTTGAAGCCTTCTGACTTTCAACCGCTAAGATTCATGAAAGACTGGTTGTGTGGGCAAAACGTTTGTAACAACAGCACCATCACAGCAGTTGCGAAAACTGTGTGTCACCCCTGCTGGTGCAGATTCTCATGGGAACAGCACACAGGTTCTTGCTTATTGCTGCATAGCTAATGGTGGAGGTTGTACTGAAAAACAGTGTTTTGTAGCAGAAAACCTGCTCTATCAAATAGCATTATTATGCTCTTTCTATCTGTTGTAGTTTCTGTGGAAATATGTGGGAGGCATTACTTTTGGAGTGACCTGAAAATAAGGTCTTGTCATTTTCCAGGTACTTGGGAACCAGGATGACTAATCTCATCATCACTTTCAGAGTTATTGGCTCCAAAATTCAGTCAGAAGCTCTGTAAGCATGATGGCATATTGAATTCTAGTGAAGCACTTGCCAACCCAAGAACACACATCGTAACATGAGACAATGCAATTGCTCTGATGCTTTCATACTAAGTATTTTGTAGAGAATAATAGGTTAGTTAGAATTGTTACAACTCCTTTGCAATCAGTAGAGCCAAAAATATCAGACGATGCTCTAAATTAAAGCAGGAAGTTTTGCACTGAATTTAGGGAAAATAATAAAAGAGGCAGAGGTGCTTGAGGAGCCACTGCCACCTTGAGCATTTGCCAAACTCTATGCATCAGAAACCCTGGCCGATCACTCTCTCACTGCCAGTTCTAAGAGGACATTAGCTTGTGCCTTCAGTGTAACATTCCAATGCCTTGATTAACCTATCACAAACAGCGAGGGAAAAAAAAAAGGAAATGAAAGAATGACTGAGGAAAAGGGCTCACAATAATCCTCAACACAGCAAGGGATGAGATGAATGTGGAAAATGTGGAATAGTGCAGAGAAATAAGGCAGTCCAGCTGTGTGGGGAAAGAGCCCACTGAAGCAACAAAACTTACAATTCCTGCGTAATATGCAAAAAACTTAGACTTTAGTTACTGTTCAATGCATGCACAAAATTTTATTTCTGTGTGAAAACTGCATGGGATTAAAGCTCACGTACACATCATCTGACAGAAGTCTAAAAAATTAGGTTTAGGCAGGGCCTGTCTGTAACACTAATGATTGCTTCTAAAGACTTGAGAGCAAGAGGTACTCTCCAGTAGCAGCTACAATAACTGAAACACTTCCTGATCTCTCTTTTCTCTCTCAGATGAGCCTTGGATGTGCATGCTTATGTATCAAAAGGTATACATTCCCAAATACTTTCTTTTGAGCAGCCTCCACCTAGTTACATCCTTCAGCAGCAAAGATAGACAACACAAGTACAGTACTCCATGCGTTTAATTTGATTCTACCTCCCTCCTTGTATAAGCTAGATTCCCCAATCACAGAAAAGGAGATTCCCTTTTGACATAAAACATGAGGCACCGAACAAAGAAAACAGTTCCCTTCCCTTTCAAACCCAGAAGCCTTTCCTCAAAATAGACAGGACTTGAATGTTTTTCAGAACTGTCATTCCCATCTACCGCCTCTCGCTGACAGTTCCCCCAGATTACTCATTACTTATTAGTGCTATGGTCCAGCACAATTTGCCTGAGGTTGGAACAATTTGTTCTCACTATCCATCCACTAACTTTCATTAGACAATCCAGTTCTAGAGACAAAATGCCACACTGATTCTTCCAGATGTTTTCAGAACCAAGGCAAAAATCAGTCTCTACCAACTTGAGCACTCAGTGTCCTGTGCTCTGAACAGACCATCACTAACTCCATTGGACTGCTTCCAAAAGTACCATCTTTAAAACAGAAAAGGAAAAGGCTACAAACATTTGTGCTGACTTGATTCTACCATGAGATATCCTGGAAGAGTTGACATCATTCCAAAATACCTTTCCTAGAAGAAGACTTCAAGCTGATGTAGGTCTGCACAGATGCTGCTGTTCTGGTATATATGGCATGTAAGCACTGTCACTCAAAAGTGATCAGAGGCAAACAGAAGCAGAAAAGCTGTCCAGCCTCAGGAAGGTTAACAAACACCATGGCACATTTCCTACTTTCCTGCTTATTTTCTTGCTCACTGTATTTTTCACCATCCTACATAGAATCCTAATTTTTTTGCAAATAATGGTAAGCACACCATGATCACAAATTTCTGCCATTACAGCTTGTTCTCCTGAGATGACCTGCCACCAAGTGTTAAAGCAACTAAAATATATAAATGTATTTATGTAAAAATAGTCTCCAATATTAATTCAGGTAAGGAGTCTATTCAGCCTTTTTCGGAACATTGATAAAATAATGTTGTCTGATAATAAGTACTGCTTACTACAAACTCAGATAGCACCATCACCAACAGTAATACATAAACTATGGTAGCAAATTATTATTATTGTTATTATTTTAAACTTGACCTACTGATTGATACCATCTAATTTCAATATCAATACTTACTTCATGTAAAATACCAGGACGTGATTGCCTAGGATATCCACTTGCCTTGGACAGACATGAGTAAGTTGCTGATTTTGAAGCTACTGCAAAGAACATCGTTTGAACTCTGACTTAAGTTCTTCACTTCTGCACTGTTTATTTTTAGAAAGCATAACAACAATCTGATCTTTTGCCTTGACGTCATTTCTAAATCAAAATATTGCATTAACGTTTTGGGAGGGAGAAATATTTTTGTTTTTGCAGATAAAGACCAGTGCTCAGTTCAGTGATGACTCAGGGATCCTGAAGTGTTTGGTATTGTAATAGTAAAGGGGAAAAAATTACAGTTAAAGGCAAAAATTCCACTGTGCAGAAGAGGTCAACATTTTCTGTACTCACTGTTACTTCAAAACTAAACATTACACATGACTTATTCCACCAGAGATTAAGGGCTTCCTTTATGCAAATCCCCTTGAAATCACTGACATTCATCTTAATAAAGGCATATGAACTTTAACCCCATTGAAGGAAACAACTGCAGAACTAGCATCAAGTCCAAAAAGAACAGAAATAATGGTTTGGTGACTATTACTATGACTCAGAGGAAATTTATTAAGCACATCAAAGTATCAGATTTTCATAATGAAAAGAAATGCTAAGAATACTGAAAAACATACCTACTGGAACATGTTTTCAAAAAAAGCAGCCAATAAGCAACACAACAGTAGGCTGAACTAAATTATAGGACTGAAAATACTATTGCATTTATAAAAATATCCTGATGACATAACGTCAGTATTTACTGACTGGTAAGCTTTAGGTAAAACAGGTATCTATTTCAACATGGCCCATGAAAAAGCTGAAACAGTAATAACAATGAGCAGCACATTAAAAAATAATTTTACTATTAAATTACCTGCTGCTCTGCCAAATGGGTAGGTCTTTGCTCGTAAGCATAACAAATCTCCTCAGATACCATGTGTACGAATAGGCTTTAACCAAGTGAAGCTTTCTATTACAGTAACTTGTGATAGAGGATTCCGACACCATCCCCAAGCTACATGAAAGCATGGTCCTATTTTGTAAGTCTAAAAGGCTGCTGTTTTTATTTTAAGTGCCAGTCATTTCAGCCAGTACTAACTAGTAAACCCAATATTGAAGGTTAACAGATTGATTCGTCTTAAGCTCAGGAATAAAATTCTAGGTTAACAGAGCTATTGTTCTTTCAGACTGGTGTTTCTGTTGTTGTTGTTGTTTGATTTTTTTGTTTGTTTGTTTGTTGTAAAAGCCAGTTGTGCAAACTCATTATAATTGATTTAACCATGGAAATACAGAAGTCTCTAATACCTGACACAGAAGATACAGGGCCAAATCCTCCAATTTTTTCCTGCCTCCTAATCCTCATTGATTTCAGCAAGGCATTCATGTCTAAATTCAACAACTGCCATGATTTACAGTTGTCACTCTCTACAGACAGCCAAGTCTGAGGGTTTGTGTTTGTTTGCTTTCAAAAGCCAAAGATAGAATAAACAGGATTTCAAAAAAGAAATGCAAGTAAATAAAGATAAATGCAAACATCATCAGGTATTTCAATATTTGCTTTTGACAAATTTCTGGATTCCGTACATTACATCTGAAACATAATCAAAAGAACTATAAGTATATGGAAATTCTGTACCAGATGAAGCCATCTAGAGCAGCAAACAGGAAGGCCCCTGAAACAAGGTATCCTCTTTAATGGTTGATGGGTGCACAGCAGCTGCCTAAAGGTTCTGAAGCATTTCATACTATTAGGGCAACTAACACTCGTGTATTTACTCCCATAACTTTAATTCCCAAACTGCTGACCCTCCATAGCATCTGAGCTTCTTGGGAAACACTATAAAACTGGGTTAATCTCTCTATTGGCAAAAGGAGCAAGTTAAGCAAATCATTCTCTGCCTCAGGAAAATAAAAAGATCACGAATTATAGGCAGAATGAGAAAGAAACAGAACCGTAAGGCAAACTGGTCACAAGAAAAAGCAGACCTTGCTATGTAAGAACGCTTGACATGTTTCAGTTTCTCATTGCATCAGGTTAATGCTGAAGTAGTACCACTGTTTAAAGACATGATCAATCTTTTAAAACTACATGCAGCTTTTCAGATATTGCATCTGTCAGGGATAACAAACCCAGTCAATACGACTATACTATATAGTGTTTTTTTTTTTTAATCTCTTCTATAAGATCATCCTTGTGGAAGATATTCTAATATTCAGCAGAATGTAAACGCTAGCACTGTGCCTAATATTAACAATTCCAAGTGAAACTCATGAATTTATATTTACTCTTCAAAAAGCATCCTGGACTCCACAGAGTCTATTTCTAACAAGAGAAGTGACATTTAATTCAATTTCTGTTCCCTCTAAGTATCAGACTTATGTACTCTCACATCTTTTTCTAGAATCTGCAGCATATCTGAAAACATTAGCTACTGGAAATAGTTTGTTATGAATGTGATATACCACTATTACAACAACAACAACAAATTCAGAGTGGTTTTTACAGTATTGCTTAGCTTACACACTTCCCTACTAATTCCATCTCCTATAGACAAAAACCCTTCTCTTCCAAAACCAAGGTAAGAGAACTGGAGGAGGAAATAAGCCCAGCCTCCAGTTGTGTCATTTAATTAAAACTGCCAGTTCTATCTGGCAAAACACCGAGGAAGTTTTATAAAACAAATTTATTACTCATACACTGCATTTGCCCATAGCTGTTTTAGCTAATTCCAAGTGCTCACATCTAGTACACATACTGAACACCTCTGTGAGATTGAAAGGCTTTGTGACTTAAGTATAGAAAAAGGATCATAGCACTTTCCTTTTGCTTTTAAAATATCCATGAGAACTGACACAGAAAGTGTTGGCAACATACAAAAGCAAATCTCACCAATTTCTCCTCCTCCCAGAATGGCTCATCAATTTTAAAACCAAGTACGCACTTCAGTGACTTCCACCACCTGTCAAACAGCTGAATGTTTCTCAGTTTTGAGGGCTGGAAAACCTGTTGCAGTATATTCACTTCCTGAATTTAAAGACAACCAGCTGTCCAATTGCACATGACAGAACTTAACAGTTCAAACATGACCAAGCTCCCACCTCCTGCCTAATGCTCATGGTGTTCTAGAAACTGCCGCTGAAGCCACTTCATGAATCTGATCCTCTTTTATTTTCAAGAATATCTTCAACATCCACCAGCTTTTTGTTGTATATGTTTTCACTTCTTTTACTTTGGTATTTCAGCTATTAACAAGTTGGGAATTCTCAAATGAAAAGAGGATTTATGGTCCTCTTTAGATCATACTCAGGATTCTGTAACAGTACAGAGTTTTAGTTTTTCCCAGAGTTCCACATGAAAAAGCAAACAACGCCATACAAACAAATAAACAAAAAACCATAACACCAAAACACCAAATACCAAAACACCATAACGCCAAAACAACAACGAACCACCATGGAGTTTAAGAGAAACAGAAAGCAAAAGGCAAAAATATTTTGTTGCTGATAATGACAACTTTTACATAAGAAAAATCTCTCTGGTCTCACTTTTTTCCTCCCCTTAAGGACTACATATCAAACTCATCCCAACTATAACCTTACTGTTAGACAGCACAAATGGGCTAAGCTGGAGAAATGGGCTGACAGAAACCTCCTGCAGTTCCACAAGAGGAAGCACAAAGTCCTGCGCTCTGTGGGAAGAAACAAGCCCAGGTACCAGAACATGCCACCCAGGTGGAAAGCAGTTTGTGAGGAAAGAATACTTGGTGGGCACCAAGTTGGAGGTAAGCCAGCAAAGTGCCCTTGCAGGTAGGGCTAATGGCATCCTTGGGCTGCATTAGCAGGAGTTGCCAGGGGACAGTGCTTTCCCTCTGCTCTGCACCAACAAGTTTGCATCTGGAGTTCCGGGGCCAGTTCTAGGCTTCCCAGTACAAGAGAGATTTGGGCATAGTGGGAATGGCCAGTGAAAGACCAGCAAAGTGATCCAGACACTGGAGCACCTTCTCCTAAGGAGGGTTTGGGAGAGTTCAGACTCTTCAGCCTGGAGAAGACCTAGAGGTAGATTTCACAAATGTGAACAAATATCTAAAGGAAGGGTGTAAAGAGGACAAAGCCAGGATCTTCCAAGTGGTGTCTGCTGCCAGGACAAGAAGCAACAGACAAACCGTAACACAGGATGCCATTACATGCTGCGTGGGCACTGAAGCACTCGTACAGGCTACTCAGAGGCTGTGTAGTCTCCACACGGAGATCTTCAGAAACTGTCCAGGCCTGGGTGGTCCTGCTGGCACAGGGGATGAACCAAAAGGACCCAGAAGTCCCTTCTAACCTCAGCCATTCCATGATGTGAATGCAATTCTGCAAACATTCTGAATAAAGTCTCAAAGTTAGGTATCCTATTAGCCGACTATTTAAGTGTTTTTTATTTTATGAGTAGTGCTCTGGAGTTATCTGCCACAAACCTCTCTGAAATTTCCAAACAACCGTAACCACTCAACATGTACACACATCACATCATTTTCTGCTTGGTTAGGTGACCACACGCTAAAAGGAAACTACCCATTAGCTGAACAGGATGCCCATCAGGACAAGAATTTCACTGCCAAGAATATCAGGATTAGGCTGATAGGAGAAAAATCTGTAATCCTCCAAAGTAGAGTATGGACAGATGTTAGTTACTAGGAATTATGTTACACCTACATGCAGCTATATGTACCTTCAACATGGCTAATCCAGACAGAATTAGACAAAAGGAAAAATGTGCAAATAATCAGAAAATCCTCCTTTTATAATGGAAGGAGGTCTGTTTCCATATTTGCTCCAAATTTTCATTTAAATTAGTGCATTGATGTTGCATTTTGGATACTGTGCTGCACTAGTATTGCATGAATGCACTTTAACCCAGCTGTGCATCTTTAAAGCACTCTGGGGCTAAAGCAGCAATCAGAAGCAGGAGGTGCTGAATAGCTTCCTTGCACCACCCTTTCACCTCTGTGCATAACAAGGAGTGAGACAAACTTCCTTACACTATGCAGCAGAATTGAGTGATAGTGCCATGGAAAATGTTACTCTGAATTGCCCAACTTTCACATTCTTAAAGACTGATTCATAAACTGTATTATAATGCTGAACTGTTTGCAAACTTATTACATATTATATATGAATACAGTCACCTCCAGACTTCACCCACCCTTTTCCCACAGCATTCTAAGTTAAACCTGTGCTGTGAAAGGTAAATACTATGAATCCAACTGTGGCCTGAAGGTATAGCAGAGAGCCAAAATCATGATTATCGTCACAGGAAACAGACTAGCATAATTATCTCCTCCCCAGCACACTTGTGTCTCCACTTTCCCAAATTTAATCCTGAACAAGGATGAACTTGATGGTTTTTTTATTTTTAAACATTAAGAAGATAGAGACACATACCTAGAGAAGAGTTAACAATCACCTCAACAAAAATACAAAATCACATCTTTGCACCCTTCCTTGGCAGAAGGCCAGTCATTTCAGTCATTATTCTGGGAGAGCTCTCACTGATAGAGCTGGTCTACAGCATGTAAATTATGAGTCATGCTACAAAAACTTGGCTCCTGTCATTGTTTCACATCTAATTAAACTTCACTCAAACATCCTACAATCTGGTTTTTACCATAACAATATCAATATCTCTGCCTGCTGCCAAAAGACAGTTCAGCAACACAAACTGATTTCAGAGGTAGCAATGTACATGTAACACTGGAAGAAGCCCTGAATATCATCTATTTTGTTGCCTTCCTCCTCAGGGGAAGACCTAGTTACAGGCAACCAGAAAGCAAGTTGTTTTTTTTTTTTTTTTTTTTTCTACTCCATACCAAATTAACTGAAGCAGCACTAGTACAGAATAAAGGAAACATACACACTAAGTAAACTGTTCCTATATATTACAGGTTAGCCTAACAGATCTGTTGAACGCTGCTTGCATTTACTTTTTCCTCCCTTGGGGTTTATAAAAATTCTTATGTTGCTTTTTATATTTAATTGGATGTTTTTGTCATGCATACACATACAGTTGTCTTCAGCAGGGACTAAATCCTATGCAAAAATACTTAATACTGTCTTGGTCTATGAATAGAAAAATTATCAAGTAAATATCATCAGTAGGAACATATAAAAAGTAAAACCAACATTTTTATGGAGAATTTAAAAAAAGGAACCTAAACTCTGTATCCATAATATAAACAAAGTACAAAATAAATCATTGAAAAAGTAAACAAAAAATTTAAACCCCAAATTAACAGAGGTTTTATGCTGAAGCACTGTTGCCTTTAAAAGAAAAAAATTAAACCAAAAACCAAAAACAAAACTAGTGTCAAATTACTTCTATGTGCTACCAAAGAATTAACTAATGTTCTGCTCTCCATGAACACTTACTGCTTACTGCTAAAAACCAAAACAAACAACAAAAAAACCACCCATAAAGGCATGCAATATATAACCCAACACAGAAAGCAACTGACTGGAACACATGCTGGCAGTCACACCTTCTGTTCCATGTCCTTGATTGCACCTGCAGGCTTTACACAGGTGAGTGGAATCTGAAGGCTCAGCAAGTTGGCTGAAGCCAGACACTCAGTCATGCCTTGATCCTTTGAAACACATGAGGTTGAGAAGACAAGAAATCCATCTGCTACATCTTTTCTACTGAAATGTATGACTTAATAAATCACATTTCAGCACTGAGAGAAAGAAAAAGAACTTTTACTTATACTGACATCCCTTCCGCAGGTTGCAGGTACATGAACAGTGTTAATGACTGTCACAGCTGACGCTGATAGCGCACTGGTGTTCATACTGTCACAAATGAAGGCTGTCAAGAGGATACAAACTGAAGAAGAAAAGGATTTTCCGCTAGACTGTAAAAGCTATTCTTTAGACCTCTGCAAATCCAGAGGCAGAAAACTGACTCTCCTGTTACTAGCAAGTATCTCATTCTGGAACATAATTATTTCTCATTATCTGTAATGTCCAAATAACAGTAGTTAATTTAATTCTAAGAATTAGCCACTGGTACATTTCATTCAAGGTTTTGGACACAGTTCCACTGATTCCCAGGGTTGTTCCCAGTCAAACCAGAAACCAACACACGTGAGCTTGTTAAGATCTGCAAGCCGCAAGAAGCAGCTTGGCTAAACAAGATTGAACTACTGCACGCAAATCTTCTCATGCTAAGACAACATATATAAAATGCGTTTAGATCAAGATAACACCCAATTTAAGTACATGGGGAGAGTAATAGAAAAGTGTTATCTGCTACAAGCATTGCAAAAGCACTAGATTTTTACACTCCTTTTAGAAGTTACAAGCAATCTCAGTTTTTGAAAAATCATCAACTAAGAGGTTGTCTTGATCTAAATGAATGTTTTCTAAAGAGAACAACCTTACTATAGTTACAGGCATACAACTGTCAGCAGTGGGTAAAGTTGCTTTGTAGGAAGAACTGTGTCCAGGCCTGGAGCTCACACTACAAGAAAGATGCAGAGCTCCTGGAACAAGTCCAGAGGAGGAACACTAAGATGATCAGAGGGCTCTTCATAGGGACCTCTCCTATGAAGAAAGGTTGAGGGAACTGGGCTTGTTTAGCTTGGAGAACAGAAGGCTCTGAGGAGAGCTCATTGTGGCCTTCCAATACTTGAAGGAAATACATAAACAGGAGCGGGAATGGCTGTTTACAAGGGTGTATAGTGATAGGACAAAGGGGGAATGGTCTAAACTGAGAGGGGGGGAGATTTAGGTTAGATATTAGGAGAAAGTTTTTCACTCAGAAGGTGATGAAGCACTGGAAAAGATTGTCTAAGGAGGTTGTGGATGCCCCATCTCTGGTGGCATTCAAGGCCAGGCTGCATGCGGCTCTGGGCAGCCTGGTCTAGTGGCTGGTGACCCTGCACATAGCAGGGAGGTTGAAACTCGATCTCTGAGGTCCTTTTCAACCCACGCCATTCTTTGATTCTATGAACTTCTTGGTATCAACCGAGGGAAAATACATGCTCACAGAGGCCAACTTCAGCTAGAAAGACTGATTTTAAATAAACTTCTACCACAAAGAAGTTTTAAGAATTCAACATCACAGAGCAGAAAGCTCGGTTTTTTGTGCCCTGAATTGCTCTCTTTTGGAGCTTTTTGCACTGAGGTATACTCCCCAAGTTTAGTCCTCAGGAAATAAATCTCTCAGTTGCATTATTACACATCATTTTTCTTACAGAACCTGGTTACAGAAGCAAAGCCATACGGGCTGGCAACAAAGATGGGTTGTGTTTTCCATATCAGTTAAGCAAAACTTTCTATCAGGACATTGCAGTGTAATGCTTCTCATTTTCTGGATGTGTGATCTGAGAATGTTTTGTAAGAAACACTGAGTATCGGAGGCTGCAACTGAAGCCATTGGAAAAGCTTCAACATACAAGGTAGGATTCTTGAAAAACAAAGCTTTAAGTATCTCAGGTTGATCACTTAAAATTAAGTGATTTCTGTATCACTGCTTCCTCATCTAGCATGGGAAAATGAGAGAAGGAACTACTGGCCTAAGCAGCACTGCAGTATCGTATTGACACACAAGATGAAAACTACAAAATATGAACCTATTTCCAAAAAAGGAATTTAAAAGTTTATAGCAGAAAAGGCAGGAGGCCACAGATGAACAGCAGAAATTGAATCAAGTGACCACTATTCATTTAGTGCACTAAATTAAGACAATACTGTGATTCAGTAAGTCACATGCTCATGCACTCATTGCACAACTGCACAATAACCTGAATCCAAAAAGGAACTAAAACAAATGTTCGCAAACAGGAGGGGAATGGGATTTGTAACTGACAAACTATGGAAAGTTCAAAGGCTACGTAATTCTGAAGTCCTGTAGAGAGATGGATTGTTCTGTGTGAATCTGCAGATTCAAAGGGTTAATTTAGTTGCGGCTCTGAGGTCGACCAGGCCAGGAAATAAACTGTCTGCAGAGCTGCTGAGGTCTCCTACAGACACCACATTAACGCAGAAAGAGTAACATAAGTAGCAGCCACTCACTCATCCAGCCCACCACACTTCCAATCGCACCATGACAAGTTCAACACAGCTGCAAGAGAAACTATGCCAACATGCAAAATATTCAAGTATTGTCACTAACAGAAATTACTAATCCTGAAGAAAGCTTTATCTTTTCTACAGTGACATAAAAGCAAAAGTAATTTTGTCAGGCTTTCAGAGAGGCCGTTCCATTTCCTAGCTTGATCCATCAATTATTACAGTCCATACAGAATATGAAGATCACACAGTATTGTGAAAAGGTCACCTTGGAGTCTCACAGCAAATCAGATTTAAGTTTGGATAAGTCAAGCTTCAGTCTGGTGAGTTTCAGTGCAAAACTGTAGGGTACTCCTATGTCTACAGCAAAGTATTTTGCTATACAGTCATTCATAACCAAACTGACATGCTTTCTGCATGTGTAAATAATGTTCTAAATGAGGAATAAATCACAAAATAATTTATTTATAATCTTTGTAAAATTAAGTTCCGGAAAACATCTCTCTCAAAATGATAAAGATGTTTCTTATTAGGATCCTAGTTTCTTAGTAGAATGTGTGAAAATATTACTTAATATCAGCAGTGAGCTAAACAGAGAGCAAAATTCAGATGACAGGTTTCAGATGCAAGATCTGAATTCTCATCTTAATGCTCAATGTAAAAGAGGTTTAGAAAAATCAAAGCTCAGTGCTATACCCCATTCCTTAGGCCTTCCTTTCTCAGATATAGGCTTTGGCTTATACATCCACTTTTGTGCATTTAGAAATCTCTGTTTTACATTTGTAAACTATCCCACACGAAGGTTAAAAACAATAAAAAACAAAACCACTGCTTCTGAGAAATATTATACAGTCAGCTGTAGATAGAGAGAAAGCAAATACAGATTTGTCTCAAGAGACACAGCACTTTAAGGTTCATAAGAAAAGCTACAAAGACGACAGCAGTTAAAAGGCTTTTTCAGAGTACAATAATAAAGGAATATACTTTAAGCAAACGTGTTCCTCTAAATACTGATTTAAAATGTTTTCTATATAGTTACTGAAAATACTGGTGATGGGAAGCAAAACAACATATGAAACAAAATCGCAGGTTTACTTTTGAGAAAGCTGCGTAACAAAGTCAGTATGTTCTATTTACACAATATGAGTTCCTCATTCTTCGTCTACTAATAAAGAGAGAAGCTATTTCCTTTATTATTTGGAAAAAAAAACAACACCAACAGCACAGGAATCAATCCTCTCCCTCCAGGACACTGTTATTATCCCTTTTTTAATGTCAGGGCAAAACAAGACACTGATCTCTCCTATCTATAGTCTTCCAGGAGATAAAAGACCTGGACGCAAAAGAAACTATACTTCAACAACCAAATAGCATTACAGAATGTTTAATCAAAGTTTAAATTAAAAAAAAAAAAAAAAAAAAAAAGTTAAGCCAGACACAAACATTGCGCTATGAATTAACTGTTAGTAAAATTCTACTTTGGTGGAATTTGTTATAGAAATCAGTGAAATTTTACTGGTCTCACAAACAGTACATTTAACAGAATAACATTTAACAAAACAACATTGCCATGCCAGAAGCAGCAAGCAGACCAATATTCTTTCCTTATTGCTCATTACAGTTAAGTACTGACCAGAACTTTTTCCTTTTTCAGGTCTCTAGGGAAATTCAGGGTAACACAAAACATAAAACAAATCCTGTAACTGCTCCAGAGTTCTAGTGCTAAATACAAAACACAAAACCAAACAAATCAAAATACATTTTCAATCCAGGAAAAAGGTAACACTTTTGATCCACAGAAACAATTGCTCTCACAATGAGCTATTTGTCTATAATGTCTTTTCTTACCACATCGAAAGTATTAAAATAATTTTCCCTGGCAAAAACCCCTTTTCATCTGCAGTCTCATCTACTTTTTCTTTCTTCACAGAGTAATCAATACAGCCATATAAGAGTTTATAGTCATTCATTATTGTAGGAAACAAAAAAGACAAATCACCATGAAAATACTCTGCTGTTTAACTGTATTTTAAAACATGATGTTGAGACATTCATGTAACAGCTAGTGGAACATGCAGACAAAATGATTGAGCAAGAGTGAAGTGCAAACCTGAATGTCAGGAACAGGCAAAAAAGAAAAAGGCAATAGCACACCAGAGATATGTTAAGGGCACGGGGAGCACGAACAAATCTCTGAAGTACTTAACAGCAACGCTGAAGTGGTCGCCATTAAAGAACTTCTACCTCACCTGTGCATCTTAAGCTAGAGCTGGTAATGTCTAAAAAACAGAACGTTTTCAGGCCTTACAGATTCTGCATCAACTGTGAAACTGACTTTGCATAAGCTTGAGTGCTCTGAACAGTCTGCAATGAAAGATGCTCCACAGCTAAGACTGACAACTTCTTACTAAACCCACTGCACAACTATGGTGCACTTAAAGCAAATTCCACAAATGCACTTAGTTGGACTAGAAGAACAACATAACTCCATTTTGACCATCTGGTGCAGCAAGTTTTCCTGCTTTAGTACAATTTGTTTTTTAGTTTTTCTCGTCAGAAAACCTACCCTTCTGGAGACAGGCTTCAGTGCTAACATGCTATTGTCATTAAATATAACCAGGGCATGCACTTCCTCTCCCCAGACATTACAGAGACTCCTCAAAAATAAATTATGGATAATATAACTCCAACTAGTTCTTTAATATTTAAATCTACTTCAGACAAACAGCTCTGGGAAGCAGTAAGAAGGAACTGCAAAAAATTCTGCACAGCTTATTATCACTCCTTCCTCAGATACATAGCATGAACCTCTTAAATTTGAAAAGACCTCCAGCAGCTTTCAACTCACTCCACCTGCAAACCCAAGGACAACATGTCTACTGATTTTGAAGGGAAAAACTTAGAATTAGGTTTAGAATTAGCAATTTCAAAGCTAAACTATTTCAGTGACAGAAACTACTAAGACTGCCTGTGACACTGAGAGGTCTTTTAAAACAAGTTCCTAACCAACACACAGATTGAACAATTTTTTCAGCAACCTTGACGTAAACTCAATTTGGATAATGTCGTTAAGTTTTCCTTCCTACTGTTTTCATTGTTTGGCAATAAAAATAAGTGTCCCTTCCTAAAAATGGGCTTTTGGTGTATGCTTTATGGATTGCAGCATTCCTAAAATTGGAGTTCCAATGCTGATTGCAGTATTCATAAATCAGTGAATTCTGCAGTAAAATATGCAGTCTTCAAACTGCAGTGCTTTATAAGCTTCAATTCTGAACAAGTGCTCCTGAAAAGAGCTATTTTACAACTTCAGGTGTAAGCAAAAAATGTTTAAAGAAGCTGCCAACCAGTATGTGCAATTTTAGCAAATCATCCTTTAATATTAAGGGAAATGTTTATTTTTATCCACTTAGCATTTCAATAGATTATGAAACTAAGAAACATGGCTGCAAGCAGAGCACTATTCCAATGTGCGATTGCTTAGTCAAAAAGCAAACTGAAAAGGTGTTAATGAGGCTTGCATTTTCAGTAGCTGCAAGCTGTATGCCCACAAGAACATTTTATACACTAGAAGGCTGAAACAAAAGCACTAAAACACTTCAGTAGGATTTGTAAGCACCCACAGCTTGAAGTGCTGCACAAATCAAACAAAAAGCAAATCAAGGGAAATCAGTGGTCACAGACTTTGCTGAGTATTCTGGTACAGAAAACACATATGCTTGAGTGCCCAGGGCAGAGACCCAGTCCATTTACAGCAAGGGAAGTACCAAAATATGACACTTCAGTTTTATTTCAAGAACAACCGAACCTTTGTACATTCTCTTGTTTATCATTTTAGGCGTCAGACATTTGAAAATGGTCTCTGAAACCCAACACTTGCTACTTCAGAAATGAATAACAGATGTAAGAAAAAATACAAACTGCACCAAAAAAAAAATCTTGCCACAGTTCCAGAATATTGGCACAGTACTACATTCCACTACTTTCAGATACTTTTGCTTCCTTCCTCCTCCTCTATCCACCTTTCTGTAACACAGGCTACCCTTAATGTTTCTACTCTGCTTTTCTGAATGAATTTTCAACTATGCAACACCACCTTCATTCACTAAATTATAGGGTTTTTTCCCCCAAAAAAACCATTTTATTCCTCACAGAATAACAGAATCTCCCGGGTTGGAAGAGACCTCAAAGATCATGGATCTCCAACACCCCCCACCACAAGCAGGGCCACCAACCTCCACGTTTAATACTAGATCTTCTTCGACAAGGCTGGTGGAACTGGCAAGGTCACAAAGGGGGCTCAGAAGGCCCAAAAGGCTAAATGAAAATTCTGTACATCAGCTGCCACCTCACTATAGTCAGTGGTGGAAGAATGATCTCAGAACTGTTTGTCTCAAATTACCATTTAAGTTTAATAGTAAAAGAATGGCTAATGATTACAATGTATTTATTCCTCAATGTCTACTATTCAAAACTGAGGAAAAGGTGGAAGTGCTTTTTTGTTAGAGTTTGGTGGGCTTCCCCGTATGTTCTTTACCATTCTCAGTTCCATTCAGAGATAATTCCTCTTCATTCCTCTCAACATTTTCTGCCATTTGAGTACATACAAAGCATTATGAAAGCCTATACTACACATTAAAGTCAACAGAGATTCACAGAACAAGTGGAAGCTTGTGGATTCATATAGGCACCCTGATATTGCCTTCACAATGATACCTGGCTATATATTTAAACGTTCACGTACACAGTGTTTCACATAATTCAAGTTTCATTTGTAAGTGTTAGTAAGCAGAACTTATCTCTTCAACACTTACAATACATCCCCTTTCAGTCACAAACATAGACATTTAGAGCTCCTTTTTCTCAAGGTAGACATCTATAAAAGACATGACACACTTAAAAAATACTTGAAAGCACTGTATCTTTATGTTAAATTTATAACAATCAGGTGCCTATTTATACACCTCTGCATACATCACAATCTCAAAAATACTACAATCACAACTTACTTACAGATCTTCAAACCTGACTACTGCTGTTAAAATGTGGAAACTCAGTGAAAACAAAAATTAACATAATTTTGGATTTTTAGGGTCAGACTTGATACTCAAAATTGAAAGCTCCAATTATCACATTTGAAATCCATGCAGATAATAAAGCATTCAACCCACTGTATGTTAAATGTAACTAATCAGGATACTATTCTACCCGCTAGCACAATATCTCAGATACTACAGTGCATTTTACTTTATTGCTTTGATTCTACTTTAAAGGAGAACTATCTTAGACCAGCAAGAAGAAAATCACTGGCATTCACTTGGCTTCTATATCCATGCAGTGTTTATATCAGAATTAACATTTTTTTTGAAATGCAATCTCACTCCAGAATTTAAAAGTTAATAAAATGAAATTACTGACAATAACAAAAATACTAAAAGGTGAGATAAGCTCCACACAGAAACATTATTTTAAATGTAGCATCTTTCAAATCCTATTAAAGTATCCCTCTTGAAAAATAACTAAGCACAGATGTCCACAACTATGAAATACTACTTTTCATTCCACTGACCACAGTAAGTCACCTGAGTGACTTGAAGCACCTCCAAGACAACCACCATATGGCCAACTGACCCAGTACAGCAAGCCTGATCAAATATTACTACGGAAGTATAACAGATCTCTCTGCCCCGTTCCACTATGTGCTTTGCAGCTGTTTGAGCCAGCCATTCCTCCCTTCCTGAGAATTAACACCCATCGTGTACAGAGCAAACTTCCTGCTTTGAACCACGGTCGATACATAAGTTCTTATCTAGCTTATTCTGACAAGGGAAAAGTGAAGGACATTTTCTGCAAGAGACTGACCTAATCTTACTCTCCTGCTGTCAACTTCACTGCAGATATATTACATTTAAAAGTTTCAGGTGACAGCTGTCTTATTGACACTTGAGAGTTTTGCCCAGATTTACTGAGTTTCAGGTAATACTTATGGTACTTACCAGTATGTAAGTTAAAGAAAATTTTAAGACACACAGAAAAGGTTCAACTGAAACCACAGCAGATAAGTGCTGGGTTCTTTTGAAAGCTAAACCAGTAAAAGACTCCTGATAGGAACTAAGTTATTATGCCAAGGAAAAGGAAAGAGGTCCATTCTCCTCACCTGATCCCTACCTCCCACATCAGGTGTCAGAGACAGACCACGTCTTTCAGATGTACAGAATACCTCAACCATAAACGACCTCTCAAAACATGAATTTATTTTAAATCAGAAGCTTCCCCTCTCAATTTCATCAAATAAACTATTTCCTCACAAAATAATTTCACCAGCAATTTTGTGACCAGTTACACTCTGCACGTCTTCAGTTGAAGATTGAAACAAAATTATTTAACACATAAATTGCTGATCATACTTTTTATGTTGCCATTTCACAATAGTTATACAACCTCTTTTATTAATTTTAAAATTTAACATGTCAAGAGAGGAAAAGGGAAAAAAAAAAAACGAAACAACAAAACCAAAACCTTCTAGGGTCCCCTCAGGGTTGATGCTTCTTGAAACTCAAGTAATTCAACTACTAAATACTGGAAATTTATAGCTTCTTTCAAGAATTCTTTTTACATGAGGCAATTTGACAAATGTGTCATTATTCTGATGACCTACCTAATTACACTGCATATATTTTAAGCAAGGTATAAAAAAAAAAAAAAAATACTAGAACCTACAGGTTTAGTGTTTCAAGAATGAAATGAATGAAAAGCATGAGTTTATACATGTATGCTTTAATTGCCTCTCCAGTCACGCTAGCAGGGAAGTTTTCTCCTTTACCTCTTTACCACTCACTTACAAAGCCACACCTTTATTACCTAGGAAATTCCCACTGCAGAATAATACAGCAACTTAAAACTATGGCATCCATTTACATTTTAAAAAAAGATCTATATCTAGCAATAACAAAACTTTAGCCATTTGTT
Organism: Lagopus muta; assembly: GCF_023343835.1. Classification (NCBI taxonomy): domain Eukaryota; kingdom Metazoa; phylum Chordata; class Aves; order Galliformes; family Phasianidae; genus Lagopus; species Lagopus muta. Next base: position 37,007,500 of record NC_064436.1, on the reverse strand, counting down.
TATGGTGAAATAAAGCAATCCAACAAAAATAAAAAAAAGTTGCAGGTCTAGTCAACTACAATTTGCAACTTGAATTTATTTTACACATGTAATTATCAAACAGATTACAAGCCAATTTACTTTGCTGGAAGATGAAAACGAGCTGCAAAACAGAGGGCAAAAAAAACCAAACCACTGGGAGTTGAAAAGATTAATAACTGCAACATAAAATTAACTTCTCTGTTAATGAAAGCATGTGCAATATTAGCAGCAGACCTCTCCACAGACAAGGAAAGAATGTTGAAACAAGATACACCAAAGTGAACTAGGCCAAAAAGTGTTCAACAGACTGAAATTTTCTGGACAAAAGCTACAGAGTCATAAAAAGCTCTCAATTTCTTACACAGAAAACAGAAGAACTGATGTAACTCTTCAGTTCTTTGCCTCACACAAATCTCAAATCTCATCTTTGCCTCACCAAATCTAATTCCTGAGGAAAAAAAAAAGCAGTAAGTTTTGCTCCACCTGTAGCAATAACATTCAGTTACAGAGACCGAACAGTGCTCTTTAGTTGATACATGTAGTAACTGCTACCAGGGTAAGCCTTTGGGAAGCTTTCAAATCCATCAGTAATAAAAAGAACATTACTGACCTTTCCATTACCTGAAGATACTTCCAGGCTATTTGTTAATTACTCACTACAACTTCTAACATGAATTAAAGGGATGAATCTTTCACAATAACACAGTAAGTATATTACCAGCAAAAGCAGTATAAATATAAGCAAAAAACTACTGCTCATCTGTTAAGCCTTTTCTGTGTGTTTTAAAATTTTCTTTAACTTACATACTGGTAAGTACCATAAGTATTACCTGAAACTCAGTAAACTAATCACAGAGCATTACTCAGCATTTCAGGAAAGTATTTATCTGGTTAAAACCATTCTGAAAAAGTTAAGTATTGATGTACATTTGTACATTAGTAAATATTACCTAAGGGATCTGCAAGCTTAAGAGCTTCTGCACTGCATAAACTTAGCTACATTAACTAAGCAGAACTTGGTTACTAAAGCCTTAATCAGGAGACACTGATTCCAGAATTCATAGTTGAGAAATTACAAGAATTTTGCTGTCAGCTGAGTCAACCATTTCTTAGTTAAGTGAAAATTGAAGCCAACACTTAAATCTGTCTCTCCCCCCATGTATTTTTCATTTTTTATTACAGTAAAACAAGTACTTGTAAGGGTATATTTAACTACTATTAAATATCAGAGAACTTCAGTTATCTATGAACTATTTGGACTAAGATGCACCAGTTCGTACATTTAAATGATGAAGCTTTACCATTTTAGAATGGACTGGAATGATGCCATAAACAGTCCTTTTATTCTACTGCCTTATCGACTTAACAGAAAGTAAATACGGATACAAGTTTGTGTGCATACTGTCTTAAATAGGCTTTGTCAATATTCAATCTCTAGGCTCATTTACCTTCATCTAAACAGAGTTAAAACACTTACCTCTTCCAAAGCCACAAAATTATTGTTGTCATCTGTTTTATAATATAGTAAACTTCAGAAATTTTTAGGGTTGTTTTTAAGGTTCATAATTTTACTTCACCCTGCCAAACAGTTCCGGAAGAGAAAACAGCAACTGGGCACTAGTGAACTGCCTGCATGCCAGGACATGCCTGAAACCAATTCCAATGCACAACTGGATCCAAGCTGCTGGCTTGTGCTCAGAAACCATCCAGCTGGATCACAGTTACTACTGTGTACAGCAATTCATAGGTAATACAGGGAATCAACTAGGGTATACAAATTTCATCATTTTTATGGCAAGGTTACACAGGTTTTCTGCTTGGTTTTGCAGTTAGTTTCTTTTTCCTTTAAATAAAGGATGTGTCCAGGTTCCGCAGTTAATTTAGAAATCCTCATCTAAAGTTGTCGGTAACCCACTAATCCCAAAATACTGACCAGATTTTACCTTTACAAATGTAATACTTCTAATTAATCAAGCCAAATGATCTTTGGATTGATTATACAATACTCTGAAGTACATCTCTTACTAGACATTACACAGCAACTCATTCTCTTCATCATCCCAATCCTATTAGGAACTTTTCAGAAGTTTTCAAAAGCTGAGGAGTTCGGGCCCCTTTGGCATCGCACCAGCAGCATTTGTTATACCTAAACAGGAGACTACCACAAAGAAACATGAGTTCACCTTTTGGTCCCTGTTGTAAACAAAACAACTTCACAAATGCCTAATTAATGTGTTTACATAAATGCAACACCATCAAACGAAACAGATGTGTATTCACAATTCAATTTAATTATCCACGTAGTTCATCTGGACAGCATTTCATTCATGTCCCCACTTGACATGTTCATGGCTATTTTAAATACAAACAAGCTTAGAGAAAACACATGGCTGTTATTGTTTGCTTTGACGTTGTTAAGCAACTGGCAGCTTATCAGTGTCTACTGCCAATTAATTCTCCATCCCAACTTAGCAGGAAGCAAGACCAGTGGGTCAAATCCTCCAATAGCTTTAAGTTCTGCATGCAAAGCTTTGCTTTCTACAACCAAAGAACACTCTGAAAACTCTCAGTGCACAAACCTGTATTAAGGTTTCTCTTTGCATTTCTACTGTCTTCTTCCCAGCGGTGAAGCAGTTCTTTGGGTATAGGAATTAACCCTATGACATATCCATATGGACAAAGCAACAACCTATCTGAATTCAGTATGTCACACTGTACAAAAGTTGGAGCAGAGTACAATCAAAGAGAACACTTTTTACAATTCTCTTCCATTCTTAAGTATCAGAGCTGGCTGCTACAAATGTAAGGTCTCCCATTTTTATATGCTGGTTCATGACGTCAGAAGCAGATGGTGGTGGTACGGCAGTAGAGGCTGAACCTTCCCACTATTATTCCATTAGATGTTGTTACTGTGTGAGAGATGGCAGCAGAGGGGCAGCCTGACAGAATGGCGTCTGACATAGAAGTGCATTCACCAAACAGAGCACGCTGAGGCAGTGGGTGCTGCATTTCAGCGTAACAGCAGAGGGCTGCCTCCACAGATGCAGGTTGTTACGAGCGTGGCACGCAGTCTCCTGCTCATCACTGGTGCAAATGCATGGCTAATAATGGTGACAATGTTGAAAACAAGCTTTTTGCAGCCGAGAATTTGCTCTATCAAACAGTGTTGCTGTGCTCTTTGTAGTTTCCAAAACTTTCAGAGCATCCTATGCAATTGTTCAGAGTGTAATGATATAACATCTGCCATCTTTCATAAGTGCATCTAAATTCAGCTTTTCACACGTAAATTGTTTCAACAAACAAATGAAACTGCATTGAATCATGCTTACTGTCTTGAAGCCTATATCTTCGATCCTCCTTATTGCCACTTTTTATTTTCCTTCATTATTAAACTTCTTCAAGAATTTTAATTTCCTATTTCCTTCAGCAAAAAGAATTCCCAGCTTCAGTCTGACTGTATGCTTAATGGACTGGATACTGTGCTGATAACACTTCTATTTAAAGATACATTTTTAATTGCCCACTCATATCTCAATTTGACATATCTGCAGTTAGCAGTCATGTCCATATTTCTGGTTATAGATCTAATCAGTTCAAAAGGTCTAATGGAATGCAGAAGAAAGCATTCAACACTGAACAAAACTGTCTATTCACCAAGGGTATTTCATTCCTTTATCTCTAACAATTATAAAAATATAGTGAATTTAACAAATTAAAATTTCATCTAAATTATAAAGTGCATTCTGATAGCAATTAAACATTACACATCCATGCTTTTTTAAAAACTTACCACTGTCTATTTACCTGTGAACCAGGATTTCATCGTGAGAGCAAGAGTGCTCTCAAATAAATGTTCACAAAATAGCTGTTCAATCTTCACTGATGTGGGTGATTCTAATTCGTAATTCAGAGGGCACAAATCCCTCTATCAATTCCTTGGTACAAATCGTCTGTTATCTACACTGATTCTGAGGGAGAAAACTCTACAAGGCATCCAAAGCTGTTCTGATACCCCATTAAATTAGAAGCTGCCTTCCATTCCCAACCTGAAGATCAAAAGTATCTAAGCCACAGAAAGGAAGTAGCGTACCTTACTGTAATCTTCCATAAATTGATAATCAAAAAAGTTTTCACGAGGAAATTTTAAAGGGAAGTTGAAGTTAATAGGTCAAAAAAGCCAAAAGGTCATGCGCGGCAATAATAATCTGGTAGAACTATCAACACTGGATAAGTCTAGAGGGTAGAGAATATAGTAAAGATCCACAGAAGAGAAAACCTGTCAAAGGCAAGTGTTTCAAACCTAGACTGCATGAAGACAACGCAAGTACAAAGAAGACTGGGATGTCACCCAATGGTTCACACTAAGTTTAAAAGACCTTTATCCTCAAACAAAAACAACCACAGGAGGAGCCAAGAAAAAGAATCTTACAGAATGAGTTAACCATTGAAGAGAACAGCATATCTAACACAGCACTCACTCGCTGTTAAAATTCTTTGGCTCTTCATGTAAGTCTGGAGATCAGCACATCAATGAACAGCCAGTGAGGTGAGCATGTTCAGAATATATCAGTAAGTCTATAAAACTTTAGGTAACTTATTGAAAAATCAAATTGTGATCATAGAAAAAAAGAAACTTCCTTGAGCAATAATTATATTTTATTAATGAACTATCATGAATATATTAATAATTTTGCTTGTATTTGACCAAACTCCCACTGAGATGGGATAGGTATTTTTTAAACACTAGTAGATTACATATTATTTTGACATTCAACCTGAAAAGCTGCTAGTAATGAATACACATACTAGTAGTAGGATAATTTAAGAAAAGCTTCAAGAAAAAGCCTGAAAACCAAAAGGTGTAAATTTGACTTATTCAAATCAAGAAAAAAGGCCTACAAAGTTAAATCAATCATCCAACTGTAGTGAATATGTTGGCACACCCCCAACCACTGGATATCAGAATGACACTATTCAATACTTACACCACAAACTTAAAAATATTTACATTCATTTCAACACGAATACTGAAAACATAGTTATTCCTCTCCTCCACTTCCATTTGTTTAGTAGTTGGCTGGTGCTTCATTATCTGTAAGCATAATCTGTTCAAGCAGTAAGAAAGAAAAGGCAATTGCTTACCTTTGAGTAAAGGACAGACTAGGAAGAAATATTACTCAGTTCCTTCAGTATAAGTAAATCTATAATATCCAGAAGAAACATGAATATAAAAAGCAACCTGTGATACTAATACAAAAATACAGCAGATTCTCCTACAAGTTTAGATGTAAATAAGAAATTCTGCCTCAGAAGAGCACTTTCTACAGAATTATATACATTTCCTCCATGATCCATGAGAACTGCAGTGTTTCCCATTTACTCTTCTCCACAAGGAGATCAGTGACATTTCAGTTCAGAATTTGCACCAACGATACTGAAGTTACTTGACAAAATTTCTCAACTGAGAATATCAGCTGAACTGATATTTTTGGTTTTGTTGTCCATCACCCCCTACAACAAAGGAGCTTCTTCCCACATCAGACCTTACTCAGCACGTCTCACTGCACTTTTGACGTTTTCAAAACATTAATAATTTCTTCTAAGTTTTCCACAAAAAGATTTTCTATCACGTAATTCTATTTCATTGAAGTACCCAAACACAAGCTTTTGTCTTATCCATACTGAAACTTGCTAAGAAGGTCCCACACTGAACTATTTATCCCAAACTAGCTAATCATTCTTTGAAATTGTTTTATTGCTCTGTGTAACTCTGTCATTCCAAGATCAGAACGGAGATCAAGGCCAGCTCCGTAACGGTGAAAACCCGCAAAAAGAAATTGGATACTGGAAAGTCTTAGAAACATAGAAAATTTAAAAACTATTTACAAGGTAATATCAACAGAGCTCTTCTTACACTGCTGCTTTTAAAAGGGAGTTGAACAGTAATAATATATTTGCCTCTGGCAAAAAGGCCAAACTTACTTCCTAGCTTTGCCAGAAATGTAAGAAGTACAGTGTTTCTCTATAATATCCTAATATTACTATATTAGCAACTTCTTTTAAGATGAACTGTTTATGCAAGGAAATATAGCCGAACAGTCTTAGAAGATCTGTACATCTATGCAGTAATTCATAAAAGCTTACAGGTACACTTAAGCATGAATATTTAATACAAAAACAGCCTTAAGCTACATGAGAGACAATTCTCAATTAAAAGTGTAAGTGGTAATTCCTGCTTTTTAGATAAGAATTCCCAGGGGCTATTGTTCTTTTACCTGTGGTTTTTACTATTCATCCAGAAAGCCCCACTTGATTTGAATGCAATCAACTTTTCAAAGAGGCTTTATTTTAGTGTCAAGAGACATGGTACATATAAACAAACACAAAGAATCTGCAGCAGAAAAGCATCCCTTTCACTTTACAGTCTGTCTCCAAGAATGAATGGGTTCGTGTGAGCAATTCTGTGCCACCCATGCAGGTTAATTCCAGTGTGTCATAGCAAAGCAACATAAGCAAAGCGAAACAGTTAATATGATATTCTTGTTCCATCCTCCTATCCCAAATTGTTCTTTTCTCCTGATGCACTGCATGACTACATTTATCAACTACCTGTTTCATTTATGATGTAGAAACAGCAGAAAAACCTAGCAGGGACACTACTCACAAATAAATATCCCATGGTACTGTGTATGAGCATCTTGTAAAATGTAAAAAGACATGAAGAATCTGAATTTCTGTAACAGCTAAATAAGCCTACCTAAATAGCCATTTCAGCCATTTCTGGAGGTATATATCATTAATGCTGTACCTATAAATATCTGGACAGAAGAACTGAGATGTGAAGGAAGAAGCCTGTGCAGAGCAACTAAGTAGCTTATCAAACAGAGATAATCCCTTTCGGAAACACACAAAGACATTGAGAAAGGTGAATGTGCATTACAAGATTTGGAGTTTATTTGGAGAACATGTGGCACCACTGTTTCAGTAGATCTGAGAACTCAGGACCATGACAAGCATCCTATTTCAGACATTCATTAAGATGAGCTCAATTTAGTAATCTCCTCTGCACGACACCTTCTTCACTAATGAACTGTGTCACTTGCAAATCTCATTGCGAACAAGAACACGTCATCCCCAGCAGGAGCACAGCTCGCTCCTCAAACAAGCATTCTACAGCAGTTAATCTGCATAATACTCTTCTCTGATTCTCAAAAGGTAAGAAAATAAACAGGAGCAACGTTGTTCAAAGTATACTGTAACAGTTTTCTGATCATGTGATTCATCATTTAAAATATACTGTACCAAACCCAAGCAAAATAAGGATAAAAAGCAAGATAGTCACTAGTACCCTCTACTACTCCTGTAAACTGTATTATTTTCAACAGGAATTTCTCTAAGTTTCTAATATCAGCTGAGACATTCCCATATTTAAGTTTTAAAATGCTGACTATTGCTCTAGGCTATTTTTACTCAAATAGTGGCAGGCACAAAAAGGATTCCATTCACAGAATGTTCTACTATGACATGTGAAAACAAGACCAAGAAGCAACACGGGTTAATGTCATATTACACAGACACCAGAAGTTTGTTTCTTAAAATAGTAATAAAAAAATAACAAAAAAAAAACCAACCCATAATCACATCATTTTAAAATATCTTACAGTAAGAAGCCTACATTTTCCTTCTACTTGTCATTAAAACTCAAGAGATGCTATTCCAAAGCAAGATATTTGGTGCTATGCCTCAGTCCATTAAAATTGTTATGATTTTTATACAATCATTTACATTGCTTATAAGGATCGTCATTTTTGTGCCATATCAGCAGCAAGATAAACACTACCAGCAATATCAATATAAAAGACCCTCAGCTTCACCTGAAGCTGCAGAAGTACTCATAGCTGAAGACATACAGCAGCAATAGGCAGAGTACAAACAAGATGCCAAACACCTAACTTGCTCATTATTCTGCAAACAATACACAACTGTTAAAAGAAGTCTTCTCTATGAGCATTGCCTACAAGGAATTTATCATTATGAGCTTTATTATTAATAAACTGCACAATTTATTTGCCCCCTGGCTTCTGTAGCAAACAAAAAATAGTATCAGTTTCAATCAAGTTGAAATAACTTTGGTAATTGTTTCATGTTTTATATAAATAAATAAAATATCACATATCAAATTGAACAAGCTACAAACTGGCATAATCTGTCAAATCAATCACATACACTAATTAGCTCTGCTACTAATACACATTTGTTTGTACTAGAACTAAGCAATCACTGAGCAAACCAAGATGATCACCGATCTGGGTCTGAAATTGATTGAAAATCATGATTTACTGCAGTATGTAAATAAAACAGACATAAGGTATATTTATTCCAATGGATTATTAACAGGTTTTGAGGTATGTAGCTAATTATCATGATGAACCAGGATGCAAAGATCCCTTAAAGACACAATTTTATCAGTTCACAGTGTGATTTTCAAAAATACTTCACTACAGCCACCATGCTCAAAGTCTGCAGCAAGTTGACAATGTATGTATTTTTCCTGAAGCAAACCTTCTTTACAAGCTACTGCTACAGTGTAAAATAAATAAATAAATAAATAAAGTGCCCCTATAAAACTGAATATTTCTATATTGCTACTATTCTAGGAATGGGAAGGTACTGGCTCTGGTTCTTCACTTCAAAATTAAAACCTCTCATTGAAAAGCTCTCTAAATTATCCATCAAATATGCTGGTAGGAAAAAAATTAAAAATAAAAATCCTAGTGCTGTTAAGAGAAGTAGAAAATATATAGTGGCCTCAGTATAACTAGCTGGAAGTAGATTACACTTGGCTGAAGAAGTATCACTGGGGGCAATTACTTCTAACTTGATCACTACATAAAATAAACCAAGTGTTTCATTTCAAATCTACCAGCGTAATGTCAACAAGAACAGAAAATATCACGCCACTCCTCCATCTACTGGAGTGGCATGATTTACACTAGAAAAAAAAAAAAAAAAAAATCACACATTAGAGATTTACTCAAAAAATAATCCTGGTAAAAAGAAAGCTTTAAATCACAGAATCATAGAACTGCTCAGGTTGGAAAAGACCTTAAAAATCATCAAGTCCAACACAACCACAACCTGACCATACTACCCTAACTAACAACCCACCGCTAAATCATGTCCCTGAGCACCACATCCAAACGGTTTTTAAACACGAGGGATGGTGACTCAACCACTCCAGAAAAGGTGAACCAGCTTCTAAATGCATAAATGAATAGCCTATTGCTGCCCATTTCCAAATATAAAAAAAAAGACCAAAGTGCAAATACTGAACCACAAAAGCACATTACAGTTCCAAGTGTTATTTTAAACGTGTCAAGTTAGTTTTTGTGATAGCCAAATGGTGATCTGACAAGTCTACTTGTGAAACCTTTCTCATGACCCATATTACATGTACACAAATGCAAGACAGGCTCTACTAAAGGAGAATACAAGGGGATTTTAACAGACCGTCTGAAAGCTCTTTCTATCATCCACTTATTAGAATCACTGAAGCTCTACTAATCAGAGCAACTCACCTTATTTTTATTTGGCTCAACATTTCCTGGATGACTGGCAGCAGTATTATACATACATAAAACTTTTGTGACATACTCTGCAATTTTCCTATCAGCTCCTACATTTAAGGGGATAGAACACTGACACCAGCCTAGGTTGGTGAAAGGATACCCTCAAAATCCTCTGCTTGTTTTGACACAGCATACAACTACAAACACACCAACAGAATTACCTACAACATTTCAATGGTTCATTCATCTTTAAAAAGACAGAAGAAACAATTCTGAAATCAGTCTTTGAACTATTGTTGTCTTACTAGGAGCAATTCTCTGGTCCCTGATTCAACTCCTGATATTTAAAGGGGATCACAGGAGAAGCACACAAAACTGAAAAATTTACCATGTTATTTCCTAAAAGAAGCATCAGAAATCAAAAGTTAGAGACAACGCTTGGTATTTCACTGTAATCTCTTTGGCAGAGGGTATAACACAGCCATCTGCCATTTTAATACCATTGCTTCCCCATCTGTCCTTGGCACTGTGCTACTGCATAAATTGAACAGTTTACAAGTTATTCTTTAAAGTTAATCCTACTGAGAAAAATGAATTAGAAAAATGAAATTCAGAGGAGAAATTATGTATCATTAAGGTTACATCAAGCAGCTCACCACAGGAGTACACACAAGCGCAGCAGTAATTGTTGGTCACGACACCACTGATGAACATAGCAAAGAGCTGCCATCACAGTAAACAAGTGGCTCTGACAGACACAGGGGATTGTGCTGAAACTTGGAACACAAAGATCAGATAAAGGTGTGTTCATCACAGATTCATCTCCGATCGCCACCTCACTGCTCTCCCACAGTTTCACAGGCTTTTGCCGCAGATTTTTGTTAGGCTGATAAAAGTTCTTATGAAGCTGTTCCAGGCCAGCTTTGTAACCATTGCTCTGCAGTACAGGAAGACGTAGGGTTTCAAAAAGCTACGGTTTCTAAATTCTTTGATTTTCAACCACACTAAGGTAGATACTTCCCAAAACTTGTGTCACCAAACTATAGAGTTTGCTGTTTGCTACTACTAAAAAAACATTCAAGCTTCCCATTTTACACTTCCTTATTATTGGGCTCTGACTATTTTACTTCATTAGAGAATACAAAACTAGTCATTTCCAGGTAACAACAACAGACTGAGAATGAACAGATGAAAACACGTATCTGATTTTTGGTTCTCCAAAAACTCTCAAAGAACTACAGACTCTTCATCAGTTTTGTTGGTTTGATCCCCCCATCCCCCCCCCCCCCCCTTTCCAAGTTAACTATATAAGTGTCAAAGGTTGATGTTTTAATTACACATACTTAAGAACCTAATGAAATACTGTCAGTAGGCAAGAGAGCTTGTAACATTATTCAGGTCTTTGCACAGTTAAACACTGAGCTAAGTTTTTTCCACCATCTTTAAAAATTACTCTTCCCCTTTCATAACCAACCTTTTCAAATTTCTAAGTCAATTAAAGGAAGAACATTACAAGTATTCAAACCAACTCTGAAAACTCGATGACAGGTTTGACAACATCACTCCCTCCTGCGCAGTCTTTCATTTTTATATCAGGCAAGAAAGCTTAGTCATTAACAAAAGTCTTGTGCATTTGCAATGCTTGGCACTCATCAATCCACCAGAGAACATCAGTTTATTTAATACGATGTAGTAGCAAGCTGTCTTATACAGCTGTTTCACAGGAAGTCTCATGAAAACATTAAAGATCATCACATTCCATAAAGGTATCGTTGTAAATATACAATATACAATAGAATGTTATATGTATTATAAAGCCTTACTCTGCTTTATACTTCAATGTAAGATTCTTCAAGATAAACTTTCAACAGTCTGCAACAGAATACTAGCAACAGAGTTTCTTTTTTCTTTTTTTCTTTTTTCTTTTTTTTTTTTTTAAACCCTCAGTTCAGTTTTCTTTAGCTCATAGAATCATAGAAGTATCCCAGATTGGAAGGGACCCATAAGGATCACTGCATCCAACCCCTGGCTCCACACAGGACCATCCAAACTCCAAACCCTATGTCTGAGAGCACTGTCCAAGTGCTGCAGCAGCCTGGGGCTGTGCCCACTGCCCTGGGCAGCCTGTTTCATGCCCGCTGATGCAGAACCTTCCCCTAAACCACACCTGCCCCTCCCCAACACAGCTCTGTGCCATTCCCTCGGGCCCTGTCACTGTCCCCAGAGAGCAGAGCTCCCTGTGAGGAGCTGCAGCTGCCATGAGGCCTCTCCTCAGCCTCCTCTGCTCCGGGCAGAGCAAACCCCGATACCCCAGCCACTCCTCACACATCTTCCCCTCTAGACCCTTCACCATCTTTGTAGCCCTCCTTTGGAGGCTTTGTAATAGTTAATGGTCTTTTTGCACTGTAGCATGCAACACTGCACACAGTACTTGATACTGGATACAGATAGTATATTATATTGGGCCCAAGGCACACAGATTAGCATAGATATGGTAGAACGATGGGATAGCGTGATGCTATAATAATATTTTCAATTCTTGAAAATATTTCTATGAACAAAAAACCCAAACAAGTTAGATGAATATCTAACACTTACCAGATAAAACAACCAGTTTTTTTTTCTTCCCCTCTAGATTTCCAATTATTTAAAGTAATCATTATGTTTTGTCTTGGTGATCATTTTCCTGCCAGTGTCCCCTTTTAACTAGATCTGTTCTCTAACTGAGACACAGCCCATACTCACACACCATAAAACATAGGAGTCCCCAGTACACAGATTCCAGATGGCCACATGTATTGCTTTAATGTGATTACAGATAGGTTACAAATGAAATTCAGAATTAAAATTAAAGCAATATTGTTAAACGTTACCACTGCTACCAATGTTGCCTTCTCAAGCAAAGGAGTATTCCAAACACAGGTTATCAGACAAGGAACTATTTAATACATTAACAAAATTGGCACAGAAAGCACAACAAGGATACGTGAACACCATGGAATCTGAAACTAACCATATCCCTCTATTATCTCACCAGAAGTTGCTAAGGATACAGGTACCAGACTAAACATGATCAGGTTACAGCAACTGAAGAAAATTATTGCCTATGTGTGGAATTTCCTGACTGGATGCAGTTAAGTCTGCCTCAGTTGCAAAACAGAAACACATTAGCTTAAATATCACCTACTGAGGTTCTTAGATCAAGTCTATATATATAGCTTCCTCAACAGTTCCTTCAGCCTAAGTAAAAGCTTTCTCACACACTCTGTTCTTGGCACAGAAACAATTATTACATTAAGAATATGGAAATTATAAAATTTCCAAAGACCTGAAACATCAAATGCAAATGCTTGCCTCGCTTGCATTCTTTCATGCAAATCCAGAAGCAAATTTATTCTGCAAACATCTACAGTTCATACAGATAACCTTATATTGCATATCCACATATCACAGTGGCATAAAAGCCTTTGAATTTACCCTAGTAGCAGAGGAGCTCCCAGAGGAGCTGACAATCTCTACTTAATAGAACATTTCTGTGGGTTGGATTATACGTTGTAGTTTTTGTTTGCTTTTAAACACCTTCCTTTATTTTGGGGCTGCTTTGAGTAATATGGGTAGGTGTTGTACACATCATTCTCATGTTAAAAGTTCATAGATAAAATACAACCGAAGCTTGCTTTCCCCCCACAGTCACAGCTTAGATTATTCAGTATCTCTTCTATGGAAACATGGAACTAGGTGGATCAACTTCAGATACGCAACCTCTGAGTTTTCTTCACAGAATTTGCATGGTCTGTTCAATATCTAAGATGTATAAAGAATACAGATCTGGTTCAATTCACTCTTTTTCTCTCAAGGTCTGGTAACACTGGTTTTAGCTTGGTGTCACTACTTGGTTACTCAAGGATCCAGTGCTAATTGTAAGTTATCAAAGTCTGGCTTTACAGCCCTTGTTTGTATTTCATTACTGGAATCAAGCCACTCATTTTTTCCCCATTTTTGTACAACTGTCCTTTAGCTTGTCTGATATCCAACAAAGGAACATTATTATCCCAGTAAAGATCTCCTTCCTTTCCTCCTCCTCAAGAACGGTCATCTGACATAGCGAGAATCTCAATGAATTAATGAAAACAATTTACTGAAAACAATGGGAGATTCTTGTTGTAGTTTTAAACCTGTCCAGCATCCTTTTTATTACTGACATTTATTAAACAACAAACTCAAAATTAAAGGAGTCACTCTACTACTACAAAGTGAAACTAATCATAAAGCCTAGAAATTTACAAAAGCAAGTAGCTTAACAGTCCACTTTTATAAATATATCCATCCCATATTAAAAAAAAAAAAAAAAAGTTTCTCAAGTTTTAAAAAAGTAAAAGCAGCATGACCATTTATGTGAAATTTTATTTTTTGTTACTAGTAAAACATTTTTGTTGAAAATTTGTTTCATACTGCTTTTAATGAAAATCAACTATTTTCTGTGTAGGAAAGTAAGTTTGCGACAGATGTGAACCCAGGCACTGATGCCATGAATGCTTACGTGTTAGCAATATTCATTATGCTAGTCATCACACTGATCTCTATTGCTAAACAAACACCATTGCTGCTTTACACAGTTACCTCACTTCCAAGACCAAATTGCAGAAGCTGGATACAATTACAATTAATTTTTCTGTTCCAAAAAAGATACACTCACTAAATTCAAGATTTTAAAACCACCTAGCCTAGATGTATTTTAGCCTTGAGCTGGAAGGGACACCGAGTGTCCAGCTCCTATGGGATGTACGAGGAAGTGAGGCAACAAGGGCTGGCAGTCCCCCTGAAGCCTAACAGAGGGTGCCACAGAGTGCCAGCACACTTACCAGACAGGAGCAGCTTCCCAGTTCTTTCTATTTTGAGAAGCTTTAAGAGGAAGAACTTCTAAGAAAGTAATGGTCTCAAAACAACAACAACAAAAAAATCCACACCTTAGAATCCACACTGAGCTTGTTATGCATTTTTATAAGCTGTATTTTATAAGCCAAACAATTCAATGATTAGCAACATTTTGTAAGTTTCAATTCAGGGTGTGAATCAATATAGGGCGTTAAAAAGAGAAACTAACTGCTGTAAGTATGTTTGCATTTTTTTTTCTCCATGTTCTTCAGCTATTTTGTTGAAGAGGAGAGCATCCGGGGTTGCAGAAACAGAAGTCAACACTCAACAGCAACTCTTTGTAATTTAGCTCATTTCATGGAGCTATTTTCACAGCAGTTTCTACCTGACCTTGCACAGAGGTGAGAGTAACGGCAGGCTGTTTCAGAAACTGAGTAACATTCCTGTGATTGGAAGGACTGGTTTCTGACTTAGCTCTCAAACAGGCACGATCCTGGGAAATTGTAGAATACAAACACAAAACTCCACACATCTAACTATACGTATGCACATCAGTTATTGGGTCTGAACAGCAACATATATTAAATGTTCTACACCATTTTCCCAAGCAGGAATACCAATGCTTCCTGCAGGGGTCATTTGCTTAAGATGTGGAAATAAAGCAAATAAGACATTTGGGGATTAGTAAAAACTACTCACCAGAGTAGCTTTGAAATTGGTAAGAAACTGGTAAAAGAGGTGACAGCGAGCACAGTGATGAAAGGGATAGCCAAAGTGAAAATAATAAGGAAGTTCTTCAAATCATCAGTCTCCGAACCAGTCTTAATGTTCCAGATGCTTTATTACTAAGGTAGATAAACATGACAGCTACATATGTCAACTCCAATTTCCTGTTTCAAACACCCATACAGAAAAGTTAGACCATGAATAGAGTGCATGGAAGAAAGAATGGCCATAATAGTGGCAAGTGTATTATACAGGAGGAAGCTAAAGGAAGATGGCTGTTATGGAAAGAGAATAGAAACAAGATAGACCTTGATAAATACACTGATAAAAGATTAATTCCCTGAAGAACTGCATAGGCACAAAAAAAAATGAACGATATCCATGAATACATTTGAGTTATAGATTAGAATTCTTCTAGCTAAAAGGATGCAGTACTAAATTATTGCTTCAGTAAAGGAGAAAGGACTAAGCCCCTTGCCTCATTAGTTTACATTAAGACAGAGCTTGATTAACAAGACATTTACTCTGCTGAAGGAGTCAACTTCACTCCAGATATCATTTCAACTATATTCCCTCTTTTTTCCACTTAAAGCCAATCCCATGTGGTTTGAAGCTCAGATTTCTTACGCCATAGAAGCCTGGAGATAAAGGTGCTTTGAAAGTTCAAGGTCAAGGTTTTAGCTAGATTGAAACTGCTACACAAAACAAGAAAAACGCAGCATTGAACAAGAAAAAAAATAGAAGAAAAATGGTTCTTAGTTTGACTTTCAAATATTGCTAACTGACCGATTTCTACCATTCAAAACTTTCCTCCAGCCTTCTTCACTAGAAAGATAGTTGGGGATTGAAGTGATTCACTCACTTGTACTTACAGCAGGTAAAAGACACATTTTCTCAACCGTTCCATACTTTAAGGATTGGTGAGATATTTCAACTCCAGGAGATCTTTACGTCTGCAAGAAGGCCATGTGAATGTAATAAAGCTAACACAAAGTAGGCTAGAATGAATATAAAACCTCACGGTTTTGAGACATAACAAGTCTCCATTTATTACAGATTTGAAACATGTTTTGTGGGTCCTTGTCTGTGTCTCTTAATTTCAAGTTTCCCCAAACCATCTATGAGACATCATGAACTTACCACCACTCATACACTAGATGGGTTATCAACACGGACCCTAAAACATCTGCAGTATTAACACACATCTCCTAGGAAGACGGATGGACCACACATAAGCAACTTCTACTCTGGAAAAATGAATCTCATTAGTAAACTTCTTTTGATTTACATGATATTGAAAGTAATTTGTTACTTAATTTCAATAGATAAATCGTAATAACCACAAATAAACAAAAACGTAAAGACATCCGTTCTTGCTCTCATTACAAGTAAAATTACATTAAGTTAATAAGCCTTTTAGCATGAAACATTTTCCTAAACCAAAAAAACTGGCTGAGTACACACAAGCTCTGCCAAGCTCTGCTGGATCTTTTTCCTGCATCTAATACATGTGTTCTTCTCCCCGCTCCCCTCCATTTTCTTCTACACTGAGCAACTAAAAACTGTTCTTAACATGCTAAAATCTACCAAGTATATATTAGGAGTATCAGCAAGAGCACCATGGAAATGTACAGACATTTGACTGAAAATAAACTGCCTTTTCCTGCCCTTCTGGGAGACTGATGCTTAAAGCAGCCTTGGAAATATGTTTCCTTTGCCATCATTAGAAGAAAAGGGCATTAAATCCCCATGTGCACACATCAGTGCAATCCTGATTACTATTTCATAGCTGCCCGTGCTGCACAAAGAAAACAAGTACTAAACAATCCACCACACACCTGACCTTCATTTCATTTAAAAAACAGTATATGCAGTACAAAAAAGCACCAAGAATGTAATCTTTAGATTATCTAGACTCCAGTGTTTCATAAGTAACTAAGTCATTGAAGATTATTTTCTGTACTGCAACATACAGCATCTTGGAGACATTTAGTATTTGTGGCATCTTTCTATAAAAGGTGGGAAACAGCCTTTAGCCCAGGTTTAATAACCAAAGTTCAGAAGCACCTGGAGCTGCCCCTAGAGAAACTGAAGGTCACCTGTCCTACAGGACAAAATACGCCCTGCAATGCAGTACCACAGCAACAAAGCTCTATTCATGTTATGTGATGCTTTCATAGAATATAAAATACATCTTCATGTACAGAAGTATATGAACATAATGAGTTAAATAAACAAGCTTCCACAAGAAACCTCTGAATTTAGTGATTATTTATCCGAATGAGCAATAGCCTGTTTAAAACATTCTTACGAGAGGTCTCCCAAATCAAAACCATACCTAAGCACTGGTTTGAAATCTGCTAGGCAATACAAATAACTTCAAGGTTTCCCTTGACTGATTAAATCACAAACCTATCTCTTCAAGAGGTTAAAATCTAAATGAAAGCTTAGGATTGGCAAATCCCATCAGAACATCAAATATGGATATTATGGAGGAACCCCATCTGTTCATGCAGCAACATGAATATGCAACATGACTGTTGCTGCAATACTTGCATTCACATTGCGGAAAATTTACAAGTAAGCAGAAGCAGCTCCTGACTAATTAAATTAGGAACAAAGTTCTGAAAACATGCAATAGATTTCCTGCTACAAATACAAGCTTTGTATGCTGCAAATTAACATATCCTCTCACGTGTTCAGATGGTGAAACTTTACAGCAGAGGTGTGTCATCCTTTCTGCTTACACAAAGGTTTGTTAATCTTCCTCACTGGGCAAGGTACACTGTTCATTTTAGTGCTAGGACAGGAAAGTGTACGGAAGACCTTCTGCTGTGTGATCCAGCACACTGCCCCCAATGCTGTATGCCATTAACAGTCTCACAGAGGAGAGCTGCTGGCCAAAATGTTGGATGAGTTGTTCTGAAGGACTGCATACCTGCTTACAGACAATTCACAAAACCCTGAACTAACTTTACCATTAAGATTTGATACATTCTTCAATCAATCAATCTTGCATCTGCCAAAATTCATGCGTTTGCTCACTCAATACAGAAAGTATTCAGCTCATTCCATCTGCTTACAAATCAGATACTGAAGTTCTCAATTTTGCACATTAAAAAGCTCTAAGGATCTATAGGTCCACATCTGCTTGAACATAACTGCAGCTACTGTTTCCACTACACAGCCAACCACACGTTAGCAGAATAAAAAGTAGTGCAAAGAGAGCATTTAGGATGGCAGGCAGGCAGGCAGGAAGCAGAAGGGGGCGGGGGGGAAAGGCTGTGCACTTGACAACGCTATTGATTGATTTGGCTGGAAGAGGTCAAAAGAAACCACATAGCCAGTCAAACTTTTTCAAGCATACTGTACATTTAAGGTGAAAGTGAGTGCTAACACAAATTAATTTGGTAACTCCGTTTTCAGATGCCAGACCTCTCTTGGAAAGGAAGAGGATGTCAGCTTCTTGCAGCAGCATATAAACTCTTGGGCAGCTGTAAATGCAAAGAGCTGTAAGAATAAGAGAGATGTCTCCGATCACAAGATGAAATGCTTCATCTTGACCGTCAAATACCTTCAGCAGAACACTTCCATTACAAAATAAAATATATTCCGTTACTTTATTTTCCTTTACTTACAAAAGCTCAAAAATTCACATAGAAGCTACTCAAATCACTGGGTATGCA
The DNA here is from genome assembly GCF_023343835.1 of Lagopus muta. Lineage (NCBI taxonomy): Eukaryota > Metazoa > Chordata > Aves > Galliformes > Phasianidae > Lagopus > Lagopus muta. The sequence goes on along the minus strand of NC_064436.1, from coordinate 36,988,623 downwards.
CAGTTACTTTCTATGAAGTACAACAAACCTAAACCAACAGCTGTACAGACTGTAGCAGCTCATTCAGTATATTAGCTACCACTCTCTAAACTCTAAAAGCATAATTAAAAAAAAACAAATATACACTGCAGCACAATTTATACTTCTCAGTTATCACTGAAGAGGCTCTGGATCGGGATAAAAGCTAAATTGGGTATAAGACATATTTACAAGTCTGAGCAAGTTCCCCCTGCCTGGCTGTGCTGTAGTCTTGGCTGTAGCCTGTGCTTCTATCCAGTGAAATTTACAGAAACAACAGATTCAAGAGAAGAAGTAAATTCTCACTTCAGCAGAATATACTATGCAGCTTCCAACCACATGCAACAGGAATTCACATGGCTGCAAAGCTTTAAGTTTCTATCATTCAGATAACAAACTCAGAACATTTTAAGGCTGACAATGTATATTAAATAACAGCACAGCTGTCTACCCTGGAAGAAAATACAAAAATTACGTTCGCAAATATTTACCACTCTCTCTGATATCATGCACAAGACATTTCCCATAACAGCAGAATTAAAGAGAGGAGGAGTTGGCACAAACTCACACCCAAAGACACGCACAGAACTCTACACATAGAGGAACAAATAGACAGATTGGATTCCTGCGTCTCTTCAAAACACAGCAGATGTCTCTTCAAATTCAAGGCATAATTATTTGTAATAAAGAATTAAACAAAAGGAGCTACTATCTTTAGCTTTGTTCTCTATTAACCTTTTGCAATCAACAGGGCCAGTTATGCTTTCCATACAATCTTTTGAAATCCCCATAATATCCTTACAAAGCGTTTGACAAACGTGCAATAAATGTGAGGAAGGAAGTTGGACCCTGACATAGATAAAACCATTGAAACACCCTGGCCTACATTTCTGAAGAGGTCAAATGAAGGACATGAACACGACAAAAGCAGTACCTTGGCAGTACTTGTACTTGTAAAGCAAAATAATTGAAATTCTCCATCTTCCAGAAACCAGCATATTTCTAAATTCCTCACGAGGACACAGATGAGTCCCTCTGATACCTTAGCCGACCTGTGGCTTCAAATTGCAGTAGACATAAAACAGTGCTTTCTGTGTACAGTAACATGCAAACAGGCAGAACAATAATGGTGAAGTGCTTATCAGAGCGCTCATTTCGTCATTTTTGCATGTGAGCTAAAGCTTTAATTTGGAAGTATAGTTTGGATAGAAGTAGCAATACAGTTCCACAGAACACAATTTCTCTCAGACGAAGAGAAAGGAAGAAAAAAAACAAAACACACAAAAACCAACCAACAACAAAACCAAAAACCCCAAACCCACCTACATTTCGGTATCTAAATGGAGAATGCAGAAGCAGAGTTCACATTTTCCCCTCCAAATGCTTCTCCTCTCCCTCCTAACAGAAGGAAGGAGAAGAAATTCTGGAAGGGCAGCCGTTCAGATGCGCAGTTAAGTCTTTGCAGTAAATGAACATAAAAACCAGAAGTACACAAGCGCCAGAATTAACAAATTTGACAGAAAATGGTAGGAAGGAGGCAGCCAAATAAATTCTAAAGAAGCCCTTTGTTGTCAACAATTCAGTGCAAGAGATCTGAAAGCAGAGAGGAGGACCAGCCAAAGCAGCAACAAAAACAATGAAGGAAAATGGGAAGTTCCAAAGAGAGCTAGATGCATTCAACCAATTCCTAATTATAAGCATGCTTAATAATCTTGGGATTTGGAATAGAAAAAAAGATTTTTTTCCTCTGTTGAACTCTGATGACAGACATTTCCAACATCTTTTTAATTCCCACTGTTTACCCCAAGTTACTTTAGAGATCGGATTCGTGTCATGTTTCCATCTCAGTCAATAGGTACACTTTCACAAACTCCAATTTGCACAATAATTTGTAAGCAATGTTTTCAGGAGTTTCACTTCAAAGTGAGAAGCTACCCATCAAGGACATTTCTGTAAAGTACATGAGGAGAACAGCACTGCAGCTTACCACAATTCTTCATTCTGACACCAACCACCCTAATCTGGGAGGTCTTTTCAAGTATGCACTACAATTTTCACCTGAGTACTTACATCCCAGTAAGAACAGCAGCAAGCTACAGTGAAGATAACAGCGATGCATCCATCCTCACGTTCTAGTACAGTTTATTTAAAGCACATCAGTTTATGAGCTATAAAAAAGAATCTCCTTTCCTAAGAGCAACAATAGAAAGATACATAAATCCTTTGCAAAATAATAATAACAATAATATTGACATGATAGGAATTATAGAATACTTGCTACAGGTAATTATCTACTAACTGCCAACAAAAATATTTTGAAATCTAATTTAAACTGTTAAAATAAGTTTCTGCTAGCCAACATGCATCACAATGAATTCAGTCCTCATTCACACCAGTGAATGAAAGCTTTCCAGATTTCCATCAAAAAGAGGAGATAACAAAAGCTCCAAACCTTCAAAATGGAATATCTAACCATTTTTAAATAACATTCATGAATGCTCTCTACTATATAAGCTCTCAGAATGAATTTAATTTGAGAGAGCCAGTAGACTGTTAAATTACTGTAATTCACAACCATAACAAATACTTGCAGATAAATGTGTAAATGTATCCCTGTTGAATCAGAACATGTATGTTAGACTGAAAGAAACATCATGGCTAACCTGAAAGGCAGAAAGAGCACAAGCATAGGGAAAGGACAACCATATTAGCACAGAGGACTTCTTGATACTATGCAAAAACTTGTTTAAACATACTTCCAACACATGGAGGAAAGCAACCACACTGCTCCTTGACATGTAATGAACCTGAGAAATTAGAATTCTTGGTCTCACAAAGCTGAAATGTTCTTTGCCGACAACTAAATGCCCTTAAGGAGAGTACTTGGTGTGTGAGAATAACTTCATGCGCACTTAAGAAATGAAATCAGCAATAAAATACATGCAGATATCATAAAATTGTGCACGGGTATAAGTGTACTCCCAAATTAAGATCTTCAGTTAGATTAGGAATTCTCTGCTAGATTATCAACAATTTCTTCTGCTGTACAGTACAGGAAGGCTTATTACATCCTGCATCTGACAAAGACCAACTCAGTCAAGTATCCTATCTCCATATCAAGAAAAACTACATTGAAAAATACTCCACTATACCCTTCACACATGATATATCTAAATCACTTTAGGAACAGCCTTAGACACAGAAATACTCTTCCTACAGTAAGATTACTCAGTACGACCACTAAAATACTGCTCCAAAAGGGTGGTTTTTGTTTTTCCAGCCTCCTCACCCAAAACATCTTGCTGCAAATAAGCTCAGCAGGCGCAGTGAGCTCCAGCTATCCTCTCTTCTTTGACAAATAGGGAGATGCAGAAACAACCTGGGAAGTTTCTGACCAAGAAGAAAGATAAATGATCAGTGAAGCCTCCAAGGTTGATAGCTCAAAAGCTCACTGAAGCTAACGGAAGGACTGGACCATGAAAGATCATGGGAGCGGTGGACAAAAAAACAGTAGCCTCCAGCTGATTCCTGTGTTCCTTTCAGTAACAGGAATGCCCTAACCAAAGAAGTTCTCACTTCCACTGCAGCACCCAAAGGGCCGGAAGAGGAGCATCCAGGCAGCATTTACAAAAGCACTCTAGAAAATAAAAGCATTCTCTTCTCACAAATGTCGTTAGACTGCCATCCAAGGAACCACTAGAGAGCAAACATCAAAATAAGCATTGGCAAAAATTACATCCAACCAAAAAACACTAGAAAATGATTTTTGCAAACATGATTAGAGAAACTAACACTTCTCTGATTCCTTTCCCACCCCCCTTCAAAAAACGAGGCCTAAACCTGTTAAGAAAATGGCTCAGTTCCTGAAATTTGTTTGGATCAAAGCCAAAAGACTCTCAAAAAAGAAAATAAAAGATAATGACAAAAGACTAATTTGTGAATTATTTTGCATTTGGCACATGCAGGGGAAAAGTCACCTTGTGAAAAGTTCACCTTTATCTACATTTCTTTCTACACAAGAAAAACAACACAAAGCAGCCTAAAACAACACACTTTAGAAATTGAGTAATAAGAAAATTCCAATGACTTCATCAGCCAAAACAATGCAGATCCCAGAATCAGCAAACACACACCCTTCACTTTATTCTAAGTGTTCTGCGCACTTGTTCACTACTGCATTTAGTTTTAGAAGGATGTGCAATAGAACTTTTCTCCTTCCTCTTTTAAATCAGCAGCACGATTAAATCATGTGAGCTTGTCTAGAACAGACTTGGTACAAAACAAGCAATTGACTTTTTAACATCAACATAATACTTCCATTGACTTAGTAAACATGAAGAAAAAACTGCAGTTCAAGTCATTCAAACATACGATGTCCTAATAAAATTCTTCTTGCAATACTGAGAGATTTAAACTGCAAATTGCTACTAACAAAAGTCAGAGAAATGTGTAATCTAAAGTGTCACATAAAGCCAAATGCTTAAAAACATAATTTAAAATGTTTTTACTACATTGTAGACTAAATTAGTGCATAAGATCAGAGCAGGTGTGAATAATTGACCATCAGTTCAAAAGCGCAGAAGTTGCTTCTGTAAAAACACAACAGAACCAAACTTCCTTTTCCCTTCAAATTAAAGCCAAAGCCCATCTCACAGTTGCTCCAAAATTTCCCCACAACTAACCAAGGAATCAGAAGAGAACACACCTTCACTGGCATAAGGAACTCTGCGTTTAGATGGGCTGCTAAGGGGAGGATCCAAACAACCTCCGAGATCATTTGCAGCTGGGGTGACAATTATTGTCATATCAAGGCTGACACAGTTAAATAATTGTTCAATGCAAATCGTGTTAAGTTCTCCTTCGGATTAGCAGCCTTGACTCCTCCCCATCAAACACTGTAATGGCAACTCTTCCATCTTGCAAGCAAGAAGGCTCAAATTTGACATAGTGCTTCAGAGCTACAGACAAGCATGGGATATACATGGCAAGCAGAGAACCTCTAACTGCTCACAGATGAAGCTCACTCAACAATGTTCTTCAGATTTATATTATGACCTGTTTTCAGGTGAGAAGTTGGATACACCACAGTGAGCTGCTACCTCATTATAAAGCAGCTCAGAAAGGAGGAGAATGAAACTTATAATTTAGATACTATTATTTGAGATGTAGTCTGAGTTGCAAGCTGCATATTTATTATCAGCCACGTCAAAGTATCACAGACAGAGGCACTGCAAGGGAACGGCAGAATTGCTTAAGGTAAATCTGAAGATCTGTATAAGAAGCTTGTTCTTCAAAAGCTTCTGAGTAGACGTTATTTATTTTGTCTTCCAAAAGAAAGATAAAATTAAATAACAGCAATGCATGTAAACTAAAAAAAAAAAAAAAAAGTAACATTTCTGGAATCTTTGAAAGCCAAGATGGAAATGGATTCACTGCATCCATGGACACGACATCACATTCATTCAGATATGGAAGAATATTTCATGGTCCAGTTACCAATCTAGAAAACCCAATTCCTCACTTTATGGGTTTACATGTTAAAGCAACAGAAATTTTTCTTTGCGTGAGTTTTGCCGCATTCCACCTTATCAGCCAAATTCTCCCCAGCACGCTTAGCCCCATGAATGGGCTACAATGCGAACCAACTCGGTCCTGCCTGAACAGTCAAGGAAGCACAAAAATGAAAACCTGAAAAATAGCACGTCTCAAATAATGGCTTCTAAGGAAGACTTCATATTTATATTAATTTAGCCTACCTTTCAAGATGCTATCCCATTATAAGTAAAAACTAGAGCAAACAAGTAATCTGACCATTATCTTGCTACACCTTCTCAATCTGAAAGGCTAGATCTATAAAACTACATAGAATGTGGAGGTTTGTTTTAAGCATCAAAATTCAACAGGTCGTGTCACTGCACTGACAAAAGAAACAAGGAAAATTTGATTTAAGCAAATTTGTGACATTATTTTATCTGATGTATTAGTTCTTTCCTAATCCCCCTTCTTTTAAATCTGTCACTCTACAAAGAGGTATTCTAAAGTACAGGAAAAAAAAAAATCTCTCACAGAGATTGGAGAAAGACTAAAATTCAGCAAAAGGTAAAAATTAGCATTCATATTCCATTCAGCAGCTGAAAACATCAACACCATGTTGAAAGATCTCCAGCAGAGAACAGCAAGCTACCAGAATATGCCCTAGTGTTGCAGGAAGTATTTTAGGTGCAAATTTAATGAATTAATCCAGACTGCTGTTTACCTGCAACGATGTGTGCTGAAAGCAAACCAGACCTTAAAGACATGTTTAGAGCTGACACCACTTGCTTATTCACTTCCACATTCTTTACTATATCACAAACATCAGAACACAAGCGATGTTAACAGAGAATAATCCCTAATCCCCGACATCCTTCTACAATCCCTTTGACGTGGATTTAACAAGGAATTGACATATCTCCATTGAGGCTTGCTTCCAACAGCAGTAACTTACAGCACACACGTGATTGCCCAAATGTATCACAAAGACTTACACTGACAGCCAGAACGTAAGGGAGACAAACACATTACAGCATGCGGTGCAGCAGGCGTTACTGCTGGGCTGTAGCAGTGACACTGTATCATTCAGAAAGTCCTGGGTTTACAAACAGATACTTCAAAAAAGGGAAATTTCCTTTCCCCGGGACCTCATGGCAAAGTTCAGTACAGGATAGCCCATTACACTCTCCTCCACGGATTCAAATCAGGCCTTCATTTTCATGTTTAAGTTTAAATGTAATGGAAACTTTGAATTCAGAAAAGTGTAGACACACATTTACGATAAAAGCTGCACTGTCAACATATTTCCCAGCCTTCCCCTAAAAAAATCAGTTTGCAAGGCTGACGTTTAAATTTTTTTCCAGTATAAAAATGGGAAGAGGATGCACTAATTTAAATGTCTTCATAAAGCTTCCCTTTAAGCACAGTATAGCAACAGTCACAGACCTCCACACCTCTGAAACATTTAGCATAAAAATAACCACAGCCTGAAAGGAAACAAAGAAAAGACTACTGAGAAAATTAATAACCTTAATTCTTATTATTTTGTGGTCCGTTTTAACGCTCGCCACAAGAATGCAAGAAATGAGGAGAAGGCATCGTAAACACTCGGTTGGAATATACCCACCCCTGGCCGAGAGCTTTTTGGTGTTGATGATTTTGGCAGCATACTCCTGTCCTGTGGTGATTTTCATACATCGCCTCACGACCGAGAATGCCCCTCTGCAAGCCAAAAGGGGGACAGAGCGTCAGTATCACCCGAACAGCTCCCTGCCATTACCACCGCGCTGCCACTCATCTTAGGGAGCGGCGCGATGCCCAAAGAATTAAGGGGGGAGGGGACAGGGTAATAAGGAAAAAAAATATATAAGAAGAAGGGGGGCTTTTCAGAGACGGTCAACGTCGATTTTATTCATCGCAACAGCAAAACGCTACTCAGAGCCGCTGGTTCGAGCCGTGCGACCGAAGCCCTCGGCCGGCATACACCACGGCCTCGCGGCGGGAAGGAAAGCGGCACGTTACGGCCCCGGGGCGGCACACACAGGGAGCGGCGCGGCAGCGGGTCCCGCTCCCAGTGCCCGCGCCAACATGGCGATCGGAGATACGCGCCCCGCCGCAGGGGGGCGCCCAACGCGCCGCCCGTTGTTGCGGTCGCGAGCTCCGGCGGCCGATAGCGGGGCAGCCCCTCACCGCCCGGAGCCCGCCGGCACCCCCAGGGATCGCCGCCCCCCCGGGCTGTACGCACCCACGGGGTCGGGCGGGCGCACGGACCGACTCTCACCCTTGAAGCAACGCCCGGGGACGAGGCGGGGCTGGAGGCGTCGCCCCTCGCACCTCTGCCCGCGGGGACCGAGCCCTCCTCTCTCCCCCGACTCTCGGTCCTTCCCTCCCCCCACCCCCGACGCCGAAGCGGCTGCCCCGCGCCCGGCGGGCTGCGTACTTACTTCCCGAGCTCCTCGAAGAGCTGGTACTCGTCGGTGAACCTGGTGCAGGTGGCGGTTGAGGCCATCATGGGGACGGGCGGCCGCCGGTGCCTCCGGCGGCCAGGGGAGGCGAGGCGGCAGAGGGGCCGTGCGGTGGGCGAGGCGAGCCGAGGCGAGGCGAGGTTCCGCGCCGGCTTCTCCTCCTCGCCGCCGCCTCTCGTGACGGGGCTGCCGCCTCCTCCCCGCCAGGCGGCTCGTCCCCGCTGCTCGGCTCTCCCCTCCCCTCGTCCCCACCCTCTGGGAAAATAAATAAATAAATAAAAATGTTGCGACGGAGAGGCGGCACCGAAAGGGAAAGCAAAACCGGGGCGGGGGGGCGCGGCACAGCCGCCGGTGACGGGGCGCCTCGGCCCTACGCTCTCCCCTCCCCGCGGGCAGCGGGGCCGCCGCGCCTCGCTCTGCTCCGTCTCCCGGTGCCGTGCCTCCCCCTAGCGATCCGAGCCCGCCGGCCGCGGCCGCCCCGTCGCGGCTCTCTGCCGCCGCCTCGCCGCCCGTCGGGGACGCCGCGAGGCGGGGGTTGCCGCCACCGCGCTCGGGGAACCGCTCTGCGCGGAGACGACCCCTCCTGCTCCGCACCGGGGACAGCGGCGGGAGGCACGCAGCGCCGCTGGCCCCGAGGAAACGGATGCACCTGCGCCCCGTTCCTCGGCGACCGCTGACGTCACCAACCGTCCCGCGGGGGCGGGGGGGCGGCCGTGCTCGTGGGCGCGCGCGGCGGCAGCCGGCGGGAAGCGCGACCGCGAGACCCTCCCCTGACCCCCCCCATCCTTCCCGCCCCTCGCCGTCGCGTGGCGTCACCGCGGCCGCGTGCGGGAGGGGCGGCGGGCGCGGGGCTCCGCAGCCCGGGGAGGGTGTGTGGGGAGCGCTGCGGGCGCGAGGCTGCGTGCTGCGGGCGGAGGAAAAGGCAGCCGTGCGTTCACGAGCGGTCGCCGCGGGGCTTTGACCTTGGGCTCGTTCCTGCGGCGGGGAAGGGCAGCTCCGCGCGGAGCAGCTGGCGGCCGCCACGAGCGCCGAAGGAGGGCTGGACGACCCGCGCCGCGCGGCGTGAGCCGAGAGGGTCCGAACGTGGTTGTGCGAGGAGTCCGCACCGTGCTTCGCTTGGAAGGATGGGAATGCTGTTCCTGTAATGTCACTGAGAGCCGTGCTGAAAATGCTGTTGGGATAAAGCATCTGTGCATGGGAAATTCTGCGCCCGAAGTATAAACGTGTCTGGTTTTGTATTCATTTCATCCCCAAGATTTCCTGTCCAAAATAATCTAAAGCCAAAGCAGCAGCAGCAGGTGAAGAACTGCTAATGGTGGTAACTGCAGCATTCTTCACAGCCCAAAGACACTCCCGAGTTGGAAATCATTACAGCTTGACTAAAAGCCGTCCCAAATGTGGCCATTTCCACACCCGCCACCCAGGCACACGCTGATAGACGCAGCCATGCTCCCGGCCCAGGCCCTGGCATGGCTGGTGCTCTGTGCCAGGCACCTCGTGTGGTTTGCTGTATGTTCCTGTCTGCTATACATAGTGGGGGTGCATTAAGGAATGAGCACTGTGCAGTGCTTTAAACATGTAGTGCACTGGAGATGTCAGCTTGCATTACAGCCAGAGCCGCGCTGTAGCGGGCAGCCTGCAGCACAGGGGTAGGCAAGCAGCTCAGAGCACCCTGTGCTGGCGTGCCAGCAGGGACACACGCCATGCAGGTTTCCATTAGGATCCACAGCTGAGACCTCATAGGAAGAGTTAAAAATCTGGCAGCTCTTCCCTCAGCTAATGCGGGATGTGTGTGTGCACGCAATGTGAATGTGTGAGCCTGTGCACAGCAGCAGTTTTCCTCCTAGCAAGGCAGCTGTATCGTGTAGAAATGGGCTGCACTCATGGCGTAAAGGAGCGATAGAAGAAGGCTGTGAAAATGGGGAGCCAGTAGCAAACATTTACTCCCCAGTTCCTCTTCAGGGGAGAGTTGTGTGCAGGATGCTGGTACAAAAAGACAGGGAGATGTCTCAGTTTATAACAGCAAATGAATGAACTACTGTCAGATCGGTGAAGGGAATATGCACAAAATATCACAAGGAACAGAGGCATATTTCCAACTCAGGCCATTCTGTGATTCTATGATTCTATGATATTTCTTAGACCCTTGAACAAAACTGCAACATGTGAGTTATGCATAATTTTGTATTAATCTCCATAGATAACACAATCAGCAGGACTGAAGCCCCAGGGCTGTCTGACGATGCGCATATTTACAGGGGCATGTCCGGCAGGCTGCTGATCTATGTATTCGTAGGCACTCAAAGTGTATTCCCCTGTCCTGTATCATTTTTTTCTAACAGTATATCCTGACAACAGACATTTGGCCAAAGTATCTGTTGTGACTGTGCCATCAAAAAATGTTCAGAAGAAATTACTGAAGTCCATCCATTTTCTTTTTCTGTTGGAGTTCTGTTTAGTAATGATATTAAAAAGGTGCACGATGTAGACAAAAAAATATATAAATAAATAAAAATCTTTCTCTTCCACTTCCCAATATGAAAAAAAAAAAAAAAGAAAAAAAAAATTGAGAAGGAGCCAAGGTGTCCTAAGAGCAATATCCAGTATGAATTTTATTACAGGAGTTCAGGAAAGAAAATAATTGTTTACAAGAGCAGTATCATAAGGACTTGGAGAATTTCCAGGGGGACAGATACTTGGGAATGATTAATAGCTTGGAAACACTTGAGCTGGGAAGTTTTCTTCTTGTTACAACAATGCTCCCTTAAATGCAGTTCACTCTTGAGCTGAAACAGAACGATGATTTGTAGCTGCTACTTAAGTCCTCCATAAATTCTCCAAACTTTCTGAGAGGAGCAGAGCCTCTGCCACGGCAGCCAAGGACCTGGGCCTGTCAGTGAATTCTAAAAGCTGGCTCCAGGTTCAGGTTTCCCTAAGGCCGCAAAAGTAGTTCATCTGTGGTTGCTTTAGTGGACGCAGAAAGTCAGACCTCCATAATGAACCAAAAAAGGCTTAGAGAAAATCCTAGGACATGTTTCTCTCCTCCAGAAAAAAAGAAATATTAAAAGAGAATTGTAAATAGCTGAAGTCTGTAAGAAATGGAATAGCTGTTCCTCTGACGTCTCTGCAGCTTAACAAAATGTTACAGCCCAGTGGAACAAGCACTTAATTTCAGAATCTGAAACAACATTTATTGTGGCAAAGGAAATGGTATTTTTGTTAAAAGTATGCTATTCATCAAGGGCTTTCCTGTATATGGCTTTTTTATTCAGCCAAAGCGAGGTTTTCATTTTATTTCTGATCTCGCAAATACAGACTTTCTCTCTGCTTGTGTTCTGAAGGAGTTAGAGAGCTTTTGAAAGGTCATTCGTGTACACTCATTATGAGATCTGCTAGGAGTACTGTATATTTAGCTTATGGACAAACTGAATGGCCACTTACAGCAGAGGTCCAGATAGAAAACGGCCTTGATTGATACCTAGGTAACCATGGGTTTAGAGAAATACTGTTTAGTACCAGATGGTCTTGAATGGCAGCCCATGGTCCTTCTCAAGTATTCCCGTGGCAAAGCTTTACTGCCCCAAAGTGAGTGACAGTGAACACTGATGCGGTTACAGGTGCATATGACAATAAAGCCAATGAACTGTAACTTGATCAATAAAGCATACAAATCTTGTTGATACAAAATGTGAACCCAGATTGGCAGAACTCACTGGCGAGCAATGGTCTCCTCAGCAGCATGATAAAAGTCCCTCTGCCTTGTGCTGCTCTAGAGAGGCTTGCATGGACAACACCTGACACCCAGCTCTGGTTGCACCAGGAGAGTGGTGGTGGGCTTGACATAACAAACAAGGAGGGGATGAAGGAAGCTGAGATCTGTGCAATAAGACAACAAATTTCAACATTTCTGCTAACAAGATCAGCAGGGAGAGGGCAATGGGTAAGAGTACAGTGGGAAAGTCAGAGGAGAGATTCTGAACCAGAAACAAAATAGAAAGGAAAAGTGCTGCGTGGGAGAGAGGAAGGGAAAGATGCTAGACAGCAGATAGAAAGGGGAAATCAGTGCAACAGGGCTGTGGCTGATGGAGTTACATTACTTGTGTAGTGAGAAATGAGAAAAAGGACAGTAAATGAGTTTTGTAATAGGAATAGAGAATCACAAACAGAACAAAGGAAGAGGACAGGGAACAGAGACAGAAAATGTTATTTTAAGAAAAAGGAGTAATTAAAGAGAAATTGAAAGAAGGTCAAACAGTTATTGGTGTCAGGAACAAAAATGATCAATGTGAAAGTGGATAGAAATATGAATATATGAAGACAGTGGGAAAAATGGAGAGAGGTTAATTAGAATATCACACAAATATACGGGAACAAAGAGGTATAAGAACAGACAAGAGGATCAACAGTAAGAAATCACACAAGATAAGATATTTGGGTTTGCAGTTCACTGTAATGGTTTGGCACTGCATTAGCTGGCTGTTAAAGTACTGTGACTGCTGAGTCTGAAAGGGGTGCACTTCTGCTTTTTCACCTTTCGATATGAAATGATCCACGCTTTCTCCATGAGTAACTGCAGACAGTGCTGGGAAGATGCACTCTGAGGTGGCAGAAGGGGAAAGTTCCCCATGGGAAGAAATAACAGTTTCTTCCCAAAAAGCTCCACTTGGGGGCTTCAGCTCAAAGCCAAGGCTAAGCTTTCTGTAATGGCTCTTTAATAGGAGCTGGCACAGGAAATTGTTTTGTAATTGATAAACCTCAATGCTTTTACATATTGCTGCAGAAATATTAATTTGGAACAGGAGGCATGCAGCAACAGGGACACTCAGCTGCTCTTCCTGCCGTGAGCGGCCTCAACCCAGCAGACCAAAGTGAGCTGGAGGCAGCAGATGTCAGATCAGCACTAAGTTATCTGTTGTGCCATTTTTTGGACTTCTTTTGTTTCCTCATTCGAACTGTTGCTTTTCTAAATAAAGATTTTGGCGGGTAGTAACTCTGGTAGCATCACCTGGTCAGTATGGCAGAATCACTCAATGTAGCCCACATGCTTTCATTTCCAAGCACTGATTGTCATCCAATCTGTGTCTTTGTGCCTTCTGCAGGAACAGCTCCCTCTCAAGCACCTTCTGGTCAAGACCCCCAGCTGCCATCTCTAGAAACTGGGGCCAGCTGCAGCCACCCCAGGTCTCCACCAAGTTGGAAAGAGCCAAGATGGAGACACTGAGAGGTCTGACTTAGGGCATGTTTTCTTCCCACGGGGAAGCTTTATTGCTCAATCCCTTGCTGTACTTGTTCTACCATGTGTGCATAAGCACTCAGTGAAGTAGATCCTTGAAGGTTCCCCAAAGAAAATTAATTATTTATCCATTATTTACACTCTCGACAAGCACCTTCCTACTCAACTACAGCAATGTGTGTGCTCTCTCTTATTCTCCTGCTGCAGCGCTCCTATGTAGGATTAATTTACTCTTCAGTGAAGCAGAAAGATGTTGGCAGAATAACTGATTTGATAGCTCAGTGATTCTGTCATGCTCTTGTTATGCAGGGGACCAAGTCTTCTTTCTGGCCTAAAAAAGCATTACTCCTGACAGTCTAGGAGACACTACAGGCCATTTGCCTCCCACCTCCAGAAGCACCACAGGACAACTAGGACAAAAAATATATATATTTTTTTGGTGGCAAGAACAAAATTACAGGCCTAGCAAAAATGAAATTTTAAATTTGTTTGCATTGGAAAGGAAAAAAAAGCTCCAATGAGATACAAGTTTCATTTAAGAACTTTGAATGGTTTGTTTTTTATCTTCACTTGAGGGCATTTTTAACTGAGAATAACAAAATAATACTTATGAAGAAGTTTGTTTCTCTTTAATTCACTTCAATTTTGAGCTGAGTGTTTATTTATTAACTGCTAGCAAATAAAATAAAAAAGGATAAGAAGCTGCTGTGGGCTGTGGGTTGAATTACTCAATTGAGTAAGGACTGGAAGTCAGAAAGGAATAGTGAAACACAGAAGAGCAAAACAGAGACAGGAACGCAGAAGGTTGCTGTATAATGCACTTAATGACTGAGACCTTATCAGTGGGGTGCCAAACCAGGAATTCAGATCCAGTGACAGTCAGCAAATACCACTGCCAGAAGCAGTACCATGGTAAATCTTCACACCCAGCTCAAAAACACCAGTGATTTATAGAAAGGGTTCAGACTGTTTCAATGTTTCAGTAAAGCTATTACAAGCTGTAATACTTAGGAACATTACTGCACAGCCGCAATGTGTTTTTGAAAAAGAGGAAGGGACACTTCTCAAAACAGTCATTTAGCAGCTGGTTTATTACTGGTTTTGCTATCAGTTACCTTTCTCTGCAGGCAAATCACCATTTCCCTTTGAGTTGAATAAGGACATATCCCAGTACCTACTAAAGGCAAAAGGGGTTTTCTTTCCCTGTTTTCAGTGGATCTCCTGGTGAGCGCTGCTGAGATAAAGCTTTGATGTGTTAGGCTGTCAATATTTTTAACCAGTCATGTTGATAAGGTTACTGATGAACCTCAAAAGTATTTTGTAGCAGGAAGACAGAAATCATTTCTCTAGACTGACTTCTCTTCTCACAAGCACTTGGAGTGAGTTATTCAAGACCTCGCTAGACTGTAAATTGCCTACACTCATTTGCTACATACAAGATCCAGGAGCTGATATCTCAAATGCTGCCAATAACTACAGATCAGACTATGCACACACATATGTACACTATTATGTTGTGATTAGAGGGTACAGTGAGGAACAGATAAGCACACACACACACACACAAAAAAAAAAATTAAAAAAAATACATAAACAAACAAACAAAAACATTGATCTTAATGTCCATAATTAAATCTGAATGGTTCCAAGATGCTACTAAAGTGGCCTGAATTTTCATCCCAATCAGATGACTAACATAGTTTATGCATAATAACTTTGAGAGTTTCTTTGATCAAAGTTTCCAGCATTAACAAAAAAAATATAGAAAAAAAATTAACAAAAAAAAATAGAAATATCTGTTACAAATTTATCTGAAGCAGCCATGGATCTAGGCCTTATTAAATTATTAAATTTCTCCCCAGTTTTCTTCAAGAAAGAGTGGGAAAGAGATCTCTAAGTGGAAGTGAGTTGTGAGTATGACATTGGGGAGATGCATCCAGTTGACAAAGCACCTCCAAGAAAAGGTAAAGGAAAAGAAACAACAAAATTAATCTAATCAGATCCCAGAAGCCCCAGTTTTAGAAAATCTTGTCTGAATAAGGCTATAGACTTTCTACATAAGGCTATGGGTGATAGTGCTCAGGTCACTCATTAAAGCAATGAAACCACTTCAGGGAAGATAGTTATGACAAATACAAGAAGATCAATCATCCCAGTGACACACCCACTGCTTTAGGTTCATTGCAACTTAACCTAGCAGAGCTGCAGGAGGCCTCAGGACTTCAAAGTGTGAGCAGAAAGCCCAGCAGTTTTGGAGGTGTTGTGCTGGAGGTGGCACATGTGGTGGAAGCTGTGGGAGTGGAGACAAGCCGTAATGATGAGTGGGTGCTGGCTCCAGTGTGCTTCTGTAGCCTCTGTTACTGCTCTTCAGGGGTTTGGTTTGTTGAATTTATTTCTGTGGTTGCTTTCCAAATGTTTCTGGAAATTTCAGCACCAGCCTTGAGGCTCGCTGGCTGGATGTCGGCGGGACTCAAGAAGGAAAAATGTAACTGCCTCCAGAGTTTCCAGAGAGATGTTACTTTTGGTTTGGTTGTGATTGAATCTGAAGAACATGTGCATTTTGTTTCTGGTGCGGTAAGAGGCCTAATTGTCATGTTATCTTGTGATCTAAATTCAAGAGAAATACATGCATCTGGTAAAGCGGACTATGACAACCTCAGTATCACCACCATTATGAATTAACTGCATTCTGTTGACACATTCCATAAAAGCTCATAAGCTTATTCATACAAAACACAGGGATGGCATTCTCTGCTCTGTTGTGTTCCCCATGCATTAAACAGTCTGTGTTAAACAGGTAATGGAAATTGCAGGCGACTTCAAAATACTACAAACTCACAGTGTCATGCATTGGTCTTATGAATCCAGTGTGTCATCACAGTAAGATCTAGAACAGGAAAAGAGTGGAGAGGAACAGTAAGGAGATGATGTGCTTCAGTCATTCTTAAGTCACCAGAGTAAATGCCTGTTGGTATCACTGCCGCTAATCCCCCTTGGCTGGTCTAACCACAGACAGAGGAGATTCAAAGACATACAGTAAAGTTCAAGGCACTTCATTTCATTTGGTGGAAATTGTATGTAGTTGTTTACATAGGGCTGAATCTTAATATTTTTTGGTGATTGTTTTATAAATACCTGCAAGCACTTCCAAAACAAACCAGGGAGGTGACTGGAGTAATTTCATCTACAGTACATTTAGATTCAGAGCACTCTGCTGATAGAGAAAGTTAAAGAAGGAAACCAATTACAGTACACCCTGCTCCCCCACAAAGAGACTCCCAACATCAGTGACTGACTGGCTTTCTGAGAGGAGATGAGATCAAATCTAACTAGCAATGAAGATATTCAGAGCTGAGAAAAGAAACACATTTGAATTTTAGGGTGGAAATAGGTCAATGTTGAGGTTTCAGAAGCAGGGCAACATTCTCAGAGAGATGAGAAATGGAAAATATTTTCATGGCAATAGTTTGGGCAGGCTGAACTGAAGAGGGGAGAAAAGTTGTGGTCAGAAATGGGGAGGATATTGAAACAATCAGTGCATAGGCAAGTGTTGAGACAGTGTTGTCTGGGGAGGGAGACTTTTGAGAAAAACAAGGTTTTAAAAACAAACAGAGGAGGAATGGAGTAACTGGTTTAGTGACCTAGTCAGCAGGGAGTGCTAACAGTAAGAGAAAAGTGAATAAGAGTAATGGTATGTACAAATTCCAAGCAGCTGGCCTTCACACTAGTCTTTGTCAGAATGCTATTTCCTACCTCTGTGCACGTTGCAAGCAGCACACTTCAGAATACTCAGAGCAACAAATACACACTTACTTACTGGCCAAAAAATGTAAAGTAAAAGAGATGCCTTGAATTAAGGATAGTTCACTGGAACAAAACTATTTGAATAAGGGAAGTTTTGGTTTCCTTTTCCAATAGAGTTATTCTGAAAAATGTAAATCAGTAGCACAAGAAACTCCTTTTCTTCTCTTTTGCTTTTGTTATACTCATTTGCAAGAGTGCCAGCAGTTCCCAACATTTCCTTACTCTGTTATCTCCAGCTCCACAGAACAGCTACTGTTGTAGTGATCTTGATAAGGGCGCAGCTAGCAAAGTGACCACGACATATCAGTTGTATGTAATGTGATATTTGTTCTCCCCGCTTATTTGGTACAAAAGACTACTGTAATGATCCTTCCTGTTCTCTGTTTACAAAGCAAATTAAAGATGATCCCATCAGTCCTTTAACTTTACTTCCTTCCTTCTCCCCAGCCATACCTTGGACCTATTGTACCCAGCGATGTCTATTGCTTCTACTGGGTCACTTCAGGGCAACTGTTTTCAGCAGCCCAGCCCTGCAGTATTTCCTTGCTTGCAACACAGAGAGATATTTCACAGTGAGACATCTGACCAAATGAGAGCATTTTCAGGTGTGAGGCAAAACCAACAATTTCAGTGATTATTTTGCTCATCATGATTCAAAATAAGGGTGGATGAGCAACTGGATGGCTTTCACAGAAAGGGAAGGAGGGCAGGCCTTTTGTTACAGTCATCCAAATATAGTCTATGCTGACAGCTACTGAAGCAACCTTTACGTAATGGTGCTTCACCAAGTGGAATAAAAGCAGGAGTGAACTCAGCATCACTCTCGTCAGACAGAAGGGAATGGCACACGTAAGCCTCCTTTGCAATTAGAATTAACAGGTAGCTTTATTGGATGCCTATTTAGAAAGAGTAAATAGTAAATAACTAGCTGCTACAGCTCTCTGAGGGCACATACGTGCAGAGTGCAACCTGAGAAGCTCAGAGCCTGCAGCGTGCTGGGTCTGGGTGGGACTGCCAGCCCCTGTTTGGGAGATTCCTGCAGAGTTGTTACAAACTGCTTTCAAAAGCACTGTATCACAGGAAAGCTCTTTAACTCAGCCTGAGGCTTTATCAGGATTACAGCACTAGCTCTCTTTCAATGTATTAGCACCAAATAGATTGCACAAACCAGCAGGAACTTTTCACACTTGGAGGTCAAGTTTATCTCTTGGAACTGTGGAATATGATGGATGTGCTGCCATCATTTTATTTCAAGCACAACTGATAGCCAATTGAGAGCATAGAAACCTGCTGAATTAATTCATCTCCTTAATGGTATTTAAGCTTTGGCTCAGGTAAATATTTCTTTAGCAATTATTATGAAATATAGAGTGATTCATCCCCCAGCTAATGATTAGACAAATGCAGTATTTTCACTTGGGCTTTATGCATACCTTTACTAGTCATTTTGTCTGTAAATACAGACTTTGCATTGATCACTAGAATTATTCAGCTTTTTTTTTATTTTTAATCTGCTTCCTTTTTCTTCTCAACATGTTACCATACCTCCATAGAAGAGCACCAAAAAGAGCAACAATGTAGCCACAGTCTTTACTGCAGGAACTTCATAGCTTAAGATCAGCTTTTTCCCTTCCCTTGGCACCAGTTTGGAGAGGAGCAGCCCCATTCTCATAGCTCACGTTCAGCTTGAGCTGGGTGAATGGAGATACATGAACATTCCAGACCCTATCTTCCACCTGATACAAGATCTAGGTGCCTGCTTTCCCATCATAATTTGACAAATCATGCAATTGGCAAATTGCTGGCAAATCTTTCTCATTCAGAATTTTGGGGAATCTTTTCATTTGTTTAAAAAAAAAAAAAAAAAAAGACCTGGAAAAATCTAAAAGAAAATTAAAAAAAATTATTTCCTGAATGATATCCTACAGAGAAGTAGTTTCTTCATTTCTCCACTGGAAAACAATCTTTTTTTCAGCTCTTAATTTTCATCTGTAGTTCCTGCTTCCTAGACCATGTACCACAAGGAAGAAAAAAGCACCTAAATAGCTTTACAGTCTGGAGGGCTTCTCTCTCACAGCCTTAAGTCACTGCATTCACAACCTTGCTAAGAGTTTCTTCCTTTTTATAACAATACCAGAAGGCCTAGGAACAGGGTGTTGTGAATTTTTTTTTAAACTTTGTTAGATGGGTTCCGAAAATATCATCAAAATGATCTCACAAACTCATAACCTACTTCTACATGCAAACAAGCAGGCTGGCTACAGATTTATCAGTGAAAATTCCTTGTCCAGAGGTTCTAGTTCTCACTTTTTTTTTCTCTCATGAATTTGGTCATCAGCATTAAATTCCAGAATCAATTAAAATATGAACCAGCAGAAGAAATGAAGTATATAAACCCTGCAGAAAATGGTGATAGAGATTAGTAGACAATAACTATATGCACTTACCAACAACAAAGCTTAGTCTGTTGTACCACAGGAAAAACACTGATCAGCAGGTTATACAGAGAGCTGCTTGTAGCTGGATGTGCTCTCATTGTCATTAGGTGCAGGTGACATCAATCTTGGAGAAAGTTGGTAGTACACAGAGTGGAAAACCCACTACCACCCTATTTCAGAGGGGGGAAAAAAAAAAAAAGTGACATCAAATTTAGGAATTAAATCCCCAATTTTCAAACCATTTAAAGGTAGCTGGCAAATATTTTTGAATATTTTTAACAGACAGAATGAAAAGACTTGGACAGTATTTGAATTATTTTAAAAGTTTTTGAAGTATTTTGAAAATATAAACCATTATAAATCCAAGATTACTGACCATTGAGAAATCATAGCATTATAGATGAATGTTGTCTGCCTGATGAACTCCGTTGTGCTGAAATGGGTGACAGGATCTGTCTGTATTCTGTTTGAACACTTTGGTACTACCGAAACAGAAACATGTCACAGTATTACTACTCTGAGGAGCTGCTCTAAACCTTCTTGCACAAGTGAAATTGGAAAGGAGTATTAACAGCACAGACAAACGACACTACCTCTGAAAAAATGCATTTAAAAAGGAACGTATTTCTCCTGATGCATAGGAGTAGGCAAACTTGCTGATATCTTGTTACAGAAGATTTTGGTATTATTTGTCACCCTGAGATTTCAAAATATTCTGCTTAATAGTCTGAAGAAGTGATTCTCATTGTTGATAATTGACAGAATGCATGTGGAAGACATCTGGACCACCCAAATTCTTGTTCAGTTTCTATAATGTCTTGTTCTTTTGTACAGCCACTGGTTCCTAAGTTATCACAGCTTTTTAGGCATGGAGCCACAATTACATCAGTGCTGGTACATTGTCAGTCTGTAAGACCTTTGACTACTTCCTCTGGGTGCTTTAACAATCCAGCAATTAAAGTTTTCCTTCATATATGTAAACTCCTCCTTACATATTCTGGATATTATCACTCAGGCAATAAAAAATGACACTGAGCTGATAATAAGATGGAGTCAGCATGGCTCAGTTAAGTATCTCTGGATGGCTAAAAAGCAATGAAAAAGAGCATAACCCAAAAGGTGCCACCTGCAACTGCTTCAGATGACAGAGGCAATCCATGTGATGGCATGTAGATATCTAGCTGTACACTGGCTGTATCCTGTCTCCTGAAACACAGGCCACGCTCCTGTACCCACTGCCTGTTTCAGGGGCTAAATCCCTTTACATGCACATCGTGTGCCACTGCAACATCTGTCTTTCCTTCCATATTGCTACTACTGCTCTTATAATTTCCTGAACTTTAAGAGGTGACTCAGTTGGAAGCAACTTAGTGTATTTCTCTGCAAATATATAAGGATGTGTATTCACAGACAGACGTGTGTAATGCTCCTTTGCTTATGAGAGCATATCAGGCTGATTCATTAAGTGGTTCTGGAAAGACAACCTTGAGTTACCTCAGCAATAAAAGATTATAGATAACACTGATCCAATAACAAGTGCGTGTTGAGAGGTAATTTCATGGTCAAAAATTAAACTAAGAGGCATTACAAATGCATAGTGTTGACCACAAATTTTCATCTGTGTAACTATTATATACATATAAATACAAAACTGTAGCAGAATGTTTTGCCTTCTTCTCATGGTCTTTGTATGCCACCATGTTTGATTATCAAAAGGAAAATATCCTCACAGCAAGCAGTCAGTAGTTGGTTTCATCAGCAAGGAAGTTCTAGTGCAGTACATTGCATCAGTGATGCTACAGCCTTCAGAACAACCCAGAATAGGACTGCAATGAGCCACTCCAGATAAAAGCTTTCTCCTAATGGACTGCAATTTTCCAGCCTTCCATAAAGATGTGAATAAAATGCCAAACTCATTTGTTTCTCTCTCACTTTAAAAAAAAAAAAAAAAGAAAAAAAAAAAGTGACTTTAAAAATGTCAGGCTGTATAGGTATATCTGTACTATTATTAAAATAAAGTGCAGATCCATGCCTAATACTAGCACATAATTTTTATCAGTATGTGTCATAGAGATACTTTCTGCTAGTTCTTTCTTCTTAAACTATAATTCTGTACATACCAGATCTCGTTCAAAGGCCATTTTTCAATAGCAAAATTTTCTGAGATTTCACAAGTCCCAGAAACAGGCCCACTTTGAATTCTTTGTCAGTATTTGCTGGGACAAGTATTAAAGAAAGTTACTTTAAAGAATGCCTTTGAACAGCAGGTCAGTTGAGTGATTCACTTCCAGCTCATTTCCACTAGAGTTCAAGCAAGTGAATTTCCTTCTTTTTCTCTTTTTAATCTTTGATTTTTGATAGATCGGTAATTAGTTAGCCTTTGCTTTGTGCTTTGTACTGCTTGCTAACCATGGATTTGTTTGGGGTTTTTATGTGGCTTTTAGAAAACAGAAGGTGTCAAACTCAAACTAGGTTTTATAACAATGCCATTATATAACCATCCAATTAGTAGCACATTCAATGCTATTAATAGCAGCTTCCACATATAAATCATTTAAACCGTTTTGTGTAGTGTGACAAAAACCGGCAAGAAGAGGCTTCATATCAGTTATTTTCTCTGAAAAGAATAAATGAACTTAATGCACATATAGGAGGTGCAGAGTAATTAATGTACTACCAGTTGCCAGATTGCTGTGTGTTAAGATGCTGTTTACCTTTCTGTTCTTCCAGATTTTCAGAACCAGTGCAATCTAGCTTCAGCAGTTTTAGTCCCAACTGTTTCATGTGACAGAAGGGAAGAGCAGCTCACAGAGTAGGGAGATTATCTGTAAACAGAATACAACCTTGAGCACCGATTAGCCATGGAGCAAACAATGGTCTTTCAGCGAGGGTCAGAAGTACATGAGCCTCAGATATCCATTTTATATACATCTCATGCAGAAGGATGCCAGAGATAGAGCTCAGACTGAGATGGTTTGAATTATTCAGAAAAGGTGGAAATCTTTCAAGTATTTTTCCCAGGAATACTAAAATTTTGTGTTGTGTTTCACGTGTACATTAATTATCGTATCATAATGACTTCTCCAATGATTATGATGTTTTACTGTGGTTCAACTGGAATTCTGCCCCACAGTGTAACACTACTTTTCATTGTCCTCTATTTCAGCTATTTCATAACGTCAGCTATTTCTGGGCTGACGTTTGTCACGCTGCATCCACTCTAGCATAGACACGTATATATAGGAACCTAAACTCTCTTTCAAAAATCTTGACTGGATTTGCAATCATCAGAAACAGCTTGCGTTTCTGACCATAGAATCTGATCCAGAATTTTTTGTATGAAGTATATTCTGAAAGGTGAGTTAAGAAATGATTTCTATTTTTTTAAAAAACCTACTTTGATGTGCATCATGTGAGCCAGTTTGATCTTAAACTCCTCTCCTACTGAATCCCAACATGGAAGCACTGAATTCATGAAGAGATTTCTTTCCATGGCCTAACAGCCTTCTACTCTTCATCAAAAACATTTCTTTTTATACCAGATGCCCGATTTGACATGAGGATGGAACAGATTTAGCTGGTTACCTGCTGCTAAAATCCTTTCTTATTTACATTAAATTATGCTGCTATTTCTCTCTAGTTTTTGAAAAAATAGAGTGTCATGGTTGCATAATGCTATCTTGGCCTGATAATCTTTAAAAATGGCTGGCAAAGTAGTTGGCACACAAAAGCAGGCTTCCTGGTTAAACCCAGTGAAGCAGGTTCACCTTCATGTGGATCAGTCAAATGAAAGACTCAGAGAAAAATGACTGTGACCCATTTTGTTCTATTGAAAACGTGTCTCTTATGCTCAGCTAAAGAACCATATATTGCCTGAGTGCTCAAAGCTATTTATATGATAGAAGATTGCTTTTTAAGTCAGGTTTTGTAGGATCAAACTAGCATATGAACATCAGAAAAGCCCTGCTGCATCACATCAATGGCACATCTAGCCCAGTGTTTTGACTCTCAGCAGAAGGAAATGCCATGCAGGTGTTGGAGTACAGAGCCTGGCTGCTTCCTCCAGCCCCAAATCACATTCACACTTGACTTTTATAGCAGTATACATTATATATGGCATGTATAAATAGCAAAGAAGGCATGGGAAGAAAGCAGAGTGGTAAGTCTGTGAAATTTTCCCATTCACCAAGAGCGATATTGTTTCTTAAAAAATGGCTTTTTGCAGGAAACTGTTCAAAGCACTCACAAATAGTCTTCTGAACTCATGATGCGCAGGTAACTTTAGCCAGCTCTACAGCTGTCAGTTTGGTAAAACACACAGACTTAGGTAACTCACAGCAGCCACAATGTACATATATCTGGCATCCCCTCCTAGACAAGCGAGGTTCTTATTTCTAGAAGTGGCCTTGTATGCCAGCCATCGCTAATGGGATTTTTAGTGGAAACTGCAAGCAATGGGCTGTTCCTCAGCTTCAAATGTTATTTTTCTGAGCAGCAGCTCAGATGAATATCTTGCAAATGGAAGATGCATCACGTAAGTTTTTGGTGCCTGGAAGCTGGCTTTGTTTGCTCTCTATATAGCACTGTCAGTATTTCAGAGACAATTAAAAATATATCAAATAATTCAAGCAACTTTTCATCTGACAAACCTGCAAGCAAAGGGTTAATATGCCCTCTGAAATTCTGAGAGATAAAAGCTTTGCATTTACTTTAACAAACCTGCCAAAGAGTTTAGAAAGGCCACATCTCAAGCGTTAAAGTACACCTCTAACATGCACTTATAACTGAACATCTCTGGATGCTGACATATATGAACAACGATAATTTATGAATAAACTTGCCTACCATCTATAAAGGAATAAATTCATCCATGATGCAAGATTGCCTCTCTACTTCAAAATGAAGAAACGGGACTCTGGTTGCATTGCTGCTTCCACCTTCTCAATGTCAGCTGAAAAATAATAATATACTTATTTCATCTCTAACTTGACGAAAAGACAGTCCCTAAATGATTAAAGCAAGACAGTACTATGCATCTCTTTGTCCTTCTTGCAGACATTTTCAAGGTATGCCCTTCCCAAAATGGAAAAAAAAAAAACAAAAAAGATTAAAAATACCAAGTGTGGGTAATGGTGCTGGCTTTACCACTTACGGACATTTTCAGAAGCTCACAGAAACATGTTTCTGATATGAAAAAGACACATACTAATAATAGCAAGGGGAAGGCTTCCGTTGAGACTTAGATGCATCTTTTTTTCATATCGTGCTGTTCTTATCAAGTAGGGTTTACCAACAGTTCCTGTTATTCTTCCCAGTGCAGTACATTTGCTTTGCCTTTCTGACTTTTTTAAGGTGGATGCATACATTTTCTAACTGAACTGCCTGTTCACACAAGAAGGGTCTCATGCAGAAGGGTATTCTTTTATGTAGTTTATAAGCAAATGCCATAGTTGGAGTCATGGGCATTTACAGATACAGGCGTGTCCATTGGAACGTGAGATCAAACCGAAAATAGAGGCTAACATAAACCAGTGAATGGAATCATATGAACTAAGGAGATTCAAGCTGGCAGCACTGTCCAGTTTTTCTAATGGTTAACCCACCCAAAAACTAAGTGCTTTTTTTTTTTTTTTTTTTTTTTTTTTTGATCTAAGAAAACAAGTGCTCTTCTTCTAGGGACATTTTCATCATGTATGAGTTGCAAGGCTTAGGTCAGAGGTAACTGCATGAAATGCAATGGTCTGCTTTACTGAGAGAGATGGGCACAGTGACCTAATGATCTCGTCTGGCTTTAGTCGCTGTGACCAGAGAATTTAAATGCTGCCAGCAGGTAATGGCTTTGTCATAAGAAGCTATTTTTTAGGAGAACCTGGTTCAGTTCTGCCTGTAATTAATCGTCAGCCTTCCTGCCAAACCTTCTGGAGAGGTTATCTGCTCATAGCTCAAAAAGTATCGGGTCATCATTAAAAAACTGAAAGAGCCAATTTAGAAAGACAGCTGCAGGGAATAAAGGGCTCCTGTCTGAAATCCTGGATCAGAGAAAAACTACTATCCAGGTAGCATGCAATTCTATGGTATACAACCTGCAGGGACAATCATGTAAGAAACAGATAAGAAACAGATAACCCCTGCAACAGATCCAAAGCCAAAATATGATTGGGATGCTAAGTTTGTGGCCAACAAATTCAATTTTTTAAAAAACAATAATTCTTGAAGAACAGTATAAAAAAATGGTGTTCCATTTCCTATTGAGCCAGTAAAAGGATTAGTCTTCCTTGGTGATAAAAACTGAAATACTGAGGGTACTGCTGTAAAGAAAACATGTCTGTAAGGCTGCTATGTATTTTTATGAAAGATGATTTCTTGGATGCCCCGTCCTTGGACGTGTTTAAGGCCAGGTTGGACGGGGTCCTGGGCAACCTGATCTGAATGTGTATGTTTGGTGGCCCTGCTAGGCAGGGGGGTTGGAACTACATGATCCTTGGGGTCCCTTCCAACCCGGGTGATTCTGTGATTCTGTGATTTCCAGCTTATGAGTTTTATATTCCTTGCAAAGATTCAGATAAGTTTTCTCAGCAAAGAGTCATCCAAGTATTCTTGACAGAATTTTTAAAATGTACTTTTTGGGGAAAAAGGATGATCTCTAACAAATTCGAACGTGAATTTGTGAAAAAGCATGAATAAATTGATTATGATAATCTATAGTGGACTAAAGCCAAAAGATTTTTTTGCCATCTAAAATGTGCAGATGCACCGGCTTAGTTGTAATGCTACCAAAGTAATGGCTTCTGAGAGAGAAAACGGGAAACAGGCTGGTGAGAGTAAATACCGTGCAGAACAGTGCAGTTTTACCTCCTGCTATCAAAAACAGTCTCCACTGGATCTTTAATGTATGAAGACACTTTCTTAACTGAGTAATAGCTAGCTTGTTTCTTTTTTATCAGATTCATAAAGATGCACAAAATGGATGGACTCTGTGAAACTGTACCATGGATGACAACATCTGAGGGAACTGGAAATCTCAGCAAGAAATCTGAGCTACTTGCTACTCTTTCCAAATTTTATGTTTCCTTTGACAGTAAGTGTACAGGCCTTGTTTTTATTTAAGGCATGCCACACACAGGAATTAAACATACAGAGCTAGACAAATGCTCTCGAGCCATTTAGCCTTTTCTCACAGGTTCACCTCTATGCCTCTGCTAATCAGATTGAAATTCTACTCCGTGCCAACATGACATTAATGGTTAGAAACTTTCGCTTAATATCCAGCCTATGTGCATTCATCTTCAGCTAGGAGCCATTTGCTCTGTTTCACTGTTGTCCTTTAATTTCCATTATGCATGTGCCTAAATGCTGCTTAATAGCATTGCTATGTTGAGAGTGCCTTTGCCTTCTCTTTCAGTCTCTGTCTTTAGTCTCTGATCAGGAAATAGGTTTCCATTTCCCAATCACTCTCAGACTTCTCATGGCAGCTGTTTAGATTTTATATTCTCTTTTTCAAATATGGATAAGCAAATTCTACATACTATTTATAACTACATATCTAATCCTACTTATAATAATTATTTCTTAGGAGAACAATTTGATTTCTGTCAGCCATTTCGTTTAGAAAAAACTACAATTTTTTAAATTATTATTGCTTTTACTTTCAGGGATGAACTAATTACTTCCCTGAGTAACACTGGAAGGAGTACACTACATATACTGATAGGTATTTTACTCATATATTTCCTAACTAACCATTTCTCACAAATAGATCTCAACTGTCAGTACAGCTTGTAACAAAATACCGTGGCCCCAAATCTTATTTTTTTTCCTGACTTTAACACTATATTGCTACATTTCCAGGAGAGGGATGCATGAGTTATGAAGTTTGATTGTGCAATAATAGCTGCTCAGGGATTTACAGCCCTTGTTATCTCTGTGTTACAAAGCTAACTGCCAAACATGCAGGACTCTCAGGAAAAACAATTAGACATGTACAATGAAATCATGGATTAATGCTGTTTTGGATCTTTTTTTGAACTTTAGGCAGGATTGCTCTGGAGATTCATATAACCTCTAGCTGGAAGTCCCTTGATTTTTGGGAACCCTATAAATGTCAAGGTCAAGAGCAATTTCTGCTTATAATTGTCCAAAGAAATAAGTTTCTGGCCCCTTTCATGGTGTCATTGACTTTTAGAAAAATAATTGCTAAGGTTAAAACATCTCTTAGTGATCTGAAAAGCAGTGAAATTTTTCATTCAAAACCATGAAAGCCCCCACACCCCAGGCTGGTATTTCTGGCCTGTCAACTACCTGATTCCTTCTCTCCATTAATTTTCAGAGGCTGGATGGTTTAGGGAAGACTAAGATAAAATCCATGCAGTAATCTAATACAGAGAGGGTAAATGCAACTTTTTATGTGGGTATGGATCAGTAGAAATAATTTTCAAATACTGTTGACTACTGATGAGCTTAAAACAAACACTAATTAAATGCAGCACAAGAATTTTCCAATTTAAAATGAACACCATTGTTCAGAAATAACTCCCAAATTAACTTTTAATTTGCTTACCTTACTAAGTATTAAATGTGACCAATATGCTCACAATAGAAATCAACCGAATGATGGAGAACTAGTCCACAGTAAATCGACTGTCTAATGGGGTTTTGAAGGCAATGAAAAGATGCACAGGGAAAATTGGTTGTCTTGCCTGGGCTTTCGACTCTGCAGAAAATATCTCAGAAATCTGAGCCGGAATGCAGACTTATGATGTACATCCACAGACTGCAGGGCATGTTTTATAATGACTTAAGTTTAATTTTAGATTCCAAAGTAGAAAATAAACCAGCAGGAGTATGAATGATCTCCTATGACCAGGAACATAAGGTAGATGTATTGGCACATTAAATTTCTGGAGCTGACAGGTAAATTTATAATTACCAAATAAGTTCACAGATAATGCAGAGAGATAGAGGAAGAAAATATTTAAAGGAATATAGTAGAAATCCTTCCTCTCCCATAGGAAAAGAGGAAGGTGCACCATCAGCTGTGTAAAAAGTTTTAAGACATCTTGGATATCTTAAACCACATGTTATGGTGGACCAAGGATAGACTAGCAAGAAGACCCGTAAATCAACTAAGAATGGAAAAGCAGAAACAGGAGAGAGATACTAA
Source organism: Lagopus muta (assembly GCF_023343835.1). Lineage (NCBI taxonomy): Eukaryota > Metazoa > Chordata > Aves > Galliformes > Phasianidae > Lagopus > Lagopus muta. The sequence continues at coordinate 36,959,973 of NC_064436.1, read as the reverse complement.
AAATCCCTTAGCAAGAGTCAAGATGACAAGCAAAGTATCAAGGACTCACTAAACAAAAGTGAAGAGATACTTTAATTCTATTGCAGCAGATAAATATAAACAACTGGAATTTTTTGTTCATTAACATCCATTATAGAATCACAGAATCACAAAGATTGGAAAAGACCTCCAAGATCATCCAGTCCAACCATCCACCTACCAACAATATTTCCCCACTAAATAATGTCCCTTAGTACAAAATCTACACATTTCTTGAACACCTCCAGGGATGGTGATTCTACCACCTTACTGGGCAGCTCATTCCAGAGCCCAACCACTCTTTCAGAGAAGAAATTTTTCCTAATATCCAACCTGAGTTACATCACACTGTTGTAAAGTTTTGTTTTGTTTTGTTTTTTCAACTGAACTTGTTAATCAGTGGCTAGAAGAAGAATCCAGTAGGTAAAAGGGAAGTAAAATCAGTACCCTAGGCAAAAACGTAGTTAGTCACTTTCTGAGGAGCTGATAGAGTGGACACTTACTGTCTTGAAACAAAGATCTACAAACAAAAGCACAAGAAATTCATCACAGTTCTTGCTACAAGAACCTAAGCACTAAGATCAGGAGTAAATACTCATCTACAAAAAGAAGTGCATACTCAGACCTCTAGTACTGAAATAGCCTTAGAACTTCTACAAATCACATTAGAGTCCCCTAGCTCAAAAATCCATTTCTGATACTGAAAAACAGTATATTTCAATTGGTGTTTAATGAGCCAGTTTTACAAGACCAAACCAAAATGAGATTAAGCTGAAATTAAACTGAAAAAGTGAAGATGATAATTGAGAATAAAAGACTTCAGTTAGATGCACCCAAAACCACAAACTTCGGCTGAAAAAGAAAGCTGCTAGTTAAAAAGCAATCTGACTTTGTAAGAAATGAAAGCCACAATAAAGTAATATAAATATTCCCACTTTCATTCCTTGAAAGTCAGGGCGATTATTTAACAAACTATTCTCCTTTTAATTAATGCAAGGGTCTGTCTTGCTATCAGAGAGAAATTTTACAATGCCATGGGGCAGCCCTTAAAGCTGTCCCTTCTGGAATTAACAGAAGGGTCCTCTGGTATACCAGAGATTAAGGTTAGTAAGAAAGTGATGCATATAGTGTTTGGCCCAAGTTCCTTTCTCTTGCTAAAGTCAATTATACAGAAATTAAACTGAACTCCTATGTTCTCCTCATCTCCTCTCACAGCTTTCATCACCATTATTTAAAGAAAATATTTCCTTCCTCCATCACTTGCTAATGTTTATTGGCATAAGCTGAAGTTGTCAGTCCAAGGTGAGAGTTAGCTAGAAGAAGGAAAACCACAGAGCAGGATTGCAGGGTTGCACATTTCTTCTGAACTTGATGCTTTATTTTAGCAGCTCTGCTGGATCCCACTTTCTCAAACCTTGAGGTTTCTTGCCAGCAGACAGGCTCCAATTTCAACATTTTCTTTACAGTAACTCCTAGTTTTGGTAAGCCAAATGGACATATTTTTCAACATAGATAAACCCCCTTCACTCTCATCTGAGAATAAGCCCAATATGTGAGTGTTCAATGCATCTTACTATTCACATGAATACAAACAAGAAAGCCAAGTCTATAAATTACATGAGATTGGCTTCTCCCAGAGGACAAGCAGGAAGTATGCGAATAAAGGTGCATATGTAAGGAAGGCTGAGCTCCTAACAAGACATCTGTGGAAGGCTGGGAGAGAATAAATCTTTTCCTTATTCTCCTGTGGAACTGCATTAATCTGGCCTCAATTAGACTTTTCTTACCTATTGCTTTTCCACCCCGTGAGAGAGCAAATAAAAACTGTTCTCTCAGTTGGGGAAGGAAAGAGGAGAGCCAATGACAAGGTAAAATGTAAAAATAATAATAATAAAAAAAAGTGCCAACAATTAGGAAACTACTGATCTAATCAAGAGGGCATGTTTGCACACATAATAGAGCCGACAAAGACACCCAGATGCATTCATATGAGATATGTGGAAAGCATGGACTTACGTTGAGCTTTATGGACTTCAAAGTCTGTACTCTTTGACAGTGTTGAGGCATGAATTTCTTAGAAATAGAACAAATATGAAAACATCAACAAAAATTATTCAAAGATTTCCTATTCAAATTCCTATGCTGTTTACATTTGTTGAAATCATATTTTACAGTGAGATCTACCTTTTCTATTTCTGCTAAAACAGAATAAATATATACATATATCCATTTACCCATGCATGTAGTCATCGTCTTCTGATACATCCTAGAACAACAAATCCCGATAAGCCTCATCTGATTAACACACCATTCAAACCAAGTTGGATTCAGATAGCATCTTTGTTGTCATCTTCATCATAAGCCCCTGGAAAAACCTGAAGCTGAAGCCATAGAGGGCTAAGCCCCAGGAATAGCTGCATGCATGGACAAGCCAGGACGTAGACAGCCCCTTCAGCCTTGCTCTGTAATGCAGTACTCTGTCTTTTCTCACTGCTCCTGTTCCATACTTTCAACCCCTGATGGCGATCTCAGTCCCAGTCTTTATTTTTTCTCACTTTATTTTGTTGCATAATCTCCTCCCAGGTAAACTGCCTTGGAGCTAAGGAAACAATCATGAATGTCCATTAGTTTTACTTCTACAACACTCCTCCTTGAGTGTATTCAGCCACTTTCACCACCTGATTTCTATTTACAGCTTAAACTCTATGGAGTAGGAGCTCGTTAATGCCCCACATTTTCACAGTGGCTAGCATGTTTGTGATCTAGCTCGTGGCCTTCAAATGATCTTTTTTTTTTCCCCTCCATCCTTTGCTTATATAATTCATATGGTTCATTAACATGAAACCTTCCACAATACAGAACATCTGTTTTTGTTTTTTTTCTTCTTGTTGTTTGTTTGTTCGCTTTTCATTTTGGTTACTCTGTGAAGCTGTCATGTCAGCTTCAGGGTGTTTTTTCTAAACTTGATCCTTAGAAAGTTGATGCAGCTAGGATGAGAAATCTTTTCAGATTTCATCTTTCAGGGATAATCTCATGTTGGTAAGTGGTATTTCCTGATTAGACGCTTATGTTAGGAGAATGTCTCTCTTCACAGTTCTTAGAATCTTTTATATAGCTTTGGAAAAGATAATCCCTGGGTTATTAACGCTTTCTATAGTCCTGTTGAGTTTGGCAGAGTTTTTTTTCCTTATATTTCACAATTTCACCCCCCACTCCCATGTATATTCCCTCGAAACATTTCTTCCATCTGTTTTGCATTTTAATGCTTGGATGAGGCTCTGTGTTTTGGGTGATGTGGCCATTTCTATATAGGGCATTATCTGTTTTGCCTTTAAAAATACACCAGCTTTGCAAATTAATGATTTATAGCCCAAATGCTGCTAACCATCTCATTACTGGTCAAACAATGACTTTTTCTCAAATGTCAGATAACAGATGGTGAACACAATTTTCTTTCCTCTTCTTTAAGAACTACCATTTGAGCTACCAGGGAAGAAATGAGAACAGGGACACACGCTTCAGACTTCAAACATACTTGGTTTTAGTCAGCATTTGCCATTTAAAACCTGACCAGTTCCACTGTTAATAGCATTTTTTTTCCTATTTTGGTTAAAATTTCATACTCCAAAACACTGCACTGTGTAAAACAGAATTAGTTCTTACGTAATGTTTGTACAAATGGATACATACATTTTCACCTGTCTGTCCTGCACAGAATCATAGAATTACAGATTGTTTGGGTTGGAAGGGACCATTAAAATCATCTAGTTACAACCCCCTTCTATAGGTAGGGATACCTCCCTCTAGACCAGGTTGCTGAAAGCCCCATCCAGCCTGGCCTTGAGTGCTTCCAGGGAGGGGGCATCCACAACTTCACCAGGCAATTCACAACCTCAGTGAGCAAATTAATACACTACAGGTAATAGAAGTATCCCAAGCACAACTCTAGAAAACTATGGTTTAAAGCAGATATGAAACAACAGATTTGTGGGTGAAATTTAGCTCAGATTAAGCCCTATCTGACTTGGAAATCAGTGATGCTTCTGAGGTATTGACACTTGAAAAGATGTGTCCTGTTACAGGACAAACCTACTCTATGCAAGGTGATCAAATAAAATGGTTGTTACCCTTCACCCTCTCGGCAACCTTCGTTTTGATATTTGTGTTTTAACCTGGATTCATGAAAAGCGTACACTGTGTACACAGTGTATCCAGCTGGAATCACAGTCTATAGAGTGGCTAGACAGGAGGGTCTGTTGTATTTCTGAGTGTTTCCAGCTTGGCCCAACTGGATGATCAGATTAAAGGTGCATTTCTTCTAATTGAAACTGTAATCTATCATGAAATCTTTAGGAAAACTGCAATCGTCCCAGCATCAAGATCTCTGATGATGTTTTTAAGTCTTTTGTTTGAATACAAGGTGAATGATTACTAAATATTAGATATATTTATAAGTAATCTTGACCTTAACTATTTTACTGGGGAAAAAAGTAATTTATTATGACAATAAACACTAAAAAATATGCCAATGATTATATAGTGGAAGATATTTTAATGTATCAATGTGTAAGAATAAAATGATAGATCACTCCTTCCTAAGAAACATGTACTATTGCTGCTAAGATCGATAAGATTCAAAGAGTAAATGAAATACCCCGGAGAGATGAGAACCAAAACTGAATAGATAATTCTGTATTCATTTACCTTTTCTGATATATTTTCTCCGTTGTTTTGTTCAGACTATAAGGGAAACGTCTGCTTTGTTTTTATAGTTAGTGCGGAGATTTTCACATACCTTCTCATTTTTATAGCAAAAATATGTTGTCACTTTAAATGTACCCACCTTCTCTATGTCTTGAATAAAAGCCTTTAGGAATAATGAAAATGTTCTGTCTCATTTCTGAGCAAACTATGGCAGTGTCTCTCCATCCCTTCTATTCTAAAACTTTCCATTAGTGGAATGTGAATCTCTTCTTTGCTACCTGGATGGAGAAGGACAGGAGAAGATTTAAATTTCTTTAAGCAATTTAAATAACAGCAGCAATATTTCATCTTTCTCAGCTGCCTTGGCCAAGGTTCATTCTAATGCTCCTCCAAATACTTTTATTCTCTCCTGCATATTTAGCTGAAGCTAGCAGATGCTTAGCCTGCATGTCAGCCCTCCAGGGATGGAGCCATAAATGTCTTCCTCAAAACTGCATTGAGTACCATTCCCCTTGCAGCAAAACTTAATGACTTCACATAGGAATCAAAAACAAATGAGGCCCCTTACTAAGAAGAACTCAAGTTATAGTTTACTTTCTTATCCTTGCTTGAACTCAGCCTTCTGCAACCCTTAAAAGGCTTTCACTCTTTAAAATTCATGTATTCTGTGGATGGTGCTTCTAGCATCTTCCTGACAAGGATGAAAGGCAACAGGGCAAAAACAAGCCCTGAACAACCATTTTATTTGATCACCTTGCATAGAGTAAGTTTGTGACCAAAACAGGGCTTTTTGTTTTTGTTTTTGTTTTTTTTCCATCCAAACTGAAGGCAGACAGAATAAATTCATTGGATAGAATAAGTCCAATGTTTGTAGAATGAACTGCCTAAATGAACACCATATTAAATTGCTGAAACTAGAGAGTTAAGTTTATAACAGTTGACATATGACTGTGTAAGAATGGTGATTTTAAGAATTTTATCACTGCTTCTGAGTTGGGGTAGAGCTTACAATGTACCAAAAAGCAGAAGATAAATGATTTATTATTTATTTATAATTTGTCCTGAAAACAGAGTTTGAGCTGATCATATGCTTAAGTGAGAATCTGATTCATGATTTCTGCATGGCTGGGCTTAGCAGCACTCAGTGTCTGTTACCAGCTCAGTATTGCAGTGGATGCTATGAATAGCATTCCAAGTGGAAAAAAACAACAAACATGAATGATATGTCTTGAAGATTGAAAATCTACTAAGGAAAACTGACTTGATGAAAACGTAACAACATTTTCCATTCATTTTTGTAATATAGATAAATAGGAAACTTGGGAAAGAAAGTTTGTTTTGTGAGACTGGATATACTGCTAATAATGAGGAAAAAAAGATTAATGTTATATTATAAATATCAAATACCAGTTCATAATATATTCAGTTTCCTTCCATTGATTAAAAAAGGTATTAAATCAACTTTAAGGCAATTATGTCAACTTCTATCACCAACAGCTTGAGTACTGAAAATGTAAGAACTTTATTTCTAAATTCTTTTATATTTAGAGTTCCTCTGTTATGTAGAGATGCCCATCACCTTGCACATCTGCCAATCAAATTAACAAAACTCAGATTCCTCATGATATGATCTCAGTTTGGATCATTCTGAGAAGGTACACTATATTTATACTTATTTATATATAGGAATTGTGCACATAAATGAACAAAACTATGTTTGTGTATACATCTATATATTAAAAATACGTTCTCGTGAATGTCAGGATGATGAGCTGACCACATGCTTGTTCCATTCATTCACTCATTTTTCATGCTAGCTTGTCTCTGAAATAACAAGGCCTGAAATGAGAAAGGAGTAACTTCTCTAAATCTCAAAGTACTATAATCCTGGATTTGAAAAGTAAAGTGGTCCCATTACAGCAGATAATTGTAATGCTGGAGAATTAGGTCAGAGCTGCAGTTCATCTCAGCACTGCTATCAACAAATGAGGTCAGGTTTTGCTGTCTTTTATTGTGCTGTTGCTTTGAAAGAAAAGACCTTTTCCCTGTATTGACAAGAGTACCACAATTCCCAAGCAACAACACTAGTAAAGATAAGAAGAGAAATTAAATCTCTGGTCTGTCCACTCTTAGATACCTAGGCTCTCCTCAAAGAGTGAGCTCGTGCTTGCACTCAAAGCTCCCTTTGTACATTCCACCAAACACATGCACAAATTAGATCAATCTTACAATGTCCTTTCTAGCATTTCTCATAAAATTGCATACATTCTTGCAATTAATTAGCATACAGCATGCATTCTCAGTGTAAAGAGGGATAAATATGCAGATTCATCCATATTATTTTCTATCATTGCTCATGTAATCACTGATTCCTTATTAAAGAGAAGTTGCCTCTATGGAACTACTAGGAAATGAAAGGAAATGAAAATAAGAACATGAGAATTTTCTGTAACCATGTTTATGGAATGTAGTCAAGAAGGAATTTTTTGCAGCTGGTATATGCAATGTAGCTACAAAAAAATACAGCTTTTCTATAAACTATCTACGATCCCTAAGGAGACCTCAGGAAACAAGTTACTGCAGTGCAGATTTGCATGGCTCCCTGAAGAATACTCCACTTTCACAAATCCTTCCCTAAAGAGATTTAGCTTTTCAACAGTTTACACTCAAGTACAGTTAATTTTGATGGCCCCTGCATACTTCCCTTATGCTTACAAGTCTAGTTTAGATTTGGTATTGATTAGCAAATGAGACGCTATTCTGGCTCCATACTTGGTGAACTACATTTACTCTAGAGCTGTTTTCATCCTCTGTGCAAGTGGTATGCTTGAAGCATGCTGGTCTTTCTGAACAAGCTGAAATGTGAAGACAGAGCCATCAAGCAGACAGTTGAGGATTTTGCTGTCAAGTGTTAGAAGCATTGAAGTAATACACAAACAATTGAGAAGGTTGCAAGGTGACCTGATAGTGGCCTTTCAGTATCTAATGGGAAGCAATAGGAAAGAAGGGGACAGATTCATTAGCATGGTCTGTGGTGATACAACAAGAGTAAATGGTTTCAAGCTTAAAGAGGTTAGATATAGGTTGCATATAAGGAAAAATTATTTTACCGTGAGGGTGGTGAGGCAGTGGAACAGGTTGTCCAGAGATGTTGTTGATGCCCTGTCACTGGAGACTTTCAAGGCGAGGCTGGATGAAGCCCTGGGCAATCTGATCTAGCTGTGGATGTCTCTGTTCATTGCAGGGGAGTTGGACTAGATGGCCTTCAGAGCTCCCTTCCTACTCTAAGGATTCTATGATTCTATAACTTATGCCTAATACTGTTGATTTGAATAGTAAGACTCATTTGCAAGAACACAGGTGAACCACTGCTACAATCTTGTTTGCAAACTTTTACAAATACTTTCTTTTTCTTAAAAGCAAGTATTAGGACAGATATTATATCTATGCAATAGCCGATGGTCTGTAAAAACCTGATCAGCTTGTGCTAGGAGTGAGCTGTTAATTTCTGTTTGATTAAAACTGCTTATTCTGTGATCTTGTTTGAAAATATAAAAGCCCGCAGTCAACATTTTTAAAGTTTCGTATTTTGACAATGCTCTAGATATATACATCATGTATTAAACAGGTACAGAGGAAATCTCTTAAAACAATAAAATATAAATGAGTCATTTGGTGAAAGCAATGCAATTTTTCTGCCAGATGGATACTTATTTTCCTTTTTTTTTTTTTTTTTTTAATGCAGAGATAGAATAATCTAATCAACCTTGCAAAGGGGAATTGCTATGAAAATAATTCATTTAGCTGATGCTTCTCACTTTTCAAAGTGACAGACTGATGACGGGTAATGCAAGAAATATTTAGTATTATCACTTTCCCTTTACTGTAGGCAGATTAGGCAGAGAAAGGCAAGTTATCTGTAGCCATTCCCTATTTGACGGGGGGATCGTTCTACAAAAATGTTACACAGCCTTCTCGATACAAATGAGCCAATACTAAATTGTCCATATAGATTCCAAAATTGTGTCTGAATTTCCTAATCTTGAGAGTGTTGATCAGAGAAGAGTTTTGACATAAAGAAAAAAAAATAACTGAACAAGTAAAAACTAACAATAGTAGGGAAGCAGGCTTGTTTATCTATTTGCCTTAAGCAATTTGGGAGGAACTACCAACAAAATGACAGCTGCCACTAGTAATAATCATTGCATGTGAGGTACTTCCTGGAAAAAGACAGATGGATTAAACCATAAAATTACAGAACAATAGGTACACGTCTCATCTGGTATAGTTTTTTTGTTTTTTTTTTTCATTTCATTGTATTTGACCCTTTTACAACAAATTTAATTTTCTGTATTCAGAAAACCATAATTATTTTTTTCTACAGCTTCAAAGGTTTTTTCCCTTTTCTTTTCCCCAGATATTCTCTTCCCTTCTCTTCCTTTTTTTTTTTTTTTTTTAATGTAAATACTAGAAGGACTGCAGCAGCCATACAGCTGCTGAAATTTGCTGCTTGTTTGTAGAAGCTATAAAGTAAGAGCATAAGAAATGCAAATCATCTTGACAACCTCCAACAGAACAAATGAAATTGACTCTGTCTGGGACAGGGAAAAATTTAACACTGAGCCATAAAACATAGATTACTGCTAGTTCAGGTAGAATAGTATTTTCATAGCCACCACCTGACAGGACGGATGTTCCCTCTTACTGTTTGCTGTGTCTTGCTCAGGATATAAACACCATTCCCACATTTCTTATTGCAGGAATCAAAAGAAAAGAAGCAGTGGTAAAAATGGAACAAGTAAATCTCCAGGACCACTTCATGTTGGAAGCAAAAGCATTACATTTTCTTGTGCTGAATGCAGCACACTCCCTGTGGCTCTGGACAACATTCTGGCCTCTAACACTTCTGCAGATATCTATAATATGTGCTTAAGTCTCAGTCAAAGCAGTATTTAGATATGTGCTGGATTTAAATACGGAAATCAAAGCAATAAACTGACATTTCATTCACCACTTGTACACTCACCTCTGTTCTTCCATATAAAGATCGACAATTTATAACATTCCTGATATTATGTAATCTTTTTCACTTACCCTCATTTTGCATTATTCTCAACTATAAATGTTTTTGAACATTGTCTACAAGCTGCATGCAGAAGTTCCCTTTAGCTTTAGGCTTCAGCAACTCAGCTTCAAATACTATGGAAACCAGGAAGCCTAATAACTCTTGACAGTTTACATAAACTCAATAGCTATTCCACTGAAATCTGATGGGAAATGTTGCAGTCCTAATATTCAGATCACTACATGAATTAAACAAGGGTTTGATTCACTTTCTAGAAATAATTATTTTCAGTTTCACTGAAAATGCACAATAGCCAATTGCCTAAAAAAAACCTGGAAATATAGTCAACTCATTTTTTAAGAACTCTTTAGTTGAGGAGTTATTCCCCTCCTTCCCTCCTTGATCAAATTAAGGGAAATCTTACAAGCTTGTGAATCACTATTTTAGTTTCAATTTAGATCACTGATTTAGCAAACTCTTTCAGTTTAAAATACATGTTCAAGTAATTTCACTCAACCAAATGCAAAATACTTTCCTTCACAGCTGCCCAAAATAATACAGGATTTGAGCTCTCTTAACTCTTACCCTCCTAACTCGAAGGGGAAATTATGATTGCATACTGAGAGTCATTACGATGATTCCAGCCAAGTTAAGAAAAATCCCACTAGTTTTACTAGTCCACACTGACACTTTCCAAGCAATAATGGAGACTCTGGATCTTTCTGTGGATAAGACTTTCGTAATGAAGCTGAGGAGAACTCTGTGCTGTCCTTGCTCAAGCATACAGATAACCATTTCAAACTGCAGCATTTCATACCTAATCCAAAGTCTGCAGAACTCAGTGCAGTTCTATTTACTGCAAATTGTTTGCAGTAGGAAAAATGTTTGTCTAAGCCAGCAGGAAGAACCTGCTTTTATGCAGTGCTAAGGCATTGCCGTAGAAAAGCATAACAGAATCTTCTGAAGATGTAAAGCTTCATTTTGACCCTAGACCACCAATTAAACAGGAGCTTCACCATATGTTAGTAACGCAGGATCTGAGCTTAAAATCTGTGAATGTCTCTGCATCTCTTACCTGTCTACCAATTTCTTGGTATTTTGCCTGAATAGGCCAGCTACGTCAACTACTTTTTATACTAGGAATCACTGACTCCTTTAAAAAACTATCTTCACTCCCAACTTAAACTCTCACACTTTCCAGGAAAGAAAACACTTGATTAGATGCAACATATGAAAACAATATTGGAACACGGTTTCCATATGCAGTGAATGCAAGTATCTGGTAACTTTCACCTATTATAGTTCACTTCCTTGGACATTACACTTAATAGTACCAAACCCTACCTCACTGCCTGGAGCTTTTGTTGTGTTAAGATGCAGCTCTCCCTCTGTAGCTGGGATCTTTTTGCTCCTGCATTTGCCAAACTTTTGCTTTAGATCTGAAGTGGGCAGTCAAAGCCAGCAACCAATGTTATGAATAGGAGATAAAGATGCTCAGATCTGACATTTGTTCACCAGCATTTTCCTAGTAGTTTCACAGCAAGACAAATGGCATGTAACAACAATTTCCTGTACTTACTAGGAAATTGCCAGGCATCTTTTTTTCCTCTTTATAATTTTGTACAATTGCTAATACAAGAATATGTACACAAATCAAGCATGACAGTTACACTGATGTAACCTAAAACAACACTCAAGCAGCTTCTTCAAACAAAAGTAAATAATCAAGGTATATGTGATAAGTGCTGAAGGATATCTTCTGCCTCCAGATAGATCTCCCTTCCCACTGTATCTTGTAGGTTTTAAGAGTTCTCAGTACTTCCACTGTCATGGTTCATTTTCAGCATGAGTGATTCATTTTACACACAAGGAAATCAAAGGAACAAGAAAAAAAGGTAAAATCATAGAAAAAGATGCAAGTGTATGTGTGATGCTGTAACCACTCTGGAAGCAAAAAAGGTTAAGTTTCTTTAATGTTTTATGTATTTAGTAAATTAAATCCCTTTCTAATCAGCACACCTTTTGTGATACTTCACTGATACTTCATAATAAACTCTACTGCAATATCTGAAAAGTATGCAACTGTGAAAAAAAGCATTTCTAAGATGATGGGATGTGTGAGGAATACACTCAGGAACAGACTAATGTTGTAATGCCTTTGTATTAAGTGACAAGACAGCCCATAGCAGACTGTCTGTGCAGCACTTGCCACCTGATATCCTGACGCGTGCTGCAGAAGCACTGGGAGAACAGAAGTCGGAAGCTTCTGTCTCTGTACCTCATGGTGCAGGAACACGATGATATGCAATTAAGCTAAGGGTGTGAAAATCAAAACTGACACAAAAATATCGCTCCATAGTAACTAAACTGTGAAACTCAGTGTTACCAGAAGTCGCCAAATCCAGCAACAAAACTTACAAGGAGGAATGCAATATTTATAGAGTCATCAAGATTATCACATTTTCGTGCTATTAAATGCCATGTAGAGTGATTTAGGCCAGTACGTAACTACTGGGAAATACAACAGTCAGCATGGAAAGTTATAGGTAGGTTCTTGCATCTTGTTCTGAAGCACCTGGCACAGATGCTGTGACAGAAAAAATGGAACTGAGTTCTGAAATTATATAAATAAGAGGATAAAAATATTGCATATTTTTCCCTAATATATACATTTAATTATTATCCTTACTGCATCAGTCCAGCTATGTAAAATGCAACTACACAGAATATTATTTTATTTTGATAGCTTATTGACTAATATGGCTTAATTTAGAGATTTCATACTTCCATTTGCAAAAAAACAAACAACGTAATGAAGACTACTAAGATTACTATTAACAAAAATTGACAGCCATTTGTGTGTGCTCATGTGTGTGCGTGCTATGTACAAGAAACACTTTTCTTTCAACACCAGAATTTTTACCAGATCCTTTTTTATTTTGTCATGTGTCAATTTAATTGCAAACATAGTGTGCACGTGTGACTGTGTGAAAATAATGGTAACAGATGGAAAAAATGTATACTCTCTCTTCCTAATGTTTTCCCCAGTGCCCTATTTAGATTGCTATCTAATATTTCTTTAGTCATGAATATTGTTGTTCTAGCATAGCCATCTTCTGTCGTCTGTTTTCACTTACACCATTCTTGGGTTGCTTTTTGAGCATTTTTTTAATAAACCCAGTTCAACTAGTAACTCATCACATGCAGATCAGCTAAGTGAGAAAAAGAAAAGGTCAAGACAATCAGGAAAATTCTTAAAGAGGATTATTTTAGTGCAATCAAGAACTTCACTTCTACATCATTACCATTTTCTGTTTGAAAGTCATGCTTTGCAATCTCCAATTCCTGAAACACCTTAAGAATACATTTAGTTTTTTTAATCATGGGTTTAATATATTGTAAAAGCTGTCTCAGAAGCTTAATACTAGACATTTCTTCCACTTTGACTTATTACAGTTTGATACATTCCTTTGACAAAGGCTTGTTCAGCCTGGAGAAGTGAAGATTGCGAGGAGACCTCATTGCTGCCTTCCAGTATTTAACAGGAGATTATAAACAGGAGGGGAATCAACTTGTTACAAGGGTAAGCAGTGACAGGACAGGGGGAATGATTTTAAGCTCAAGGTTAGACTGGATATCAGGTGAAACAGGCTGCCCAGAAAGGCTGTGGATGTCCTGTCCACTGGGGTGTTCAAGGCTACTTTGGATGGGGCCCTGGGCAGCCTGGTCTAGTATTAAATGGGGAGGGTGGTGGCCCTGCTTGTGGCAGGGGGGTTGGAAATTCATGGTCCTTGAGGTGCCTTCCAACCCAAGCCTTTCTATGATTCTGTAATTTTGTGACCTAGCTTAGATTCTATGCTATTAATGAACTTCCCTCTGAATCAAAGTGGAGTGGGAACATCACAAAGTGAAGGCAGGCTCCAGAATGCATTTTTTTGCACAGTGCTTTATCCTCAAAAGTTGGAACAGAGGTGCACAAAAATTATATTTCTATACTCAATTTACTCTTAGTGCTGAGGTAAGCTTTTCATTTCTGAATACTGTGCCAATTAGGCTCAAGCTTATTAGCAGTCATTCTTACTTAGAGATTACATTTTACTTACAGTGAATTCAGCAGTCTAGAATTTGTCCATTTACTGCTTTATTTCTGGCTAGTAGAAGAGTATTCCAAGTTATTGAGCCAGACCTTCACATTTACAGAGAAGTTTTACTCAGTATTCAATATGACTGGCAAAATGCGCCCTGAAAATAATTATTCCAATTTTATATTTTGGAAAATAATAAGTTGTGTTTCTGCATTAAAATTACCAAAAACATATGCTTCACTGTTTGCACACACAGACATTCACACTGCTATACAGACTTTCTTAAAACTGTAGCAGGCCTCTTGGATGATTTTCCCTAAATGAACACACAAATGGGTTAAACAGCAAATTTAGGATTAGAAACAAAGATTTTTCAATTCCAGCAGAGAACTGAGAAAGTTCAGTAACATTAAAAAATAAGTAAAACATCTATTGCCAAAAATAACAATTATTCTAAAAACAACAAGCTTAAAAGTTTTAGTTATATAGCAAAATTAAAGCAAAATGGGTGTTAAAACCAAACAGAAAAGCATTTATGTCAATATATTTCTTTGAATATTTTCAGCAATATTACCTTTCCTTTAGGGGCACCCTGAGAAGCTTCAGCAACTGTAGCACAGTGTGTATAAGCCAAGGCTGAGCTTCTGTGTCACTCAAGAGTGACGGTAGTTGAACATAAGGTGAAATCAGCTAAGAAAGCTTTGAATCACATCTATTCCCTCTAGACTGTAATGCTGTTTCAGCACTGAAGGCTTCTGTATTTTAATGGCAAAATCAACACGGTTTGGGCTTTTCCAGGTATTCACATACAGCCTTATATGTTCCCCACGGTCTCTCTTCTCTGAAATGTAGAAACAATAAACAGCAGAGAAATAGTTTGTGAAACTTTTTTCTCATGGATGACTTTTTCTTTCCACTTTATTTCAGCAGTTTGTGATTCTGCCATAACTTTGTTAAACTTTTCAGGTCTCAGGTACTTCCACTTCAGCAAGATTCTGTACAAGGGAAAAGACGGTATTTAGACTGACTTTGAATGTCCTTGCAGCTGTGAAACGTGGATGGCAGTGCTGCTGGAACAAACTCTCTTGTGAGGTTTCCTGTACTTTCTGCTTGCAGTATTGCCAAGAATATTCGTAGGGCAGCTTTTTCACAGTAACTTGGAATTTCACACTCAAGATGAAAGTAATGCAAAGGCAAATGAGAGGCAGAGGTTCTTTTTTTTTTTTCCAAGAAAGAATATGTCAAGTTAGCTGTGTTAAATTCAAGAAATAAGCACCTTTAAGGAAATGAAAAGATTCTCTTTTTTTCCCCTTCCCTTCACCAACTAATAATTTCCTACGTAATATTTCTTTTTGCTTTTCCCTGCCATCCATCAACAGTGGCATAGAAGTTGTTTCTACTTTATCTGCTATTTATTTACTGGCATTCACAACTTCTCTGAAAAAAGGTTCAAAATCATCCAGTCTGTAGATTTCAAAGTGCCTCTGGATCTCCACTTGGAGGTAGAAGTAATTGAAGTGGTACAGTAGCACAGCTCGCTTATGCACATTTGTACACGGACTGTCCCATCTTGGCTTGTGAAAATTAAGTCCTATAGGACTTTATCCTCTATGCGTTTAAGCATTCTGTATCAGGTATTGTATTGTGTTTTAACCACAAAACAGAAAACAGCACAGCAGTTCTGCTCCTCGCTACCTGTAGAAACCTACCAAAATAGCTTCCATTCTCTGTGAGTGAAATTGCTCACTTGAGAAATATTTTCGTCTTCAGCCTCTCCAAGGACATCTGTTTAACTTATAACTTTTTTAAAAAACACCTCTTTGTCAGCAGCTGAAGAACAGGAGATGTGTTAAGAGATAGTTGCGTGACTGCTCCTAAGCTCTTGAATGCACTGTGCCTCATGCCAAAGAGTTACAGCACTTTGGTCCTGCATGCAATATTGTTTGTGGCATAACCACAAGGACAGCTTCCAAGCCCTGTAGATTTAATGAGTCTGAGCACACTTTTCACAATCCAATGTGTAGCAGATAGAATCTGAGACAAAAATTCAAAGCTTCATTTTCTAAGGACCACATGGATAGAGAGGGCCTAATGCTAGTGACAAACACTCAAAGGCCTTAGGAGAAGACTTAGCAAATTTTTGAATGGAAAAGTAAAGGTTCCTGAATTCTAGGATAAGGTTGCTTAACACACTGATTCTTCTTGCTGCATACTTTGCACGCTGTGCTAATATCATTAAGATATTGCTTGCAAATCTCTTGGCTTATCTTTTATTGCCTAGCACTAGAAACACACATAGACAGTGACTGAGAATATATCATGTTTAACAGTCATCTACTGATGGTGTAAAAATTCAGATGAATTCTTCTGCTGTTAGGAGGTCTTCCTTCAAACAAATGCAGAATTGAATGAAGCATCAACAGCTCTTCTGCTTCACAGAAACCAATTGCAACTGTCCAGCAAATGATGTATATTTTTCATAGGCCAAGAGTGTAACGCCACAGTCTTCACATAGAGAACTCTGTAGATATCTTCTGTCTCTTGCTTCTCTTATCCTATTATTCACCATCTCATACCCTAGAAGCGGTGAGGTCCAGCTGAACAATTCTAGTAACATGAATGCCTTTGCCAAGAGCTGACATTTTTCTCCAAGAGGTTAACAGAGCTGGTTCCACATTAAATACCAGCTTTATTCTCATGCTCCTCAGGTGCCTATTCATTATAGGAACTACAGCTAAACTTCTGAGAAAAAGAAAAGAAAGAAGTCACAATCTCAATATTCATGGAGAATAGTAAAATAAATATATTACTTTTCAGGGAAGGACACAGTTTGGGAGGGAATGGGAATGAATCACAGTGAATCATTTTCACTCACTGAATATAGTACAGAAATGGTAGGGGGAGGAGAAGGAAGGAGTGTGAAGACATTTGCCTCTGACGTTTTCTAAAGTAACAGCTAAAACTTCTTAGGACTCCTTTAAAGGCTGTATGAAAAGTTTAGTGTGGATATACTTCCTGTGCAAACACAGTAAAGGGACAGCACACAGGAAAAAAAAAAACAAACACACAGGCTGATTTAACAGTGGCAGGGAGTACTAAGATGACAGGCTTTGGGAAATAACATCCAAGGTCTGAGTGTTGTGCTTAGACAGAAGGATTGTACAAATCAACCTGCTAAATTACAAGGCAGACAGACCAACACAATTCAAAGGTAATAGAGAAGTGCTACAGTCAAGCACTTTCAAAGTGTGCAGGAAGGATTCTCTATCTTCTGTCAAGCAGAATTTAATGGAAGACAATTCTCTCTGTGCAGGCAAAGAGAATATTGGTATCCCCACATAAACCCATATTAGTATATATTCTTATCTTCTGCATGGGATAGCAATGGCTATAGAGCTGCTGTGTTGGCTTAAACATATTGATACAAAATCACATCAACAAATTAAAGGTGGTATAAAACATTGAACGGGACTAAAAAGTACAAGCTAACTGACCATGATGTAAGAGTAGAAAAACTTCTCACCTAAAAAGCAAATGTCTTTATTTAATGCAAGTATACAATGCACGTCTTGCCAGGATCAATTTCTGTACAGTACAAGCTAGCTATGGGAAAGAAGAAAATCTCTTTTTAAGTTTTATTTTAAAACAATATTGATTTTAATTTAAGAATTTTATGAGACCATCTGAATAAAGTATGTTTTGGTGAAAGTAACCTTGGTCATTCTGGAGAGAAAATACCTTCAAGAAGATAAAAAGGGAATCTGGCATATTCTAAATTAGAGTTCCTTCCAAGAGAATGAACTTTCGTTTTTCTTTTTCACAACCAGTGCTATGTGTAGGTCTGCATTGTGATGACATGCACAAAAAGATTATGATGAAGATGGATAAGGACTGAAATTTGAAGGGATAAAAGTGATGAGAAGACCAGCACGTAGCCTAGGATTTCCATTATGAGTTTTCATACATTTCCCCAGTTCTGTAGTTCTTGGATGAAGAAATAAAGGCAGCTCTCTGGAGAGACTGCAGAAATTTCTGTAACATCAGTTAACAGTGTTTACCTAAGTCCATTTTTCACTGACTCATCTCCACACTGAACTGCTACAAGTTGGCCTCTGCTCAGGATGACAGCTTGGCAGGAAGCAGATTCCTCTCTTTGCTCAAGGTCTTAGTGACTCGCTAGGGCCAAGTTCTCTAGCAAAGCTGGAAAACGTGCCATGAAGTAAAACTCAGTTTGTTTTTCTTTTTTTTTCTTGGTCATAAAAAGAAGTAGTTGCCCTGCACAACAGAAGATGCAAGTTAGGACAGTGCTATGATTCAGAACGGGTAGGCAGAAAAGTATGTGCTGGATGCAGTACGCACGTTGGCCAGCCCAGCTAGAACAAACCAAATGGAGAATGGTTTGCTGACAACATGAATGCTCCCTACCCAGAGGAAGGGAAAGGAGCGCTCCTCTTAGTGCTCCTTACAAAATTGAAGCTAAGAGCCCCAGAAAGGATCACACCAGTCTCCTCCTCCACCCACACAGTCATTTAATTTAAAATAACAGGAATTGCACCTTTCTTTTAAAAAATATCTACAAAGCGCATACACATTGAGACAGGTTATTCTTTGTTGGAGAATAGCACCTGAAGTAGGAGCTTTTTGTGTTTGGTCTTAGCCTACATAAATTCAGGGGGAATGCCTGAAAAATTATAATATGGTATGAGGACCAGATGGCGAAGTTAGAAAGACAGATTAGAAAGTGGGTGCACACTTTTAATGATCTGTGTAATTAAACATTGGAACAATTTAGCAAAATTGCAGTGGATTTTCCATATGGTTTAACATGTTTTGTACTTGGACTGCTTCATAACATGGTATCTTGTAATAAGTTTGTAAACAAAGTTTGGTAACAGACTTTTGCCTCAACTTGCAGCAAGTGCAGGAAGAGATTTAAAATTATTAAAAGGAAGGCTAATAAAAATATATTATTATATCCAGGTAATCGTACCATCATACAATACACGGAGATTTCAAGCAATTTCCAAAAGGATTTTTTTCTCTAACTCAGTTAGAAAAAGAAGAAAAATAATATCCATAAGAGTTTTATAATTAAAGCCAAAGATTCATTTCCGTTTGAAACAGATGGTCAGGCAAAGGCATTCTGGATAATTTAGCAAAAGCTTGTGCTTCAACTAACTAACAAATTGCCATTTTAATCTTTCATCTAGTTGCACAGGCTAACCTATTTATTGTGTATGACAGATCAGGAAATATCTGCATTGCTTCAAAACATAAACACAGAACCAATACAGATTGAGAATTACAAACAGAATTACTATTTTTAATGGAAATAATGAAAATAATTTATGATTGCAAATGAAGAGAAAGACAAAAAAGACACACACAGTAACAGAAAATAATGAGAGACCAAGAGTTGAGGGAATTGGGAAAAACCCACCAGGACTGTAATGAATAGCCGATATCTAAAGTATCACTGAGATCTTGCAGTGTAAGTTTATATACAGTTTATATACATTGAAACACAACTCTTTTTTCTTTAAAGTAAACTATGGAGCTATGATATTTGTACACAGTTAGATCACTGGATTGATAAATCTTCATGGCAGCACTAGAAACATGCTTTCACGCCTGAGTTTCTTTCTCAGGAGACAATGAGGGAGAGAGTTGTTGACACACCTTTACCTCTGGGGATAAAAGCAATTGCTGGTGATACTACACCCACCAACAGCGTTTCTTACATCTCCCTCCCTAATTAAATAAATAGCCATTTTGGTTTACTGCTGTTGCACCAACACTTGTAATTCATGAAATACTCATTTAAGCCAGTAAATATCTCACCTAGACCTGTGAATAGCAAAGTGTCAGGCTTGCCCTATTTTTCGTTATTAAAGCTCACAATGTTTTTTTGTCACTGTGGATACCCTTGTACACAACTGTACTTTTGTTTCTACTTTCAGAAAGTACCAAGTGAAAATATAATGTGAATGAATGGACGAAATGATATTGTGATGTAGTTACAGACAGAATAAATTACAGAATTAGAAGACAGTTCTACAAATATATTGGATATTATCCTGGTTTCCCCATAACTCATAACTCATAACTCATACATAAACATAACATAACTCATCTTGTATTCAGTTGAAAGTCTTAGGACACAAGTTATTAAGTAGCCCTGAGTATTCCTCTACTCCCCACTCCTCCCACCTAAAACATGGACACAGTTAGCAGTGTATTTTAGAACATAGTCTTCACCCCCTCAATCCATTAGCATCCATTAGCTCTCTTCATCTCCAAATTCAGTATGCAGCAGCTACACAAAGCAATTAAGAGACAGCCAGTAGTACCTGCATTCTGATTTAACTACTGCTGCTACAAAACTCTGGCAGAGCACATCTGATGAAGTGTTTGAGGAATGCTGACCTTATGGTTTAAACATCAGGCTACAGCTCAGGACATTGGGCTTTTGCCAGCCTTTGCCAATGACTTCCTCTGTCACCTTGGAACAACCTGTGTCTCATTTTCTGTAGGTAAAACAGGGACAGACATAGTGCCCTGCACTGTGAACTGCAAGGGCAGATTTAGTAAGCGTACAGTAAGTGCTCAAAACCAAGAGTACACACAGTGAAGGAGAACAGTAGAAAAAAAAACTAGGTAGCGCATCACATTAAGTGCTTCAGCGAGACAGAGCAAATTTCATCACTCAGCAATGATAAATCACCAGGCATACTCAGAACCAAGAAAATCAGAATGAAGATTTGTCCACGGCTATGGAAAGCAGCTATCTTATGGCACTGAATATTCACTTACATGATCAAAATGTACAGTTTGGAGAATGCAGCTGTTAGAACACTCATCTTGCATGCTGCCCTGAAGCGTGTCTGAGTAAATTTAATACATGTGGTTTAAATAAGCGCAAGTGAAACAGGGACTATTCCCATGAATCATGAAAAGAGAAAAAGTGAGTTTTGAGAAATTTACACCTTAGAGGAGGAACTCTGTATCTTCCCTGAATTATAAGCATGGGTGCTATTAGGTTATTTTGGGGATATAAAGTATAATAAGTGTATTTGATATCCTCTCTATCGATACAGTTTCATCTTCTGTATTGCCCAGAGTGCTTTTGGAAAAAGGCTATGGAACTTGAAATAAGGAATGGAATTGCTCTGAAAAAATCTCAAAGTCCTTTTTTCAGGGAAGTTTCAAAAAAGTTTTTCCAAGTGCAAGAATTAAAAACACAAGGGGTAAGAGATACACTGAACAACAGGTGCACAGATCTGAAGCCCTTTCCCTTCCCGGGCTCCCAAGCTGGGAAGTGCCATCCTGAGACCAAAGCAGCAGGGGATGCTCTAGGCTCAGTACTGCCAGCAGGGCAAGGTTTGAACATTACTGCTGCCATTCACCACAGGAGATTCAGGCTCCCTACACAGTTTGGTGCAAAATTGTTTTGCTGTTTGAACTAAGCAATCAACAAGCTACTGTAACTCTGATGGTGCAAACAAAGCACACACCAAATTGCACTGGCAAAAAGCTTATCGGTTGGCCTTCAATGTAGCAGTTAGAGATCATGATGAAATGGAAAAACTTTCATGGGAATGAGTACTGCGTCCAACCCATACAAAATGACTGCAGACAAGATGTGCAGGTGACACAAAGGCTGGTGGAGTGATATACAGCAAGGGGTCAGGGCAGCCACAAAGTGATGAAAGTTACTTGATAAGTTTAGTAAACTTCATAAATTCAACAGAATGTGTTTTACTAACACTCCTGAACTGATGCACAGAATGAATATAACAAGGGATAAAGGTGTACTAGAATTAATGGTTAGGGTGGTGAAAACCCTTAATTCAAGAGTCACAGAGGGCATGCATTTCATCAGAGGCAGAGGTCTACACCTTACTGCTGAGGAGGTGGTATTTGTTCCTTCATACAGCTTGAATGAAATTAACACTGTAATGTTGTATTCACCTCTGACATTCATATTTCTCTACCAAAAAAACTGAAGAAAGTGTGCAAAAAAGCCTCAGTTTCTGGAGAACTGGAGAAAGTGCCATACAATGCTATAGCAACACTGTAAGGATCCCAACTGTTTGGCTTTTTTTTTTTTAAAGTTAAAGATTGTGTACAGATGTATAATCAAAACAGGAAAACACCAGGTGCCAAAGGACTATTCAGTCTTAGGAACAAATGCATCAAAAGGCAGCACACTGTAGCCAGAAAAAAAAAAAAAAAAAAAATTAGAAAGGAGTTACACATATTTTTTAACTCAGATATTAAATATTACAAGAGATTTAAAATGGGAAGTAATAGATTTTTAAAATTCTTTTCTGCTTTTAATCACAACTGGATGCTTTTTTTGAAGTTTAGCCAAGTAACTTTTATCTTCCAGTTAAACAGAATTTACTAGGTTTAAGTAATTAAATAGGAATTAAAATACAGAAAACAGCAACCCAGTAAGCTTGTGTTGTTAGTAAGACACTGAATTTGAGAAGTCTAATGTATAAGCCTGTGTACCTCTTGGCAGCAATCATGACAAATTTGAGAAAGACATGATTTTAGCTGGACTTCAAGGACTGTCTTCTACTACAAGTCCTGATGCTGGCCTTTGCAGGAGTGGATAAGAAGGAAACAGATGCCAGTGATATCTCAGTCTGCTGAACCTGCAATAGAGAAAATCTTCTGATTTTAGTACAACCCCAAGTTCATGAAACTGTGGAAGAAAGTTGTAGGAAAGAAGGTACAGAAACCAGAAGATGTACTGTTTCATTTAAACTTGTTCTGTGGAGCTTGGCACACTCACATACTAAAAAGCTTAATGACTTTCATGTTAATGACTCGCTAGCTTGACCTGTGAGAGGTTGAGAAGAGTGGTGGGAGTGGAAGCAGCATGACATGTTCCTCCCTTACAGAAACCCAGAGGAGGTTTGATGTAAACCAGGCACATTTTGTTCTTATGCTGCTGTTCAACACAGGAGGGTGCCAAGCACATTTTCACATTGATATCAAAAGCAAAATTAATCATTTGGCCCTTTTTCCTTTCAAAGAGAACTCAAAAAATCTAGTGGCAGTACAAATCTCAAAGAAACTGAGTTTAAAGAGAGCAGCTGCAAGGTTGTGAGTTGCTGAAGGCATCGTGCAGGCTGGGGCTGTACGCTCCTTCCACAGCCCTGCAAACTCTTGTTAGTGGAGATTAACTTTATTTTACCCCATGCCTACAATGGACACCCTTCTCTGCTGCCAGAACAGTATGGAAAAGATTTCAATGTAATTTTCAAATCCTCGGTATCTACAAGCACAGTAATAAGAGATCGATTATTCTTGTATACTAGAAATTGATCTGGATAAGAGATTGCTCAGAGATTACTTCAAGAGCATAAGAAATTTGGTAAAGATAAACAATACTGAACAAAAAGCTTCAACATTTTCCTTGTCAAAATGAATTCTATTCACTCCATGCAAAGTGATAAAATGTAATGAAATTTGCTGATGAAAACTGATGAACTAATCAAT
The DNA here is from genome assembly GCF_023343835.1 of Lagopus muta. Classification (NCBI taxonomy): domain Eukaryota; kingdom Metazoa; phylum Chordata; class Aves; order Galliformes; family Phasianidae; genus Lagopus; species Lagopus muta. The sequence continues at coordinate 36,936,588 of NC_064436.1, read as the reverse complement.
ACAAAAAGAGGTGTGCTCTCAGAAGAAGATTTAAGAGGGTTGCCCAAAGGAGAAAGATTACTAGTTACACCTTCAGCCTTGAAGTTTTGCCAGTATTCAGAACTTGTAAAGTTTTTTTCTTAAAAAAAACAAAACAAAACAAAACAAAGAACCAGCAGGTGATGACAGGCAAAGTATAAAGACCTTCCATTTATGCTCCCAAATAGTTCCTTTCACGCAACTTGCAAATTTTTCATTCTGTGTACCATACCAGCCACAGCTTAGTACTCTTTCTTTTCTCATAGGGCCATGTTTTCCCTACTTCTCTAGCTACCTTAAGAAACAAAAACATATATTTGTTATCTAAAACAAATAAATTAGACTACAACAATGGATTTCAGCAAATACTGAGTTCTGAGACTAGTTATGGCCTGTTTGAAACTGCATATTAGATACCTTTAATGAAGAACCATTCCTGATTTCAGGATCATTTCACTTTCTCTTGCATGTAGTTTTGTGCTAGATAATCTTAATTAGCAGGAGCAAAGTTTCATTCAAAAGAAGAATAATCATGGTCGTGTCAAGTAATTCTCAAAAGTGTTCTTTTTAGACAAAGTTAAGGAATGACAACAAACATCATGGCCTACAGTAATTTTATATGATTATACAGTTGACTTTTACAGAGACTGATGTTTATGAGGAATTTTTAAAACAATTTTTATTCTATGTTTATATGATATTATATATTCAGACCCTATTCTCCATTCATTATTGAAATTGACAAAAACATTCATTAATCAGTTCTTTTATTTTGGTTGCAAGCTCAACTTTCATAATGTTGCCTGGATTATAACTCATACAAATGGAATTTATGAAATAGCTTATAACTGTATCATGGAATATACCTGTGTTGCGACACCCATTTAAATCCAAGCACTAAATAAGAACTTCTTTCATGCTTTAAGCTATATTTATATCTACTATTATTAACTCATTTGGCAGAGGCAAAAACAAGCATAACTCAGGGAAAGGGAACATATTTCTCTTTTCACACTGGCCTGCCTTTTACATAACCTTTTTGCTTCATCAAGAACTCAAAATATGTTCCACGGAAATGAAATGAAATGCTTTATTTAGTACGCTGCTCTACAGGAATGGAACACAGAAGTGAAGCTTGTATTACCTATCTGCTAAGTTAAATCTTACGCTCTTTTTTTTTTTTGTTGGAATGTACATTCTCTGTCTTTTCTTGGAAACCAGAAAATAAATGATTAAGAGTAAAAAGATCAAAGCCGGTGCTGTCCTAAGAATACAGATCAATAAGGTGGTAGTTAACAGGTGAATTTCTGAGTACTTTTCTGAGCTAATGCTATATTTTGGAAAAGTGGACCTCACACTGATAGCACAGTTTATGACATATGCAACATGAAGTAAACCATATTTTATTTACTTTGCAAGGGAATATTCTCAATTTAAAGCAAGATGACCAAGGGAGCCTGTAGTTAGCCTCTGAATGTTATATACTAAAGAAGACAAACTTTCTTTCAGGACTCAGATAGAATGGACAACAACAGACAGCAGAGATATAGTTCTTTGCTCACATATCTCTATATCTGAAAAATAAAAAAAAAATCCTACAGATCCTACCATGTGTTATTACCACTATTTTTCCTTATTCAGAGAATGACCAATTCTCAGTGACATTTGTTGTCAAAGTCGATAGATCCAAAATCCACATTTATGCTCCAGAATGCCACTGGAAGGAATTCAGTATCTCAAGATAGTTCAAGAATTCAGATATAACCATGTCTTTGATCCAATTGCATTATGGAATCTACTCTTTGCCATCAACCAAATCTGAAGCTACTTCAATTAAAATAAAATTTAATAGAGCATTAGTTCCTAGTCCCAAATGCAGCTGCCCAGTATCTGACACCATATGCTCTAACTTTTGTTGCAGTATCACTTTGTGATGAAAAAAGCTAATGCTATCCATATGAGTAAAAGGCAACTTTGAAACTGTGGATGGCTGTGTAAAAGCATTGAGTGCACACTGCTGAATGCGCAGAGCAATGAAAGAAAAAAGTTGTTTATTCTTTGCAGTAAGACCAGTAAGTTTCAGTGTTGTCTAGACAATACCTCAGATAACCCATTATATATAATCCTGTATAGGTGGAAGCATGAGTGCTCTTTCATCAGCTTGAAATCCAATCAGCATCCATTACTTCCAGGCAGAGAGACAGGAAGTTGCAGGGTTTAATGGCCTAATTCACTTTCTATACCAGTTGTGTGTCCCAGCAGATATAGAAACCTACCAGATGGCTTCAGACACTAATGACTCCATTACTTATGATAACTCATCTTCCATTCCTGAGCTTCAGTACTGTCCCTCACCTCTTACAACAAGATCCATACAAAAAGATTGTCATTTTAGACTTACCATTCATAGTACTTCCTTCCACTAGTATTTACCTGTAGCCAGGATAATATTTTTCTCTCCAACTTCATTTGAAACTAAGTAACAACAGTAACAAAAAGCTAACATAACAGTGGTTGATAAAATTATTGAAGCATTTGAAAAGCAATTCACAGAATAAGATTGAGAAATCCTAAAAAGGGCAGAACTAGTATTTTTCACACCTGAAAGATTTTAACAGAAATTTAGCGTGAAATAATGGTATGCAGATTTTGAGGAAAGGCTTTTGTGTTTCTGTTTTTTTTTCCTTTTTCATTTTTTCTTTCTTGCTCTGTGCCCTGCATTTGTCTTTCTCATTCTTGGGGATGCTCTGGTAGGGATTATTGTCCAGGATCACAGAGAGTTATAATCAGAGCTGACTTTTTGTTGTACCCATAGCATTTGTTAAATATGCCTACAAATTGAGGTAACTTAAAAAAATATCCTTCCTGCCATTCTCCCTGTGAAGCCTTTTTCTAGATCTTCTCAAAATTTGCACAATAAATCCTCCTGAACAAAGTATTAACTGCCTTAGTGTGTCTGTCCAGCAATTGGAAGGACTGTTGCTTTTGATTCTGAGTTTCAGAACTGTGGTTTCAGTAGTTTCTTTGAACTGTTTGCAGTGCTTACCTCTCATATCTTCTCTGAGATTGGACACGTAACACATCCTGGGATGTAAATAACCTGTGAAATCCTGCTCTTTGAATGAATGTACTACTTACAACTCTGTAAACAGAAAGTTTGGTCTGAGAGCAGAGTAGTAGCACTGAAAACAAGAGAACAATGTATTGCTGGAGTGAAAACAGGAGTAATAAGTAGACAGGAAAATGACAACGTGGTGTTTTCTCACCATGATCTTCTCAGCAAATGGTTCAAGAAGGCTATCAAACTGTGCCTATTTTTAACCCATTGTAAATCCAACCTTTGCCCTAAACCAGATCAGAGTTTTGATTTTTAAGGGAATCATCCTAACTGACAGCCACTGCAGCCTTAGAAAATGTACTCCTAATGTGTGCTCTACAAACACTTACATTTTGGCACATATATTTCATGCAAGAACTGATCCACTGTTCTGCTTTGCACTGTTTGCATTCAAAGACTTTCATTTTGCCTGAGAAAAAAAGAAAACAGAAATAAATAATCACAAAATAAAACGTGACCAGAGAATAATGCTCCCTGGTTGCTTTAGACCAGTAACAGCCAAAGCAATGATGAAACATTTCATGGATAAGAACGATCACTGATTGTGTAACATTCTACTACAGTGTCTTAATTATATTATGTCAAAATAAATTAAAATATCTCAATCCCTTTTTATATATAGTTTAGCATACGTATCTAATTTTGGCCCTTTCTAAATGACCTCAGAAAGTCAGAAATGTTACTATTTCTTACTGACGCTGAACTCAGTGTTCAATACAGGCCTATTTCAAAGATAAATATGATCATTTATGTGTTAAAATGTAAACCAGACAGCATATTGTTTCAAAACCAGTTCCTGCTCCCTTGACTCTTCTCCTAATGTTTCCTGAAATGGAGATTCATTCTCAGACTATAAATATTCATCATAAAAAGAATATCTGCATTTGTCTACTTGGTACACACATTTGTGTATCGGTAACTGATGCACACTACTTTTAAAAGTCTCACTTCTTCTCAAAGACAAAAAAAGCCCCATGCATTTTCTCAAAATCGTGTATTTTACACAGGACACTTTGGAGTGTGATATCTCAAGAAGTTATTACTGCTCCTTTTAATGACATTAATAGTACCTTTAAAAGAACTGAGAAATTCTCTTAGAGAAAGGCTGAGTTCCTAATTACTCACTGAATGTTCTGCATTTTAAATAAAGCTAGACAGATTTCTAAGATTAATTATTCCCCTAGAGATCACACAATGGAAAAGAATAGTAACAATATTGAACACTTACATGCACACACACATTATCCCTTTATTTACAAGTACTTAGTTAAGAAGTCCACTCATTAAATCTTCTCAGTGTATGCATTATAGAGTAACTCTAAAATTTGACTAGCTTGTTTCTAAATATTTGCTAATGAGAGCTTTATTCAGCTTTGTAGCTGCAAATTTGCAAATTACCAGGTTCTGATAGTATACATCTGCAGTTAGTTCCTTTTAAAAAAGATTGGGGACATTTTGGAGTGTTGAACATGATTCAGACTTTAGTGTGCAATGATTTTAGAAATGCTTTCATTTTTCAACTGTAGTCAGTTTATATGAATGCAATTTCTGATTCAAATGAGATGTAGTTGGAAAGCATGCTTACTTTAAATTTTACCAAACTGTGTTACCAGCTATTTAGCAAATGAATAATCTATTTTACATAATTCATCTTGAAAGTTGAATGTGTATGTGTATTGTATCAATTGTCACAGATCACCAGAAATATACAATCTGTACATCCCATTAATCATCTTCACAGACATACTGGAAGGAGGCAAAGGTGAAGGAGCTCTCAAATCATACATGTATTGGAAGAAGAAATTCTGCCTCAGAAGTTAAATGTCAAAATCATTCTTGAAACAATAAGTTTACTGAGTTTTTTAAAAATAAGCAAGGACAGATTTGTTATTTTTGATGCAAAAAAAGAGACAGACTACTTTCCCGAGTGCCATAAAAATAAACTATTTTAATAGCCACATAAATAAAAAGTTTAAAGTAGATTTTTTCCCCCCAAACACAAAGATGGCCTAGCTTCTGTACAGAAACTGAACAATATTCACGTGACTACTTAATTAAATAATCACTTTGTTACATTCAAAATAATTGGAGGCAAATACATATTGAAATGATGTACCTGAATCATTCTCCTCTCTCATCCTAGCAGTGTCTACAGCATTTCCTTGTTTTACAGTACTCTGAGGATTTGGATCTGTTGAACAAAACTCTGAATGACTGAGTGAAAATAAAATTAAAAATCAAAAGCAAAACAAATAAACAACCCTTGCATCACCCACTAATTAAAGTTTTAATGGAAAAGAAGAAAGTATTGTGCTGTAAAATAAATTACGTCTTGCATGTTCTGTAGAATAGATATCTTAAAGTGTTTAAATATTACATTCACTTTGGTGATGTGCTTTTGCCTATGCCTATAATAAATTATATATGACATGTGCTAGTTATTCAGGTGTGCTGATAACAACCTTCTGGTTTTACTACAAATGAGGAAAGGTTAGCACATTTAGGGAATTTAAAAAGTATTTCTGGTTTACCTAAGAGAGACACTGTCTAATTCAAAGCAGCTTTCCTACTATCGTGTTTCTCTCCCCAGCACCCCCAAAAAAGATACTGTTGGCTTCAATTTTTGCTGTGTTTTATCAAAAAACGTCACAGGTTGGTGGCTAATACTCTCAGACCTACAGAAGTTTTCAAGCTTTGCTTTTCCTTTCTCTCTATGAATCATCTGCCATTCCAGACTCTCAAAAAATTCTAACTAATTCAGGCAAGGAACAATCATTTGTCCATCAAAAATGGGCCTTCTGAAGTTAGGAGTAATTGTGTTCTTATCTGGAATGTAGCTGCGATGGAAGAGCACCATTCTTCCTGTAGAGGAGAAAGTCTGTCACATGGATGTTTATGTATGTTTGATGCAGCGTCAAAATATCTCATCCTAGTGAAATTCGAGAACAAATTAAAAGATGACAGCTTTCCTCTATAGTGCAGAGCAGGCATTTCTGGTATATTGTCAGAATTCAAGGAATTTGGGCCAAGCTGTCTTAGGCTTGGCAAAAACAAGTATGCTGAAAGTCTATCCACCAGCGAGACGTGATCGGCAATGTAATGATTGTCCTTTTTTCCGATTTGCTTTTTTCTTGTTCTTGTTCTTCCTTTGCTTATTAGCACCTTTACTTTTATCTGACTTCTTCTTCTTTTCATCCTCTTTAAACCATGGACCCCAGACTCCTCCATTCAGCTTTGGGTTGCTCCGTGGATCCTTAGGTGGGTACCGAACAGGAACCGCAGTCTTATTAAACTGTGAAAGCCTCCTCAACAGCTGTTTCACTACATCAGGATACTTTGCAGAGAGGTCCACTCGTTCGTATGGATCAGCAGTTATGTTGAAAAGCCACACAGTTTTGCCAGCTGACCAAGAAACACGTTCATTATGCCAGCGATTGGGGCCCATGTTGCTGAAGGCCTGTGGAGGAACCCAGTCACTATATCCTGGATTTCCTGTCAGTAGTTTCCAATGATTCACTCTGATGGCAGATTGAATTGCAGTGTTCCAGATCCCATAGCCAGCTGCCCAAGAACCATTTTTGGCTTTGGTGTAAATTGGGTCAATGTTGTGTAAGATGTCTACCCGTGGAGAACGTCTGCCTTCGCTAATGGTTTCCCATATATCATAGCCATCTAACTGGATATCTTCGTCAATCTGTCCTTCAGCCAGTGTGATCAAAGTGGGGAACCAGTCCGTGATGTGCACAAGCTCCTTACACACAGACCCTTTGTTTTTCAGAAGGGGGCTGTGGACAAACCCAACAGCACGGATACCTCCTTCCCAGTATGTTCCTTTGCTCCCTCGGAGAGGCCAGTTACTTCCTCCAGCCATTGGCTGCCCACCGTTATCTGAAGAGTATATGATAATGCTATTGTCATAGTAACCATACTTCTTTAGAGCAAGGGTTACGTTGTTTATGGCTTCATCCAAACAAGCTAGCATCGCAGCATATCTTCGCCTGTTTATGTTATTTATGGATCGATAATGTTCAAAATACTTGCCTGGTGCCTGAAGAGGCGAATGAACAGCTTGGTAAGCAATATATAAGAATATAGGTTTCCTGGGACTATGAGAAGCTAATATTTGTTGTACTTTTTGCGTGTACATCTGTGTGGAGTAGATGCCATTGTCGTGATCCCAAGCTGCATTATCATTCTCATACAGGTCATAGCCACATATTCCAGGGCTGTCACATTTGAAGTGAGTGTAGTAGTCACCGCTGCCTAAGAGTGAGCCAAAGAAAGTGTCAAATCCTCTCTGTGTGGGCATGCATTCTCTGCGATAAAACCCCAAGTGCCATTTGCCAACCATGTGTGTTGAGTAACCAACCTCCTTCAGCTTCTGAGGTAGCGTGACGTTATCCAGAGGTAGGCAGTTGGGCTGGGTTGGCCGTATAATGGAGTGCTGAAGGCCGGTGTGTATCTGGTACCTGGGGGCAGGCAGGAGAGAGACATTTGCATCAGGCAGGGGGAAAAGGAAAGCCTCAAGCCCTTACCCATGGACACCCATGCATATAACTGATAGAAACAATTCTTAAGCACAAAGCAATTTTTATTTGAAACATTTCAGAGTGCATATGTCAAAAACTAACAAGGTTATAATACTAAATCTGCTGAAGCAGGAGAATGGCATCTGTTTTACTTCACGAGCATTCAAAAGAGTGGCTTCTCCCTCGCTGGCCACTGGGCAACAATACTAAACAAGTAACATGACACAGCACATCACACACTCCCCTCCCTTTTGACCTCATTTTTAGCATTCTGATTTCCTTGTAGCTGTGAGCAGTGTCAGAGAATCTCAGAGGCAACAAGCTCCCTGCAAAGCATTAGTTAGGCATTACTATTTTAAAGCTAGCAGTCAAACTCACAGACTTTTCCAGTATCCCTCATGTATAATACAAACCCTAAAATGCAGAATGATTGCACTGTATTTTTGAGCATGAATAAATACCATAGCCCTGACTCAGGCCCAGTTCTCACAACGTGCACAATCCTGAAGCCCCAGTGATCAGGCTTCTGGTGATTCATCATGCAACATGCATACGGGCTATGATTTAGTAGAGACATTGCTAATGTTATAACAACTGAGTCAGTCATCAGCACACACATGATGGGACCTGGCTCTGCATCCCGTGGAGTCCAGAACACCTACAGTCCCATGCTGTGACATTCATTTCCTAAGGAAGAGGTGTAAGCATGTACGGATGGTGAGTTAGGTTTGCCCTAACTAAAAGGAAATTTACAGTGAAAGATGTTTATGAGAAATCACTGAAAAGAAAGTGATAATTTAATCACGGATCTTTTGTTCAGCACTCATTTTCTGTCTATGCCTAACATTTCTCTGAAATGTTTCCTGTCAGAAACTGAGTTAGTCTAAATATCTAGATATACAGGAGCACTGACATTTTGAGATACATATTTTTTTTCTCCACAGAAAGCTTTATCATGTTACCATTTCACAATGATTATGAAAAAATATTTGGATGAATACAATTTTTACAATACCTCATGATTTGATAGTGGTAAACATATATATACCTATACTGCACTTGGCAACTGCAACAATAGTATATTTAAAGGATGGGATAATAAATCCTGCAGCATAGTCTGCGAGAAAAGAATACGTACAGTATCCATAACATTAAAAAACAAATTCAGCATGGGCAGTAGTAACAAAAATTAAGCACAAGTCAGTTTTTAACACTTAGACACTACAAATAAAATTTATCAGCACATTATAAACTAAAAGAGGCTTCTCCCTGATTATAAGAACAGACAAAATTCTCAGACGTGAGTAGAACTGCTAGGTGCCTCGCCACTGTGAATCCGCCTCAAAAATACTTTTACTATTTTGTGGTAACAGAAGTTGGGATTTTCTGACGCATTCTGCTAATACTGCCAATCTGATTGGCCTCCTGAGCTATCTGCAGAATTAAAAACATTAAGCTCTGCCTGCCCATAAATAACCTAGTCTGCTTCTATATGATGTCTGCCTGGACAACATCTTAGTAGGCAACATGGATGTTCTTAATGCCTGCCAAGCTGTAATAATTGTGTTAACTTCCATCTTATTCTTGGACTTTCGTTATTTTCACAGAACCAGAAGCTGTAGTCCAACTAAATAACTGCAGAAGCTTTGGGTGTTGTGCTCCTCTGCTTTAAGCAGCGCTGCTTCCCTCTGTCTCTCTGGAACTTTTTCAGAGCATTGTTTCTATCTGTAACTAGTTTGTGCATCTGGAGCCCTGCCATCCAACTGTCCCAAACTCACAGGCTGGTGCTGAGACAGGACAGACTGCACAGCAACAGAGCACTTCCAAAATAATGGGTTTCTGGGCTTTACACTTTACTTCCATGAAAGAAATGTCATGCATGCACAAACATCCACATCATTTCCATGATTAGTTGCATTTTTCTTTCAGAACAGGTAAACTACAGCAAGGAAACCACAATGAATAATGGAAATGCCCCATATTTCAGTTCACTATTTCTTTGAGAGCCCACAGGGTGCTATACTAAGAAGATATTTAATTTCTTTCCCCTTCTCTGCCCCCCTGCCTTGTTCAACTCTTTCAGCAAATTCCCCTGATTGGATCTGACTGAAGCTCCCACGCTGCTACTCTAGCCCACAGACCTTGCCTTCTCCATCCCTGCCAGACTAAAGATCACCACCGAGCCCTAGTTGGGCAGTTTCTCCCGTTACACTGATTTTGCTGGCATTTGCTGTTGGAATTTTCTTTACAGTGATGCTGGAGTAATAGAGACCCTGCTAACTCTTTGACAGACAAGCAGAATGTGAGGGGAATGGGTAACAGCACAGCACACTGCAAACTAAGCTGCTTCCTGACAAAGCTTACACAGCAAGTATGAAACTCATACAAAGTTAATTCATATAAAAAAATCATAACCAACACACAGATTTCCCAGCTTTTCAATTATACATCCAAGCATGAAATTCCTACACTGGCTATTTGAAAAACATTGAACTAAAAAAATATCAAGAATTAGCTTCAGTTATTAGACATTATTCTTAGTTATTACACATTATTCTTAGTAAAATATCTGAAATACAGCTGTGCCCCTTGTTGCAGTAAGTTATTCAGCATGCTGGTTATAATACACACAGAACAGTCTTGCTCAAATTCTGCTTCACGTACTTCTGGTATGTTTCCCATATGTGTATGTGTCTGGTATTTATGGCAGATACGCTTCTGGATATACATACATGCACACATACAAATAAATATGCATATGTAAATTGACTTATGCAAATAATCATTTTTAAGATAGAATATTTCAACTGCAGAAGTGTCTCAATGCAATTGCAGCCTATAACTATCAGGACACTCTTCACTATCACAAAAGCGGTCAGGATTTGCTCACTTTTCTGTGCCACATGCCTTTCTAATAGATCCATTATGTGCCACTATTACTTTTCCAGTGAAAGGATTATATTTTCAAAGGACTTTCAGATGTTTCATGAGAAAACAAAGGAATCTGAGCAAAAGACAGTGATTATATAGAAATAAACTGCATAAGTAGCTAAAGGAAAAATACTGCATCATTATCATTTTGAAACTGTATTTAGACTGCGCAAGGGAAGAAAAAAATGAGCATGGCAAAAAATAAAGGAAATAAGAGGCATATGCTGATACTTTGGGGGAATCCTCCAGCTCTAGTGTATGAGCTCACTATCTGCCAAGATATTTCTGTGGAATACATTTTGTAGATTTCATAGTTTCCCACCACTAACTTGCTAATTCTTCATTGATTTGGTCGAATTTAATCCTAAATACAGAAAGCAATTTATGATAAAGAACAGCCTGGAGCTCCTCATCATAATAACATTAGTAACCAGGTCAATACAAATAATAAATAATTTAATAATAATAATAATAAATATAAACGCTGATGAGTTGCACAAAGTAATTGTCCTGTTTTTCAGACTTTGACCTCCATGGACAGTATTTACATTAAGGTGAAAGAGTGACAGTACTCTGCAAAAAGTGTAGGTTCCAGGACTTGTGAATTCTTCATGTCCACACTGTCTTTTCTTCCACCCTGCCCCTTGAAGATTCTAAGCCATGTCTGTGCCTACTAGATATTTGAAATTTGAAAAATGCCTTCTGTTCTTGTTTAACAACAACACCAACATAAACCTAAGTAAAAATTATTTGAAATGTTCAGTTAATAACATACCTACTGAAAATTATAAATTACAAAAATGTTTTTGTTATTATTCCTCACCACCTGGGCATGTTTCTGCATGGTGGATTTTCTACTCTCACTTTGATTTTATTGGTGTGGAAGTTGTTCAGGTGTTTACAGTAAAAACACTGCAGTAACTGTTCCAGCTAAGGCAGCTGTATAGTGCTAGCTGACTGTTACAGCACTGTTCATTTGCTTGTAGTGGAAACTTGAGAGCCACGGCCTCCCAGAGAAAGTATCTTGGTGACTTTGTACAACCTTCGGTTCTTGAATGCTGAGAGAAATATTTTGGAGCTTTCTTAAATTAAATCTACAAACAAGCAAATCCTTCATCCTGGGTTTGATACTGCTTTCCACCATGATTTCCCTTCCTGTTTCACTCTACAAGGACACACAGCTAAGCCAAAGACTTGTATATTACTCCTACTATCTCTCTCAAGGTGCAGTGACAATTAAGTTGCTAAAGCACCTGAACTATATGTTCAGGCGCTGGAGTCTTTGTGGATATAAATCCCCACGGAGACACTACAGACAATTTGACCTGAAATTGAGGAATGCATGAACATTTAGAGGTCTAATTTCCTATTTCTGATGTCCTTAGTAATGATAAACTACTTTTCCACTTCTCATCTGAAGAACAAACCAAACTACAGAAGTAGGTCAATGATACTGATATTTGTACACTTTCACTACTATTCACTGAAGCAGAGAGCAAGACTAAAGGTCTGTAAGAGAAAGAAGTTCTCTTGGCATGTCTCAACCCCATAGTGCTTATGGGGTCCAAAACATATGTTCATCAAATCAGTTCTCTTTAAAAACATCTCAAGGAGTTTTCTATTGAGCACTTTCCCCTTAACTTCATTGTAGGCTCTCCATCAAGAAAGAAGCTCAGATGCTTTTATTTTGTAATGTGAATGTAACAGACTATTAATTTTAAGCTTTTGTAATTTTAAAATACTGCATTAATTGTCTTCAAACCAGGATTCTTTCAAGGCTCACTTAAGATTAAGAAAGAAGCACAGTTTTAAGTTCCTAATTTCAGGGACTTCTTAAGATTAAGAAAGAAGCACAGTTTTAAGTTCCTAATTTCAGGGACTTTTGCTAGCATGTAGAAAACTTATCTTTATTATGTTTGCACATCTTAGGAAACAATCAATAGTGGAATTGCTCAGGTTGGAAAAGACCTTAAAGATCATCGAGTCCAAGCACAAACTAATCATACTACCCTAACTCTAACAACCTTCTGCTAAATCACATCCCTGAGCACCACATCCAAACAGTTCTTAAACACATCCAGGGATGGTGACTCAACCATTTCACTGGGGAGCCTATTCCAGTGCTTAACAACCCTTTCTGTAAAGAAGTTTTTCCTGATATCCAACCTAAACTTACCCTGGTGCAACTTGAGGCCATCTCCCCTCGTCCTGTCATCTGTCACTACATTGGATGAGTTTTCTCAAATTTTAAAATAAATTACAGACTAAGATTCAGAAGAGATTATTTAAAATAGAAAAGGCATTGGAGAGTGATAATACTGAGGTATGCATGCTACATTAAAGAATCATTACTGATCATTTCTGTGTTAGAGGCTTAACAACTGGTAAAGAACAGGCTGTGACATCTTACTGTTTGTATAAGGATAGTTTGAAAAACAGTTATTTCACCTCGGTGAAGAATGCAGGAATCAGTGACATTGTTTTGTGTGGAGGCTCCCCTTCCTCTGGATTCCAAGCTTGTGGGGAGAAAAAAACACCAACACCCAAAAAATGATTAGAAGCAGGACTCAACGACCAGTGAGAGCAAATAAACATAACAAAAACCTCTTTATAGAGGACTAGGCTTTTGCAAACACTGATTTTTTAAAAAAGCCGTTACTTTGGGCAGCTGTTTTTACTCTTAATTAGCTCAAAGTTGGTTTGAGCTCTGTCAGGTACTTGTTAGCAAAGTGGCAGCCGTGCAGAGGCCATTCTGCTTCAGCCCACCAGAGAGGCAGGGGAAAAGCACGGCACAATGTGCAAACTTCCTGATCAGCCATTGACCAACATGAAAGAAACACAAAAATGTGATTTTGCACCCATAGTATTTGCCATAAAAGCTACGAGCTTTATATTGAATCTGTTCAGGTTTTGAAAACTCAAATTTCTTTGGTGAGAGACAAAGCAGGCAGTAGACATCTCAGCATTCTTCACGAATTTCTGCTTTAGACCAGGTTAACTAAAATCTTCTATTAATCATATCCTTCCTCTTCAGTACTCGTGTCTGTATCCAATTCTATGTTATACATTTTCTAAACACTGCCATAGAAGTCTTGATTTTTGAGCAGTGTAGTCTTCTCAGAAACACTCTTGAGGAGCCCTGGATCTGCACAACAGAAATTAGTTTGTCTTTCAAAAACAGCAGCCTCTGCAGCAGTGCGGAAAAAATATTTTTTTCTGCTGTGAGTTCCAGATACTTGATTCCAAAGTAAAGTTATAGCTAACATTTCAGTTCAACATGTAGTTTAAACATGAGTGTGATTTCAGTCAGATAGTGGTTTGAAACACGACCAAAGCAAGTAATCAAAGTTTGTCCCATGAATATGAGTAATGCTACAGGTACGGAAATAACTCACAAATCAGCCATGCAGCATTCTGACCTGGTTAAAATTCTGAACAAAATGGAGTGAAGAAAATTATTTATATGTGAAAACATGATCAGTCATAAGATCGACCCTCATGCTAAGCAATAGAAATTAAGGATATAATGAAAGAAATGATGTGTTGGCTTACGTCGCCTATTTTTCTCTCTGTTTACAGGTATGCCTATGACATTCTGTATATCTACAGTATTTTCCAAGTGATTTGAACTAGGTAAGAAATGGTTTTATTGACACATGGAAATGTTACTATAGCTAGCGGGTTGCTTCTCTAAGATGGCAGGTGCATGACTTTGTGGCAGAAAGATCAAAGAGTTTCCTCCAGAGCATGGAGACAGTTCTTCACTAGAGATGAGCTGTGGCAGGAGGGATCAGAGGAGCTGATCCAGAGCACCATGCCATGGCCTGCCAATACCGGTTCATTTTCTAGAAATGTGAGGGTGACAAAGACCAACCATTTACAAAATAAACATGATCCCTATGATCCCCATGGCCCTGGTTCCCAACTGTTAAATTGATGGAATATTGAGCACAGGCTGGGGTGAGATATGGGGGGATGTAACTGCCTCACCTTTCCGCTTTGCTCTGACAAGAAGCCCAGGAAGGGGAGGGAAGGCAGAGTGACAGTAAACACAACCCTCAGCCATGCAATGATTTATTAACAGACTAAGAATTTCACAGTTTTTTGTTAATTATCCTTTTCCAAGGAACTATAGGCATTCAGGTATGCCTGTTTAACTGCATGGCAACTGAATCTCATGCAAGGTCCGATATTTGGTCATCTAAAAAATGTCCTTACACAACTATACTGCTTATACTGAGAACGTATTTTTTATCATCCGGCACCTTGAAATGCCACCCAGAGCTACATTAACAAAAATGAACATTTATCAATAGCAAGAATTAGAGAAATCTTGAGTGATCACCTTGTGGTGGCTCGGCAGCCCCAGAACTCTGCCATTCAAAAGCAGGAGAATCAACACAGAAAATGGTGCTCATTGTGGCTTTGTTTGGTGCTCATTTGGCCAATTTTGCATCTTGAGGATGTGCACCAGTGGTCCTGTCTTTTATCCTGCCCACCTCCCGCTGACATCACAGTCACTTCAGGAGAGAAGCAGAGCATGGGGAACAGCAGGAAGAAATCTCTTCTCTCTAGGGTTGCTGGTTCTAAAGGAAAAATAGCTCAGTACAGAACCAAGCTGGGAGATGAAAGAAACAGAGACCTTTACCTGCATTTCCTTCAGGTTAATCTCCCTGTTTGTAAGGGGTACTTTGCACAGTGAAAAACAAAAACGGTGTTATGAAACTCATGCAGAAGTTTCAACTTTAAATCAGCCCTTGCAATTAGGAAATAACGTATGAAAATAACTATTTTTCACAAAACATTATTAAGCTCTCATCATACCCACTACTAAACTTCCCTGCCACTGAGACAATTTATCTGCTCAAATGGGAGTACAAAAAGGGGAAAGGAGAATGTGGGAGTAAGAAGCAGCTGGAATGCATATGTGTATGTGCAGCTATTGTTTTCTTTGCAAGAGACTGCTGCAGCTGTGGAAACAGAGCACGTTGCTTCCAACTTTATTTCTGAATGTTATTAATTTAGAAAAAAAAAAGAAAAAAATGTAAGATGGCATAATCAACGCTCTAGGTTTCAAGTCTACGTGTAAATGACATAAAAACAATTTCAATAAAGGCTCTGTGCACACCAATCACACATTCAGATGTTTCCACCAAATTCTGTGCTCTTAGCAAAAACCGATTCCTTCAGATTTTACCCCTAATCAACGTGTTACAAGGAAAAGAAATACATTGCTGTGAGTTTAGAGGTGTACTGGAGCTGAACAATAAGAAAAGAAGGTCACATAAGCAGCCCATCCCCGTGTGTTTCTCTGAAGTGAAGGCAAGCAAATAGGAAAGGAAACACCATTCATTAGTATGAGATGAAATTCTCTGATCTGCTCCAGTCCTTTTTGCAGGAAGGAAAACAGAAGAACATGAAATAAAGGGAGTCTAAAAGCAATAAATTGCAGTGCAGAAGAATTCTCCCCTCGGGTACAACAATAAAATGGTCCACAGACTGTTGTAAGCACTGCACAAGCACTGCACACGGCTGGAGGAAAACCAGCACATCAGAACTGGAACACAGCAGTTGGTGCTAGTCCCTGTGCTACAGCACATCACTCCTGAGCACTGAGAGCATGCAGGTGGCCTTCATCTTACACTGTGTGTGTGCACTGCTGCACTTTGAGAGCATACAGCTCAGATACTATGAATATCCTGGACTAGGCATGTTTGTAGGTACGGTAAATTTCAGCGACTCTTCAAAGCATATTGCCTAAAAGAATACGTCTGATATCATAGGTCTGTTTACGTGTTTAGATCTAAAGTAGTGCCATCTACCTGGGTGATGTATTTTAAAGTTAAAAATTTTGAGGTTTAAACTTACAATTCTGTGACAGCTTAGGAAAATATCAATCTAAATGTTGTAAAATGACCTTGAATTGACAGCGAGGATGACTGAAGACAAAATGACAAGATATAAAATAGAGGCTAACAACTACCATATCATTTTATAGGTAACATGATAGAGATAATTACTTTATAATTAAAGAACACTGTGGGACTGAAAAAATCAGTTTTATTCAAGATTCAGGCACATTTAGAGTATTTTAGGTATCTTCACATAACATCCAAATACTGTGAAATCTATCATTTCCTATTAATGACTGAACAACTACATAAACATGGCAATTCTGAGTGTGACCTTGGAGATTGCCATAATTTCATTGCTTTACTGATCTTAAGTATATCATAGGCTAGTAAGTTTCTTTCAAATCCTTAGATTAGGCTTTAAGACTTTAAATTAGAGATAAATTATTACTGAGAGTATGCTAATCAAGCCACAATCTCTTCTAAGTATTTAGACTATTGCTATTATCCTGTCCTATGATACGTCTGAAGCTCAAGTGTCTTAAGGCAGCTATTACGGAAAAAAGAGATTGAGTTCTAGTTCCCTTAACTAATATGTAGCTACTTAAACAGAAAAATCAATTCCATTAATTTCAATTGAATTTTTTTTTCCTCAGCGTCATCAAGATACCAAAACGAGCACCTGAATTAATGGATGAAACCCCTTTTCCATTGCAGAGATCATAAATACCGATTAAGAAATATTCTTAGATGATTGCTTGTGTCATATCAACTTCACTGTTCTATTTGTTCTGCCTAATGTACTGTCATATAACATTATCACAAAATATGTACATTTACATAAAAAGAAAAAGATTATCTCTTCTTTCATCTCCCACATATCACACAGCAATCCAACATGGCAGGTTATTCATCTAGAGCAATGAGATGTACCTGAGCATTTACATTGAGGGCTTAATTACACTAATACTGTTGAATACATTATGAAACGATGAACTGCTATTCAAAAGTGAAAAGAAAGAGTGCACAATCCACTTATTCCACTTAAGCAATATTAAGTTTCACACTGACTGCAATGCCCACCCAGATACTTCATGTTCAAGATCTTTAACACCAGCTGCATTCTTGTCAGCAAGATAAAGATGCCTTCTGCTGTTGTCTCTGCAGGTATCTTGGGACAGATGCATGCCAGAAATGGTTTCATGCCATGCCAAGCTTCTGCTAGAACTGAATTCATTTTCCAAGAAAAGCTGCAGCCCTGTCTGCATGAAGAGTTTTATCTGGATTGAATTGAAATGCTATTTGACTTTTCAACAACATAGACAGTTTGCTGTAATGATACATACTGGCAACAGCAGTGGCACTGAATCATTAGCAACAGAGGGCCAGGAGGCAAGAGACACGCTTTCTTCTGGGATCCACACAGCTTTAAGCCTAAGCACTGAAAATGAATTCTAATTCTTCAGTCCTTCTGATGCTTCCATATTGGTTCCTTAGTCTTCTGTGTTTCTCATTCCTTCAAGCTGTAGTGGTACCACGTCCCTCATACAATGCACCAGTCTTCAGGTGAAAACATGGTGGGATATAAGGGCGTATCACCTTGATTCTAAGATCAGTTTGCAACAGAGTTTTTAAAACACAGCACTTACAAACATCTACTTATTTAGAATGCTTACTAGTAGTCATCTGTAAGTCCTGTCATGCACTGCTCGCTACCAAATGAGATCCTACTGCCTCACTTAATTCAGACTGTTGAAAGTACTACTGGATTTCCTTTCCTACTTTTAAATTCACTTGACAAATATTGCATTAAAATCCCTTTTTTTTTTTTTTTTTTTTTTTTTTAAGAGTTGACCACAACATGCAAGTCCTCTTTTGCCTAAGGTAATGGCTGGTGTTGGAGACAGCATGTGCAACTCCTGATGGAATCATGTGTTAAGATAATGAAGTATGCTATCAATCTGGGTCCCAGATGAAAGTTTCCTGATTGACAACATAGGGAAATGAAGCATCTTTGTTTATTCACACAGGAGATTCAACATGGAAATCAAATGCTTTTGCTGCCATTATCTGAGCAAATGGATGTAGATGTAGGTGTGCTTCTGTAACAAGAAGGAAGGAGTGGAGAACAGTGTTTTAGTGCTGTCAGTCTTATGTGACAATTTTAACTAACACAAAGATATTAAATACTGTATAATATGGCATAAAAGGGAAGTTAAATGCTTGTATTCAAAGCATGATTTCTTAAGGGATTGTCAGATTTCTGGGAAGCAACAGAAGCTTGAAGGCAGACTGAACTCTTTTCCCATATATTCCAGAATGCTGTGGTGGCCTGTTTCTTTCTCTGTTCAGAGCTCCATATGCTGGGACTAAGAAGGAGCCAAACTTCAACAAATAATATGTCCAGCTCATGGCAGCCCTTCCCTTACAACAGAAGAAAGTACTAGAATGCCCCTAAGATTCAGTTTACACAGCTGCATCAGATAAGATAGCACAAAGCCTGGAGCCCAGCGATTCATTGAGCTGTTATCTGCTTATGTACCAAACAGATCCAAGTTTCTGTCCTTGTATTTCTGCCCACCTTAGGAAAAGGCTAGGGAAAATAAAAGGCAGAGCAGAAGCTGCAGTGAAATTGGGGATTATTGGCTACACATGTGATGGCTGCAAGGGTGTCAGGCTTTGGGGTGCTACAAAATTTCCTCCCACCATCCTGCTACACCACTGGAGAACAAACTATAGTTAATATGGGGCTGAGGTTAACAGCATATCTGTGGTCTAAGCTTTCAAGCAACTGAATAATTAAGCACTTTGGACAAATTCTTCTTTAGTTCCCTCCTATACTTTAAGGAAGAGAATAAGTAGCACTGTCTTGAATATCACTGCTGCACTCTCTAATCCTTTCTAACAATCAGTAATTTCTCATATATTTTGCTCCTCTGTAACATCTTACTCTACTGGTTGTATAGTGGAAGTATCCAAAAGCCTCACAGAAATGGAGGCCTCAGAGAGAAATGAGGCTGGGTAATAAAAGGGAGTATTAGGTTACGTGGGAATGGAAACAGGTGCCTACACACTGCAAGTCCAAAAAAAATCCTGAAACAACATCTCATACAACAATTGTACCTAAAAGCAATCAAAGCATGTATAAAGTGATTTCTATGACACATGAATGTTTTAATGAAACTACGCCTTATTTAAGATGTTAGTAGGTAAGATTGATTCCAGACAAAATACTTCTAGAATGATTCACGTAATGGTGTGACACTAGCGTAAATGAGGTGGAAATTGGACGTATACAAAACTTTGGCAGTATGCATTCAGTACATTAAAAACTAAATAGAATCAGTGCTGTCACTGTTGTATGCTTGCCTTCTGTGGAGTTTCTTCCCCTTTGGATGAAAACACTGGTTTGACAGAGCGATATTAGCATCACATACTTTACGGTAAGTGACACCTCCTTTAAGACGCAGACCACTTGTACTGAGGCAAGAGGCATACTCATCCACATGTACAAAATTCTTCACTATATTAAGAGAGAATTTCAAGGCCAGTGGTAACTTGGCAGTTATTGGCCTGATTCAAACAAGAAAGCCAAAGACGAAGTTTTCACTGACTTCAAAGGGCACTGGTTCAGAGCACTAATTTTGGTCCTTCGGACCTAGCTGCAATTTCCATACCTACAAGAACTCAAATGGTCAGTACCAGATGGACAATTGTGTGTGACTCATTTTATTCTACAGTCAAACTCAAAGATATTCATGTACTCACACTTATCTCACTCAGCTGTGTACCATTCTTATTTCTGAATTCACTGACCTACCCACGTACATTATGCAAAAAAGGTCAAGCAGCAGTTATGGTGTTGTGTCACTTATTGACTGCATATATTGTAATGGCTCATCAATTTCCATCGCTAACTTCAACACTTGACAAAATCAATCTAATACTGTAAATCAAAGTCAATTAAGAAAAACTGAAATAATTTGTCATCTTTTGGAATGTGTGGCATTTACCTTCTCTAGGGTTTCTTTGGAGTCATGAAAATCAAAATCCATTTAAAAATTAAAAATAAAAGGCAAAAGTAATAGTTATTGGGAAACAGCAGTTATTAAGGAGAGATGAAAGCATATTCAGCATTTAGTATAACATATGCTTCATTGAATAGCTATAGAGCTGTGACACTCGAAAAACCCTTTGTATGGATTTTTCACATCTTAATTTTGTTACTTAATTTCCTTAAATTAATTCCCTTAATTCCCATAAATTCAATGTAGAGAGAAAAGCTTTCTGAGATGGGATGGATTAAAAGTCTTGCTATTTTCTGAACTGATGCTTAAATGCATTTCTACTGTTTTCAACACCATGGGAACTTAGAAACCAGACTGTGAATACATACAGACACAAATAGGTGCCTAATGGGATTTTCAAAACCATGTCCCTAAATCTCCAAGAAAATAGTGCAAGTTACTAAATACACAACTGAAAAGTTTACTGATTCCCAATCTGCATCACTGAGCTTCTAAATAACTTTGTAAAATCTGGATCTTACTATCTGGACCTCACAATGCCAGCCAGGACAACTGATTTTGTTAAGGTAAATACAAACTTAGCTATACTTCTGTGAGCATTGGGAAGTCCAGAGAAACAGCATGGCAGTTTCTAAGGCAGGAAAAAATAGGTACGCTGACCTACAGACACTTATTTTGGCAAACAGAATTGGTGAACTGTTCTGTTTTATTGTATAATATTCTTGCCACAACAGATTATAGTTAAGGAAATGTGGATTATTATTTTGTTACCTTTCTATTCTCTCCTTTTTTTTTTTTTTTGTTTTGTTTTGTTTTGCAAAAGGCCAACAAAAAGTTGATTTTCTTAGTGTTTCCAAACCAAAACAACAATCTTCAAGGTAAAAGCAATTCCTACTTATCTAATCTTAAACCTTAGGGCTTCTTGTGGGAGCCAAACATTTGTTAAAAGAGAAAATAACAAGACCGCAACCCATCACTCCTTTTCAAGCACTATTAGCTACATAGTAATTAATGAATGGCAAATAACTTGTCATCAATGCCTTTTTAAAGTTGTGAAGTTAATAGCCACAGCAATAACATCAAAATTAACAAAATGCTGCCATGCTAAACATGAAGCATCACCATTCAGGGTTTATTCTTCTTGGCTTTAAGAGAGGAATACAGGATCTGTAAAGGGAAGGAGAAGAAAGAAAACAAGGTCTCCTTCGTACCTGCTGTTTATAAGGACACTAAATATTTCTTCTCTAGGAGTCAAGAATGTGTTAAGGGAAAGTAAGCACAAACAAACACATGCATAACAATTTGTTGACAGCACATACTATTGTCTGTAGTACAAGCGTGCAATGTGACACAGAGTTATCTTCAAAAATAAAGATCTTGAAGTGTGACAACAGAACAGCACATCAGTTTCATTAGTATAAGGCTTTTCACTTCACTTGATCAGGGTAACCCAGCACCAAAGAAATGCTGAATGTGCATTGGTCTTCCAGTCTCAGCCTTGGACTCCAGAATGGCATACAAAAAACTTGCAGTTAGGTTCAATGCCACAGAAATGGAAAATAAGAGAGCCCTCAGAAAGCTAGGTACACACAAGGCTAAGCAAAAAAAGCAAGAACACAGTTGGGTGCCTGATGCCAACTGGTTTTCAGCAACAAGTGTTCCAGTGTTGTGTCTTGACCATTTTTGTTACAGATTTTTATCCATCTATGCTAAGCAAACCTGAAACTTACTGTACTGCACTTCTTCACCATAATACAACTCAAGCTGAACAAGTCATCACCAGCTTTGCAAACGCTCGCTGAGATTATCAAAGATCAGTCAACTATATTTCTCACAAGAGAACAACAACTTTGTGGCAAACTAGTTTTCAGCAGTTGGTCACAATGAGCTTAGAAAGTATGCATCCAGCCTAAGAACAATATAACTGAAAAACATTCTGAAATAGTACACACCCTGAGACAGAAAAAGCATGGTTGGGCTTTCACTTGAAATATTTGACGACTTAGAATTTGCTTATGTGCTATAAAAGAAAGTTTTATTCTGACATTTCAACTTTTTTATATGCTACATAAGCTCCCTTTCTCCCTTTATTTTCATAGCAATAACTAAATATTTTATGAATGAGAGGTCTTTGAACTACGTTTCTCTGACCCACTGACAGATTCTCACTTGTCTCTTAGACGTTGTATCACATATGCTGTATCACATACTTGGAGCAAATCATCTTGGGAGAGATCACAAGGCATGTGCGTGTCGTTCAGGGGATCAGGCCCACCCAACATGGGTTTGTGAAAGGCAGGTCAGGCTTGACCAACTTCATCTCCTTCTACAACTGGGCGACTAGACTGGAAGATGACAGAAAGGCTGTTCATGTAGTCTATCTAGACTTCAGCAAAGCCTTTGACATGGTCAAAGGGTAGGGAGGTCCTTCAGAGGGATCTAGATCAGCTGGATCGCTGGGCTGAGGTGAATGGGATGAGGTTCAACAAGGCCAAGTGTCAAGTTCTGCACTCTGGCCCTGACAACCCCATGCAGCGTCATAGGATTGGGGATGAGTGGCTGGATGACTGTGAAGAGCAAAGGGACCCAGGGGTGTTGGTTGATGCTCCGCTGAACATGAGCTGACAGTGTGCCCAGGTGGCCAAAAGGGCTGATGCTATCCTGGCTGCATTAGAAATAGTGCGGCCAGCAAGAGCAGGGAGGCAATCATCCCCCTGTAGTCAACACTGGTGAGGCCGCACCTCAAGTGCTGTGTTCAGTTTTGGGCCCCTCACTACAAAAAAGACATTGAGGCCTTGGAACGTGTCCAGGAAGGGCAACGAAACTGGTGAGGGGTCTGAAGCACAAGTCTTATGAGGAGCGGCTGAGGGAGCTGGGATTGTTCAGTATGGAGAAGAGGAGGCTCAGGGGAGACCTCATGGCTCTCCCCCTGAAGGGAGGTTGTGGTGAGGAGGGCTTTGGCCTCTTCTCACAGTCAACAAACAGGACACGAGGAAGCGTCCGCAAGTTGTATCAGAGGACGTTTAGATTAGACATAAGGATAAACTTTTTCTCTTAGAGAGTGGTCAGGCACTGGAATGGCTGCCCAGGGAGGTGGTGGAGTCGCCGTCCCTGGCAGTGTTCAAGAGGCATCTGGATGAGGAGCTACAAGATATGGTTTAGAGGCTTGTGGTAGCAATGATAATGGGAGGATGGTTGAACTAGATGATCTTGCAGGCCATTTTCAACCTTGTGATTCTATGATTCTATATCCTATGAGAAAATAATCATCCTTGCCTATCAAACAAACAAACAAAAAAACAACTGTATTTCTGTTTGTTGCCAATGCTCTAGGTCAATTTAAAGGCCAATACAGTTCCACTTACTATCAAGAAGTTGCACAAACTCAATTCATTTTTCATCTACCTTAAGTCAGTCACTCCCTAAGTCACAATCAGAAAAGGAAAAAAAGAATACCTTTTCTTTCACTGTGGTTAATGTAAACTCCAAATTCCACCAGAGAAATAAAAATAAAAACATGGCTGTGTATGTCCACATATCTTACTGCATGGCATTATAGGTGACAGTGATACACAAGTTAAGATTATCCCAGGCTAATATTCAGCGCTTCATAAAAATGCACAATTTTGTAGTGTCATGAAAAGATAAAAATGTATCTAATGAAGGACCTTTTTTAGCCTATCGAAGTACTTCACAGTTAATCATGTGTGGATTAACTCACTTTTCAGAATCTTCCAAACTTCTCAGGTTCAGAAAAAATGGAAGTATTTTTTCCTCCACTTTTTCCCATGACTCCACTCTCATTCTTGAGAGATGAAGAAAAAACTCATACTTGAAATTATGGGCCAGTCGCAATTCTCTAATCTAATCTATTATTATTGGTTTGACATGGAATTATCTGCTTTTCTACTGAGATTACCTGCATTCCCTTAATAAAACTGAAATAGCTGCTCAAACTGTTTTGCAGTTGAACTCAAATTGAAGACTTTATCTTCACTATGATTTAGAGTACTTTCTTATGACAAACCCTAGTCTTTACTTCAAGTGTTCCAGAAAATCATCACTATTCCTGCCAAGCATATACACGTGCTTTGCATCAACCACATTTAGGGACATTAGAATCCAAGTTTTGTGGGGTCCCTATAATCCCCAGGCTCAATATAAAATGGCTTTCAGAGACTCACCTACAAGAAGTTTAGGTAACTGCCTTCTGCTCTGACTTACATATTTTTGTTCGTTTCTCCATAGATGTCACTGCTTTGCCCAAAGTCACCTACTTTGGTCTCTGCAAGGTTTCAGGAATTCCCTGTGTCTCCACAGATGTCATTATTCTGACAGCTACAGGATTTACAAGGAAAATTGGACAGATAGGTTCACGTTTCTGCATTCAAGCTCAAGATTCTGATGACAGTCTCAAAACCAGGTTCTTTAACATTAAACATTAGAGTTTGTTATACATTTTACTTTAAAGAAAAAACAAAAAATCACCTCCTTCACCTGACACTTGTTTTTCTCTTGGTCTCATGCATCAGTACGAGAAGGAACAGGTCTGAAATCTCAGAAAAAGGAAGATAACTCCAGCTAAATTACGACAAAAGGACACAAGTGGAAATTGAAAAACAAGCGCACTGTTCAGACATTCATGCAACTTCTCATATAGATACACATAGTCTGGTGCTAAGAGACAGGTTCCTGGAGATAACAAAACAGAGACCAGTGCATTTTGCTAATCCACCTGTTTTTCCGTTGCTTTTCTTGCTGAAAGAAAATATACTTGTCTTTCTTGCTAACTTCCCTTGGGACTAAAAAATAAAGGAAATTTCTCATTCTCTCCTTGAGTCTACAAATTGCAAGGTGTGTTATCGAGAAAGGAAAAACAAAACAATATCCTAACAACATCAAAAATATCCTAACAACATCAAAATTTTGACTATAATGGAAATCTTGATTAGCCTACAGATGGGAAAGAAATACTCAGATTAGCTTGCTGGACAAGTGGAAACAAATGAAGCACACTATACATTTTAATAAAAGCCAAAAATGCATACACTGTCTTTCACTCTCTCACCAGAAAGAATGATTTTTCCCACTCACTCCCTCAGGAATGTGCTTACAAAATTCCACTTTCCCTGACTCAATTATTCCAACTTCAAAATTCTTCCCAATTATGGCCATGTTTTCAGTTGCTTGTTTAAATTGTGTTTGACGGCCTCTACTACCTGCAGATAGTGCTTCATTTCTTTCGTTTCTTTTCTAGAAAATAAACTATGTCTGCACATTACACTTTCCATCCTCAAGGAAACTGGCAGCTAAGGAAGCAAAATATAGATTTGGGAAATGTGAAATCTCTACTAATCTGTCTCAAACTTCCTACATGCCAAAGTACATGCCTTTGGACATGTAGAGCAAACCACAGAGAACTCTGACTGTATTAAAATTGCACTGTGTCTTCTTGAGATATTCCTCTCTCTACCCTCTCTCAGAGATTGCTCGCTCCAGAAAACATTTGCCTTGGTCTTAGCAGAAAGCCACTTTCATGACAGCTGAAGCAAACAGCCCAGGTTGTGGCTGGATCTTAAAAAGAGAGAACTACACTCTCATTTGCTTCCTCTAGTACAGAGCAGTAACCTCTGTTAGAAGGACAAAATACAGCAAAGCATCTTAGGTCACACAGCTAGGCTCAAATAAATTTGACCATCACAGCTCTTAATTCTTATCAAACCAAAATAATAATCCAGTTCTCCTCTCACAGAATATTGTGATGCTAGCCTTAATGATGTTGCTAAAACCATGTGAAAACCTTTGATGGAAGCAGCTAAGGAGGGCCAAAACTGCAGTCTCGGCTTTAAGACCCAAGTAGCTAAGGTTTTCACGGTTCAGTGAGTTCCTCCAGAGTCTGTGATGACAATTACAGATACGGAATTTCTCATCTTCACCCCTCTGAAAACAGCTTACAGAAACTCCTAACTTGATCCAGGCTGAGAGCAAGATTACAGGGAAGAAGGGCAGAAGGAGGGGGAGGTCAGGCCCACCCTTCTGACTTCCCCATTTCCCAGTTTTATCACTTACCCATCCCATGAGGCAGCATGCCCTTTCTGTGGCTCTTTGCTCCGCACAAGTGCAAACAGACCAGACCAGACCAGACCAGCATCTCCCCCCTGGTGCCCCAGCCAACAGCAAAGTTCTCTGTTGGCTCTGCTGCAGGCTGTC
This sequence comes from Lagopus muta, assembly GCF_023343835.1. Taxonomy (NCBI): domain Eukaryota; kingdom Metazoa; phylum Chordata; class Aves; order Galliformes; family Phasianidae; genus Lagopus; species Lagopus muta. Next base: position 36,909,902 of record NC_064436.1, on the reverse strand, counting down.
CTCCTACTTCACTGGCTCTTGCATTATCAACCACCTACGCAGATTAAGACACATTTTCTTTCCTTCCTCACTTCCTTAAATAATGAATTGATGAGGTGCAAACTTAGAGGCAAGTGGTATCAGCAAACTCACACAGTCTGTGAACATTTTTCTTAAACCATAATGGCTGTGTGTCATACATAGTAAATAGGTTAAGTCATCTAATTCAGTGAAGGGAAGCAATCTGTTCTCTCTCTGTCATGTCTTCTGACGTGCCAATCTCCAGGTGCACCGCGTGAGCAGAAAACGCTTAATTTTTCCAACAAGATCTTCATTCCCAGCAGAGGATGTAGAACGGGAGGGCACATACAGCCAGCCATACTGCATTCACTTCTCTCTGCTTCTTGCCTATTACTTGTCTTCAGGTGCCTATCACTTGCTTCAATGGATTGTCTGTGTTTATTTAGATTTCTTTACCTAAACAACTCTTTTAAGGAAATCCACGCTGTTATTTATAAGTGTATTTTGGAACATTTGTATTAAAATCTTGTAAATAACTGCTTTACTTTTAAATACAGTTTCATCTAACTAACAAAACAAAGGCAAATTGATGTAACAGTAAAATAACAAACAAAATGATGCATCAGAATTGCACACCAATTCTTAGGAACAGTGCATTCACTGACAATTACAAAAACCTAGCAATTCAGATACTCAGGATTTCACTTTGGAGATGGATGACATTTTCTCTCTGCCTAAGGTCTTTTGCTTTTCTTTATGCCTACCTGCACCACAAAAGAGACAGACCCAGATTTGACATTATCAACATACTGCACTCTACTTCTGTCTCTGCCAGATTTTTAAGACTATTAAATGTGCAACTGAGAAGTCATGATGAGCATAGAAAATCTAACTGTCTCCTAAATGTCTTTACATTGCCTTTATTAACTTTCACATTCATGGACAAGATGTTGCTGTGACAGACGGCAGGATGGGCTGAGCCTGATGTTGACATCACTTCCTCTAAAGAATGAGAATGCAAAGGCAACCAGTAAATATCACTACGTTCTCACTTCACCTGCATGTGTTGACTCAGTGTGACCCACACAGCCAGCACTGGAGTGGGAAATGAAGTAGAAGCACTGGTAGTCTTTGGTCAAGAAGCTGACACAGAATTTGTCTTTCACATTGCATTTTAGAAATGCAAGAATCACTAAAATAAATCTTTGTTTATACTGATTTAAAATTTTCAGTAAACTTTCTGGAGTTCATTTCCACGTTATCCCTTCCCTTTGCTACTGTTTCCTAAAATGACTGAAAATTACAATATGAAATCTGTAGTGTTTGTGCAATTTGCATAAAATATTTTAGCACACTTTTAAAGGATGTGCTGTTAAATTTACACTCTGAGCCTAGTTCATTTAGACTTAAAATTTGAATGCTTTCCAATATGAAGTCACTAACTAGTCTACATCAGGCCACCGTAAGCCTGGAATATTTCCATTCACGTCAGTGCAATTGATGTCGAGTTCCAAATTGCAAAAGGCAGGAGATTTTGATGCACTGGAGGTTTGGGAGCGAGGCAAGTTGACTGCAATTTAAGCACAGTTTTCAAAGCCAAAATTGGTGAAAGAGTCCATTAAAAGAAATCCGTTTATACAGGAAAACATTTTTAGTTTGGATCAGCACAGTATAGATGTACAGTTTTCTGTATGGCATTAGCGGCTGATAGGCCCAAAGCAGACGACTGAGGGGAAATATTTTAATTCCATGCCCTCCTGGCCAGTGTTTTATCAGCACCAACCGTTTCAGACATTTTTTGCAGCATGGTAATATTTGCAAGTGCTTCCTTCAAAAAAAAAAAAAAAACCAACCAAATTTAATTCCAAGTGTGCAGAACTGTTTTGACACAACTGATCAATTGCTAGCAAACAGAGCAGATTCAGGACATACTTGTTCCATTTGCTAAATTCAAAATTTCCCACATGCAAGCCAAGGGAATTAAGGTTGATAGGAGTGAGTTTTTCAGGTTTTTATTTTATTTTATTTTTTAAAGTCAGCTACTGTGGCTTTCTAAGTTTGTTGCCAGCAGATTGAAAGTTCAAGGGTGATAGCAAATTTATTTTTCAGAGAAGAACGATGACAGAGAAAACGCAAATATACATCTCTCTCTGGCTAATGCTTTTTCTAGATACCAAAACTTAACTTGGCTTTCTGTATTCCACAATGTTCCCTTTCAAAACAGACACAAAGTAGCACTCACAAAAACTACTTCCAATTACATACACGATGATTTGACATAAATCATTTTAAAACTAAAACCCTTCTTCCATGACTTTCATTTGGATAACAATTCCTAATACAGTAGTTGCACTTTACAAAAATTAGGTCAGACAACACATTAAGAAGGCCTACAGACCTCTATTCTACAGACTGTTCTATCATCACTGAAGTAAAAGGGCAGTGCTTCTGTGCAATAGTAATGCATTTTTGAGCACAGCAGTTTTTCTTCCAGGAAGTCTCCTCAACAGGCTGGGTACTGTTATAGCACTTATTTTTAACAGTAAAGTTTTAAAATCTTCAGCACTCTCTTCTGAGAATTACAAGTAACAGACACAGAATTTTACTGCAGAGAAGTAATGTGCAAAGAATGCGGCCAATGCACAAGGATGTGTTTGTTACTAATGATGTAGGAAAAAGAAAAATGCTGATATGCAAAAAATAGGAATTATTGCCAGATGCTGCCCTCTTCCAGGAATGCTAGCTCAAATGAAGAAGCTGCCAATTTTAGTTTTTAGAATATAATCTTGATGATTTTGGTCTAGTAAGGGATTATTTTACCTACCTTCATCATACTCATGTTCTTGGAGAGGAAGAGGGCAACATGGAACCAAAATCAAATTTTCTGATAACAGGTGACAACTCCATTTTTGCAGAACATGATTCAAATGAAAATAAAAGTGTATGCTGCTAATAAAAACAGGTATTAGCCATAGCAGAGGAAACACCTGGAGCATGATGACTGGCTATCTGGCTATCTCTGATCTTTAAAATCCAACAGTAATCTTGAAGGAAAAAAATCCTTGCTGCTAAAAACCATATGTCTACTTCAAAAGAACTGAAAGCTTCAGAAAGTCTTTTAAGAAAATGCTTTCGTATGTCAACAAGGAGAAACTCCTCTTTCCATTAATTCATCAAATTGTTCTTTCCTGAGCAAAACAACTACAATTATGAGAATATTAATGAGTATAAGTGTAGTTGTATTGTTGAATACTGTCAGAAGCTGTACCTGTCTATTAGCTCCGCAGCCTTGCATTTGATTTATGATCACCTTGATCTGCAATACAAACATTTTCTTGCGAAGAAATACATTCAAGTACTTTATCCTGAAGGAACATCTACCAACTACAAGGTTTAGCCCCGCCTACAGAGAAACTACAGCTTGTAAAGGACGAATCCTTCCTTGTTCACCACAGGAAGTACAAGACAGCCTGGCTTCTCAGCTTGTACAGGCCTTATATTTCCAGCTTTATCACAACAACATGGGCACAGAAAAGGTTCTGCTCTTTTGATAATTTTAACTACCAAAATTGCCACTACCATTTTGGCAATTTTTCACCTAATTTCTCCAGAGAAAAAAAAAAAAAAAAAAGTGGACAATCAACCTATTCTTATCTTTGTTTCATACCAATGGATGACAGCCAGTAGAACCCTTGCCTATCAGGATGCATTTACATGGCCCCTCTGACATAGTCACAACAAAACAGATAATAATTTAGTTGAATTGAATATGAACCAGAAAAATGAGGAAGGGAGAGTAGGAAAAGAAACCCAACAAAACACAATCAAACCCCAAACAAACACACAAGGCTTTAAAAGTCTGTGGCTGAAAAAGTGATCCAAAAGGCCAATATGTTTTCCTTAACTAATCCTAAAAATTTATTCAGGAAATTCAGTTTCAAGTTCTAAGATGAGGAATTTGCAACAAATATGTTTAAGCTACAGGCTTTTTCATTCTTATAATATATCCTTAAGGAATAAGTAAAAGCAATTTGGTTTGTTACTCTTATGTTGATTCTTTTCATATGGGCTATAAATACATTTTAAAGGTGAAATTTATACACAGTAAATTTCATTACCCATGCAGCCTACAATTTGTGCTAGTAGAGCTGCCGTGCTGCATTTTTGACGGGAGGATTTTTAACAGGTCAAAATCCAAACTGAACACAAACGAGAGGAGCAGCCTGAGCAAAAACAGAAGGCAATTCAATGACAACTGCAAAGTAGAGCTTTTAGGTAGCAATAAGCACTGCATTTTTTTTTTTTTTCCCTAACAGAAACAAGATCTGGGTTTTACTGATAACCCAACACGTAGATGAGTCAGCAGTGATCTGATGTTGTGGGGAAAAAAAAATATCCTCTTTAAAGATGCATAAAAGTGACTGGTGAAGTAAAACATATGACAGTCTGTTTAATGCATGGAAATACAACAGCTGACAAAGGATTTTCAATCTGCTGTAGGAAAAGGAAATGCATTTGCTTAATTTCCAAATGTTCAGACATGAGAGGGAACATACCTCGAATATGGCTGGTTCCTTTTTAAGTATCAGTGTGGCTTCAGTGCACTCTGACCAGCACTGTACCTCAGTGTGGGTGTTCTACCGGGAACAAACCCATGGGGGATAATCATCAACTGATCACAGCTTAGCCAGTAAAGACAGGACAAGATCTTTTGTTCCTGCAACATTTTCTACCCATCAGCAATGGAAGAAGAGTCATACACTCTATGATACACAAATGCTTTGGCCAGATTTTCCGCTGAGGTGTATTCATGCCAGTAAAGGAGTCACATACTGTCTTCAAATGCCCAAGAATGAAAATGTTTTAGAAACTTAGGGACTTAGAACAAAATAATGTGACAGTACTGGTCTATGGAACACTGCGTCCTGTTCTGAGCACGACTTTTAATAAGATAAAATGTTCAGAGGAGAACATTAGGAATCATCATCAGTATATAAACCAAGATCTAGGTAGAAAGATGGCAAGAACAGATCTTACCCAAGGAAGAGCAGAGACATGATAATAGATTTTGGACATACAGGAGATTGATCAACTTTTGTAGCAAAGGAAGTCCTTCACTTAGGAGTCAAAATCATAAACTTAAACTGAAGCAGTATAGAAGTTAGGCAATAGAAAAACTATATAACTAAAATTATGTACTGTATACTATATAACTAAAATTATAGCTAGGTCTGCCTGGGGGAAATCTCTGTTGAAGATTTAAGGAACAAGGTAATTCCAAGTATTTTAGTGATGTTTTTGTTGCCATTTCCTGAGAGGGGTGAGTCAGGGAATTTATTATTTCTTACATCCCTGTTCTCTGGAGGTGACTGTGTGGATATGGAAATGCCAGCTTGCTCTCTCCATTCACGGCTGGCTACGAGCAAGACCATTTCAGTTCAGGAGCCAAACCAACATAGCTTCACTGTGCCCACATCAGCCAGCTGAGCTTTGCTCAGATCCTGCTCACCTCGCTGCGCAGCAAGAGCAGCTGGATCCACATAGCAAGGCTGAAGCAAACAAGCTGAGCAGCACGGTGCTTCATTTGTTCCTTCAGCACAAGGACGGCCAGCCCCACACTGCTACTGGAACACTGGCAGCGCCTGCGGCAGCCGGGTCCAGCACAGCCAGGCAGAGCCAAGCAGGGCTCGGGCCAGGGCGCTGCAGATGCACGCCGAACATCTGTGCTACTGAAAACACCTTGTTCTCATATCAGATTGCAAACGAAGGTGTAACAAATTTCCCTACGTTGCTATGACAAGCTGGCAGTGTAAATTCCAGGACTTGCAGTAAATCAGCGAGGCATGGCTTGATTCAAAAAGAGAAGGGCAAACTTGAAAGGTGAATAAACATGCCTATATATCACGCTGCATATGGTATCATGTCATATCTAATTAGAAAATCCTGAACTGTTTTCAAGTGCCTTAGGTTTGTTTTCTTTTTGAAGAATTTGCTTAGCACTACCTCTGTAAAGTTCCCACTCCTCCTTGTTAGGATCACCTTTTTCAGGTTTAACATACTACAGTGATGGAAAGGCGCAGGCTAAATATCAACTATTTATTGGAAAATCCCCTTTGATAGAAGGCTTTTGAAGTGTTTTAAAAATATTTTTGGAACTGTGCAAGGACTATTATCTATGACAAATCTTAACATGTATATACTTCTGTGGTCAACTACAATAAATCCAGCTTTAAAAGACTCTGACAAGTATAAATATTCTTGCACTACAGATACAAAACTTACATGCCAGTAACTGAGAAACATAAACATAAGTTCTGTTCCTGTCTGAAAGATATATCAAGCACGTAATTTAGCCAAAAATACCTGAGGAATTAGGGAGAGAAACAAATGATGGGGTGATTCCATTCTTTCTTCAAGAGAAGAGGTGGCTTGGCTTCCCCTTTTTTCAGTGTTGGAGGCAGGATAACGGGAAATGCAAAAACAATGGATTAAGTCTGGGCAGCTGAACTGATGGCCCCTGGAAAGAGACATAAGACTCCAAAAGCACAACCTGTTGGGCCAGCGTCCAGGAAAGTCTGGATGGCATTTGAGTGGCTACAGGCTTAAAAGTGATTCTGGGACAACCTAAAATACTCAGATTGTGGTGTTGGTTTATTTTTGCTTTGCTTTTCAATTTTAATTTGCATGGTGCAAAAAAGGTCAGAGAGGCATTCTTAAGAAGAGGAGGAAAATGCTACAGAGGACCTTTATTACTGGGGGGACATGCCTTTCCTGTAGAGAGATGGGAGACTGCAGAAGGAACCTGCAACTGGGTCAAGTTAACAAATGATAACCTTCAGAAATCTTCCCTGCTCCAAACATATTACAACAATGTCATAAGAAAGTTCACCAATACAGATGTGCAAACTGAAGCCTGGACACGTGGCGCTGTCTGCCTGTGGCCAAAAAGGCAATTCAAGAGAAGATTTAGACTGGGACAGATGTGGAAATCCTTATAGCATCCTCTAACCACTGTCTCACTTCTCTGCTAGCTCCGCTAAATAATCTTGCCATTGTTCTTCTTGAAAACATCTTATCTGTCAAAACTCTAATTTGTCTTTTCATTTGTTACTTCTTTCTTCAGCACAGTAAAGCCCAAGGAATTTCATTCAGGACATCTTACATAAGGGAGGAACAGTCATATAGTTTAACAAAGGCACTTTTAATCACCTCCTCAGAGACGTTCATTTACCTCCATTGAGGTAAGTCTATATAGGATCCTAACTGTGGTGTATTCATTTCTATCTAAGATACTCAAAGAAGGGCATGTGCAATGGCTTGATAACTCCGTATGGAATAAACCTTTACAAAAAAGCTGACTTTCTGGTGCCAGCCATAGCATTCTCAACAATCACCATTTTACTTACACCAAGCTTTGACTTATGAATATGAAAATTCACGTCTGGCATGAAAATCCAGCATTTGAAAACATTCTAAATGTTTTTCTTTTCTATTCCTATGTTCCGTATATATTTAAATCAATGATTCTAATGCAGAAACTTATCCTTTATCTGCAATTACCATCAACCTAACTGCATTCAGTGTTAGGTACAAAAAAAAATCCGTTCTCACACAAGCACCCCTATCATCATGTCTGTGCTAATCTAATAATATACATATCTTTAAACACACATTCATCACAAAAGAAACACAAACCAGAAAGCAGCTTTCTCCTAACTAGAAGGCCAGGAAAGGGTTTGTTCACCAATTGTCCCTGTATGTGTGATGGGTGCCATCACCTCACAGACAGGGCTTCCCAACACAGGAACCTGGGCAAAGGACTCAAGCTCACAAAGTAAATATAAATAAAAAAAAAAATAACGCCCATTCCCTTCATGAATGGTTAATGCCTCTTCATGCTGTATCCGCTTCTGACCCTAAACATAGATGATCAGTAGTTTTCTAAGATCTCAAAATGCCAGAATAAAAACCAACAACTACAACATGAAATCATTTCAACTGGAAATGCTTACTACAATTTTTTTTTTCCTGTAAGTTGTCTCAGGCTTGGACATTAAGGAAAACAAAATAACCCACAAACTTAATTTTGCCTTAGGAATGTTGACTCACCATGGCTATTGGTAGCGAAACATGTTTTCGCTGCTGAAGTGAGAAGATGTGACTCAGTTACACAGAGGAAACTTGTTGAATAAACACAGTGTCATCCTCTTACGACAGCTTTCCAGAGTCAAAAAGCACTATAAAGACTTGCATAGAAAAGCTACACCTCTAAATGAAAACTTCTAAATCAACTCATTGTCAGAGATCAGGACTGGTTAACAAATGCAGTGTAGGAGACAACAGTTGGCACAAATGCAGAGTATTAAACTTCAAGGTCACTTGAAGGTCACACTTAGTAGCAGCAGGCAGAGTATCAAAAGGATGCTAAAAAAGCCACTTGGCTCCTGCTGACAATGCTGATAAGAGCCTCCGAGTTCATACAGAAGCCATTAACACACTACTTGTGCTACATTTTCCAGGCTGAAAACAGCCAATGTTTTGTATGGCAGAAATATAACGCACTGTACAAAAAGACTGGAACCCAAAATCAACAGAAACATCTCTTCTGAAAGCATCTATGAAAACATTTGACCCCTCCAAGAGCCTGCTGTTGCTGGACTCCATCTGCCACCAACTAAGACCTGGCAAAGGTTTACAAGGAGCAGGTAAAGAAGCGCCAAAATTTCAAGTTGCTACAAACAAAACAGAAGCCGGTAACAACGGAAACGCAACACACAAACCTTGCAATTGTCTGAGATGGCAAAACTTACTAAATGTTGAAATCAACAGAAAACCTTCAGACTCCAAGAGATGCTACGTGAGGTTTCACTGTGGGAAACACATTACTGCCAAGGGTTGTAAAAAATAATCTGTGACGCAGTAAAAACTCAAGAAGGCTATAATAGTGCCAAACAGTATTACCTAAACTCTTAATCTTTATATAAGACTGCATCATGCACAGAATATACCCCTAGTATGAGCAAGATGGCCAAGTATTCCTGAGCTCATCACAGAGCCTTACTCTTTTTCACCTTAAAAGACTGTACATTCTGCAATGTAAAAGGGCTACAACTACTTACTTGCAAAATTAAGACCCAACAAAGCATTTCCTTCCTTCTAGCTTCATATATGGGCTCAAATTCTCATTTTCCTATTAAAATGAATTCCATACTGTAAAAGCAGCAACAATCTGATTAAGAAGAAAGACGACAGAAATAAATCTCACAAATTGTAAAGCAGCTTCAAGGAAGTATGCAGCTGACACATGTAAGCCTCTGTATGCTTAGTAATGTATATACTTCCTGCGTGGGTCTGGTGAAAGTACGGGGAACAGTTGAGACTTTCAGAAATAATGCTAAATTTAGTGCTGTTGTATCCTCACCAGTATGCTGTGGTCTTGGAAAAACAAGATTTATTAGGACCATGATAGTGCTGACTCCGAAGAGAGAGCGCTCATGCTGGTTAAGAAGGCCACAGACCAAACACTTAAACACTCCAAATACTTTATTTTTTATTTTTTTTTTTTACCAGGAGCAATTCTACAGGGGGAGAAGCAACACTGATGCGATTTGCTCCCTTCCCCTGCTCCAAAAATATTTGTTGTGGCAAATTAGCACCATAAAATGCTTTTAGGCTGGAAGGGATTTATGGAGGTCTTTTGGTCCAACCAAATTTTAGTATGAAACAAGTATTTTAAATTATTAGAAGCAATATGTTTGAATCTTTTCAACATTTGAATGTTTGACAATCTCCATTGTCTCCATTTCAGTTTCTCACTGTCCATCACAAAGATTGCCCACACGCCACCACACTGTGCAACAAATACTAGAGGAAGGTAAACTGACAGTACTAAATAATCATATAATAAAGTATCTTTGTCATGTGGATCTCTGCACAAAATGATAACCTGAACATTCAGTGTCTGCCAAAGAAGCTGAAAACTGTCTGCTGACATTTGTGACTTTAAGCAAGGTTTGGGACATCTTCCTTTGTACTGCTTTCAATATCTTTTGTAGCTTCCAAATACTAGAATAAACACTTCTGTACTTATGGCTGTAAGCATTAATAACAAAAAACATTCCTATTACTCCACATAGACCTTTTAAAGCAGGCATTGAACTGCTTTTTCCAAGAACACGTGGTGTGGGAATGCACTTTTGGTGCCTAAAGTGACAACCGCGATTAACCCTGTGTACTTTCTCACATTCCTCCTGCTCCACATGTGAGGACCCCACAGGCCACACTTGCTGGTGCCATCAGTACAGAGCAACCTTCATTCTCCATTCCTTTGACACCTGTGCCCAAGGTGTGAGATACGGCTGATCTGCGGCTCACAAACAACCATCTCAAATTCTACACGTCAAGACAGTGAGACAGACGTCAAGGCACAGAGGTCTTACTGAATCAGGCATTTAAGCATATAAACAAACAAGCAAAGGTACAGATCTGTCAGATCTACAGATCTGTATTTATATCTAACCGTGTTACTTAACTTACTGCAGTTTGTATACACTGGACAATGAGAAAGGCAAATCTGTTGCCGCTATCTAGTTAATCCACATCAGATAATGCTATGTTTGCTTTATATTCATATAGGCAGTGGACCAAAAGTATTAAACAATATGATTAAAAAACATATAAGAAATATTTCCTGAAAGCAACGCAAGAAAAATTTATTACAACCTGCACTAAACTCTGCTACTCCCTTCATGTTATTTTTTTTTTTAATCCTTATTGTTCATATGTAGTTTCCTTTCCTGCTCTTTCCTCAAACATTCCTTTTTTAGCACATCAGCACATTACTAATTACAATGATATGAACAGGCTTTGAGTTTAACTTTCAGTTGAAGGCTATGGGGCATTTCACTGGATACAATTTTCTGCAGAAAGAACACAGGAGAGCATTGAAGGAGAACGAAACAAGAAAAAGAAGTCCTAATGTTTAATTATTTATTTGCTCTGTATGCTACATATACATGGACAATGTCATCCTAAGTGCAAGACATAGAACAAGAACATGGAAAAAGACACCTCAACATGTTTGGCAGCAGTCCCACAAACTGTCGAGAAAGAAGCAGAAATAAATGATTACATACCACAAGAGTTATAAAGGCCTAGGGGGAAAAAATCCTGAAAATTTTCAGAGAAAAATCAGAATATGGAAAAAAGGAATTTCTGGAAGAAAACTGAACTTTCACTCACACAGCCTACTTTACCTCAGAATAAAAACAGAAATAATTTGTAGTGTATTGTTTTTAAAATACTTTATCATCACTCCCCTTCAGAACACCTTCTGTACTTAATATCTAATTCAAATGAGCCAGAGAAGAGTATGAGCTGGAAGAGAAGCCATCTAGTTCAACCTTTTCCCCAAGACAAATTCAACTACACTATGTCATTCCTGACATATTTGTCTTGTCTATTCTTAATGACTGACAACAAAGAAACTCAGCAATTTCTCAAAGCAAGCTGTTCAGGGTTTCACAGTCATTACCATTTGAAAGTTTTCCCTACTACCTAACAAGAAGTCTTTTCTTACAGAGGAAAGTCCTTTAGTTGTAGTACCATTCACATTCACTGATCCCCTTCCACCCACGATCCCCTTCCACCTTGCCATAAAGCCTTGATCTTAAATCAGTGAAGACTTATCTTGTCCCTTCTGATCTTTCCTCTAAAGTTATCTTTTTGAGATACCTGCTCACTCTCACAGTGACTCTATTCAATTTCGCAGTGCTCTGGGACAGCAATGCTCTGGTTTGGACACAAGTGCTCCAGCAACAGTGCAGAAGGGGTGCTTCACATATCCATCACGCTTCCCTCTTACACAAAGCAGTATGATGCTTACCTTTTTTGTAACAGCACAATATTGCTGACTTCATATTCAATGTATGATTTGGTCTTTCCAACTACTTTTCTAAAAAACTGCTGTTTAAGCAGTTGTTCACCATTCTCTGCTTTTGAAGGTATTCACAGAATCACATAATCACAGAATTGTAGGGGTTGGAAGGGACCTCCAGAGATCATCGAGTCCAACCCCCCTGCCAAAGCAGGTTCCCTACACCATTTACTCTTCCTCCAACATGTTCTTCCATTTGTCACTACTGAGTTTAATTCTGCTTTTTCAGATTATTTTTCTAATTCGTCAAGATGATTTTCAGTATTACTGCAGCCTCTTAAATCTTGGTATATCCTTCTTTGCCACACATTTAATTTTACTTTCCAAGTTCTTAGTGAAAACAATGGCCAAAATTACACTCGAGACCAATGACTGCCAAATCTCTTCACATCAGAGCAGACACAGTACAAGGCCATCTCTTGACACACTGGACAGACATTTTGCAATCCTTCATACTTCATTAATTACAAATATAATGGAGTGTTATTCACAGTATTTCTTCCTATAGAACAATAAATTTTTTCTGAATGTGCTGATCACCCGTAGAAACCACCTGGGTCTCTGTGCTTGTCTCTTGTGCCATGGCGGCCCTGCCCATCACTCACGTGCTTCCAAGTTCACTTCTTGCAAGGTGGTCTGAGAATATCTGACCTGGTGGCCTTCCTCTGCTTGACAGCTCACCAATACCCAGCTGGTTCAGGGCTCACACAGGGCACTGAAGAGTACAGATCTCAGGTCTTTGAGACCCTCCACCTCAGGACACAGAAGATAACTTCTCAGTCACAGATGGTTGTTCTGAATCCTGCTCAGAGCAACCAAACAGCTGAGATCACTCCCTATGAGCCCAGGAGGCAGAAGAAGAGAAGGAGTATCGAGAGTCTGAACCCTCGAACTAGAATATTTCTGTTTGCTTGCAAGTCAGCTGCACTGCTTTCAATTAAAAATATTTTGAACTTTCTTCTATTCTATTTGTCAAAATAACTCTTAGTTTGCTGAGATATTGTCATTTTTAATGGTGAACAACATACAGCTACACATCCAGTCATGCCTGGATAAGCATGCATACTAACAAGTAATACACATGTGTGTATTATTTATACAGTTAATGAACTCATAAAATTATTACAGCCTACCTCTGTCTCCCCTGGATGAGCAAGTTCTCTGTATCTCATTTTCTCCCAGGGGAAAAGGGATTTATTTCCCCAGATCTTCAATATTTCTCAACATCTTCCATCTCCACATTCCATCCATCATGCAGAGCTTATTCCTGAGATTAGTGTGGGGCTTCCATGATTCATAAGTACTCATCGTAAAAGGGAGTTCAGATTCTTTAGTGATCTGTAACCCTGGCTGTGTATCAGTTTCTACAAACACAGATCCCCATACTCCTGTGTATATCAGAAGCCTTCCTGTGGCCCAAAAGGAGTCCAGAGCGCGTAACAGACCGAGCTGATCCCTTAGAAAACCAGGGACATAGAACTGGAGTTAGTTACCTGCTGCCTTTGTAATGCCAAAAAAATAAAAATAAAAAAAATGACATATTTTGACTAGATTTCTTCTATTCTAATCCATCTTGTTTCTCAAATTCCTTTCCTAAATGAAGTACAGTCTAGTGAATACAACTACACTGCATATTATAGAGCTGGGTCAGATAAACATCTGTTGAGGTAGCTAAGCTTACAGCCTTTTTGTCTCACCAGCTAAAAGAAATACTTCTCCTTTTGGTTATAATCTTTCAAAACTTCTTTAAAAGCTCTGGGAAAATGTCTATACTACCTATGCTTTAGTAATCCTTCTTTTAAAAAGGAGATGACTGTTTGTGATAATGTAAGAAATTATGTAAATAAGCAATACTACATCTAACCATACCATAGCAGATTAACAACGTACCTTCTATCTCACCTCAGACAACTCTTACACACAGGTAAACAAAAAACTTCACACATAATCTTAAGATCTTCATTGTATGTTATATAACCCTGTAGTGTTCAATAAATCAAGACCATCTTAAACTCTACTGGCAAAAGTAGCTTACAGGAATAAGAAGTCATCAAGGCCATTAAGCACACAGATACAACAGCTAACTCAAGGAGTATTTCACCACATGCCAGCCTGTGGTGTCACCTGGGCACAGTCTGAGCACCCTTGTATGTTTTTGCACCCTTTTCCTACCACCTGATTATAACCTGGCTACAATCCTTACTTTTTGTGATCTTCTATGTAAATTCCAATAAAATAATGTGTTTAGAAACGTACTTATTTTTCCTTATTGAGCCATGTCTATTACTTTTAAGAAAGAGGCTAAAATGAATACTGTGTCATGCAACAGAACTGGTGTGGAACACAACTTAAATTCTAACTTGTCTACAGTCTTTCTACAATTTATCAGCTGTTCAATACTTCTTGAGCATATGCAGCCCACTGCCCTGCTAAAACCAGCACACAACAATAGCAGGAAGTCTTCAGAGAGCACTGGCTATCAAATTCTCAAGCCAGCTGCAGGAGTCCAGGCAGGAACTATAGCAGTTCCAGGACAGCTCAGCGAGGAGCAAACTCTCAGCCAGGTCACTGGTGCAGCTGCAGAGCAAGGGCTGCGCTGCTTCCCAAGAGTCGCCTCACTCCCCTCCCTGTTGTGGCCCCAGCACAGCCTGCCGGGACAGCACATCACACGTGGCAGCCAGCCCACTGGCTCACACATTTCTTCCCTACTTCCAACACTCAGCTCAGCTGCAGCCCCCTCCCTGCACCTTTAAATACAGAATGAAATAAAAGCTGTAGAACCTTGCCTCACTCTTAGCCTACGGGAATTTAACAGGTAACAGTGGTGGAGAGCAAGAATTTAAAGGAGGCCAAAGAGTCAAGCTCTGGACATGAGAAAGTAAAACAGAGGCAATGGTGAAAAAGACAGACTTACCAGCTGCAGTGCTGTGGATAACATGAAAAGAAAAAAAAAAAAAGGGATTAACCTCAGCTCTTTAACCTTCTCCCCCACAGTCATTCACTAGCATGGGAGAGCTACCAAAAAAGGGTCCCTTTACTAGTGTAAGCCTAAGAGAGATTGCCTGGAGACGTACAAAGAATTTGGAGCATTCAAAGTCTTTTTGCCTGAAGTCTAACTTCCACTTGGCAATTTAAGCCAGGGCTTCCTAATGACTCTGGTTTACACAAGTTCTTCTGTTTTCCACAGATCAATCAGTTACCGTTTGGAACGCGCTATGCACAGTATGTGCATTGGGAAGCACGGAGCATCCAGGTGGGCCTTCAGTGAACGAACAGGCTTGAACTAACACATGCTGGAATTCAAGAAATAACAGCACTTCTCCTGGATTAAATGCTTCTGAGTCCTGGCATTTTAATTAAGGCACCTCTGCATTCAGAGTAGTTATCACCAGCATTTATCTTCAGGCTGCATCCCTCTGGATCTGTCTTGTAAATAGTTTACCCAAACCTATTAATCTGTCACCATTTCCTCCCTTACTTCTCAGTCATGCAGTCTTCTCTCTCTGCTGCTTTTATCCCCAAAGTAGAACAACATCAAAAAAAAAAAAAAAAAATTCTACAGGTTTCAGAACAGCAGACTGAGAAAATAAATATGAAGTATAAGCAAATTTACTTTTTCCTATAGAAGGTTCCAAAACCAAAGTAGGCAGATTGTCAGAATGATTTCCGCCTGACAAGCTGATGAACCAAGTGGATTCCTTACAACATGCCTACTGATTGTTACCATGTATTTACACAGTAAACACTCTGCAATGGAGGATCAACATAATTAAAGTGAGGTATTGCTACCCCTTCCTTTATTTTTATTCTACTTAGCATAAAGGCAACCCCTGCAGCCTCCAAGAGCCAACACAGTACCCCAGCTCCCCCAGAATCCACTTCTCCCATTCCTCTGACCGCTGACTGAGTCATTTTGCAGCATAACGTTCCCTTTGTAAAGCACTGGTTCCCAAACCACGGTCCTCAGAAAGCTGGCTGGCTACATGCTGCTGGCACTGGTCCCCACTTCCAACTGCTCCATGGCTTTAAAGACAACCAGGATGCAATATACGCTTTCCCAGTACTAATTACCCATGTTAGATACTACTTTAGTTGCTGCAGGGCAACTGTGTTCTTGTGAACAAGTGAGTAGATGTTTCAAAACAACTCTAGGGTTGTCCACATGGGGGGGGGGGCACAGGAAAAACCATGGGAAGCCTTGCTCTAGGTATCGTGTCTGTTCTCCGTGCAAATCTCACTTATCCAGCAAGTC